>NC_083287.1:58376682-58976682 GCF_963506605.1 Zootoca vivipara | reverse complement strand
TGACTGAGCTATCCACACTGCAGCAGGCTGGTACAGACAGCAGGGCCTCTGCGGGGGGGGGGGCTTTCTACGGGGAGACAGCCAGGAGCAAGATTTGGAGCAGAGCAACAGGGACAGATTCCCCATTTCTTCAGAGATCTTGCAAGGCCCCTGCGGCTGCAAAGCCGCTCTGTGGACTTTGCTGCCCTAAAAAAGGTTTTATTACCCTTCAATCCATTTTTGATGTACCAAATGGTGTCCCCTACGCTGCCCTATGCCTAGAAACAAGCCAAAGACTTTTAGCATGGCTGCCAAGAGTTGCGGCTGCATTACCTAATAGTCTAGTTACAGACATATTAGCTGAATACCCACCATCGGGATGGTTAAGAGGGGTGTGAGAATAAAATGAGAGGGAGAGGAATCTCCCCAGACACCCTGTGCGCTTGTCCGAAGATTCTGTGTTTGAGATAATCCAATGCAGATCGTTAAAACAACAGATTCCCAGAAATTGATAAGATAAGATAAGATATCTTTATTGTCATTGTCCCCTTGCGGGAACAATGAAATTAATCGGTTGCTACATCCACTCCGATAAAGCATTCCGCATAATCCAAAATTGTTGTTGTTGTTTAGTCGTTTAGTCGTGTCCGACTCTTCGTGACCCCATGGACCATAGCACGCCAGGCACTCCTGTCTTGCACTGCCTCCCGCAGTTTGGTCAAACTCATGTTCGTAGCCTCGAGAACACTGTCCAACCATCTTGTCCTCTGACGTCCCCTTCTCCTAGTGCCCTCCATCTTTCCCAACATCAGGGTCTTTTCTATGATTCTTCTCTTCTCATGAGGTGGCCAAAGTATTGGAGCCTTAGCTTCACGATCTGTCCTTCCAGGGAGCACTCAGGGCTGATTTCCTTAAGAATGGATAGGTTTGATCTTCTTCCACTCCATGGGACTCTCAAGAGTCTCCTCCAGCACCATAATTCAAAAGCATCAATTCTTCGGCGATCAGCCTTCTTTATGGTCCAGCTCTCACTTCCATACATCACTACTGGGAAAACCATTGTTGTTGTTGTTTAGTCGTTTAGTCGTGTCCGACTCTTCGTGACCCCATGGACCATAGCACGCCAGGCACTCCTGTCTTGCACTGCCTCCCGCAGTTTGGTCAAACTCATGTTCATAGCTTCGAGAACACTGTCCAGCCATCTTGTCCTCTGTCGTCCCCTTCTCCTAGTGCCCTCAATCTTTCCCAACATCAGGGTCTTTTCCAAGGATTCTTCTCTTCTCATGAGGTGGCCAAAGTATTGGAGCCTCAGCTTCACGATCTGTCCTTCCAGGGAGCACTCAGGGCTGATTTCCTTAAGAATGGATAGGTTTGATCTTCTAGCAGTCCATGGGACTCTCAAGAGTCTCCTCCAGCACCATAATTCAAAAGCATCAATTCTTCGGCGATCAGCCTTCTTTATGGTCCAGCTCTCACTTCCATACATCACTACTGGGAAAACCATAGCTTTAACTATACGGACCTTTGTCGGCAAGGTGATGTCTCTGCTTTTTAAGATGCTGTCTAGGTTTGTCATTGCTTTTCTCCCAAGAAGCAGGCGTCTTTTAATTTCGTGACTGCTGTCACCATCTGCAGTGATCAAGGAGCCCAAGAAACTAAAATCTCTCACTGCCTCCATTTCTTCCCCTTCTATTTGCCAGGAGGTGATGGGACCAGTGGCCATGATCTAGGTTTTTTTGATGTTGAGCTTCAGACCATATTTTGCGCTCTCCTCTTTCACCCTCATTAAAAGGTTCTTTAATTCCTCCTCGCTTTCTGCCATCAAGGTTGTGTCATCTGCATACCTGAGGTTGTTGATATTTCTTCCGGCAATCTTAATTCCAGAATTAAGATTAATTTGGAATTAATCCAAAATTACAAAAACCTAATTAAAAACAGTAAATATAATACAAAATAACAAGTAAAATAAGATGACTTCAAAGTCCAGGCGGCCAAATTGGGACGAACACCTGGGCAAGTCTGGGGATTGTGCGTGGTGAGAAGCCAGGGCGGACTTTTCTCTCCCCTTTGACCAACCCGAATCGACGCAGGGCCAACACGCTGGCGAGACTGAATGGCTTCCCCTCAGCGGCGCCACAGGGGAGATTCCAGAAAACAGCCCTGCCTCTCTGGACAGAGACAAATGGGACCAGCCTGGCATGTTCTTTTGCACTGATCCTGGTAGCTGACAGTTTGATCTATGTTTATTAATCAGTTGGTTGCTATTAGGGAGTGGAATTCGGACAAATGCAAGGTAGCCTTCCTTATGTTTACTTAGGATGGAGGTAGGAGCCAAGTTTCTGCAACCTGCAGTGAGGATTTGTGAAAGCTAGACGGCACTAACTTGTGTGTTAGATACAGGGTATTTTTATGGGATGTTTAGTATTGAACCCTACTGGCAGTTCCCTCGTTGCGAGAAGCCAAGTTGCAGGGAACTAGGCAGAGGGCCTTCTTGGTGGTGGCACCTGCCCTGTGGAACGCCCTCCCAACAGATGTCAAAAAGGAAAACAACTACCAGACTTTTAGAAGACATCTGAAGGCAGCCCTGTTCAGGGAGGCTTTTAATGTTTAATAGATTATTGTGTTTTATTTTTCTGTTGGAAGCTGCCCAGAGTGGCTGGGGAGACCCGGCCTGATGGGTGGGGTATAAAGAATAAATTATTATTATTAAATTATTATTATTATTATACATATGCCAATAAAGGCTTGAGAATCGGAGTCACTCAGGTGGGCTGAGTCTCTGTGAAGGAGCTCCAGGAGTGACCCACTTTCCCCAAACCTGGATGGGTGGCTGGGCCTCCATGCCCCTCCAGAGGCCGCCCCTCCCGGCCAAAGGCAGACTGGACTTTCACATGCAAAGAGGCCCCTCAGGCAAGCGGCAAAGTCCGAGGGGAGGACCTTGCGCCGTTCTGTGTGGACATTGGCCAGGGATCCAACAAGCCAGCGCTGCTTCCGGCGGGCAGGAGGTGGCATGTGCCACCTCCTGCAAACCTCAGATTGGCCAACAATGCCCAGCATGTGCCAAGGCAGCCTGGCAGGCGGATCTGTGGCTCTCAATACAAAGGGAGGCCGTGAGCTTCTGCCCGGGGATTATTTTATTTCCTAAATTTTATATGCCACTTGCTGGATAAACAAATCGACCCCAATCTCCGAGCAATTTATAAATAAAATAAAATTAGCCATAGGAAAAATTGACCACAATTTAAAGCTTTCAAAGAGTTAAAACAACAGCAGACAAAAAAACAAACAAACCAGTAAAACTCGCATTAGCTTACTAAGCAACTGGAAGGCTTATCCAAACACAAATGTTTTTAGGTGCCAAAAAGATTGCAGTAAAGCAGGCATCCCCAAACTGCGGCCCTCCAGATGTTTTGGCCTACAACTCCCATGATCCCTAGCTAACAGGACCAGTGGTCAGGGATGATGGGAATTGTAGTCCAAAACATCTGGAGGGCCGAAGTTTGGGGATGCCTGCAGTAAAGGCACCTGCTTGATATCAATAGGCAAGGAGTTCCAAAGGATAGGCGCCAAGATCACGCTAAAAGGTTGATTTCTCGCAAACATGGAGCAGGTATTATCATGTGGTACCTGTAACAGCTATGCTATTACTCGTGTGCAGGGGGTTCTGGTGGAAGCTGCCACAGACAAATGCACCTGAGCCCAAGGTGTTGCTGCTCAGCGGAGGCCGAGACGGCTGTCCTTCCTCCTTCACCTCTTCCATGCACTGGCTGTTGGCAGAAGCCATGCTTAGTGGCAGAGCGCCCTGCTTTCATAGAATCACGGAATGGTAGAGTTGGAAGGGATCCCATGGGTCATCTAGTCCAACCCCCGGCAATGCAGGAATCTCAGCTCAAGCATCCCTGACAGATGGCCACCCAACCTCTGCTTAAAAAACTCCAAGAAAGGAGAATCCACCACCTCCGGAAGGAGACTCTTCCGCTGCCAAACAGCTCTCTTCTTGTCAGAAAGTTCTTCCTGGTGTTGAGTCGGAATCTCCATTTCTTGTAACTTGAAGCCATGGGTTCGAGTCCTGCCCTCCAGAGCAGGAGGCTCTTTTGTGCGCAGACAGTCCCGAACCCGGCATGCAGGGGGGTGGGGGCAAGTGACTGGCAGTAGCCGCTCGCCAGAGGAGACGCCTCTGGGCTGCGTGGATTAACCTTTCCTTGACCGGGGGGGGGGGGCTTATCTTTTCGCAGGATTGGCTGGGCTCCGGGCAGAGCCTCGACTGTGCAGCAGAGGGTGCTGTTGCATTAGGAAAGAAACGGTTGGGGTTTCGGAAGCTCTCGGGCTGGGGTGGGGGTGGGGGCTAATGGGTGCCCGTCCCCCCTGGCAGATGCCTGAGCTCGGGGGCCGGGTTTGGAGCCTCCAGAACTGGTCCCGCAGCAAGCCTTTCTGGAGTGGATCTCGCCCGCAGCCTCCCAGACGGCCGAGCCCGTGTTTGCCTTTCCGCTGGCCCCACCGCGCAGCTCCTCGCCCCAGGGCTGGGTGGCCCGACGGCTCGCCCTCTTCCTCGGCCCCGCCGTGGGTGCCGCGCCGCTGCCGGCCCCTCTCCGTCTTGGGCGAGGCCGCCTTGCGCCTTCCCAGCTGCGCGCCCGTCGGGCCTCCGCTCCGAGCAGGGCGGGATCCGCGCCAGAGTTTGCGAGGCGCTGTCGGGGCCAGGCCCGGGCACGTCGCTGCCTGGCGCGGGCTGCGATGCGCGAGCCAGAGGAGGCTCTGCCAGCGACGGGGCCAGGCCAGCGCGGACGCGGCGGCGGCGGCGGCATGGGGCGCGGGGCGGCCCGGGCCCGGCAGTGAGCCCCGCGGGGATGCCCAGCAGCGGCAGCCGGCCAGGGCGCGCCGTCGAGGATGGCTGCCGAGGGCTGGCGCTGGAGTGAAGCGGGCCGCCCGCCGGGGACCCCCCGCGCGTGCCCGCGCCGCGCCGTCAGCGTGTGCGAGTCGCTGGACTTGCAAGGCGTGCCCGCCGTCCAGGCGGCCCTCAAGGCGGCCGAGCGCCAGCGGCAGCGCCCCAAGAGCCTCTGCTCGGTGGGCAACGGGCTGGGCGTAGGTCCCCTCGGAGCCGCCCGGCCCCCGACGCGAGCGCGGAGCGGCTTCCTGGACTTCCTGCGCCTCCGCTCGCCCCGACGGCACGACGAGGAAGGGGCGCCGCGCCCGGCCAGCGCCGCCTTCCCGCCGACGGAGGCGCCCCCGACGGAGCCCGGCGGGTTCCTGCGCGGCGGCTCGCTGTGGGGCAGCCGGCGCTGGAACCTGTTCGGCGCCCGCGCCGACGGGGCGCGCAAGGGCCTCAGCTCGCTGCGCAAGAGCTTCAGCTTCCGCCTGCGCCGCGGCCAAGAGCTGCACCGCTCGGGCTCCGGCCTGCTGCGCCCCGCGCGCCTCCGCACCCGCAGCGAGGGCGACGCCACCTCCCTGCACACCTTCCCCAGCAAGCGGGACCTGCTCTACCCCGACGCCGCGCAGCCCCGGGTGGACCGGGCGCGCCCCGCCGGCGGCGGCGGAGGCAGCCTCTGGAAACTGCTGGCGGGCCGTCTCCGGCGCCGAGAACGCTGCGCGGGCCGCTCCTTCAGCCCCCTCGACCCCCGCGGGAGCCCCGCCAGCGCCCTCTGGAGCCTCCCGGGGGCCGAGCCCATCCTCGTCTCGGTGGGGAGCCGCCGCAGCAGCGGGAGAGCGCCCGGTAAGGACGGAGAAACGCCGGGAAGCAGCACCAAGGCTGTGGTTTTCTTTGAGGGGGGTCTGGGGAGGTGGACGGTATTCTGTTTAATGGATTTCTTTGTTGCATATATATCCCGACCGTTCCTCCATGTAGCTGGAGGTGGCCTACATACTCCTCCTCCACCCCACAACAGCCCTGCTAGGTAGGCTAGGCGCAGAGGGAGGACTGGCCACTTCATGGCTAAGTGGGTGGATTTGAACGTGCTCTCCAGGTCCTCCTCTGACGATTGAAGGGTTTGAAGCAGAGGTTGGCTGGTCAGTTTAATAAAGTTAAACTGTGGAACTCCCTCCCACAAGAGAGAACGTGTGGGTCTTCAGTGATGTTGAACAAGGAGATTCAAGATGGATACAAAAAGTTAAACTGTGGAACTCCCTCCCACAAGAGATAGGGGTGGCTTTAAACAAATTCATGGAGACAGGTATCAATAGCTGGCTCTGTTCTCCCTCCAGAGTCAGAGGTAGCAATGCTTCTGAATCCCAGTTGCTGGAAATCCCTGGAGGGGACATCATTGCTCTTGAGTTCGAATCCTGGTTGTCGGTTTCCATTTGAGGCATCTGGTTGGCCACGGTGAGAACAGGAGGAGCTTTCTGACAACGGTCCTCTTCTCCTTCCTTGGAGGTTTCTAAGCAGAGGTTGGCTGGCCACCTGTCACGGATGCTTTAGCTGAGATTCCTGCATTGCAGGGGGTTGGACTGGATGACCTTCAGGCTCCCTTCCGATTCTACATTTCTGTGATTCTATTACCCTAACCGCTGCTCCACCACTCGCTCTCGGGCATCGTAGCTCAGCGACAGAACACCCGCTCTGCATGCAGAATGTTCCTGGCTCAGTCCCTGCCGGCAGCTGCGCACAGGACTGGGAACGCCTCCGGAGCTGCTGCCAGTCTGGGTTGGCAATGCTGAGCTAGAGTGTGTTCAAAGGCAGCTCCTTCCTGTGTGTTTTCCTTAAAAGTTTGCAACTTTTTAGCCGCACATACAGTATGCTGAAATAATTATTATGATTGCAATTTTGACTGGTTGTCTAGCCAGCAACCCTGCGGAGTAGGCTGCTAGCGTTGCTAGGTTGTTAACTGAGACTGGGCTTGCTGGAGGGCAGCTGGCAGGAGTCCATGCCTTTTTCTGGGGGGTGTTTAGGCCCACTGGCAGCCTGCAGACCAGGAGCGTCCCTTGGCTGGGCTGGGGGGCAGGGAGAGATTTTAAGGCGGTGCCAGGAGGACTTTTGCCCTTGGTGCCACTGTAGCTCTGGAGGGAGGCTGGACAGACAAACTTTCCTGCTGCCCGGGGGGGGGGGGCTTAGCTGGAGTCTGCCTAGAAGCTGGCATGGGAGGGGCATGGAAGTGGCGTGGGTTTGCAGCGGGAAGGGGCTCTCTTTAAAAATGTTCTCTTCTCACCCAACCCCACCCTGGCCGCTTTCCCTTCTGACTCAGGCTCTCCTTCCTTGGAGATTTTTTAGCAGAGGTTGGGGGGGCCGTTTGTCAGGGTCGCTGCAGCTGTGATTCCTGCCGGGTGGATCTGATTGAAATCAAATCGATTTAAATCACGATTTAAATGACTAGTCAGTAAGACTGGATTTAAATCTCTCTCTCTTTTTACAGAAAGACTCATTCTTGCTGGTATAACCTTAATCTTTGCAACCAGGTGGAGGCTTCGTTTTTGGAATAATAAATTTTCAGAGTAGTTTTTACAGTTATATAAAAAAATACTGATTTGGTTATACTATCAGAAATACCTAGACAAATAATTATGAAATTGTAGTGAGGTTTAATAAGTTAACTGTTTATATTTGGACAACTTTTCTGCTGTACTTTAATGGAAGGAGAAACATAATCATTTCCTTAATAACAATTTAAACAATTTATTTAACTGAAACAATAACATTAGAACATATGTATCCATGTTTGTTAACTGGTGTGGTTAAACAATTTTTTAAAAATGAACTTTGACTGAGTGAAAAACTTAAAACAAATCCTTATTTTTTGATGAATAACCTTTAGACCAGGCTTCCCCAAACTGTGGCCCTCCAGATGTTTTGGCCTACAACTCCCATCATCCCTCGCTAACAGGACCAGTGATCAGGGATGATGGGAACTGTAGTCCAAAACATGTGGAGGGCTGAAGTTTGGGGGTGCCTGCTTTAGACTATAATGTAACTTAAATAGAAAACTATCTTTAAAAATATTTTTCCTCCAAAAGGATTTTATTTTAAAAATCCGATTAAAATTTTAAAAAATCCGATTTAAATAAAAAAATCCATTTTTAATTTTTTTAAAAAAAATCATTGATTTTTATCCACCCTGATTCCTGCATTGCAGTGGGGTGGACTAGATGGCCCTTGGGGGTCCCTTCCAACTCTGTGATCCTTTCCCTCTGGCTGCTCACAGACCAACCCCAGACAAGAAGCTGGTGAGCCAAGGGACCCCTTTGACCCGGGGCTGCAGGTGGGCCAGGAATGTGGCTGTGGGAGTCTCCCCACCCACCCACCCCCTCGGGGGTCCCAGAATCATTGCACCAAGAACCTCTGGAAAGAGCAATTCTCTCTCCTCTCTCCCCTCCCACCCCAAAGCCAGGTGTGCAGCGCGCCTGGTGTGCAGCTACCAGCCCCCATCCCTTTCCCCCCCCCAGCTGCCACCCTAGAGAAGAGAGATGGGTGCCAGTGGGCAAAGGATTCTGAGCCGCTGCAACCCTGGCACACCCCAGCTTGGCCCAAGAGGCAGCTGCTGCCGCCGCCGGTTTCTGCACAGCTGGGTGGTTAGAGACCCCGGCGATGGGCCAGGTGGGAAGGTGGGGGGGCAGGACAGGCCCCTCGACCCACCCAGGCACCTTCAGGTAGAGGACACTTCGTTTGGACTGCAGACTCTTGTTTTCCCTGGCAAACACCTGGTTACTAAGCTGCCTTGATCCATCCTCCGTTGCTCGGTGGGCAGAGCATCTCCCTGAGCAAGCCAAAGGCCTCTGTCTCCACATCTCTGCCTGGAATCCTTGAGCGCTGCTGCCAGTCTGTGCCCGCAGTATGGAGCTGGAGGGGCCCCTGCTCTGACCCAGCCCCCTGGTTGGCTGTCAGTGGATCCTTCAAGACATGAGGTCCTTGGCTGGGGCAGAAGCTAAAGCTAAGGAGCTGCTGGTGGGAAGGGGGAGGAAGAAAGGTGCCTTTTTCTAATGAAGTGTTGTTGTTGTTGTTGTTATACATTGGTTTTCAAAGAGCTTTGTTCACAAACAACTTGGAACTCTGCAGCCAACCGGAATCCATGCTTTGGTTTCCAAACGTTTCGGAAATCAAACTGGCTTCCGGAATACATTCTGTTTGAAAAACAAGGTACGACTGTAATTCCATTTCTGTGCCACTTTATATTTTAAAGAACAAACCTCAAAGCTGTTCCCAACACAATTAAAACATCATATAAAACAAAATCAAGCTTCAAGGAAAATATTTCAGCTCCTTCTCTGAGGGATGTTAGGCTTTCCCCCAGTTGCCAGCCTGGCACCCAGAGATCTCCATGTGGTCGCAGTTGGACCCGCGCCAGTCGCAAAATGCGCCTGGGATATTTCTGTCACTGGCCATGGGAGAATTTCCTGGTTCTCGATGTTGGGGGGGGGGGGAGTTTGATCCTGGCCAGATCTGCATACGATAAAGGGCAGACTAGTCAAGAGGCTCTGATCCAGCGTTGCCTCTGACGAAGCACAGGCCCAATGAATTGGGGTGGGAGGTGAAGTGGGTCAAGGACAGCACTTGGGGTAAGGGACCCAGAGAGGAGGTCCCAGGCTCTGTCTGCCCCCATCCCGGCACCCCAAGCTAGCACCCAAGAGCAGTGTTCGAAATTAGCCAGGCATATTTAGCACCTGGATTTTGGCCACTTGCGACCCAAGGGAAGATACCCGGGTGCTAGAATGGCGTCTGACATCTCCCCCATGTGGGGATCCTTGGATCGGGACTCCTTTCACCCCGTCCTGTAGAATTCTGTCCGGTATATTTTATCTGCACAATTGGATTGAATTTCAGGAACCCAAATTTCATTTTGAAAAATACGACTTTTGAGCTGTTAGGCCCCCAAATGGCAACTAGGCAATCCATTTTGGCGACTGTCAGCCTGGTTTAAGGAGCCATTTGCCGCCTCGCTTATATATCTGAGTTTCTAACCCTGCTTTCAGGCCCTGGGGTCTCTCTCGGCCCTACTGGGAGATTCTGCTGGGGGTTGAGGATGGAAGTCATAGAATCATAGAGTTGGAAGAGACCACAAGGGCCATCCAGTCCAACCCCCTGCCAAGCAGGAAACACCATCAAAGCATTCCTGACAGATGGCTGTCAAGCCTCCACTTAAAGACCTCCAAAGAAGGAGACTCCACCACACTCCTTGGCAGCAAATTCCACTGCCAAACAGCTCTTACTGTTACCTCTGCATGCTCCATAGCCCTGAGGTCCAGTGGCCTTCCTGAGATGTCTGGAGGGACCCTCTGGTGGGAAGATGCTGGTGAAGGCAGGAGAGGGGCAGGGTTTGGCACAGGAAGGGCAGGTAAATGCCAGAGGGACGTGCCTGGGCACCAGTCTGGGGGTGAGGTGAGGTGAGGTCATCATGCCAGGGATGGCAAGCCAAGCCAAGGAGCTGGGCAGGAGGCCAAACCGGGAGTCTGTGTGTTTTGGGTGGGGGCAGAGGATGTCAGGCAACACCTGCGCTCTGTGGATAGAAGGAAGGGGGCAGGAGGGTGCCCTAGGGCTGGCAGGAACCCTGGAGAGCCAAATGTCCTCCCCCCACTTGAAGATTCCCGAGGGTCCTGGCAGACAACCAATGCCTATTATGCCCTGTTGTAGCCATTGCGAAGCCGAGCGATTTTTAATTGTGTTTTTATCCCTCATTTTCTTTAAAACATATTACATTTTATTGCCTTGCAGCTGCAATTCCACAGAATTCAGATTTTGCTTATGTTCCTGGCAGAGATGCCCGGGAGCCCCTGAACGAAGCCTGTGGGGCTGGGGGAGTCATGCGCTGCATAGATGGTCCCACAGCCTGACTCTGCATCTCTTCCACTCTCCCTTTCTGGGCTTTCCTGCATTTCCTTTCCTCCTGAGCTCCCTTCTTGCAGCCCTCCCACCCAGGCACCTTCAGGGGAACCTGCAAGTCAGGATTGGGCTGCCTGATGCAGGTCGCTGGCCGCCCACGAAAGCTGGTTGGGCAATGATGAATCTGCTAGCCTTCAAGGGGTCCAATGACTCTTTCCTACCAGAAATGCAAACTCCCCCCTCCCTCCAAGATCCTCTTTGGGGTGCCACGTCCTTCCTGCTGCCTGCCTGCATCTGGCTCTTCTGTCTCCTGATAGGATGTCAACTGCGCTGGGGGCCTTTTTGGCAAAAGAGCACAAACACTGCAAATAGGCAAATGAAGGAAGGTGCCTTGGCGTTAAAAGAGGACACTCGGGGAGAGGGCTGTCGATCGGTTGCTAGCAGTGTTGGAAACTAAGCTAGGTGCCGAAGGGTTCCTTAAAGCAAGGCTGCGGTCGCCAAACAGAATGTCTGGTTGCCATTTTGGGGCCAGATGACTCCAAAATGGTCAAAGGCCTGGAAACGATGCCTTATGAGGAACGGCTTAGGGAGCTGGGTATGTTTAGCCTGGAGAAGAGAAGGTTAAGGGGTGATATGATAGCCATGTTCAAATATATAAAAGGATGTCATATAGAGGAGGGTGAAAGGTTGTTTTCTGCTGCTCCAGAGAAGCGGACACGGAGCAATGGATTCAAACTTCAAGAAAGAAGATTCTGCCTAAACATTAGGAAGAACTTCCTGACAGTAAGAGCTGTTCGGCAGTGGAACTTGCTACCAAGGAGTGTGGTGGAGTCTCCTTCTTTGGAGGTCTTTAAGCAGAGGCTTGACAGGCATATGTCAAGAATGCTTTGATGGTGTTTCCTGCTTGGCAGGGGGTTGGACTGGATGGCCTTTGTGGTCTCTTCCAACTCTATGATTCTATGATTTGTCCCCTTCTGTTTGAAATCACGGCCTTCTGGCCGAAAGAGACACATGGGGTGGGGCCCTCACCTTCTCCAGGCTAAACATACCCAGCTCCCTAAGCCGTTCCTCATAAGGCATCGTTTCCAGGCCTTTGTGACCATTTTGGTTGCCCTCTTCTGGACACGTCCCAAATGGTTGGGGCCACGTCAGAAAATAGCGCACATAACTTGACACCTCTTTAGCATCCAAGGGCCTCTTTTTAAAACAAGCAGGCAAACCATATTGGATTAATCTTTGACCCGAATTGGGTACCATTATAAATGAGCAATGTTGAATTGTAGGGAGACTCTCTGAAGAGATGCTGCAGACTCCCAGATTTGGCTTTGGCCAAGCGGCTTCTGCGTAATCCTGACCCCAGTTTTCATTGTTCCGTTTGATGCAATGGCCTCAAATGAGGCTTCGCTGTTTTCAATCACAGATTCCGGCTCAGATATTCTAAATACTGTTGCGGCGTGAGCTTCTCTAATATAGCAGTAGCTGACTTTGGCCATTTTGATCGTCTCTGGGTCGTTCCTGGAGGAGCAACCACCGTTTTGAAACATACAGAGCTATGTTGTTGTTGTTGTTTAGTCGTTTAGTGGTGTCCGACTCTTCGTGACCCCATGGACCAGAGCACGCCAGGCACTCCTGTCTTCCACTGCCTCCCGCAGTTTGGTCAAACTCATGTTCGTAGCTTCGAGAACACTGTCCAACCATCTTGTCCTCTGTCGTCCCCTTCTCCTTGTGCCCTCCATCTTTCCCAACATCAGGGTCTTTTCCAGGGAGTCTTCTCTTCTCATGAGGTGGCCAAAGTACTGGAGCCTCAGCTTCAGGATCTGTCCTTCCAGTGAGCACTCAGGGCTGATTTCCTTCAGAATGGATAGGTTTGATCTTCTAGCAGTCCATGGGACTCTCAAGAGTCTCCTCCAGCACCATAATTCAAAAGCATCAATTCTTCGGCGATCAGCCTTCTTTATGGTCCAGCTCTCACTTCCATACATCACTACTGGGAAAACCATAGCTTTAACTATACGGACCTTTGTCGGCAAGGTGATGTCCCTGCTTTTGAAGATGCTGTCTAGGTTTGTCATTGCTTTTCTCCCAAGAAGCAGGCGTCTTTTAATTTCGGGACTGCTGTCACCATCTGCAGTGATCAAGGAGCCCAAGAAAGTAAAATCTCTCACTGCCTCCATTTCTTCCCCTTCTATTTGCCAGGAGGTGATGGGACCAGAGCTATAATGAAACTTAATAGTCACCACTTGTGAGAACATGTTTCTCTTCTTTGCATTCTTTGATTATTATTTTTTACCAGCGACGGCAAAAATGTCCATTTGGCCATGAAAGCCGATTTCCATATTTCTCCTCTGCCCCCTTTCATGCCTCTCTCCCCCCCCCCACACTGTGGGTTGTCTGTGTCACCTCCAAGACTTTTTTGTGTGTAATATTCTTGCTGTTACCCGTAGGAAGTTAATTCCTCGAGTTCCTTGTTAGTTGTCTAGAGTGAGGCATGAGCAGCGAAGGAGCCAAGTTGAGGGTCAGGAAAACAACAAGGAATTGTGTTTGTTGGACTGAAGTCAGTGCAGCATCCCTTTCCACCTCATTCTCAGAGCAGAATTGCAAGGCAACAGGCATTTCTGAGATTCTGCGAAGGGGGGGGGAAGAGGATGTATATTCGGCTCCTGTCCAAAGGGCCCTTACGTCTTCGTTCATTCATTCAGAATATTATAATCCACGTTTCCTCCCAAGGAGCTGAAGGCAGCACAGTTCCTCCCCCTCCCGTCCCATTTCATCCTCACAACAATCCTGTGAGGTAGGAATTATTATTATTATTATTATACTTACGGATAAAAAAAATGCAGCACAGAGATAAAACAGAAAAAACTAAAAGCATGGGAAAAAGACAATCATCGAAAAGTATTACAAACAATATAAAAAACAAATCTATTAAAAATGCAAATAGCAACAGCCAGAGAAACGTCGGGGCGCCAGGCTTGCCTGTCTTTAAAAGCAGTCAGTTCCTGAAGGCCTGTTGGAATAAAGGAGGGAGCCTGGTGGGGGGGTTGAAGCTTGAATAATAGAATCATAGAGCTGGAAGGGACCCCAGTGGTCATCTAGTCCAACCCCCTGCAGTGCAGGGATGCAGTGCACTGGGGGTCAGGGTGGGGACCCTGGTGTGCTGTAGGCTGTGGGTGCCTCCGGCTTCTAATCCTGCCATTCCCAGTTCTGGGATAACTGGCTCTGGTCCTTGTTTTGTGGGGAGGCTGTTCTCCCCACCTGCATTTGAACCTTCCAGATATTTGCATTTGACTATTGCATTGCTGCTCTTTTCTGCGTGGGAAAAGGAAGTCAAAATGTGTTGAAGTAACTGAGGTGTGTCCTTGAGGTTGCCTGTGCAGTCGTGGGTGCCTCCAGGAGGAGGTCCGTCTGCTGTGACTCAGTTTCCCTAAATCCTCCCCCAAGTTCCTAGCCCTCATGGATGGAGTCATGAATCTGAGCAGGTTTGATTGTTTACTTGTTGCCCACCCTTCACCCCAAGGTGGGTTGCAACCTTAAAATGCAATATTTAAAACAACTTTCAATTGCAAAAAAAAACAAGGCGAATCCTAAAAGCATACCAGAAGCTGAATAGTGAAGGTGCGAGACCCACCTCTGCAGAGAGTTCCACAGTTTAGGGGCCACCACAGAGAAGGCCATCTTCCCTTTAACTGCCACCCCAAACCTCTTCGGATGAAGGACCAAGAGGAGCCCCTCTACCCATCTCAGCCCCCGAGGGGGTCTGCAGGAAAGGAGACAGCCTTTCATATATTGGGGGCCTGAGTCATTCAGGGCTTTGAAAGTGTGTGTCGGGGGTAGGAGACCCTTTTGCCTGCCCACTTGGCATCTGGTCCAGGTAGGACCCCAGCCCCCAGTTTGGGTCTTAACGGAATAGCTGTGAGGGTAAGAGCAGTTTGGCTTAGGAACGGCCTCCCTTGGGAGGTGGGGGGGCCCTCTCCTTCCTGGGAGGTTTTTAATCAGAGATTGCATGGCCATCTGTCATGGATGCTTGGGTTGAGATTCCTGCATTGGAGGGGGTTGGGCTGGATGACCCTCGGGGTCCCATCCAACTTGACAGTTCTATGATTCCACGGCCATGTTTGGGTCTCTGCATAGAGGCTGTGGAGGAGGAAGAGGTGATGGCAGTAGTTTTTTGGGGGGGGGCTCTGTGCTGCAGGAGACTGGCTCAGCCTGTCTGGGCAGGGCTGGGGCGCGGCTGGAGCTGAGCTCAATCCCGCTGGGGGGTGGGGGTGGGAGGGCCTCCCCGTTTGCTGAACTCTGTGCTTTGACCTGGGCAGGCGTGTTGGGAGGGGTTAGGCCCACCCCCAGCCTGCAGCCCTCGCCCCTGCCCCCATCCTGAGATGCCTCCTCCATGGGGCAGCTTCAAGAGGAGAGGGAGGGAGATGAGCTGAGTCTCTGTGTGGCTCCCAAAGCTGAGCGAGGCTTCCTGAAAGGGGGGGGGACCTCTCTCTCTCCCTCTCTTGGACAGACCCCATTCCTCCCCCTGCCTTCTGCCTGTGGTGCCCCCTCTCCTTCCCTGCCTCTGAGAGGGGGGGCATGACACTGAGAGGCATATGCCTCTGCAGAGACCCAGAGCAGCCAGACTCGCCTAACCAGTTTGGGTGCTGTTCTGGCAAGCCCAGAGCCAGCGGCTGCTCCTCCTCCTCCTCGTCCTCCTCCTCCCAGGGAGGGCTCCCTGCTGCTGCCTTTGGCTGCTCTGGGATCTCCAGCTGAGGCAGGCAGCGCTTGCCTCCCCCAGCCTTAAGGGCAGGACTAGAACCCTGCTGGATCAGGCCCAAGAGGACCCTTCTAGTCCAGTGCCCTAGAATCATAGAATCCTAGAGTTGGAAGAGACCACAAGGGCCATCCAGTCCAACCCCCTGCTAAGCAGGAAACACCATCAAAGCATTCTTGACATAAGCCTGTCAAGCCTCTGCTTAAAGACCTCCAAAGAAGGAGACTCCACCACACTCCTTGGCAGCAAATTCCACTGCCAAACAGCTCTTACTGTCAGGAAGTTCTTCCTAATGTTTAGGTGGAATCTTCTTTCTTGTAGTTTGAATCCATTGCTCCGTGTCCGCTTCTCTGGAGCATCAGAAAACAACCTTTCACCCTCCTCTATATGACATCCTTTCATATATTTGAACATGGCTATCATATCACCCCTTCACCTTCTATTCTCCAGGCTAAACATACCCAGTTCCCTAAGCCGTTCCTCATAAGGCATCGTTTCCAGGCCTTTGACCATTTTGGTTGCCCTCCTCTGGACACGTTCCAGCTTATCAGTATCCTTCTTGAACTGTGGTGCCCAGAACTGGACACATACCGCCCAAGAACTTGGAAATCTAGATAGACTGCCTCTGGATCTGGAGGTTCCATTACAAACATAAGAATAGCCACTCTGCTGGATCAGGCCAGTGGCCCATCTGGTCAGCATCCTGGTCTCTCAGCGGCCAGTCAGGTGCCTCTTACGGGCACCTCTTAGTTGGTGGCCGCCCTGTGGGAAGGAGTTCCATAAGTTTCCCAACATTCATCTCTTTTTATTGTCTTCTTCACAAAGGCCCATGAAAGATGATCAAAGGCCTTTTGAGCATTTGTAAACATTAAAGCAGCTTGTTTCTCATTCCTGACCTCTAGATATTCTATGTCATCAATTCTATTTCTTATATTATCCTACATCTGGTGTCCTGGTAGGAATTATGATGAATTATTTCTACCAAAACTTTCATTCGGTTGGCAAGTACATTGGCAAATAGCTTATAGTCATTATTTAATAAAGAAATTAAAAGCCTATGACTTTTAACTGAAAGTAAGTCCGCATCTTACTTTGGGATCAAAGTAATATAGCCCTCTTTCCTAGTTTAGTTTAGTTTAGTTTTAGTTTAGTTTATTGTTACGGTTCTCGACCAGCATACACATATATACATAAAACAATCCAAAATGCAATCTAAAATATAAGCAATAAATATAAACCATTTTAACCATTATAAAAAATTATTAGATAAAAGAAGGTATCACTACTTGGGAGGGTACAACAAAATTTTGGGCACTACTAACTAGGTCGGCTCGGATTTTTATGGCTCTAGCACAGAACTTGGCTACCTTTGCTGTCACATTAGAGTTGGCATCTGAACGAAGCCACTCTATATAGAAATTGTCCGAGCGTCCAGGAAGCTCAGCCAGTGTCATGTGGATGAGCTCGCCTCGCACCTCCTCGTAGTAGCTGCATCGCAGGAGTATGTGGCCTATAGTTTCCACTTCCCCAGATCCACACGGGCAGGATCTCTCGCACATTGGGATCCGTTTGAACTTCCCTTGAAGAACTGCTGTCCCTCTTTCCTATTTTAGCTTGCTTAATGGCATCTTGCACCTCCAGGGCTATTATTGGTGCATTTAAGGAACTATTTTGGGGGATGTGAGGGACAGGGGATATCGCGAAGTCCCTCCCCTCCTGAGTTCAAGCCCGTCCCCGAGCAAAGGGGAAAGCAGGGAGAGTTCCGATTCCAGTGGGGAAGCAGGAAGTCGTGTCCGAGGCTCAGGCAAGGTAGAGGAGCCAGGGTCCCAGGTGGGACAGGAAGGGGCAAGCAAGGGGGGAAGACCCATCCCTCCAACTCCAGAATTACGCAGGAAGAGGAGGGGCAAGAGGATGGGTCTGCCAAAGCTTTTGTGTTGGAGAAAGACGCGCCAAAAGCCATTAGGAGGTTCTGAAACCGACTGACAACATCGTTCCGTGTAAATAGCAATGACTTGAGCACTGTAAATACGCAGCACCAATAAAAGAATAAAATGCAGAGCTGCGTAGCGTCGTTACTCTGAAGTAGTCCACTCCGGCCACTGTGACAGCAACCTCCTAATCATTTTTGGGCTACTTCGGAGTTGCCGGGATGAGCGTGTCCGAGGCGGAGAAGTGGCGGCAGATCGCTGAGCAAGCCCAGCTAGAACTGCAACAGCTGTCGCTGCAGGCGCAGGGAGAATTGAAGGCAGCTAAAGAGGAGACTAAGAAGGTCCAGGACGACCGGCTACAACTTGCGGAACAGGTGAGAGAGCTCCAGGAAAAAGAGCAGCATTTAAGGGCGGTGGCGGTAGACCTCCAAAACAAGCTGGATGCAGAGAAAAACAAGGCGGGAGGGGCTCCCCAAGTCCAAGTGCTGCCAGGAAGGAGAGCAGGGACCCTTGTAAGCAAGTTCAATGGAGACCCGAAGGAGTTTCAGGGCTTTGAGACTGAGATCGTGTATGCTCTTGAGCTGCACCAGAATGAGTTCCCCGATGATGAGCACAGAGTAGCGTTTATTGTGGAACATCTCACCGGAGCAGCCAGGGAGTGGCTAAGACCATTAATCGCAACCAAGAATCCTTGCATGAAAAATGTCCAACAATTTCTAGAAGGTTTGAGGACGATGTATTCGTCCGATAGTCATTTGGACCAGACTAAGGAGGAACTGCATAATTTACGCCAAGGAAATATGACAGTTCGCGCATATTGGGCGAAATTCACCATGCTGGTGCACAGACTGGGGTGGGTTTTGGATTCGCCTCCCATGCAAGCTGCGTTTTACTTGGGTTTGAGCGAGGAGGTGAAGGATGAACTCTCGAGAGGTCCAAAGCCCAGTACTATGGATCAGCTGAGCAAAGCAGCTCTGGCGGTGGGGGTGAGGCAGGAATCCCGGTGGAACGACAAGCAAGCGACGCGCGCAAAGCGGGCTTGGTTCCCACGGTCGCAGGAGAAGCCACTCCCTCAACAACCCTTTCAGGCCACGCCTGGAGCCAGCCAGGACCAGGAGCCCATGCAGATTGATAGCGCGCGCGCGCGGGCTTTTCAAACCCCAGCGGCGCCAAGACGCAAGGAGGGAAGGGGCGGGAATTGCTTTCTCTGCAACTCACCCCAGCATCTCGTCAGAGACTGCCCACATCGCAGGGAGTGGCAAGGAAAGGCGGGAACGGTGGTGCCCTCCCCCACTGACGCAGCACCACAGCAGGGAAACGGGAAAGCCTGGCTGCAGGAGACAAGGGGCAGCAGCCAGGCACAGTCAGCAGACAACAGCCCCAGCCCGCCCACCCGCACAGAGAGGTGCAGAGCCAGCCCACCCCTCCCAGAGCAGGAGTGGTTCTAGAAGTGACGCTAACGCTCCCAAATGGCTATCCCCTGACGGTCCTCGCCTTAATTGACAGTGGGGCGTCCGCCAACTTCTTCTCGAGAAGCTTTGCAGAAGAGCACCAAATCCAGCTTTTGCAGTTGGATTTTCCTCTGCACGTAGCAACCATTGACGGCAGGGAGCTGCTGGGAGGGGCCATCACACATCAAACCCCCCCCATGAGAATGACGGTGGGAAGGCACTCAGAGACACTGGCGTTCAACGTCACCACCATCTCAGACCCCCCCATCGTCTTGGGCATGAGCTGGCTGGCGCGCCACGACCCCTCCATCAGTTGGCACCAGAGGTGCATCACGTTTGGGTCAGACTTTTGTCTGGAACATTGCATGCAGCACCAACCAGGGGAGGGGCCTCCGATAGCCACGGTGGCCACCATGCATATCAAAGGGGGTGAGGCAATACCCAAGCAGTACTGGGACCTGCAGGAGGTCTTCAGCGAAGCGGAGTCCGACCACCTACCCCCGCACAGGCCTTTTGACTGCCAGATCAACCTGGTGCCAGGGGCGACGATACCCCCAGCCAAGCTGTACGCCATGTCAGACCAGGAGCTGGAGGATCTGCGCGCTTTCATCGACAAGAACCTCAAGCGGGGGTTCATAAGGGAAAGCCAGGCAGCAGGGGGCAGCCCGGTCTTCTGGGTGGACAAGAAAGACACGCAACAGCGCCGTCTTGTGGTGGACTTTAGACGGCTGAATTCGGTGACAGAGCCCGTGGCTTTCCCCATGCCCAGAGTGGATGATCTCCTGACAGCGGCACGCAGGGGCAAGATTTTCACCAAGCTGGACCTAAGGGGGGCGTACAACTTGATCAGGATCCGGGAAGGAGATGAATGGAAAACCACGATGTTCACGCCTCTGGGCTCTTTTGAATATCTGGTGATGCCCTTCGGTTTGCAAGGGGGCTCAGCATGCTTCCAGGCCTTCATGCACCACGTCCTGGGGTCCCTCCTCTTCAGGAAATGCTTGGTCTTCCTAGATGACATCCTTATCTACTCGAATGACCCAGTGCAGCATGTGAAAGATGTCAGAGAGGTGTTGCAACGCCTGAAGGAGAACCACCTGTATGTGAAGCTGGAGAAGTGCAAGTTTCACACCAAAGAGGTGGACTTCCTGGGCTACAAGCTGTCAGACAAGGGGCTGGCGATGGACAAGGACAAGGTGCAGGCCATCCTGGACTGGCACAGCCCCAGGACGCGCAAAGATGCCCAACGCCTACTAGGCTTCGCTAACTTCTACAGGAAGTTCATCAAGAACTTCTCTCGCGTTACGGCTCCCATCACGGACTGCCTGAGAGGCAAGCAGAAGTTCAAGTGGACACCAGAGGCGCAAGCAGCGTTCGAAAGCCTCAAGAGAGTGTTCGCCTCAGACCAAAACCTGTTCCATGTGGTGCAGGACGCGCCCCTACGCATTGAGACAGATGCTTCTGAAAAAGCTGTGGGCGCAATTTTGTTGCAACTGGACGCCAACAGGGAGTGGAGACCCTGTGCCTTCTTCTCCAGGAAGCTGACACAGCCTGAACGCAACTACACAGTGTTTGATAGGGAACTTCTTGCGATCTACGCTGCGTTCCAGCACTGGCGACACTTCCTGGTGGGCGCGAAGCACCCCATCCAGGTGTGCACAGACCACAAGAACCTGGAGTTCTGGAGAACTGCCAGGGTGCTCAACCAGCGGCAGATACGGTGGGCAGAGTTCTTCTCGAACTTCAACTTCTCCATCCACTACATCACGGGGGAGCAGAATGTCAGGGCGGATGCCCTCTCCCGCAAGCCAGAGTACATGGAGGAGGAGGCGCCACCAGCCCCAAGGCACATTTTCCCCCCGTCGGCATGGTCCTGCGGAGCAGCTGTGGTGAGCGAGGCAGAACTCACAGCACTGACGGCAGCGGATGAATTTGCCAACCGCATCTTCAGAGAACTGAGAGGGGGGAGGGAGCAGGCAAAAGACTTTGCAGAACGCAGAGGGCTGCTTTTCTACAAGGGTGCGCTGTACCTACCCACCACCCAGCTTCGACGTACGGTCCTCAAGCAGATGCACGACAACCCTACAGCGGGGCATTTTGGAAGGGACAAAACCGCTCACCTAGTCATGAGACACTTCTGGTGGCCAGGGGTGCGGGAAGATGTTCGAGACTATGTAAGGGGCTGTACCACCTGCCAGCGGGCGAAGGTGGTCAGAGCAGCGCCACCAGGGTTGCTGGAGCCCTTAGCCACACCACACAGGCCGTGGGAAGTGGTGTCCATGGACTTCATCACAGATCTGCCTTCGTCCAGGGGTAAGACTGCAGTGTTGGTGGTGGTGGACCTTATGTCCAAAATGTGTCACTTTATACCGTGTGCCAGGGCAGTCTCGGCAGAAGAGACAGCCAAACTGTTTGTTGATCACATTTTCAGACTGCATGGATTACCTTTAAGGGTTATTTCGGATCGTGGCCGCCAATTTGTTTCCAGGTTCTGGCGGCGGCTCATGAACCTCCTGCAGGTGGAGGTCAGCTTGTCGACGGCTAGACACCCGCAGACCAACGGACAAGCGGAGAGGGTCAACGCCATTCTGCAGCAGTACCTGAGATGCTACGTCAGCCAGCGGCAAACGGACTGGGTGGATCGCTTGCCACTAGCAGAATTTGCCTACAACAATGCAGTGCACGTCTCCACAGGGGTGTCGCCCTTTAAGGCCAATTACGGGCGCGACCTCAGATCTTTCCCAGAGAGGGAGAGGGGGGAGGAGGAGGAGGAGGGCCCACAGGCTGAGGATTGGGCAGAGGAACTGGAGACGGTGCACCAGCAGCTCAGAGAACACTTGGAGAGGGCCAAGGAAGCGTACAAAAAGGGGGCAGATCGCCACAGGCGACTAGGGGAGGTCATCAGGGTGGGGGACAAGGTGTGGTTGTCCTCGGAGGGCCTTCCCACCAGAGGGAGGTGCAAAAAGCTGGCACCCAAAAGGCTGGGCCCCTTCACGGTCACGCAACAGGTCAACCCGGTGGCATACAGGCTGGCACTGCCAGAGGACATGAGGGTGCATCCAGTGTTTCATAGATCGCTGCTGTCGCCGTACAGGGAAAGCAGCAGGCTCCGAGACAGCGAACAAACCCCCGAGGGAGGGGGGGAGAGGGAAGGCAGGGAGCAACTCAATGAGGCCACGGCCATCCTGGATTCAAGGTGGGGGGTGGGGGGACTGGAGTACCTCATGGCATGGGAGGATGCTCCACCGTCCCAGAATGAATGGGTCCCAGCCACTCAGATACAGGAGGAATTCTTGGTGGAAGAATTTCACGCCCTCTTTCCCCACAGACCCAAGCCCTGGCACATGGAAAGGGAGGGGGAGGAGGAGGAGGCACGGGAGAGCAGCTCACCATGGCGCTGGGAAGCGGAGTTTGAGGAACCAGAGGATGAGGTATGGGTGTCACCGAGATCCACCCAGTCAGAGGAAGGAGCAGATTGGCAGAACGTTTTTACCCCCACCAGCTCTGACGCCACGGACTTTTTGGGATTCCCGTCCGCCCAGGCGGAAGGGGGGGGCTCGCAGGACTGGGGGGAGGTATTCACACCAACGGGCTCGGAGAGCACTGAGTTCTTAGGCTTCCAGTCGTCACCGACACATGGGGGGGGCCTGGGGAGGGGTGAAGGAGAGCTTGGGAGGGGGGTGGATGTGAGGGACAGGGGATATCGCGAAGTCCCTCCCCTCCTGAGTTCAAGCCCGTCCCCGAGCAAAGGGGAAAGCAGGGAGAGTTCCGATTCCAGTGGGGAAGCAGGAAGTCGTGTCCGAGGCTCAGGCAAGGTAGAGGAGCCAGGGTCCCAGGTGGGACAGGAAGGGGCAAGCAAGGGGGGAAGACCCATCCCTCCAACTCCAGAATTACGCAGGAAGAGGAGGGGCAAGAGGATGGGTCTGCCAAAGCTTTTGTGTTGGAGAAAGACGCGCCAAAAGCCATTAGGAGGTTCTGAAACCGACTGACAACATCGTTCCGTGTAAATAGCAATGACTTGAGCACTGTAAATACGCAGCACCAATAAAAGAATAAAATGCAGAGCTGCGTAGCGTCGTTACTCTGAAGTAGTCCACTCCGGCCACTGTGACAGGGGAGGTTACAGGTAGGTAGCCGTGTTGGTCTGGATCGAAGTAAAATAAAAAAAATTCCTTCAGTAGCACCTTAAAGACCAACTAAGTTTTTATTTTGGTATGTTTTTACCTTGGTATCTGAAGAAGTGTGCATGCACACGAAAGCTCATACCAAAATAAAAACTTAGTTGGTCTTTAAGGTGCTACTGAAGGAATTTTTTTTATTTTATTTTGGGGGAGTTCCATCGTTTAACTCAATGACAAACCTAGACAGCATCTTAAAAAGCAGAGACATCACCTTGCCGACAAAGGTCCGTATAGTTAAAGCTATGGTTTTCCCAGTAGTGATGTATGGAAGTGAGAGCTGGATCATAAAGAAGGCTGGTCGCCGAATAATTGATGCTTTTGAATTATGGTGCTGGAGGAGACTCTTGAGAGTCCCATGGACTGCAAGAAGATCAAACCTCTCCATTCTGAAGGAAATCAGCCCTGAGTGCTCACTGGAAGGACAGATCGTGAAGCTGAGGCTCCAATACTTTGGCCACCTCATGAGAAGAGTAGGCTCCCTGGAAAAGACCCTGATGTTGGGAAAGATTGCGGGCACTAGGAGAAGGGGATGACAGAGGACAAGATGGTTGGACAGTGTTCTCAAAGCTACGAACATGAGTTTGACCAAACTGCGGGAGGCAGTGCAAGACAGGAGTGCCTGGCGTGCTATGGTCCATGGGGTCACGAAGAGTCGGACACGACTAAACGACTTAACAACAACAACAACAACAACATCGTTTAACTCAGCGCTGCCTAAAGAAGGGCTTTGGAGGTCCCCACTGTTGGGAGAGAGGAAAGCAAACTTCTCTCCATCTTTCTCTGTTCCATGCTTATTATTACTCACCTAGGCCGTGTCTCCTCGATAATTTTGGCTCCCCCTTTCCGAACCTTTTCCAGCTCCACCGTGTCCTGGCTGTGAGCCCCAAGATTGAACGAGGGCTAGCTGCTCTCCCGACCCTCCATGGGCATGCAGGAAGATGCTTGGGCCAATTTGCCCTTTGCAGTGGGGGGGGGAGGTAAATGGGGTGCATTTGGTTCTTGCAAAGAATTGCTTTCTCTCCGTTTTCCATTAGCGCCTCCATTGCCCCCCCCCTGCAGATCTCTGGAATGGGGCAGGGCGTGAGCTGAGCCAAGGCCTCTTATGCCCCCTGGGCTCTGTCGGGAGTGGGGCGGAGGGGGTGGCGCTGCCATGGCCTCTGGGCAAAGAGCTTGCTGGTAGCCATGGGAGGAAAGGGGCAGCAGCGGGCAATGAGAAGGTCCAGCATATTACAGCACACGCCTTGCATGCAGAAGCTCCCAGTTTCTGAAACCCTGGAGAGCTGTGGCTGCCAGTCAGTGCAGGCAATACTGGGCAGGTAGTGGGTGGTGGATGGGTGGGAGGCCGCCTGCTCTTGATGGGGTTACGCTGCCCCTGAAGGAGCAGGTTCGTCGCTTGGGGGTCCTCCTGGATCCTTTGCTGTCGCTCGAGGCTCAGGCAGCCTCAGTGGCCCAGAGTGCCTTCCATCATCTTTGGCTGGTGGCCCAAGGATAGTCTACCTACTGTTCTCTATGCTCTGATAACCTCAAGGTTAGATTCCTGCAATGCGTTATACGCAGGGCTGCCCCTGAAGACGGTTCGGAAACTTCAGCTGGTGCAGAATTCAGCGGAGCAAGACGGTTTGAGCATCTCGCACCGATCCTGGTCCAATTGCTCTGGCTGCCGATTAGTTTCCGGGCCCAATTCAAAGTGCTGGTTTTGACCTATAAAGCCTTTAATGGCCCAGGACCGCAATACCTCAAGGACTGCCTCTTTCCACCTGAACCTACCCGGACCCTGAGATCATCTTTTGAGGCCCTTCTTCATGTGCCTCTTCCTCGAGAGGTCCGGAGGCTGGCAACACAAGAACAGGGCCTTTTTTTGCAGTGGCTCCCCGTCTGTGGGGGGGGGGTTCAGGTGAGCTGCTGGCCCAAGAAGAAGAATCAGGTGGTGTTTTATTGCCTCTTTGGGCTCCTTTATGAAAGGGGAAAGGGGCATAGCTTGCAGAAATCATTGGGGTGAGCAGCCCAGCACTGACCAGCCTGAGAGATGTGATGTTCTGAGAAGCCCCCCCCTTTCCCCTCTGTTTTTCTGGGGTGTCTTTGGCTTTGAGGGGCTCCCTTCACCCTCTGCTTCTCTCTCTCTCTCTCTGCAGATTCCTTTGTCAACAGCCAGGAGTGGACCTTGAGTCGGTCAGTGCCGGAGCTGAAAGTGGTGAGTTTTCCGTGGCTGTACCTGAGAACCTCCGGGGAGTCCAAGCCTAGCCCAGAACCCTCTTCTCCCAGCGGCTGATTGCCCCATGGGAGCTATCTGGGAATCCTGATAGACTGCCTCTAGACCTGGAGGTTCCACCAGAGCACATGAAGAGTCCTGCCGGGCTAGGCCCCATGGAGCCATAGAATCGTAGAGTTGGAAGAGATCACAAGGGCCATCCACTCCAACCCCCTGCCAAGCAGGAAACACCATCAAAGCATTCTTGACATATGCCTGTCAAGCCTCTCTTTAAAGACCTCCAAAGAAGGAGACTCCACCACACTCCTTGGTAGCAAATTCCACTGCCGAACAGCTCTTACTGTCAGGAAGTTCTTTCTAATGTTTAGGTGGAATCTTCTTTCTTGTAGTTTGAATCCATTGCTCCGTGTCCGCTTCTCTGGAGCAGCAGAAAACAACCTTTCTCCCTCCTCTATATGACATCCTTTTATATATTTGAACATGGCTATCATATCACCCCTTAACCTTCTCTTCTCCAGGCTAAACATACCCAGCTCCCTAAGCCGTTCCTCATAAGGCATCGTTTCCAGGCCTTTGACCATTTTGGTTGCCCTCTTCTGGACACGTTCCAGCTTGTCAGTATCCTTCTTGAACTGTGGTGCCCAGAACTGGACACAGTACTCCAGGTGAGGTCTGACCAAAGCAGAATACAGTGGTACTATTACTTCCCTAGATCTAGATGCTATACTCCTATTGATGCAGCCCAGAATTGCATTGGCTTTTTTAGCTGCTGCATCACACTGCTGACTCATGTCAAGTTTGTGGTCTACCAAGACTCCTAGATCCTTTTCACATGTACTGCTCTCAAGCCAGGTGTCTCCCATCCTGTATTTGTGCCTTTCATTTTTTTTGCCCAAGTGTTTCTCCCTGTTAAAATTCATCTTGTTTGCTTTGGCCCAGTTGTCTAATCTGTTAAGGTCATTTTGAAGTGTGAGCCCAGCCTCCTCTTCCCACAGCGGCCACAGTATGAATGCCTGTCCTCCCCCCCTTCATTTGGAGGTCATTTGGGGGCTGGGTCCATGGCTGGCTCTAGACATGTGCCCTGAGCCCTCCTCACTCCCCAGGGCATGACAGCTGGGGGCTCAGGAATACCCACCTACCCATGTTTTTTTTCCTCCTTGCCGTGGATGACACCCAATATAAATCCCTGGATATGTGGGTCTCTGCTTCCACTGGAGGCTGGAAGAATCAAAGAATTGCAGATTTGGAAGGCCTCCAGGGGTCATCTAGTCTAACCCCCTGCCACGCCTGGTCCCAAGAAGCACCAGGATGGCAGAAACTGGGGGCTGTCACTGTAGGACTCCCTTCAGAGCCAAATGCAGAGAACGGTGGGGTTGGGGGGGGGGGTTGTCCGGCAGTCTGGGTTGACCACTGAGCTCCACTGCCTTGCCAGCTGGGTCTTTTGTTAGAGCAGCCACCAGCAACTGAGGTCTCCAGTGCCCCCCCCCACTTGGGGGCTGGACCCCAGAGGAGACGCCTCTGAGCCTGCAGGTGGGGAAGCTTGAGCATGATCTCCAAAGAGCCCCAAAAGCTGGTCTGTCCCCCCCCCCAAAAAAAGATCCAAAGAGCCGGCAGAATGAGGCATGAGCCACAGCCGCCCCAAGAGAGCCTGCTGGGCTAGGCCAGGGGCCCATCTGGGGCAGTGTCTGCTCTCACGGAGGCCACACAGTGGGAAGCCAGAGAGCAGGATTCGAACGCAAGAGCCCTCTCCCCTCCCCACTGTTAGAAACTCAGCTATGCAATCTAAACTCAGCTATACAATCTCTGTAATTTTTTTTATTACATTTGCTGCTTTACATTTAAAATACTCATTTAAACATCCTTGAAATATGAACGAGTTTCCTTCTTCTCTTTCCATGGTTCCTTTTGCATCTCTTATATCCCTGCATATTTTGCAAAAACTAATCTGTTTGTCATTCCATTATTGCATCCATCAAAACTTATTTACACTGTTGAATTTATCTTAATGCTGCCAGCATTTTCAGCTGAGCACAATTATCTCCCATATATTCAATAAACATTTTTTCAATCTCCTCTATACATATGTTCTTCTTGTTCTCTTATTCTATAGGTCAAGTCTGCAAGTTGTGCATATTTAGTCATCTGAAGTTGCCATTCTTCTTTAGTTGGGACCTCGCTCCTTTTCCATTTTCCATTTGATGGAAATGGAAAATAATTTCATTTCTATACCAATAGTAAGGGACCCAGGTGGCGCTGTGGGTTAAACCACGGAGCCTAGGGCTTGCTGATCAGAAGGTCGGCGGGTCGAATCCCTGCAACGGGGTGAGCTCCTGTTGCTCGGTCCCAGCTCCTGCCAACCTAGCGGTTCGAAAGCACATCAAAGTGCAAGTAAATAAATAGGTACCACTCTGGCGGGAAGGTAAACGGCGTTTCCGTGTGCTGCTCTGGTTGGCCATAAGCGGCTTTGTCATGCAGGCCACATGACCTGGAAGCTGTACTCCGGCTCCCTCGGCCAATAACGCGAGATGAGCTCGCAACCCCAGAGTCGGTCACGACTGGACCTAATGGTCAGGGGTCCCTTTACCTTTTTTTAATACCAATAGTAGCCATGGATTTATCTAATCCTTTTTTTAAAGCCACCCAGGTTGGTGGCCTTCGCTGCCTCCTTTGGGGAAGAGTTTTTTGTTGTTGTTTAGTCATTTAGTCGTGTCCGACTCTTTGTGACCCCATGGACCAGAGCACGCCAGGCACTCCTGTCTTCCACTGCCTCCCGCAGTTTGGTCAGACTCAAGTTCGTGGCTTCTATAACACTGTCCAACCATCTCGTCCTCTGTCGTCCCCTTCTCCTTTTGCCCTCAATCTTTCCCAACATCAGGGTCTTTTCCAAGGATTCTTCTCTTCTCATGAGGTGGCCAAAGTATTGGAGCCTCAGCTTCACGATCTGTCCTTCCAGGGAGCACTCAGGGCTGGTTTCCTTAAGAATGGATAGGTTTGATCTTCTTGCAGTCCATGGGACTCTCAAGAGTCTCCTCCAGCGCCTTAATTCAAAAGCATCAATTATTTGGCGATCAGCCTTCTTTATGGTCCAGCTCTCACTTCCATACATCACTACTGGGAAAACCATAGCTTGAACTATACGGACCTTCGTCGGCAAGGTGATGTCTCTGCTTTTTAAGATGCTGTCTAGGTTTGTCACTGCTTTCCTCCCAAGCAGAAGAAGAGTTTACCTGTGCCTTTAAAACCACCTGGGAGCCAAGAGTCAGGTCAGGACTTCCCAAATTAACAGATTTAACCCTTTGTTAGCCTTTGGCACTTAATATCTGCAAAGGCAAAGATCGCCACCTTCTGGGCAAAGGCTGCAGCGCCGATGGGAGTCAACCTGCATTTTATTCCTATCAGCAAAGGGTGGGAAAGGGGGCCAGGTGGGGTGTCAAGGAGTGCCCTCCACTGCCCCATTAGTCTGCCCCATCTTTCTCCCCTCCCCTCTTCAGAATCGTAGAGTTGGAAGTGACTAATGCAGGAATCTCAACTAAAGCATCCATGACAGTGAAGGAGAGTCCCTTTCTTTCTTTCTTTCTTTCTTTCTTTCTTTCTTTCTTTCTTTCTTTCTTTCTTTCTTTCTTTCTTTCAATGAGATTTTTAATTACTGTACTTTTTTTCCATTGCACCATAAAATTAGAAATAGAAAAGACAGGACAATAGAAATAAAGATTGAGAAAAGAAAAAGAGAGAATGGTAAGAGAAAGGGTTAAAAAAAATAGCAAGAGAAGAACTTCTTATTTTCCATCTGCCTGTTCCATAAAAAAGTGGAGAGCCCACCACTTTCCTTTTAATATTTATTTGGTTTTTCAGGTTAAATTTTCACAATCATATATTGAAATAAATCATAAAAACAAGATTCCAAGGAATCTCCTGGACTTCCATCCTCCCCTTTCTGGATCCTAGTACGCTGTCTCCCCTATTTTAAGACATAGTCATAAAATAAGCCATAGCAGGATTTTTAAGCATTCGAGGAATATAAGCCATACCCCGAAAATAAGACATAGTGATAGGCGCAGCAGCAATGCAGGCCGCGGCAGGAGGAGGAAAAAAATAAGACATCCCCTGAAAATAAGCCATAGTGGGGGGTTTTTTGAGGAAAAATAAATATAAGACGGTGTCTTATTTTCAGAGAAACACGGCATTAATCATCCATCCTGCATCTTTTATAATAATCCAAACCCTTTACATCTCCGTTATCTCCAAAGTTCACCCTTAAACTACAAGTGATATTCCAGTCCTACGAGCAGATCACTTTCCGAGGCTGTCCGTTCCTTCCTGGACAAGCTCCACAGAAACGCACGCAGGGGCCACAGTTCCTTCCGCCTTGCGCATGCTGGGACCACAGAGAGGGAGAGCACATGGCCAAGCAAGGGCAGGTGCCCCTGGCGGGCGTCCAGTGTGGGCCAGAGGCCCCTGCCCAGCTGGGCCTGAGCTTTGAGCAGCCAGTGCCGACCTTGCCAGGCTCAGCTTTTTCGGGAACTCGTAGCATAATTTTCTGCATTCCGCTTGTTCCTGCCCTTCTTATTGGAGCACGACAACCGTGCAACATGAAATATAAGCAGTAAGATGAAATAAATCCAAGCAAGGCTGATGTGACTCATGCTTTGACAACCCAGTTTGGGGGTGTGGAGCACCGTTCATTGATCTGCGTTTATATCCCCCCTATTCCCCCAAGGGGCTCATGATTGTCCTTCTCCCCCTTCTACCCTCACAATGACCCTGAGAGGTAGGTTAGGCTGAGAATAAGTGACTGGCCCCCAAGGTCACACAGGGAGCTCCCTGCCCGAGTGAGGATTCTAACCCTGTTCTCTCCCAGGTCTTCTTCTGGTACTCTAACCAGTACACCACACTGCCTCTTGGATGAATGATTCCTTTAAAAAAATATTGGTTTTTATACAATAGCAACAGACGAAACATAACACACAAACAAAATATAAAAAATTCACAGTTCATCACATTGTTATTTTCATTGTATAGGGACTTCCCTCAGACCCCCCCCCTCTGAGCTACATTGTCCATTCATACATTTAGCAGGGTCCTCTTCTAAAATCTTACACAATAAAAAAACCTCTCTAACAGACCATTCTATCCAACAATTAAATCTAATATTTTACCGAAAACCTAACTCTACTTCCTTAAAGGTAAACTATACATTACAATGTTTCTTCAGATACTCTCTAAATTTCTTCCAATCTTCTTCCACCTTCTCCTCCTCCTGGTCGCGGATCCTTCCAGTCGTCTCGGCGAGTTCCATGTAGTCCAACACAGATGAATGATTCCTCAGAGGCAATTGCCCGACTTCCTTTGAGCTTGCCTGGAATCCAAAGGGTTTTCTCCAACCCCCCCCCCCCCCGGCCACTGTTTCTGTGCTGGAAAAGGCCACTTGGTGCATTTAAGGGAAGAAGCTGGCTCCCTCCGCCCGCCCTGCCAGGCCCCGATCCAGCCTCCACCTCCCAAGCAGACTGGGCGCGGTGCTCAGCCTTGCCTTCCGTATTTCAGGGGATCGTGGGGAATCTGTCCAGTGGAAAGTCCGCCTTGGTTCATCGCTATCTGACGGGGACCTATGTGCAGGAGGAATCGCCAGAAGGTAAGGGGGGGCAGGCCCTCTTGTGGGTCACAGCCGTGCCTGGGATGAAATTGATGCACTGCATAATTGCAAAAGGTGCACACTGCACAACTGTAGAAAAAACAGCCGCCCTCAAAGCAGTTTGCGCCAAGAGAATTTTTCTTTTAGACCATTTCATTAACAGCAATCATTTAAGACTTTCAAGAAGTTCAAATAACACTAGACAAGAAACAGACTAAAACTCACATCTCTTTTCTACATAGCCAGACGGGCTTGTCTGAGCAAGAATGTTTTTAGCGGGCACCAGAAAGGGGAAGGTGCCTGGCTGGTGTCAATAAGCAGGGAGTTCCAAGGTTCTGTCGCTGCCACACAGGCAGGCTTGAGTTCTTACAAATAAGAACCTTTCTTACATGACCCTTGTAGCAGCTGTCAATCAAAGTGGTCTAGGGGGCGCAGGGGGGGGTCCCAAGTCCATGTCCGTTAGTGGCAGACATGAGGTTGTGCCTTTCGCTCTCCGCCCTGTTCCTGTGCTCAGGGCAGAGAGCAGGATCCAGCCCCTCCGGTGGTCAGCGAGGGTCTCTCTTCCTGTGGGAGAGGCCCCCCCTCCATCTCTCAGACCCTCCTGGTCCTGGGAGTCAAGCAGACATCTCTGTGACTCCCCAGAGGAGCCCCTCTCCTTAATTCAATGGGCCACAGGATCCGGAAGTCCTTTTCGCTGTGCTCCTCCAACCTGCCAGGAGAGACTTTCCTGCTGTTTAATCCTGGCATCCGCTTGGCTTCCCACCAGGCACCCATCCGAAAAACCTTGGGTGCTGTGGATGTAAACAGTACATTGGGACTGACTGGGAGACGCAAGGGGGCTGCTGAGGATGGAGGCCCCCAGGCCTCCCCACGGCCTGTTTTGCCGCCTGTAGAGCGGGGGGGGGGGCTGAGTGTGAGGGAGCTTGGAGCCTCCTTGGCCAAGCAGAGCCTCTGTGCCGCTGGCTTGAAGGAACCGGTTTCCTTCGTGTCGTTCTGAGGCGGCCCCGATTCTGCTGCAAGACCCAAGTTCCACTCTTGGCCTCGTCTGTTTTCTGCTCTCTGACTTACAATGTGCTCTGCTTAGAGTGACACTTTGGGGGGGGGTTCCTAATGGGCCTTTCCTAAGCACCTGACCGGGAGACCCCTAAAATCCCAGGCAGGGCGGCCTGAGGGATGATGGCCAGAGAGAGGGGCAGTTTCCTCTGGCTGAAGCCAAAGAGCTGGAGGCAGTGGCAGCAAAATGCTTTGGCCCGAGGGGTCTCTTTTGTTTGGGGCCGCCAGTTTCCCCGCGCCCCAGGGAGGTGGGTCTGTGGGGAGCAGCATTAGACCAGCCCCACTCCTATTGATGCAGGATAGGAGAGAGTAAGAGAGAGGGGACTTATCCAGGGCAGGGCTGGGGAGACTTGGAAAGCCAAGTCCAGTGTGCTCTTTCTTGTGGGGTGGGGGGGGGCGGGTCAGATCCCTTGCCCAGGAGGGGGGTCTTTTCCAGATTGGCTCTGCCACTGATCTCCCCCCCCCCTCCTCTCGCCCTGCCTGCCTGCATCCCCAGGTGGCCGGTTCAAGAAGGAGATTGTGGTGGACGGGCAGAGCTACCTGTTGTTGATCCGCGATGAAGGAGGCCCTCCTGAGCTGCAGGTAAGTCTCTGGGCCCCCCTTCCTTGTGGGGGGGTTCAGGGAGGGGTCTTGCTGTGGGCCCCCCAATAGCTTCTGGGAGTAGCCTCCGAAGGGTGAGGCTTTGGAAACACTTCCAGGGCAGCGAAAGATCCCTATTGGAAAGGCTTCTCAGGGGGTCCTGCTGGCCGCTGGGGGCGGCTGAGGCCATGCTGCTCTCATTCTCTCTCTTCCCCCCCCCCACTCTTTCCCCAGTTTGCGGCCTGGGTGGACGCCGTGGTCTTTGTCTTCAGCCTGGAGGACGAGATCAGCTTCCAGACGGTCTACAACTACTACTTACGGCTCTGCAGCTACCGCAACACATCAGAGGTGCCCATGGTCCTGGTCGGCACGCAAGGTGAGCGGGGTGGGGGTGGGGGGGTGGTCAGCGCAGGGCAGGACCCCTCTGTCCGGCCTTGGAGCGGACAGGAGGATCAGGCAGTGGGAAGACGCTCTCTCTGGTCAGGGGATCATGGTAGTGTCCAGGAAGTCCTGATCTTGGATGGGGGCTGCGCCACTCAGAAAAGGAAAATCAGGAACCTTCACCCATAGAGAAGCGGACACGGAGCAATGGATTCAAACTACAAGAAAGAAGATTCCACCTAAACATTAGGAAGAACTTCCTGACAGTAAGAGCTGTTCGGCAGTGGAATTTGCTACCAAGGAGTGTGGTGGAGTCTCCTCCTTTGGGGGTCTTTAAGCAGAGGCTTGACAGACATATGTCAAGAATGCTTTGATGGTGTTTCCTGCTTCTTCTTTCTAGTAGTTTGAATCCATTGCTCCGTGTCCGCTTCTCTGGAGCAGCAGAAAACAACCTTTCTCCCTCCTCTATATGACATCCTTTTATATATTTGAACATGGCCATGAAACTGAAATTATGAAACTGATATTATGATATGGACTTGGATGATATATTGATATATTGCCCAGTCCTAGAGACCTCCGGGTATAGGGCAGTGTATAAATTCATAATAATAATAATAATAATAATAATAATAATAATAATAATAATAGTCCAGGAGCACCTTAGAAGCCAACTAAGTTTGTTCTGGGTATAAGCTTTTGTGTGCATGCACACTTCTTCAGATACCAAGAAAAGCTTATACCCAGAACAAACTTAGTTGGTCTCTAAGGTGCTCCTGGACAATTTTTAATTTTTTTTATTCATTTCGACTGTGTCAGACCAACACAGCTACCTTCCTGAAAATAATAATAATACTCATTGGTTTGCTCAGGGCGTTGGCACAGATACAAAACTAAGCCACCTTAAATGGCCAAATCCATCCCCCTACAGCCCATTCCGTAGGATTGCTGTAGGATGGGGGCTGCCTTGCATGGGGGGCAGAACAGAATGCATTTTCCAGCCTGGCTGGCTGGCCCACGGCAGCGTTTGCCCCACGCTCTCGCTTGCCCCACGGTTTCAACATTCTCGGGGCTTTGCTGAAGAGGGGAGAGACGGCGAGTCTTCGCCCCGAGGAGCTTACAGCCTAGCGTTTGCCAGTGTAGTGGCAACAGGAGGAGAACGGGAAGGGAGGGTCAGGCATAGCGAGAGGCAAATGTGTGGGAGACCCCCCCCCTTGGCACCTGGTCTCTGCTGTGGATGCGGGGGGGGGGCAGGGGGTCGTGTTTGCCTTTGCACAGGCATGTTCTGGGTCCAGAAGGGAAGGGTCTGGGGTGCTGCGGGGGCAGCAGTTTTTGTTCACAGTAAGCCATTTATCAGGAAGAGAGGAGGCCTTGGGGGGGGTCTGCTTGGACTGGGGCCAGAAGTGGAAAGGCAGTGGGGTCGGGGGGGCGCCCTCCCCCTCCAGCCCCTGGACAGATGAAAGGGAAGGGGGCCTTGGAAGGCCATCCAGTCCAACCCCCTGCCAAGCTCCCACCCCCTGAACTTAGAGCAGGAATGGGGGGCCTGCTGTGACACCCCCCCTCAAAAAAATGTGGCTGGCCTCCCCCCCCTTGTCCCTAACCATTGGCCAAGCTGGCTGCTGTGAGTGGGGGGAGTTTGGCCTGGCAACTGTTTGTTTGTTTGATCAAAAATTATACCGTGCCTGATTTTGTGTTGGGTGGGGGGAGAGAATGCCTCCCAGAGTTTTGCAAAAAAAAAACACCCCAAAATTACAGCAGTCCTTCAAAACATGCAAAAAGTTAAAATGCTAAAGCGCCTTTAAGATTTGCGCCCACTTCCTAAGCGTCTGGACAGGCTTGTTGAAACAAGAGTGTTTTTATCAGAGTGCCAGGATAAGGTGCCTGCTTGGTGTCCAGAGGCAGGGAGTTCCCAAGGACAGGCGCTGCCACACTCAGTAACTGAGTTTTTACAAGGGCGTAAAATGGGTGTGATGTGGCAGTGCCCATTCCGCCCATGGAGGTGATTGATTGAGTGGCTGCCCGGGGGGCAAAGGGGTCTTGCAGGTAAACTGGTCTCAGGTGGTTACAGGGAGAATCTCCCACCTTTTGCTCAGGGGACAGGCAGGGAGGGCAGAGAGGAGAAGGGCAAGGGGGCGCTGGCAACGGCCTGCCTGGCGTTGTGCCCAGGCCCTGGGGCACTGCATGGGGCAGCAGTGACCCCTGCGCGCCCCAGGGAGGTCGGCAGCAGGGGGGCAGATGTTCTCGGGCCTCTCCCTGACCCCCTCCCTCCCTCTCAGATGCCATCAGCGCCACCAATCCCCGAGTGATTGATGACTCCCGTGCCAGGAAGCTGTCAAACGACCTGAAGCGCTGCACCTACTACGAGACGTGTGCCACCTACGGGCTCAATGTGGAGAGAGTCTTCCAGGATGGTAAGTGGGCGCCTGGGCAGCCTGGGCCCCGCGGGGAGCAAGAGGGGCTGCTGCCTTGCTGGGGCGCAAGAAGGGAGCCCATCTTTCCTGGCAGCAAGCGGGCAACGGCCTTTACCCCTGGATTGCTCTTTCCACAGTGGTATGTTGACTGGTTTAGAGTAGAGACTGCTGATCCATCTTGTGGCAGTGAGTCCCACAGGTTGCTGCTGCCTTGCAGGGGCCCCTTTATGTTTTGTGTGGTCTCTGTAGGTGGCAAGGCAGTGTTTGCCAGCTTGGTGCCCTCTAGGGGCTCCCATCAGCCCCCAGTCGGCCCCATGGTGAAGGCGCTAGAGCAGTGGGTCCCAGCGTGGGTGGAGGGATTACTTGGGGGTGGGGGCCGCTCCGAGACGAGGGGGTGGCATCACCAGACCAAGTTCATGCCTTTTGTTGAAGTAAAGAGTTGTAATTTGAACAAGAGGGCAATTAATTGTTATTGTTTTTAATTGTATTGTGCTTGCATCTTCCGAAATGGGCCATGCAAAGAGCTCTCCTGCATAATGCATTTTATAGGGACCAAGGGGGTGCCGCCGCCCCCGAAAAAAGTTGGTGAATTGCTAACTCCTGGGGGCTCTTGCAGGGCCTTTTTAGCAGTGGCTTCTTGGCCGAGAGAGGAGGAGCCCTTGCAATGCTTAGAGGCGGGGCCTGGTTCGGGTGAAAGCCTTCTGATTGGTCTGGGGAACCAGTGGCCTGTGATTGGACCTGGAGGGCTCCGCTCAGGGAAGACAGGCAGTTAACTGCCCCTATGAGAAAGTCATGGTGGCTGAGGGGAAAGGGGGGGTGGGGGTGGAGACGTGTGGTGAAGAGCAGGGGGAGGGAGCCGGCGGCCCTGCCAGGCTGCCCTCTGGGCACGTGCCCACAAAACAGGGGTGAGCGAAGAGTCCCAAAGGGGTCAGCTGTCCCAGCAGGCAGAAGTGCAACGGGGAGAGCTTTTTGTGGGCTTGGGCCAAGGGCGGACGTTTGGCCCCAGTCTCAGAGGGGAACGGGGGAGAAGTGGGAAGTTATGGTGGCAAGGAGTTCCAGAGACCCATTTCCACACACCTCTTGCAAATACTTGTTGTGGCTCAGCCTCCCCCTCCCCACTCTTGCCCTTCCCCAGCCTGGCAGTGGGGGGCAGGCACCCTAAGTGTGGCTGCTGTGCCAGAGATGGGGGGCTGAGTGCGTTTTCAGATGCTGCACCCCCCCCATTCTGGAAACTGCCTCTCCCCCCCCCCCAATGGTCGCCTGGGGCTTATCTCTCTCTCCCCCCCTCGCTTTTCCAGTGGCCCAGAAAGTGGTGGCCCTGCGCAAGAAGCAGCAACTCTCCATTGGGCCCTGCAAGTCGCTGCCCAACTCTCCCAGCCATTCGTCCGTCTCGGCGGCCTCCATCCCTAGTGTGCACATCAACCAGGTAGGGTGGGCCGGGGGGGGGGGCATCTTTGGGCAGGGCCCTTGATCCTTCCTGGGAGCTTTGAGGGTCTTCCTGGCAAGCCCCGTGAGCGGGAAGAGGCTGCCCTGGGCTTAGCCCTGCAGGAAACCAGAGTTCTCGTCGTTCAGAGCTGTGGCCTCGCTGAGCCAGACAGGCCTAGGAAGGGACATGAGAACCCAAAAAGGGCCTCGCTGGATCTGGCCCCTCTAGTCCAGTATCCCCAATGCTCCAGATGGGAAGCTTGGAAGCAACAGCGATTCCCCAATTGTTTCCCCCCCATCTTCCGGAATTCGGAGGTAGACTGCCCCTGGGCGTGGAGGTTCTGCTATTGCCATAGATCTCCATAAGAAGAGCTGGATCAGGCCAATGGCCCATCTTGTTCAGCATCCTGTCCACCCAGAGGTCCCTGTGGGTAGCCTTCAATGGAAAAGAGGGAGAGGGGGAGGAATGCCCGGACTGGAGGGGAAGAGCTGGCTGGACCTCAGCTGGAGGGGCAGAAGGGGGGGCTGGTCCTGAGGGGGTCTGTGGTGCCCTCTCTTTCCAAACTCGGGGTCGAGTGACGACCGGCACCACCCTAACGCCAACCAGCGCTTTCTGCATACTTGCGAGACTCCCTTGCCAGGCTGGTGGGTAGGAGAGCTGAAAACGATGCCAATATATTTCACATCTGGTAGACAAGTCTTAAAAGCCCAGGACACAAATGTTCCCAGTCCACCAGCGGCTCTGGTGGCTCATTTGCCAGAAGTCATGTATTTAGCATGAACTCTGGCCGTTTCCTCCCTGCGAGAAGCGAGGTGACAGGGAACCAGCCAGAGGGCCTTTTCGGTGGTGGCGCCCGCCCTGTGGAATGCCCTCCCATCAGAGGTCAAGGAAATAAACAACTATCTGACTTTTAGAAGACATCTGAAGGCAGCCCTGGTTTGATGTTTTATTGTGTTTTTAATATTCTGTTGGGAGTCACCCAGATGGGTGCAGTATAAATTTATTATTATTATTATTATTATTATTATTATTATTATTATTATTATTATTATTGATTCTGACCAAAACAAAGCTTCCTGGTGTGTATTTTGCTCTAGGAGGCGTAGTTTGGTCAGAATTGAGTCGACGCTTCCAGAGTGAATGCTAAATACTTTTCTTCTGGTCAATGAGCCATCAGGGCCGCTAGAGGGCCCTGAAATATTGTGTCTGTCCTGGACTTTTTAGACTTGGCTATCTATCTGAAACCGAAGGGGCAAATGGGTTGCCAGGTGTGATTTCTTCCCCCCAGCTCTTACTAGTCGAGTTTGGAAGGGACCCTGAGGGTCATCCAGTCCAACCCCCTTCAATGCAGGAATTTCAAATAAAGCCTCACTGGCGGGTGGCCCCAAACCCTTGTTTAAAAACCTCCAAGGAAGGCGAGGCCCCCATTAGACATCACTGTAGCACCTTCTGCTGTTCTTGTTGATTCTGCGGCCAGGTGGGGGGTGAGGCAGCCCCTTTTGGGGGTGGGGTAGGGGTTTGGTGGTCTGGGAGGCACCCCAGTATTGACCCCCTGGCCTCCTGCGCCCCCCTTCCTCCCCAGGCTGCCAACGGGAGTGGGGCCTTCAGCGACTACTCGTCCTCAGTGCCCTCAACCCCCAGCATCAGCCAGCGAGAGCTGCGGATCGAGACCATTGCCGCCTCCAACACCCCCACCCCCATCCGCAAGCAGTCAAAGCGCCGGTCCAACATCTTCACAGTGAGTGCCTGAGTGTCCGGGGGGGGGTTTCCTGGTGGCGTTTGGGGGGCTCCTTTGGGTGGGCTGCCTGCACAGAGCAACCCATTCATTGCCTGTTGGGGGGGCAAAGTTGGGGCGACACCAAGGTTGCCCCACAAGGAACCACGTGGGGGGTCTTGCCCTGTTCCAAACATTCGCAAATGGTTTGGACACAGGAGGGAGGCACTTGGCAGATGATTAAAAATCGGGACAAATTGCAAACACGGCTGGGAATCGGATTGAGCTTCAGGGTGACGTTGTGGAGACACGAGGGTGGAGCGGAGATTTCATGAAGATTCATTCACAGGGTCCTCTCCCCAGAGTGACCATTTTTTAAAGCTTTCTTGATTGTCCAGAAATAACTGAATTTGAGAAATTAGATCCCTCCCTCCGCCCCCCATGGCCTTTGGCTTCTGCCTCTATGATTCCTATTCTTATTATTATTAGTTAGAGTTTATATACTGCCCTATACCCGGGGGGTTTCAGGACGGTTCCCAGAATAAAATCAAGATATAAAACCACAAAATACAACAACCCAATAGGCCTCCCGCAAAAAAAAAAAAACACATTTTAAAAGGGCATAGGATGTATATCGGATCTACCAAAGGCCTGGTTAAAAAGGAACGTATTTGCCTGGCGCCTAAAGGTGTTTAATGAATGCGCCAGGTAAACTTCCCTGGGGAGAGATTCCAAGGACCCTTGTTGCTTCCTCTTCAGTTTTAAGGGCCCAATTCCTCCCCCCCCCCCCGTTCTTCTACAGAAGTCCAGATACCAAAGGGGGGGGTGCAGATTTCCTGCAAATAGCAATAAAGACAAAAGAGCAAATTTCTTGTGATACTGCTGAGAAATCTCAAACGCATTTTGACAAATCCTGGGAGGGAAGGAGGGAGGGAGGGAGGGTGTGTCTGGTGGATGGAGGACCCCCAGGGTACCTGCCACCTGCCCTTCAGGGAAGTGAAAGAGGCTGCTTCCATCTTAAGGAATGGCCAGAGTGCATAGTTGGCCGGTCCATATTTATGGAAAATTGCATCCCTTCCAAAGAGAAACCCCAGGTGGGACCTCTCCCCATTTTTCAATCATCTGTTTGCAAAAGGGGCCAAGGTGTCCTGTCTTGAAGTCTTGACCATTGTAGAGAATCTGTATCTCTGAGCACGGGCAAAGGTTTCCTGATTTCTAAACAGAGAAAAGCCACGAACACGCTAAACCCCAGAGCAGGCATCACCTGGCCTGAAAGCAGCTGCGCAGCCCCCCCCCCCGGCCCCACGAGGGCCACAGGGCAGTGCATGCCCCTAGGGAGGGAGGGAGGGGGCGGCACCTCAAGGGGCTGTGGGTCTTGCTGGGGCGCTGGGCTCCTTGGCTTGGCTGTGAGGGGAGGGGGATGTGGAAGCTGGGGCTTGCCTGTCTGGAGCTGGGGCGGGGGCTGTGGGGCACAGCCTTTGCAAAGACAAACGGCCGTTCTTCTCTCTTGCAAGCCCCCCCCCCAGCCCACTTGACCAGAGCCAGTCTCTGGGGCTTCTTCCCTGGGCCACTTCTGCGTACAGACACAGACACCCCCCTGCCTTCCTGGGTCTCGGCTCTTCCTCCGCAAGCGGGGCTGCTGCTGCTGGCTGTGGTGGTCCGACGGGGGGCCCCCCTGGCTGTCCTTGCTCCTGCTTGCTTTGCTGCCCCACTGCACGCGGCCCCCTCCCCCTGCCCAACGCTCCTGCTTGATCCTGCTGCCTTCCTCCCTGCTCCTTGCGGCAGATCTTGGAGCGAGCGCTGCGCTGGCCTGCTCCCTCTCTCTGTCGCTCGCTCGCCCGCTCGCCCCCTTTGCCGCCGCCGCCACCACCTGTGTCGCCCTCCACACAGAATGGCTTGCCGTGAGCACCCCCCCCTCTTGCTTGGCATTTCCTCCGGGCTCCCTGCAGATCTGCTCTCTTCACCACGCTTGCTCTCGTCCATCCACAAACTGCTGCCCCGCAGCTGCTCTCACACGTGGGCTCCGGAGGGGGACTCCAGAAGGGTCTGGCAGCTGGGGCTTGTTTGGCTGTTGGGGCACGGGGTGGGGAGGGAGGGAGGGAGGGGACCCTGTTTCCTTGGTCTTCCAGGCTGGGGCGTTGGGTCTGCAGCCCTGGCAGCCAGCCAGCCACCTGGGCATCCCTCATTCCCCATGGCTGCTGCTTCCTCCCTCCCTGCCTCCCTCCCTCTCCAAACTCCTTCTGCTTCTGCCCCATCCTGGCTCCCTCTCCTGCTCTCTGCACCAGCGAAGGAGGACGGAGGGTGTCAGTGTGCCTCTGGCCAGCAGGTGGAGGCAGAGTCCTGCTTCCCTTCCTTCCTCCTTTCTTTCTTTCTTTCCTCCCTCCTTCCCTCCCTCCCTCGCCTCTTCCTTCTCTCTCATCTGCTCGGCCTGATTGCTGCTGCTGCTGCTGCCGCGCCACCTCTGGGCTGGCCGGCCTGATTCTGTGTCCTTCCTGCCGTGCCCCAGACAGACAGACGCACACACACACGTCCTTTTCTGAGTATAACATGCCAAACTCTTTATTCTTTCGATATTTGCAGATATGTGCCACTGTTTCCAACTTTTCATCAACCAAAAGGCCTTTTCAACTCCTTCCAAATTAGAAGATCCATATGGTTCCCCAGCAGGCAGCTCAGTACCAATTCTCTCACTTTTCATTGCCTCTCCAGGGCCGGATCAGGGACAGGCACTGGGAGTGATCTCAGATTAGCGGCCTGGCCTGCCCTACCTGCCGCCTGGGTCCCCCTCCTCCCGGAGACACGCAGGAGCCTTTAGCCCCTCCTCCTCCCCCCCTCTCTAAAGTCTCTTGGAGGGAGTCTGCCGCTGCGCCTGCCCTTTAAGCCGGGACTTTGCCGGGCGAGCTGGGACTGTCCGCGTGCCAGAGAAGGGGCCCTCCTGGGACAGGAAGACCGACAGCGCTGCCAGGAAGTGCCAGGAGATGGAGGGGCCACGGGACGCTTTGCTGCCGGTCGCGCCCTGCTACTTGCTCTCCGGCTCCCTCCTTCCTCCTGCATGGACTCCTCCTCTCCTCCTCTTCTTCCTCTTCTTCTTCCTCCTCCTCTTCCTCTTCTTCCTCCTCCTCTGCCACGGCCGCCGCCGCCTCCTCCCCAGAGAGCAGACGACTATGGCTCTTGGAGCCCCCTCTCTTTTGAGCTCGTCGGAGTGCGGGGCAAGAGGGCTGCCGCCACCGGCTCCTCCTTTCCAAGCTCTCTTCCGAGTGCGTAGGGGCTGGTGCGGCCAGCTGCGTTGATGGACAGACAACACAAGGGCTTGTAAGACGGACGGACGCTGGCCAAGAGCCGAAGGCTGCCTCCTCCCACCATTCTTGTGGTTCTGAATGTATCGCTTGCGTCCCCCGCCGTGACTCCCGCAAGGCTCTCCTCTGTCTCTCTCGAGCACCTTCCATGGATCGCTTCTCGGCAGACTGTCGGTTTCCAGCTTCATCTAGTGATCCGTTTATTTATTAAGCTGGTGGTGATGATGATGATGATGATGATGATGATGATGATGAACTGGAGTTATTGCTCTTCCTCCCCCGCCCCCCCCTCCTTTCTCTCTCTCTCTTTCTCTCCCCAAGAATCATGTTCTAAATGTAAAGTAGCTGTTTATTGTCAAAGCTCTTTTGTAAGGGGCTGACGGTGGCCCAGTGACATCTGCGACTTTGTATGGTGCCCGTGTGTTCACCAAATAAACGGTTGGATTAGTGGGGCTGGTGCCTTCTTTTCCGGTGGGGCTTTTGCTGCTGCTGTTGCTGCCGCTCCCGCTGCTGTTGCTGCTGCTGCTTCCTCCATCCATGCTCACCCCATCCCATGCTGCTCTCGTCTGTCACCACATCCCGTGGACCGGGGGGGGGGGAGAGGGAAGGGGGGCGGGCAGGGCAGGGGCCGAGGCCGAGGCCCCGGCAGCGCCTCCACTCCTCTGGCCTCAGGCTGGAGCAGAGAGCAGGAGGCGGCAGCCTCCCTTGCCTTGCCCCGCCCTGCCCTGCCCATCTAACGCCCCGTGTCTCTTCTCTTCCAGTCTCGGAAAGGCACGGACATCGAGAGGGAGAAGAAGGCCCCGGAGTGTAAGGCGGACACCATCGGCAGCGGGCGGGCCATACCCATTAAGCAGGTTCGCACTCAGCCCTGGAGGGAGGGAGGGCGGAAGGGGCCCCTGGGGCTCACCCCACTCTCTGAGGAGCATCTCTTGGTCAGGCCCATTGTGTTTCTCCATGCCCGTCTTGCAGTCACCAGCTCTGTGTTCAGCTACTCGTGTGTGCCTACATGTGTGCATTTGGGGAGGAGGGGAGGCCTTGGCTCTGCTCTCCATCGGGGGGCTGGCGACATCTGGGGGACTCCATGTTGCTTGCTTTGGCCCTTGTGCAACGGTCAGTGGGTGGGTGGGGGGCACCATTCAGCATGGATCTCTGGAGGCTGCTGGGGACCAGGCCTTGCCCAACATGCCAGGGTGCAAAGGCTGGTTGCAGCTCCTTGCTGGTGCAAGAGGAGGCGCGTGGCACCCTCACCTCAGCTTTGTACCATCTGGCATTGAGCCCTGGCCCCGGACGTAGATTCCAGGGGCCGAGGCGCTTGGCCTTTTGCTGAAGAAGGCCTGGATCAAAGGACGTCCTTCCCAGGAGCTGGCCAAGTGCTGGGCTGGCTCTCTGTGTAAGACCCCCCTTCAAGAGGAGACCGAGCTCCGCAATCCCGTAAGGTGGTTTTGCTGCCATCTCCGCTACAGCAAAAGTCTCTGCAGTGAGATTTCCTCCAGGCAGCGTCAGGTCTTCTGGAGGAAGCCCCCTGCCTTGCTTCCTCTGCCCCGTTTGGGGAATGGAACGTTCCTGTTGAAGGACCTGGTAAGTTGAGATCTCTCTCAGCCACTCACGTCAAAGAGGGTGGACAGGAGTCGCGGTGGCTGGTTGGGGAAGAGGGGCCTCCTGGGGCTTTGGTGCAAAATGTCTCCTGGAAGTCTCCGGGGCAGGACTAGGCTGGTGTCGTCCTCCCGCCGCCAACCCCGTTCTCCGTCACTGACACACAGGGCACTTCAGGCAGCCTTTGGGGGAAAGAGAAGCTGCTTCCCCAGGACTTTCTTGCCAGCCCTCGGTCCTTGGCTTCTCAGGGGGCCCCACATGCCAGCAGCCGACTCCCCAAAAGGGTTTAGACCCCTTTCTCTCTCTCCTTTCCATGGCCAAACATGAGGCCTTGAGGGCTGGCTCTGCTTGCCAACCATTGGGCTTCCCCCTCTCTTTCTGGGGTCATGTGTCAGGGGGCTGACTGAGCCCCCTCCTGGCCTTGGTGACTGGCCGTGCCGCCTTCTGTGTGGCATTCAGGTAGTTCTGACTGAGTTGTGAAGCACTTGGGCTGCCGTTTGGGGGGCTCTCTTCCCCCCCCCCCATGCATCCCTGCACGGCCACAAGGCTGGGAGGGCTCTCCTCACTCCTGGCCCCTCAAGCTGCCCCCACCCGGGGCTTCTGTGTGAAGTCAGTCCAGGGCCCTTGCCAGAGGTCTCCTGTTGGGGTGCAGGGTCTTGTCGGGGTTCCCTCCCCACTGTGACTTGGGAGAAGGAGAGCCTGCCGGATCAGGCCAGAGGCCCGTCCAGTCCCACATTGTGCTCTTGCTGCGGCTGAACCGTTGCCTGTGGGAATCCCACAAGAGCCCTGTTTACTCCCGTGGCCAAGGGTTCAAGCCACCCCAAGGCTGCCCCTCTGCTCTAACTGGAAGGTGCAGGCAGTGTCAAAGCCCCAGAGCTTCCCTGCAGACCCTCTCAGCCGGCCGGCTCCAGCCCCCTACAGCCTGAGAGTCAGGCCAGAGAGCTCACCTAGCCTTGGCTTCCCTGCCCACAGGAGCACCCAGGGGCAGCTGGGCATGAGGGAAGAAGCACTACCAGCCCAGCTGGCACTCATGGAGAGCTAGGCTCCTCAGTGGGGCTGAGCAAGAGGGGAGTGGCCTCCCTCGCCCTGCCTGGGGTGTTCCCATCCTCACCAGCCCCCCCCCTGCCCCACCCCTAGGGCAATTGCTCCAGCCCCATCCCATCCTGCAAAGGCTCTCCCTTCTTGGGCTCCTGGGCCGGGTGGCTTCTCCTTGGAGGGAGCCAGGATCATGCTGGGAGCTTAGATTACATTTAAATTGCCATTTGCATTTTCCAATCAATACGCGACTTTACAATTAAGTTTGGTGTTAAAATTCTTAGCGAAAAGTGAGTGGAAGGGAGATTTGTGGAGTAAACGAGTCCTGTGGGGGCCATTGCAGCTCCCTGCTTCATTACCCGGCATATTGCTGCTGTTGTTGCTGCTGCCGCCGCCTCCTCCTCCTCTTCCAGCCTCAGTCTAGCAGCCTGGCTTGGCTGGGGGGGGGAGGGAGAGATGTGTGCATGGGGGGGGGGGGAGGAAGGCGGCCTGCCCCATCATGGGAGACCCCTTTCCCCCGGTGGGGACACACTGGTTGGGGGAGAGGGGTGGCTTGGATGGAGGGGGTGGGCAGTGCCCTTTATTGGTCGAAAGCATCTCCTGTGTTTTTTTTTGGGGGGGGGGCTGCCTGCCTGCCTCCTGGCCTGGTTCATTTTGTCCCCAAACCCGTTCTGCCTTGTGACCTTGGACACTCTTGATTAGACTGGAGTCTGTTGTGGTGCAGAAACCAGACCTTCCCCACCACCCCCCAGGAATGCTTGCGTGGCCCCCCCTCGCTCTCTCAGCTGGAGAAGGGGGCGTCCCAACATGACTTCCCTTCAAGCCCCTGCAGGGTGGTGGGTGTCATTTTTCTGCACTTGCCAGCAGTAGTGGGGGGTTTGTTTTGCTCCTTGGGGGCAAAGGAGATGTGGGGGGGACCTGAGGAGGGGAGGTTCTCGGCTGACCAGAAGAAACTTGGCCTCCTCCTGCGCCATCAACAGCCGCAAGGTGGTCCAAGGTTGGCTTGAGAAGAAGGAGGTGTCCCTGGTGCAGGAGGAGGGGAGAAAGGCTGTGTCCTTCTGAGGGGGCTCTTGCCCTGGGGCCCTGCTTGCTTACGGGCTTCCCATTGGGGCCCCTGGTTGGCCCCTGTGGGACTAGGTGGGCCTGATGGAGCAGGGCTGTTCTTGTGTCCTTCAAGGTGGGGGAGGAGGAGGGTCTGCCTGTTTGGGGAAGGAGGAGGGCGAGAGCGGAGGAGGCGTGGTAGGTGGGTGGAGGGGCTTTTTTCTGGACTCCTCCTGCCTTCAGCGGCAGCAGCAGCAGCAGCAGCCCAGGTCTGCCTCTGGCCTGCCTAGCCTTGGTCTCTTGGCTGTCCACCTTTGCCTTCCCTCCCAGTTGCCTGGGGAAGGACTGGGCGAGAGGCTTCCTTGGTTATGGTCAGCCCAGCCAGGGCTATGCATCCACGGGGCCTCCTTGGGCTGTTGGGACCCTGAGCTCAGCCCCTGCCAAGTGCCCGTGGTCTCCTTGCAGGGTTTGGCCAGCTCAGCCTTGACCTCTGGCCCCAGGAAAGGGCAGCAGAGGGAGCTACGGGCACAGCCAGGGGGAAAGGAGGCACCCCCTGCAGACACTGGGCAGGGCACCCCCTAGGCTCGCTGGTGTGCTGGGCCTCCACCCCTGGCCCTGCCAGCCCCTCGGAGCCTGCTGGGCCTGGGGGGCTGATTTGTCCCCCCTGCAGTCCCCAGTTTGGCCTCTGACTCTTTCAGGTGTGGGGCAGGGGAAGATTGCAGAAGGGGGCTCAGCCCTTGTCTCCACGGAGACCCAGCCCCTTTCGCCCTTTGGCTTCCAGGAATGTCCGTTTTGCTTGGGAACACTTTGCATTCTCCTTTTCCTATGCTTCCAATTGGATTCCTGAAACATGAACCATGTTTTTTTTTCTTTTTACTGCCCATGTTTGGGCCCCATGTCAATTGCGCAATGGAGAAACTGAGGCAGGGCAAGCTTGGCTTCTGGGCAGCCCTGAACTTTTCCACGGAAGGGACTGCGCTCTCGGGGTGGGGGTGGGGGTGTTGCGCCCGGGCGCTGTGTGTACAAGGCACAGTCTCTGCGGGAGAGGGGAACCCCTTCTGTGCGTGGGGTGCGCTGCCGATGGGGCTGGGCAGAGGGGCTGTGGCCTGGCTGCCCTGCCTTAGTCGTGGGGACCATCTTCACTGCCCCTGCGTCTTCCTCGGCTCTGGGCTGCCCTCTGGAGATCACAGGCAGGAAGGCCGAATCCTGGCGGGAGATGCAATTTAGCTCTTGGGGTACGCTTGGGGAGGGCAGGAGATTTCTGCCTCCGTGTCTTGGCTTCTTGAGGCTGGGCTGTCTTCACAGAAGCAGTGGGGGCGCCTGGTCTGGGCACTGGGCACCCCCTCACCATGCAGGAAAACACAGTCTGGGTGGGGCAGGGGGCATTTGGGCAAGAGGCCTCCCGCCTTTGTACTGACCCGGCGCTGAGGCAAGAGGCCTTGTTCCCCCTCAAGGCAGCATGAGAACTGTCGGGACTGGATCTGCCCATGCCCGAGGGCCCCTTTGTTGTCCCAAGAGGTGGAGCATCCCAGGTCCCTAGGTGGGGGGGGGGTGCCAGAGGGGCCCAGGTAGCCTGGGATCAGAGAGCTTATGAGGGAAGAAGGAGCCACCACAGTTGGGGCCTCCGACTGGGCGCCCCTGTGGCTAGAGGGGGCTGCCGAGCAGAATCCCTTTAACACCTCCCCGCTCTGTGACCCCCCCCCCAGGGCGTCCTCCTGAAGCGCAGCAGCAAATCCCTCAACAAGGAGTGGAAGAAGAAGTACGTGACCTTGTGTGACAACGGAGTCCTGACTTACCACCCCAGCCTGCATGTGAGTCCCGTCCGCCAGGGAGAGCCGCGGGGTCCCAGGCGGGCCTGGCCTGTGATTAAGGGGCTGGGCTGGGAGGGGGGGCTGCTGCGTGGCTGCTCAGCTCTTTGTCACCAGTGCCAAGAGGAGAAGGGGGGGGGGACATGTGTGTGGCGGCCGCCCCATCCGTCTCTGTCACTTCCCCGCTGGGGCACTAATGGCTTCTTCCCCGTCTTCTTCCTGCGCTCTCTCTCTCTCTTGAGCACAGTTTGCTGCTGAGATGAAGAACCACCACGGACACAGAGGAACCTGTGGCGCCTCGTCCCAAGGCGTGGCTCCCTTGGGCAGGGAGTGGGGGAGAGGGTGGCACTTTCTGGGCGGCCTGGCTCCTGAGGGCCCTGGGCAACCACAGCTTGGGCCCTGAAGAGTGTGACGTCCTCCTGTCCCTCCCTCTTCCCCTTTCCCCACCCAGCAGTCATGCAGGGGACCCTGGTCTTCCGCAGCTGGCTGGGCCAGTGACAAGCCCTCCGCTGTGAGGCCACAGAACGTCCAGGATGCATGAGAGCATGGGCCGCATGTGGCCTGCCTGGAATTTGGCTTCCTGATCTCCCTTGTTCTCCCTTCCAAAGAAGGGAGCCAGGTTCTAGATCAGGCATCCCCAGACTGCAGCCCTCCAGATGTTTTGGCCTACAACTCCCATGATCCCTAGCTAACAGGACCAGTGGTTGGGGAAGATGGGTAATTGTAGTCCAAAACATCTGGAGTTTGGGGGTGCCTGGTCTAGATCTCAAAGCTGCAAAGCAAAATTTGTCCTTGTGCACGGAACGCTAGTGGAAGTCGCTCCGGAAGACGGGTCTCTCCTCTTTGCTCCCCCTTCCTCCATAACTCCCACCAGGCTTCCTTCTCTCGTCAGCTGACCAGAATACTCTGGATTCCACGGCAGACAAAGAAATATAGCCCCCCCCCCACTCCCTAAATCAAATGCTCAAGGGCATCAAATCTGGAGAGCAGGGAAACCGTTCTGCCAAACACGGCTCTCAAGCCCAGAGGGAAAGTGGCAGGGGCAGAGCAAGCGTCCCGGACTTTCTGGGGACGGGTTGTTTCACAACTTTTCTGGGTGGGGGTAGGGAGGGGGCTGTGGCTGTTGCAACCAAGGGGGCACCGGCACCCTCCCCACTGCTTCAGGGGGTGCCTCGTCAGGCAGACTCCCTGCTTCCAGCCACCCAGGGGGGTCACCCGGCCTGGGCTCCCTCTGCCTCGGCTGGGCTCCCCTCGGGCACCGGAGCATCTCTCCACGCACAGCTCCTGCCTCTCTGCCCTTCCTTCCTTCCTTCCCTCCCTCTCTCTCTCCCCCCCTCTCCCCCCCACCCTGCACGGAGGAGGCGCCTCCCATTCTGCAGCCATTGAAGCCATTCACACAATCACCTTCTGTTAATTCTATCTGCAACATCAATTAAATTGTTTGTAGAAGCTAATTGAATGTGGCTTAATCACACATCTTAATAGCTTTCCACGCTTTGAACTCGTTGTTAATTCCAGTAATAAAATGAAATGAGAGAACTGGCTGGGTAATTAGCGAGGAGGCTTGGGAAGGAATTGCTGTTTTATGGCAGGCAATAAATGCGGTGCGTTGGTGACCGCGGAGCTGCTCTCCGGCAGGCAGGCAGCCCAGCTAGCGCCAGGACGCAGTTCTGCTGAGGCAGGGGAAATCCTTGGGCTCCTGGGGGTCCCTGCGCTGGGCGGGCGCCACTGGAGGCAGAGGCCGTGGGGCGGAGCAGGGAGGCCTTTGGGCACACCTGCAGGGGGAGGCCTGTGTCTTGGGGCCACCTCTATCTCCTCCGCCTCGCCTGAGTCTCAAGGTGCCGCTGACTCTGCCTAAGCTGCTTGGTGACCTCCTTGGGAACTGGAGCGGACCCATCCTGCCTCCCCTTTGGATGCGAAGTTCCTGCCCCCCTACACTCCTTGCCTTGTGCTGGGGACTGAGAGGGCACATGGGGACACAGCGCTGGGGGAAGATCCCCCTCCCTCTTCCAGCACCGCTTCTTTGGTCCGACCTTAGAAGATGCTTGGGAATGGGGGAGGGGTGGAGGAGGAAGAGGAAGAGCAAGCCAGAGACTCAGAGGAGGGAGGAGGGAGCTCCATCAGCAAGTGCTGCGGTGGGGGCCAGAGTCGCAGCCCATTCCTGGTTCCTGTGGCCAGATGGCATGGGAAGAAGGGGACTCTCTCTCCCATTTCTGTGTTCACACATGGCTCCTAAGGGTATCCACAGACACTCCCTTTCACCCGAGGAGGAATGGGGGGCTATTGCAGGAGCAGCCCAGGGACCAGCCGCCATTGGGCAAAGGGTTCTTCCCATGGTCCTGGGCGTTGCCCGGTTATTGGGCCATGAACATTGCTCCCCCTGCACTCCCTTGTGGTTGTGGTGGGGAGAGAAAGGCCCCTTCAAGATGGGGGGGGAGGCAACCTGAGTAGGGGGGGGCAGCTGCCAGCCAGACCCGATGGTGCGAGAGAGGACTGAGCCCCCTTCTTCTGCCCCCCCTCCCAGGACTACATGCAGAACATCCACGGGAAGGAGATTGACCTGCTGAGGACAACGGTCAAGGTGCCCGGCAAGAGGCTTCCCCGGGCCACGACCACCGCTGCCCCCAGCGCCAGCCCCAAAACCAATGGGCTGGCCAAGGAGAGGAGCAGCATCCAGTTCCCCGGGGGCTCCAGTAAGTGGGGCGCGTTTGCTATGGGGCAAGGCTAGGGGTGGGCAGGGGGAGCGTGGCCTTGGGCGGTCGTGAAATGCTGTGGGGCTGGCATGTGGGAGCCAAAAGCACAAAGACCGGGGGGTGGGGGGCTGGTGCAGTCAGAGGCCCCCAGGAGAGGCTGCCTGCCCTTTGCCCAAACCTCCGGCACAGGAGCCTGGCAGAGACTCCTGCTTCCTGCCAGTGGGCAGACCTCCCTTCCCTTGATCTGCAGCCTCTCTTGGGTGCCCTCTGCCTGCCTGCCCCTGCCTGCTGTGTGCCTGCATGAGGACGGGCCACAGGGCTACAGGCTGGCCCCTGTCTCTCTCCCCCTCCCCACCCCACCCCCTGGCAGGAGGACGGCTGCCGCTGCCCAACTTTGGAGCGCTTGACTTCGCCGCAGCTCAAATGTTCCTCTAATGGAATGTAGATGGAGTGATGGAGGGAAGGGAGAAGATGAGCAAAGTGCCGGCTCTATTAACGTTTTTCAGTGTCTAATTAAATGCAAATAACTAGCATTAAAGCCCCATTACGGCTGAGCATCCAAGCCCTCCAAAGTTGGGAAGTTTGCAAAGTGGGGGCTTTGTTTCTTGGGCGAAGGCAGCCGTTGCCTGCAGGTGGGTGGGTGGGTGGGGGGTGGACAGAGTGTGCCGGCAAGGAGCGTTTTTCCCTGGCTCGGGGCGCCTGCCCAGCTCTGCCCGCCTTCCTTGCCAGCCCTGCTGAACCTCTCCCTTCAGTCTGGCGAGTTGGAGGCTGGGGAGCTTCTGTTAGGTGCCAAGAAATCTGGTGTTCTGACCGAGGGGTGAGGCCAGGCTCTTAATGGGTGGCAAGGGAATGGGAGTCCCCTCTGGCCCTTTGGAAGGCCCACTGGCCGCTGGTGGCTGAATCTTCTCGAGAACTGGAGAGATCCCACAAAAGCTGCAGCCGCAACAAATCTCCTTGTTGTTTGGCATTCCTGGCTCCGGCTCCCTCCAGCTGGCTTTCTGGGAGGCCCGCTCAATGCTGCAGCTTGGAGCCAGATCCTGGCCAGCCTCACGTGCCCTGCTCAAGATGGGGTGGGGGTGGGCCCCCAGGCAGCCTCTTGCATGCCCTGCCCTTGCCTGGCGCTGCTGCTGCTGCTGCTGAACATTGGAGTGCCCGTTGCTGTGCAGAGTCTGGGCCACAATGTTCCCACCCAGGCAGGGCAAAGGGGGCGGCGGCATGCAGATGGGCACTGGGGGCACAGGAAGAGGAGACCTTGGTGTATCTGGAAGGGAGTCGGTGGAATGGAAGAGTGGAAGGGTGTGTTTCCTCCTGTGGGAAGGGGTCGGGAGGCCTGCCCAGGCTCCATGAGGGGTCTGCTCCTCACCTAGCCTGGTGCTCGTCTGGAATTCTGCTCTGGGTTCAAGAGGAAGGAGAGGTTTTGGCATTGGGGGTGGGGGGACTGTGTGCATTCGGACTGCGGGGCTTGCTTTGCCCTTTGGTCCCTGGCGCAGAGGAGGGGCCGTCATTGGTGCGCGTGGGGTGACTGGTTGGCTTGATTGTTCCCCTCTTAAGCGCGCATGGCTGGCATGTGCTCTGCCCTTCGCCCCGGCCAGCCACGTGCCCTGCCCCCCCGTCCCCCCGCACCGCACCGCAGGGGCAGAGAGTGCGATTGGCTCCCCCAAGCCCGGTTGCTTTGCCTGCTGTGATCATGTCACGTCGGGCTCTGTCGATGTTAACATCTCATTATCTTTGTTACTGTAATTACATTATCCGCTGCTTTATGCAGAATTATTCTCCAAGGACTAATTGATGGATCCATGTTTAATTCATTAATCATTAGCATCAAATTCGACAATTACAGTGCACACTGATTGTGGAATTTCAAATGTAATGAGGGAAGAATTAACAAAGAAAAGGGGAACCTGTTTGGCTGCTGCTCCGCTGCTCACTACGGGGGTGATGACATTGAGGCGGGGGGGGGGGGCGCTGGGCAGTGGAGCAGCACCGGCCTTTGGTGGGGGGGAGGCAGGCAGAGAGAAGGCCCCTCCCTCACCTCTTTAAGCAGGGGGCTCTGGACTCCCCTGCCCTGGGAAGGGGTCTCTTCTGTGCCCCCCCCCAGCCAAGGCTGAGAGGCCTCAGGCGCAAGGTGTCCCTCATTTGGCAGGACTGCAAAGCCAGTTCCTCTCGTGGCAGAAATGTCAAGGTGGCCCCTCCCTGGAGCTTGGCAGGCCCCTGTTCTCTGTCCAGGCAGCCCTGGTCTTCCCTGCACATCACCGTTGCTGCTTACAGTGGGGGGGGGAGGGAAGTATTTGATCCCCTGCTAAATTTGCCCGTTTGCCCTCTGACGAAGAAATGACCAGTCCATAATTTTAAAGGTAGGTTTATTGCAGCTGTGAGAGACAGAATAACAACAGGGAAAACCCCAGAAACCCAGAAGACAAAAGTCAGAGATTGATGTGCATTAAAAGGTAAAGGTAAAGGGACCCCTGACCATTAGGTCCAGTCGTGACCGACTCTGGGGTTGCGCGCTCATCTCGCATTATTGGCCGAGGGAGCCGGCGTATAGCTTCCAGGTCATGTGGCCAGCATGACAAAGCCGCTTCTGGCAAACCAGAGCAGCACATGGAAACGCCGTTTACCTTCCCGCTGTAGCGGTTCCTATTTATCTACTTGCATTTTGATATGCTTTCGAACTGCTAGGTTGGCAGGAGCTGGGACCAAGCAACGGGAGCTCACCCCGTCACAGGGATTCGAACCGCCGACCTTCTGATCAGCAAGCCCTAGGCTCCGTGGTTTAACCCACAGCGCCACCTGGGTCCCAGAAAAACCCCAGAAACCCAGAAGACAAAAGTCAGAGATTGATGTGCATTATAAGGAGTGAAATAAGTATTTGATCCCTTTGCAAAAGATGACTTAGTACTTGGTGGCAATTAGACATTTCTTGTAGGTGGCCACCGGGTTTGCACACATCTCAGGAGGCATTTTGTCCCATTCCTCTTTGCAGAACCCCTCCAAGTCAGTAGGATTTCGAGGCTGATGTGTAGCTACTCGAACCTTCAGCTCCCTCCACAGATTTCCAATGGGATTAAGGTCTGGAGACTGGCTAGGCCACTCCAGGACCTTAATGTGCTTCTTCTTGAGCCACTCCTTTGTTGCCTTGGCCATGTGCTGGAATACCCATCCTCGACCCATTTTCAATGCCCTGGCTGAGGGAAGGAGGTGCTCACCCAAGATTTGACGATACATGGTCCCGTCCATCATCCCTTCCATGCGGTGAAGGTGTCCTTAGCAGAAAAACACCCCCAAAGCGTAATATGTCCCCCTCCATGTTTGACGGTGGGGATGGTGTTCTTGGGGTCGTAGGCAGCATTCCTCCTCCTCCTCCAAACACAGCGAGTTGAGTTGATGCCAAAGAGCTCGATTTTGGTCTCATCTGACCACAACACTTTCACCCAGTTCTCCTCTGGGTCATTCAGATGTGCATTGGTAAACTGCAGATGGGCCTGTACATGTGCTGTCTTGAGCAAGGGGACCTTGCGGGCTCTGCAAGATATCAGTCCTTCACGGCGTAGTGTGTTACCAGCTGTTTTCATGGTGACTATGGTCCCAGCTGCCCTGAGATCATTGACATGTTCCCCCCGTGTAGTTCTGGGCTGCTTCATCACCGTTCTCCTGATCATTGCAACTCCACGAGATGAGATCTTGCATGGAGCCCCAGACCGAGGGAGGCTGACAGTTATTTTGTGCTTCTTCCATCTGCAAATTATTGCACCAACTGTGGTCACCTTCTCACCAAGCTGCTTGGCAATAGTCTTGTAGCCCAGACCAGCCTTGTGCAGGTCTACAGTCTTGTCCCTGACATCCTTGGACAGCTTTTTGGTCTTGGTCAGGGTGGCTACTTTGGAATCTGCTGGATTGATTGCTTCTCTCGACAGGTGCCTTTTGTACAGGTACTGTAACGAGCTGAGATTACAGGTAAGACCTCTCCCTTACAGCAGGTGCTTCTAATCTCAGCTTGTTACATACAGTGAAGATACCAGGTAGCCTGACATCTGGCTGGTTGATAGGGGATCAAATACTTATTTCACTCATTATAATGCACATCAATCTCCGACTTTTGTCTTCTGGGTTTCTGGGGTTTTTCCTGTTGTTATTCTGTCTCTCACAGCTGCAATAAACCTACCTTTAAAATTATGGACTGGTCATTTCTTCATCAGAGGGCAAACGGGCAAATTTAGCAGGGGATCAAATACTTTTTCCCCTCACTGTACTTAAATGCTCCAGTAGCTGTGGCCTTCCTACCCCCCTCCATAAAGTTTCTTGTGTTGAAATCTATCAGAAATGCAAATAAACAACAACAACAACAACAACAACAATGAATTTTGACCAAAAATGGAAGAAGCATGCAATCCTCATCATTTTCGCTGAACCTTTTTTAAAAAAAAAATTAATACCTTTATTAAACATAAAACAAATTCATTTTCGCTAAACCTAACCATACTTTATTTCTAAAGGTTTTTTAATTTATTAAATTTCTGTACCACTCTTCATCCAAAGATCACAGGGTGGTTTACAGTATAAAAACACAAAAATATGTGCCATAATAACAAAAACAATAACAACACACACGGGGTGGGGGTGGGGGGTGGAGTCTAAAAGGCCATAGATGGTTTAATTGCAGACTGTATAATCTTGTAGAAAGTTGCCTTTTAAGTTTGAAGGCTCGGAGAATAAAACAGCTCCTTGTGTCTCGTAATTGGTCATGAGCAGCCTTTAGCTCTTCGGCTGAACTTCATGCCGTCTTCCCCATCCTTGCACCTTCCAGACTACAACTCCCATCAGCCCAATGGCTACATGACGCTGAGGCTGATGGGAGTTGCGGTTCAAAGCACTTGGAGAGCACCAGAACGGCAAAGGCTTCTCTAGGGCATTGAGGAAGACTCCCTGGAAGGGGGGGGGGACTGTGCTCCCCACCCCCAGCACCCTCTGCAGCAGGTGCCACCCCCCACTGTGGTCACTCAGGTGTATCTCTTTTACATCTTACCCCCCACAGTCCCCTTTCTCTCCTCTGAATCCATGCCTGGAAGATCCATGGATCCTTTGATGTTTTGTAAAATGGATTGATCGTTTTTATTTGATTTTGCAAATATAATTTTATAACAGTCCAAATACACATCCCTATGTAGAGATTGCACTGAATCTCGAGACCCCCCCCCATCCCCTTCATGGGTCCTATTCTTAACATGTAAAACTGCATATTATTCTGTAATCCATCCATCCCTATTATCCATAGTAAAATAAAAAAATTCCTTCAGTAGCACCTTAAAGACCAACTAAGTTTATATTTTGGTATGAGCTTTCGTGTGCATGCACACTAGTGTTTGTTACATTACAAACGAGGTTAAAATCCTGCTCATGTTTTCATCTGCTTTCTACGGTCTCCTAAATAGATTATACCCCCCATTAATTTTAAAAGTTTTTGTCCTCTTGGTTCCTGAGCTTTCGAGTCCACTTTGCCATTTCGGCATAGTCCATCAGCTTGGTTTGCCCCTCCTCTCTGGTCGGGACTCTTTCTTCTGTCCATCCCTGCGTGTGTTTTGTAAAATTGAAAAACAGCTCAGAGAGGTGGGATGCCAAAGGCAATGAGGCAGCAGTTCTGATTTAGAAGGTTGGGGAGCGGCTGTTCAGCCATTCCCCTTCACTTGTCTAAATTTCCCATGCCCTCGTGCCCGGTACTGGGAACAGGCACCCGTTTTCTGCCTAGGCCCTGATTGCCATGGCGGGGGGGGGGGTTCAGTCATGAAAAGAAGCTTAGGAGATAAAATGTGTTTCTTCCCCCAGCACCCAGCATCCCACACACACACACACACACACACACACACACACACACACCTGCTTCTTTTTAAAGTTTTATTTTTGCTTTAAGAATTCAGGTGGTGATCTGAGCATGGAGCTGGCACACCTTGGCCGGGCCCTCGGCTTTGTTCCCAGAGGTCTTGGCAAGCCTTCCCCCATCCTCCGGTGAGCGGAGGGGGCCTGAGTCCGGGAGGCAAAAATTGATTGTTAAAAACAAAAACCTCAAAGTGGTTGACAAAGGATAAAAGAAGAAAATCAAGATGAAATTACAGCTGTACTTTAAAGCGTGCAAAAGTTAAAATACTAAAACAGATTAAAACCTTCCGCATGTCTTCCTTCCAGCACCTGCCCTCAGAGGGCTGCTTCTTCGGTCACCAAGAGCAATCTCCTCACAAAATACCACTCCCTAACAGTAACCCCCCCCCCATGCTCTTTATTCTGAAAGTCTCCATTTTTAGTTGTTTCTTCTTCTTTTTTATTTCGTAAAATTGCACACTGCCTGATTGTGGTTTGCAAAAGCATAAAATGAGAATACCAGGATAACATTTCAGTAGTTTAAGACACACACAAAATTAAAATACTAAAACGAGTTAAGATTCACAGCAACTTTCTAAGCATCTGGGAAGACTGGTTTAAGCAATAATATTTTTAGCTGGCTCTGTGAAAGGTCCAGTGAAGGCGGCCTGCTTGATGTCAAGAGGCAGGGAGTTCCACAGTGTAGCTCTGGAATCATTGAGTTCTTGCCAATGTGGAATGTCTATTATGGGGTGCCCGGGCTGGTGCCAGTTTTACGGATGGAGGGGGCACAGGTCAAGTAAACAAAGGTGGGGGTCCAGGTCCCCCCCTCCTGCCCCTGGGGCCTTTTCCTCTCGACTCTCAACAGGCTTTGCCAGCTGCAGAAATTGGTCTTTACCACCACTGCTGGCCAACCTAGCAATTCGAAAGCACGTCAGAGTGCAGGTAGATAAATAGGTACCGCTACAGCGGGAAACTAAACGGCGTTTCCGTGTGCTGCTCTGGTTTGCCAGAAGCGGCTTAGTCATGCTGGCCACATGACCCGGAAGCTGTACACCGGCTCCCTTGGCCAAAAACGCGAGATGAGCGCCGCAACCCCAGAGTCAGTCACGACTGGACCTAATGGTCAGGGGTCCCTTTACCTTTACCACTGTTCACCTGTTAGGGCTTTAGACAAATGCGCTTCTTGCTTTATGTGTTTTCATTTTCATTATGTGTTTTCATTTTCACCTTGAGACTGTGGTTTGGGAGGCAATGAATGAATCGACATCCGTGCTAGCACTGCTCCTGCCTTAGGAGGGAGGCGTCTGGCCTGTGGAGGAGGCGAGGGAGCTCAGGCTCTGCCATGCTCCGTTCCCAGAGCATTTCCCTCTTAAAAGGTCTCTGGCAGCAATGTCAGGGAAATTTCAGGGGGTGTTGGCCAGACTGGGTTGGGTGGTCCCTCGGGGGGGGGGGCGTTTTGGTAGAAGGCAGCCCCCTGCGCTCTCCTGCCTCATGTTTTAGCTGAGGAACAACTTGAACATTTTATGCAAAGTGAGCGTCACAGGATAAGAGAGAACACTGTGTCCTGTTAAGCGGCTCCTGTCCCTCCGGATCCTGCACAGCTTTGAAAGCTAAGCCCCTGAGCCCCACAAGGCTGGGCTTTTTTGGAGGAGGGGTTTCGTGTGTGTGTGTGTGTGTGTGTGTGTGTTTGCTTGCTTGCTTGCTTGCTTTCCTCCAAGGAGCTCAAGGTGAGCTGGTCCCCCCAGCTGCCTCCTGCTCAGACAGAGCCAGCGCAGGTGTGCCCGTTTCTGCCAGAGAGCCCGTCTAAAGGGAGCGAGAGCCATCAGCTGGCTTGATGTGTGTCAGCAGTTATCGGGATCTGTCCCTGTGAGCAGTCCTAGAACCAGTAGGGTAGAGTTGGAAGGGACCCCAAGTGTCATCTAGTCTGACCCCCTGCGATGCAGCTAAAGCATCTCTGTCGGGTGGCCAGCCAAATTCCGCTTAAAACCCGCCAAGCAAGGAGAGCCCGCTACCTTCCAAGGTTGTCCGTCCCACCGGCAAGCAGCTCTTACCCTCAGGGAGCTTTCTCTGAGGTTTAGTCGGAATCTCTTGTCCTTTGAATCCAGGGCCTCTCCCTCAGCAAGCACCCCCCCCCGTCCTGCCAGCTGAGCCTGGCATCTAGCTGCTCCCTTCCCAGCACCCAGATCTGTGCTGATGGGCCTGACACTCAGGGCTGCTCCAGTGCCTCCTCGCCTGCCTGCCCGCCTGCCATGCTGTTTCCAGCTGCACAGCTCTGTGAAATAGCTTTCCGAGGTGTCTCTCTGCTCAAGCTCCCTCCTTGCCTTCCTCCTGACTCCCCAGAGCCTTGCAAGAGAAGGCCTCCCCTCCGCTCTTGGCCCTCAGCCGCACAGAACGATGGCAAAAGGACCCTCGGGTGCCTTGGGCAGTGGGCTGGAGCCTGCCAGTTTCCTAGCGGGCAAACTCTGGGCGGCGGGTTGGTGGGGTCCCGAGTTTCCTGCGTCCGCTGTGGGACCTTTTCTGTCTCTCATCCATCAGGCCTCATGGCGCAACAGGCAGGGTGGGGTGGAGCCTGGCAAGGCGTTCCATGGAATGCTTGGCTGTTTTGCCACAGGCACATGGAGCTGGCCGTTCCTGCCCTTGTTGGCTGCTCCTCCCAAATGCACCGTCGGCAAAGCCCAGCCCAGAGGGGGTGCAGTGAGCTGTCCTTCCAGGGGGCCTCCACCTGCCCCCCATGCCAACACACACACACACACACTCCAGGCCCACTCTTGAAGGGGAAGGCAGAGACTTGATTCCCCATCAACGCAAATGGACTTGCATGCTTTGAACCGGCACAGCGAGTGGCTGGCTGGATGAAAGCAGCAAACTAATGGGGGGGGCGTTGTGTGGCCCATTGTGCACTTTCTCCAGAATTCCTCACTTGAAACCCAAACAGGCTCTGCCCCTGTGAGTCCTCTGAGCCCCCCTTGGACCTCCACCTGAGGACTGTGCTGGGCCTGTTTTCCGCAGCATTGCAGAATGAGCTTGTGGCTGGGTGGGCACCTGTGCCCCCTTCGCTTTCCTCCTGCTGCCGCCTGATGGGGCAATTTCAGCCTCCAGCTTCCTTCCTTCCTTCCTTCCTTCCTTCCTTCCTTCCTTCCTTCCTTCCTTCCTTCCTTCCTTCCTTCCTTCCTTCTGCCCAAACCCCTCTGCTCCTTCTGGCTTGCCTGGCACATTCCAGCTCCCAAGGACCAGGAACCTTCAGGGGGAAAGCTGCCACCAGGAACACAAGTTGCTCCCCTCCCTCCCAGGAGCCCCTCCTGAACCTGAATGTCTGGATCCACTCGGTCTGCCCGGGTCGTGGGTCCTGTAGCTTGGAAGTGTCTGAAATCTGCTGGGGTGCTTGTGTGAGGTGAGGGTATGGCCCATCGTGGCAGGCAGGTCAAGTGCATGCCTGGAGCTGATCCCAGGAGCCTGGCTGGTGCGGGGGTGGGGTGGGGGGGGCGCTGTTAACAATGGCTTGTTGGGGAGGCATCCTTGCCCGCAGGGCATTGGCCCTCCTTTTCTGTGCCCAGCACAAAACTTCAGCTAGCCAAGCTCATGTTCTGAGCCACACGCCCCTCCTCAAACCAGGTGTGTCGCAGGCGTTGGCTGTCTGGCATCTCAGGCGAGGGACACATTGGAGTGTCGTTCTAGTCCAGAGCAGTTTGGGGAGCTCTGCTTCTCAGCCGGTGGAGTTCACCCGAGCTCTTCACAAATCCCACACCAGGGTCCTTTTTTAAAAAAAATAAAGGAAAGACCACAAGGATGCTCATCTCAGGTAATTTGTGGACTTCCAAATTAGGAAGCTGAATGTGGGAAGATTCAGGGCAGATAAAAGAAAATCCTCCTTCGGGCAGCACAAAGTTAAACGATGGAACTTGCTCCCCCAGGAAGCCATGGTGGGCTCCCGCTTGGATGGCTGGAAAAGAGGATTGGACAGGAGGGCTCTTGGTGGCTCCTGGACACAATGGCCAGACTCTGACACCCCCCAGCTGGAGGGAGCAGTGCTTCTGGTTGCTGGAAGCTGCCTGCAGAAGGAGGGCTGATCTTGGGCTCACGTCCTGCTAGGCTGGAGGACCCCCTGGCCTGATCCAGCAGGCTTTTTCTTAAGTTTTTATGCCCCACCCTGAGTCACATCCCTCCTGAAAGACCTACATTGGCTCCCAGTACGTTTTCGAGCACAATTCAAAGTGTTGGTGCTGACCTTGAAAGCCCTAAACAGCCTTGGCCCAGTATACCTGAAGGAGCATCTCCACCCCCATCGTCCAGCCTGGACACTGAGGTCTAGCTCCGAGGGTCTTCTGGCGGTTCCTTCCCTGAGAGGTGACAGGGAACCAGGCAGAGGGTCTTCTCGGTAGCGGCACCCGCCCTGTGGAACACCCTCCCATCAGATGTCACAGAAATAAACAACTATCTGCCTTTTAGAAACCATCTGAAGGATTATTATTATTATCATCCATTCCTTTTGTGAAAACCCAGCCTGGCTCGCCTCCCAAACTCTCCCTGGCAGCTCCCCCTCCCTGCATAAAACTCGTGTGCCTGTTGAGCCAGTGGAATAAGACCTGGGGCTAGGATGGAAGTCAGGAGTGGGAGGCCGGGAGACGCCGGGTGGGCATTCCAGAGGGCCTGTGCCCACAATGCCATTGTTTTGCCCAGAGGCAGAAGGGTGGCTGGGGGGGGGAGTCAATATCTTGAGAAGGCTCCTCTCCTCCTCTTGCTCCTCCTGCTGCTTCTGGGCGCAGATGGAGGCCGGTCCAAGACATTTTGCCACCTGAGATGGACCCCGGAATGATGTCCTTCTCCCCACCAGGGAAGAAGGGGCGAGAGAAGTTCTATCTTAGGAACAAGGAGGGAAGGAAGATTGACGTTAGGATCATTCTGCCCCAGCCCTGGCTGGGGGGGGTCCCTTGACCATGGCTGCTTCTGCCTGCCACTCGCTGCTGCGGCCCCTCCCCTCCTGCCAGGGAAGGCAGCAAGAGAGATGGATCTGGCAGTCGGGAGCCGAGCACCAGCTAATTACCCTTCCGAGTATGTCTTGTAAATTAAGGGCTAATTAGAGGCAAAGTCAGTGTCATGGTTTTACACGTGTTTCTCAGGCGCTGAACCGCCAGGGGGAGGGGGAGCTCAGCGGAGCAGAGAGCAGGCGCCCTGTCACTCATCCCAGGGTGGGGGCAGGGGAGGGGGCCAGCAGAGCATCAAGGCTCCCCTCGGACCCCTCCCCCGCTTTACACCTGTCCTGGCAATGGTCAGGTTCGGGGCTTGCTCTCTGTCGCACAGAGATCAATAGGAGCACAAGTCCAGTGGCTGCTCTGGCCGGGTTTGGCTTGAGAGCAGCTGCCGTTGCTTGGAGCCCCAGCTGTGTGGGGTGGGCAGCAGGGGCTCGGGAGCTGCCTAGGCCCAGCCTCCCACCCACCCCCAGCTCCGAGATCCTAGAGGCATAGGTTGACAAAGCCCCAGGGCAGGCATACTGCACTCCTCTTTGAATTGTAGTGTTGCAAAGGGACCCCCAAGGAGCATCTAGTCCAACCTCCTGCAATGCAGAAATCACAGCCAACGCATCCCTGACAGGCGGCCATCCAACCTCTCTTTCAAAACCTTCAGGGAAGGAGGGTCCGCCCCCTTCCAAGGAGGGATCCTGCTCCAGAGTCTGTTGAGGAGCTTGGCCAGCCAGGATGGTGCCCCCTGGTCTCCCTATCTGCCTCCCTTGCCATGGTCCTCGCTCGGTCTCCCAGGCCTTGCCTTCCTGGATCAGTCTTGAGCCAAGAAGGAGTGGCTGGAAGTGCCCAGGGCTGTGAAGGTGGGGCGGCTTCCTTGAAATGGGGCAAGCAATGGGTGCTGAGTGCCAGGGGAGGGGAGCAGCTCCTGCGCTGACGGCTTTCGCTTGGTTCTTCCGTTTGCCCCTTGACTTGGGCACCCCAAAAGTTTCCTTTCCAAATTGTAAGAAGATATGAATGCCAGGGCACCCCGACAGAGTGAGAGTTGGTGTGTGCCAAGGGGTTGGCGGGGGGGGGGGGTCCTGAAGGGCGTGTGGTGTTTTTGCTAAAGCAGGAGGGAGACATGAAGCACCAAGAAGGGCAGGGGGACAAGCCCTCTGCCTCCAGACTCTGCAATATTCCCTCAGTGGTTCTCTGGCCGGGGTTCAGGCTGGTACCTCGCAGGACCCCTCTGTCTCCCTGTCTGTCTCCCGTTGATGCCCCTCCTACTGTCCTTTCCATCAGATGAGTCAGGAGGTGCCAGGCCAGAGGTGGGTGGGCTTGGCCGCTGCAGGCACAGACGGACAGGCAGGTCAGAACTTGTGGCTAGCAGGAGCGTGGCCCCCTTCTCACCCTGGCCCTTGCCTCTGTCCGTCCCCCCCTCCCGGCCCAGCTCCCTGCTGGTTCCCTTGTCCATCTCCCCACCACAAGAAGCTGCCATTGGCCTCTCAAGCAAGTGGCCCCAAGGACCACATCCTGGGGGCCGAGGGAGGGAGGATCAGTTTGTTGCTGCCCCCCCTTTAGTGGTGGCTGGGGTGGGAAGCTGGGGTGACTTAGCAAATCTGTTTCCCCAAGCTACCCTCAACAGGTGTTTTTAAGGCATCGTAAAGCAGCCGCACTTAGCAGCTTACCTTTAGGGGCAAAGGTGCCTTTTTGTTTGCAGAGGGACTGGAGCTCCAAGCCATGGGGGGCGGGCATCAGGGCAGCCAGCCCCCCCCCCATGCTCAAATATAATGGCTCCGCCTGCCTGCTAGCCTCCTCTTGTCTTGGCCTCCCTCCTCCGAATCGTTGGGCCTGGCTGCATCCCTCCACTGCAGATCTCACAAGCCCAGGGGGGGCTTGGAGGAAATGCCCCTGGGTCTCCCCCCCCTCACCCTGGGGCTGTCTCTCTCCTGCAGGTGCCCCCCACTCGGCCAGCAGCACCTCCCTGCACTCGGAGCGCTCGGGCAGCGGCACCAACCTGGTGGGCTTCAGCATGAAGCCGGACGGCGGCGGGGGAGGGGGCATGCACCAGCGCTCCTACTCTGTCTCCAGTGCAGACCAGTGGAATGAAGCCGTCGTCCTGCCGAGCAACATCCCAAACCCAGGTGAGTGGCAGCCGCCATGTGTGTGTGTGTATGGGGGGAGAGCGCAGGGAAGGGGTCTGTGAGTTTTGTGCTGTGGGAGGTGGGCACACCAGCTGCAGTTTGTCCCTGCAGCTGCCTCTTCCTCTGCCCTCCATCTCTCGGCCCGGGGAGTGGGGCAGCTGCCAGGATGCAGGCCAGAAGTTGCCCCCCCCGGGAGGCAGGGGTTCCCCTCTGCCTCACTCCTCCCCTTGTCCTGCTCTTTGTTCCAAGCCTGGGCCCCACGAAGGGGTCCCTGCCCCAAGGTGTTTCCACAGGGATTGGGAAGGGCAGAAGGCAGGAGAAAAGGAGCCACCCCAGGAAAGGCCCCGCTTTGCACAGGGCCAGGGGAGGTCGGAGGTCAGGCCTGGAGGGGCAGAGAGGCGGCAAGGGTCTTCTGCCTCCCAAGGGACGGCTCTGGCCACCCTCTCATGGCTGCCTGGACATGTGCTGCCCCCGTTGGCTGGCTGCAATGAGCAGGAGCCCCAGCAAAAACCTCTCCTGCCTCCCTCCCCTCCCCTCCCCTCCCCTCCCTCCCTCCCTCCTGCACGGGTGTTTCAGGACAGTTGAGTGAATTAAAATAATTCATACATTTCCCAACGTAGCCACTTTGCCGAATTGGAAAATAAATGCTTCTGTGCGGCATCCATCACTCGGTGCTTCCTGGCTCTGCCGCCGCACTAAAAAAGCAGTTAAATGCACATCAAGAGTGGAGGAGCCATTTCCATGCCTGCTCGCCCCCTTGTCGTTCTCATTAGCGCGGCAGCCGCCCCCCCCTCCCTCCCAGGGGCTTTCGCAGTTTAAAGAGAGCCTCTTTATGATCATTACCGGAGTCCGACTGCGCCGCCGCCATTTGGAGCTGGCGAGGCTCCTCATTTGTAACTGTGAAAAACTATCAATTTCGGCGCGCCTGGTGCAGCGCCTCCATCATTGGCCCCATCAGCTCCCTGCTGGAAGCGAATTAATCAGACTGTTACTGCTGATGGGGCAGAGAGAGAGAGAGAGAGAGAGAGAGAGAGAGAGAGAGAGAGAAGGGGGGGGGAGAACGTGGCAGCGGGAGCCAGCCAGCCAGCCAGCGGATATGGGGCAGGGCAGAGGGCTCTTTGCCCATGGCCCAGGTGGGGAAGACCTGCCCTGGGCGGAGGCGACAGAAGAGGAAGTGAGCCTCTGGCCCCTGGCAGTGGGGGAGGCCAGGGGAGGGGGCAGACAGTGGCTGGAGAGCCCCTGTGGCTCTGGGAGCCCTTGGCAGAGGGGAAAGTTCACCCCTCTGCCTGTGTGAGTGTCGCTTGGGATGAGGAATCTCTTCCTGTACAGGCGGGTTGGTCTGGATGACCTTTGAGGTGCCCTCCACCACTACCACCCAGCCCTGTTCCCAGGGCTTTTCCTGCAGCCCTGGCAGGGGGGTGCCTGCCGCGTGCGGCACCTGTGTCGAATTCCACCCTGGTCCCCCTGGGTGCAGGGGAGTTTCTGAAACACGCCCCTCCTTGCCCATGATGCTCAACCTCTGGGCAGAAGGACAGCAGGCTGGAACGGGGAAACGGGGGGCCAAATGGGACCCTCCCATTCTCTCTGCCTGGTCCTTGGGACTCTCCCCAGCCCTGCCTTGCACCCGGCTGCAAGGCGTCCTTGAGCTCTGCTTGGCAGGTGGGCGTGAGCAGAATTGTGCCCAGCTGGTGCCCACTTTGGTTGCCCATTCTTGCCCCACACATGGCCGACATGTTGCCCCCAGAAGAGAATGTGGCCCTCTGGCAGGGAAAGGCCTCTCCGCCCCCCTCCATCTGGCAATAAGAAGAGACTCCTGGCCCATTTGCCCCAACCTCCTGCTCCCCCAGTGCCCAGCCAGATGCCTCTGGGAAGCTGGCAAACAGGGCAGGAGGGCAGGAGCTCTCGTGCCACCTCCAATGCCCAGTGCCTGGCATTCAAAGGCCCGCTCTCCTGGTCCCAGAGGTGGCGTGTGGTCCCTGGGACTGGTCAGCCTTGGCAGGAGAAAGGGCCCTGTCCCAGGCAGAGGAGGGAAGTGGGGCTTCTCTGCAGGACGCTGGGAGGTGGGGAGGAGGCCGTGGGGGGGGGCTGAGGGGTCGGAAGCCCTTCTGTGGTTGGCACTGCAGGACTCGCCATGGCTGTGGGTCCTCCAGGGCCAGCATAGGAAGGGCAGGGCTTGTCCTCTACTCCAACACTAGCCCAGAAGCCATGGACTTGGTTTCGTCCACGTGGCTGGCCCCCGTGGCTGGCAAGGGGGCCAGTTCATGCAGCCATGCTAGGAACAGAGGCAGCCTCCACATACCGAGACGGAGCATTTGGCCCATCTGGCTCAGTGGTGTCTGCACTGACAGGCAGCAGCAGCTCTCCAGCAGGAGCCCAGGGCAGCTCCTCTGGCCGCCAAGCTCTGGCCCTTCCCCACATTGGCCCTGGCTGGGTTTGCAAGGCATGGGGCTGCCCCATGGCCAGGCGTTTCCTGTGGCAAGAGTCCCACACCTGAGCACAGATGGGTCTGTAGCCCAAGGACAGGATCGCCCAGGGGGATTGGGCCCCTGATCCCCCCTGGCCTGGCTGGGGTGTGTGGGGCGCTGTCCCATTGCCCCTCTCTCTGCCCCTCTATCTACAGAGGGAGATAGCAGGTGGAAGCCGGTGGCCCTGATTCCCTTGCTAAGGAAGGGGGCATCCTGAGCAGGGCAGGATCCAAAGGAAGTTCAACCCCCCCCTCACCACCTGCCTGTCTCCCCTGCCCCCTGGCATGGCAGGGGTTCAGAAGCAAGAGGGGCACCCCCCAAAGGGGGGGGCAAAGTCCTGCTCACAAAACAGTTGGCATTCAGGGCATCGGCCCCTACCCAGTGCATTTAATCCAGTGCGCAACTTGAGGTAGTTTCATTCATTTATTTTATGAATGCCCCTTGATTGTAGGAAACCTCAAAGCGGTTTACAAAAAGAATGTCACTTTGAAGCCAACAACACACACACACACAAAAAAAAAAACACCCGAGGGAACGGTAGTTCTGCGGAGGGGTCAGACCAGAGACCGCTAAAGGAGAAGCGGCAGGGGGGTGGGACGGCGGGGGCTTTTTAGTAATGCAGGTGAGCCTAATGTTTGTGCCCACTCCCCGTGAAGGAAGCCCAAGGTCTCTCTGGGGTAGGAGGAGCCCCACCCCCAAAAAGCACCCGCCCTTGAGGGGGGGCGGGGGCAGCACCGCCCGGGTTCCCTAGCCAAAGGGGTTCGGTTTGGGCCGGGGGGGGCGGGCGGGGGTCTGGAGCGCCTGGCGGGGGAGCTTCCGCATTTACGCTGATTGGGAGCCAGCGCTCTCTGCTCCGCGGCTGGAATTGAATGTCAGGCTTCTGATTTTGTTGCTGGTCTCTAATGAAATTTGACATTTAATGGTGAGAGCTGCTGCGGCGTGTGTGCGCGCGTGTGTGATCGGAGCTTGATTAGCGCACTCTAATTGACAGTAATTAGCCAGCTCCCTGATTGTTTCTAATTCTGCTATTAATTGTAAGGAACAGTATGATTGAGGATAAATTTGGCGCGTGGCAGGCAGGGATATGGCAGGCGCTCGCGGAGACCCTCCCGTTCCTGCCCCATTGGCGGCGGCGGTGGGGGGAGCTGCTCTGCCCTGGGGGTGGCCTGGTGCCAGGCCTGGCCCTTTCAGTGGGGGGGGGCAGGGGAGGCATCCATATCCCCCAAGGGGGGGTGCCTTGCTAGGGCCAGGAAGGTAGTGGAGGGATGGGTTGCGTGCTTTTATTGTAGAGTTGGGGGTTCCCAGGGGTCATCCAGACCAACCCCTTGATGGGGCGTGGGGTTCAGGGGGCGAGTGGGGTGGTGATGCTGCAGACGGCGCGCCAGACGCTCTCTCCCCTCTTCCCTCCTGCAGCCAACGGCACCGCCGACTCCCTCAGCTCCAGCCCCAACGTGTCCAGCACCGCCAGTCCCAAGCTGGAGCCCCCGCCGTCCCCCCACGCCAACCGGAAGAAGCATCGCCGGAAAAAGAGCACGGGCACCAGCCGGCCGGACGGGGCTGGGGCAGTGGCCGAAGGTACATTGGAGAACTGGCCTGGGAAGGGTGAGGGGGGGCCTTCCTCCAGGGAGAGGGCAACGGAGGGGGGGCTTCCGTCCCAGGCAAGCAGCTGCTGCTTCCTCGGAGGCTGCGTCAAATCACAGAATTGTAGATTTGGCAGGCAGCTCAAGGATCCCCTATTTCAGCCTCCAGAGCATGCGCAGAGTCCTTTCTGTTGCACTTGCCGCCCAGCTGGAAGGGCCATGGGTGGGGAGAAGAGCTGGGAGGGCCTGGAGAGCGGTCAGGGCTGGGGCCTGTCCTGAGCCTGGACCCCCTTCCTGCCTGTTTCCGAGGCCTGCCTGCAGGGTCGTTGTGCTTCCCAGGAAAGCCTTGCACGATTCCCAGCCTTCCCTCCGGGGTCTGTGGGGAAGGGGCTTCTCGTTTGCTCAGGGGATTGTGCCTTGAGCTGAGCGGGGGGGGCAGCTTGGGTTGTGCAGGGGGGAAGAAATAAATACCTGCTGCCTTGACAGGAGGCTGCTAGTCCTCAAGGAGGGAGGGGGAGACTTCAGCTGAGCCGGTCTCCTCCTAGTCTGTGCCATGCCTGGCCTGGTGTGTGCGTGTGTGTGTGTCCCGGGGGAGCCGAGTTAAACCATAGCAATATCCCGGGGGGGGGCAGGTCTAGAACATCCTTAGAGGCTTTCAGGGGTGCAGGTCGGTGAGCCCTTTCTCTGCACAGAAGGAGCAAGAAGGTTGAAGCCTTCTCTTCCCCCCCCCCCCCCGGATCTGCTGGCAATACAGAGGAAAGGCATTTGCATTGGTTAGTGAATATCTTCACATGCTCAGGAACTCCCATGGCTCCTTCTGGCAGCCTGTCGGGTGAATTGGGGCTCTGCATTCCTAACTTTATCCCTTGTTGCAACTGCTGTGCAGAATGACAATTTGGGGCAGAGTTGGGGGGAGGGCAGACCTGGCCCTCTTTTCCTCCAGCTTGATGTGGGCCCCCCCACCCCCGTTGGCATTCTGATCGCTCCTCCTTTTGCAGCACCCAGGATTCTGCTGGCTAGCTGCATTCCCCTCCCATATCCCATGCCAGGGCCCCCTTTTCCCCCAGCAGAAGAGGCATTTGGGGCTTTGGAGGGGGGCTCCCCGCAGGCAGGCAGGCCCCAGTGCCTCAGGTTGGCACCCTGGGAGAGAGGGTGAGGCCTCGGGATGAATTGCCATCAGTTTATCTCATTTAGGAGGTAATCAGAGGCGAGGACGTGCGGCGCAATTGAATCTTCGTTGTTCTGAAGTATCATAAATCACGCACGGAGCTGTTGCTTTTTTACATGGCCGCATGTTAAAGAGCGAGGCGCCGCCGCCACTGTGTCAAACTGCTCAGGGAGTGTCTGCAAAGTGCACCGGGGCGCGTCAGGCAGCCATGGCAGAGGGCGACGGAGCAGGGGACCCCCCCCCCAGTGCCCAACTTTTGCAAATTCCCCAACAAGCTGAGTGCGAAAGGTGGCTGGTGGGGCTGGGGAGTGAGGGATCACCGCTTGCGCATCAAGTCAGGCAGGATTCCTCCTCAGATCCTTCCTCCCAGCCAGGGTCCCTTGGCTGTCTGTCTGTCCTCCTGGGCTTGAGGAGGGATGCAAGGTGCTCAGCAACGGCCTGGCAGCCCCTCAGCGCTTTGGTCGTGAAACCCACGCAGGGAAACGGGCGGCTGGCAAAGAGTTTCTTTGGGGCGGCGCTTGTGATTAATGCTGCCTGTCAGGGCCGGTTGGAGAACCCCTTGCTGCCGGCTGGCGGGGCGCTCCTGAGCGGCACCCACCAGATTGCCAGGGATTACGCCGCCTGCTCCTTGACAGCTCTGCTGGATCCTTCCCTCTGCCCTGCCCCATGTCCCTTTTGGACACACACACTTCCTGCAATGGCGGGGCAAGCTCAGAAGCCGCCATGCCCTCCTCTCCAGCCCCCCCAACCCCCTGCTTCTGGCTGCCCCTTCCTGGCCACTGGCCATCAAGCACAGGGGAAGGTCCCACTCCTCGCTTGTGAGGGCTCCCCCCTGCTCCGTTTCCGTGGGGTGGCCTTCAGCCGCCTGGTTGTGGGCTCCCTCCGTCTCCCTGGCCCGTGCTGCTGCTTGCCTGGCAGGGAGGGGGGCGGGGGGAGGGGGGAGGGGGCTGTCCCTGATGCACTAATACAGGTTAGGAATATTGGGTTTAATGAGCTGCAAAATGAGGCGGTAGCGCGATGACATTTACGAATGGCGCCCGCCTCATGCATCCCCCCCCCCACGCCTGCTCGATTGCGGAGGTGCCAAGTCCCTCTTGGAGTGATGAGGGGCTGCCATGGTGCCAGGGGGCAGCCTCGATCATGCCCTCGCTGGGATCCCTGGGCATGGGGGGCCAGAGAGGGCCCGAGTGCAGATCCCGCTTGCACCAGCAGCCCTGCTGTGAGCAAGGCAAGAGGGCAGGTACTTTGCCGAGGAGCAGGGGAGGGTGGCACGGGGCCAGCCCCATGGAGAGTGGGGTGGCGGATCTCTCCTTCCTCCCACGACACCTGCCAGGGGACATCTCCCCCCCCCCCGGGACTCCTAAGGCATGTGCTCCATCCTCGAAAGATGCCCTGGAGAGCAGGTGCAGGCAAGGGGGGTCTGGCTTGGCGGGGGGGCTGCCTGGCCTCGCTCCCCTGCTCCCCTCGTGGCCTTGCTAATTTCCCTCTCATTTGGAGGGCTTGTTGCCGAGGCAGCGTTGGAGACGAGGTCGCGGGGTTAACACCCATTAGCAGCCGCCGAACAGCGAGAAGGATGCCTGGCTTGCTCAGGAGTACTTCAGAGCGCTCAGCCTGCGAAACATCATCAAAAAATAATCAAGAGACGCACTCGCTCATTCCACTGCCCACTAATTCCTGGGGAGCCGCACACGGACGTGGCTTAGCCCCCCCCCCCCGTCTCACACCCTTCTTCCTGGCCAGCCCCACAGCAAGCGAGAGTTCCAGAGCAGGAGACTCTCCGTGCCAAGCCCCCCACGGCCCCCTCGCCAGCCTTTCCGCAGAAGCCCATCCCAGTCTCTCGTCAAATTACCCAAATGCTCCTCTAATTTCTCAGTTGGTCAGTCACTGAGCTAATGAGTTTGGGGAGGGGGGAGTGAGCTGCTGGGCCCAGAGGAATGCACTGAAATGGGGGGCGGGGTTGCGTGGTGAGGCGCTGAGCTCTCTTCCCCCTCCCCATTGTTTCTGCGCATTGGAGTCCCCCAGAAATGGAGAGACCCGGGGGGGGGGAGGTGCCCGGGCTGCCTCCCCCTCCCCTCATGGCACAGAAACCTCGTCTGTTCCAGGCAAAGGCTGCGGGGGTGAGATGGGCAAGGGACTGGCATGCGTAAGGCCACATGCCCTCATCCAGGGAGTGCCATGGAGGGCCCCTCCCCAGCCCCTGCTGCAGCTCTCGGGGTCCCACCTGCCAGGGCAAGGATGGCCGGAGACAGACGACTGGCTGGCAAGGAAATGTGGGCAGAGCGTCAGGGCTTTGTTGCCCCAAGCAGTGCCTGCCGCTGCTGCACCTGTGACTGGCACCAAGGAGCCTGCAATGATGCCCACTCTCCTGTCTGAGAAGGGGGGGAGCCCCATGGGGCAGGGGGACACTCACAAGGGGGTCAGGAAGGGTTTGGCAGTGCTTGGGGACCAAAAGGAGGTGCTTGGGGGAGAGACTGAGGTGTCGGAAGCGAAGAGAAGGACGGGCCTTCAGCAGTTTAAAAAGCCAATGCAATTCTGGGCTGCATCAATAGGAGTATAGCATCTAGATCTAGGGAAGTAATAGTACCACTGTATTCTGCTCTGGTCAGACCTCACCTGGAGTACTGTGTCCAGTTCTGGGCACCACAGTTCAAGAAGGATACTGACAAGCTGGAACATGTCCAGAAGAGGGCAACCAAAATGGTCAAAGGCCTCGAAACAATGCCTTATGAGGAACGGCTTAGGGAGCTGGGTATGTTTAGACTGGAGAAGAGAAAGTTAAGGGGTGATATGATAGCCATGTTCAAATATATAAAAGGATGTCATATAGAGGAGGGTGAAAGATTGTTTTCTGCTGCTCCAGAGAAGCGGACACGGAGCAATGGATTCAAACTTCAAGAAAGAAGATTCCACCTAAAGATTAGGAAGAACTTCCTGACAGTAAGAGCTGTTCAGCAGTGGAATTTGCTGCCAAGGAGTGTGGTGGAGTCTCCTTCTTTGGAGGTCTTTAAGCAGAGGCTTGACAGCCATCTGTCAGGAATGCTTTGATGGTGTTTCCTGCTCGGCAGGGGGTTGGACTGGATGGCCCTCGTGGTCTCTTCCAACTCTATGATTCTATGGCCAAGGCTTTCTCCCTTAACCCTGCCTGTCTCTCTGTGCCCCTTCCCCTCAAGAGGTGGCTGGGGGGGGGGCAACAGGTTTAAAGCCTTGGCATCTTCCCCATGGTGCACTGGGGGAGGGAGTGGCGCTGGAAGGTGGGAGCTGTGAGCCCCGACCCAGCTGAGTGGGCACCATCTGGAGAGGGAGGCTGGGCTCTGGGCTCCCCCCCCCCCAGTGGGATGGGCTCCCTTGGGGGGGCGGGACTCTCCTCCCTTGGAGGTTTCCAGGGTAGGAGGGAGGGAGGGAGGGAGGGGAGAGGACTCTTGGGCTCCTGTTCTGCTCGCTAGTTCCCCTGAGGTTGACTGAGAGAAGAGGAGGCTGGACTAGGTGGGCCATTGCCCTGATCCAGCAGCCTGTCCTTGGGTTCATTGCAGGGGGTTGGACTAGATGACCCTTGCAGCTCTGGGACTCTAGGCTTCTGTGATCCAGCCACCGCCAGGCAATTGGTCCCTTGATTGGAGGAGGGCTGCCTGCTCTCTGGCCTTCCTCCCTCCTGCAGGGAGGACTCCTTGGGCAAAGGGGCTTGTGCCAGGCCTGGGGCTTGGCAGGCGCAGAGGCGCTCCCTGGAGCTGGGGGGGGGGCTCCCAAGGGCCCTCCCTGGAGGCCCCTGCTTGACCTAACTGGGTGTGGAGGGAGCAAGGGGGCCTGGGGTCTGGGAAAGGACTCCTTTTCCTCTGCCCTGCCTGCCTGCCTCTCCCAGAGAGTGAGGAAGCCACATTAGGGAGCTGAGGATGTTATTTGCATAACACTAATTAGGGAATTACACATCATTTTGCTATGAGCTGGAGTGCGGGCTGTGACATCGCATGGGATGATTACTCCTGGCCCCCGGCAACTTCCCTCCAGCAGCTGGGCAGGCATCTGCCCGGGGGGGGGGCACCCTCCCTCGACAGCCCCTACAAGCTGCCCATCTTCTGGCCCCGTCCCGTCTCCGGCTGGGGCCACTCTGAGAGGCCCCTGCAGGAAAGGGCAAGAGATTGCTTTGCTCTGGCTGCTGCATGCCCCCCCCCCCAAAAAAAATCCCTCTCACCCCTTTAAAATGGAAGAAGGCAAGCCATCATTTTTGACTGAGGCCATTTAGTTGCCCTGCGGGCCCTGAATTGCTCCTCCTGGACTGTGTGGGGCCCGCAGGGGCCCGCCTCCTCAGGTAACCCTACATTGCTGCTGCTGCTGCTGCTGCTCAGGGGCCCAGGCTTCATCCTGAGGAGGGACTGCCTCTCTCCTCCTGGGTTATAGCCGTGGGCAGGACAGAGGTTGTGGCTGCCAGGGGAGCCTCACGGCTGGCAAGATCCTGGAGTACTGTGTCCAGTTCTGGGCACCACAGTTCAAGAAGGATACTGACAAGCAGGAACGTGTCCAGAGGAGGGCAGCCCAAATGGTCAAAGGCTTGGAAACAATGCCTTATGAGGAACGGCTTAGGGAGCTGGGTATGTTTAGCCTGGAGAAGAGAAGGTTAAGGGGTGATATGATAGCCATGTTCAAATATATGAAAGGATGTCATATAGAGGAGGGAGAAATGTTGTTTTCTGCTGCTCCAGAGAAGCGGACACGGAGCAGTGGATTCAAACTTCAAGAAAGAAGATTCCACCTAAACATTAGGAAGAACTTCCTGACAGTAAGAGCTGTTCGGCAGTGGAATTTGCTACCAAGGAGTGTGGTGGAGTCTCCTTCTTTGAGGTCTTTAAGCAGAGGCTTGACAGGCATGTCAAGAATGCTTTGATGGTGTTTCCTGCTTGGCAGGGGGTTGGACTGGATGGCCCTTGGGGTCTCTTCCAACTCTATGATTCTATGACTGATCCTGGGAAGTGCTTCTTCCTGAGTGAGGATGCCCTGATTCTGGACCAGTTTGCACACATCAGCTCTGGACCACAACCCCCATCAGCCTCGGCCTGGTGGGCGTTGGAGTGCAGTGCCAGGGGGCGAGAACAGTCTGCTACCTGCTATTGCTTCTGCTCCTCCACTTGCCCCCTAGAGCTGCTTTCCCTTTCTCTGTCCATCTTTCCCCTTGCCTCCCCCCAAGGTGCCTGGGCTGCTGCTGGTGGTGGTACAGTCCAGCCTGGATCAGGCCCCCAGGCACTTCTGGGTTGTGACCTGTCGGCTGGCTGCTGCTGCCTCTGCGTGATGCTTGTCTAGGCCGGCCGTGCTGAGCCTGATCCATGCAAGCCGTGGGGAAAGACCCTTCTGCCCAGAGAGGGCTGGATCTGTGCTCCCCCTGGGGGGAGGGACAGCATCACTAGGACGATTATCTATGGACTGTATAGGGCCCCCCGCCTTCATAAAGGGCGGCTTGCAACATTGCATTCACAGCTCTACATGTTAAGGAGTTGAGTTGCGTTTAATGGGACTTGAATGCTGCCCATCTGAAGATTAGGGTGGGGTAGAAATGGAATAATAATAATAATAATAATAATAATAATAATAATAATAATAATAATAATTTATACCCCGCCTATCTGGCTGGGTTTCCCCAGCCACTCTTTCCTGCTTCCCATGAAATATTAAAACTGCAATACAACATCAAACATTAAAAATTTCAGATGTCTTCTGAAAGTCGGATACAGTAGTGTTTATTTCAAGCGAGCCTCTCCCCCCCCCCTTTTCTCCTCCAGAGCAAGACGAGTCCTTTGAGTTTGTCATTGTGTCTCTGACGGGCCAGTCGTGGCTCTTTGAGGCCTCCACGGCAGAGGAGCGGGAGCTCTGGGTGCAAGCCATTGAGAGCCAGATCCTGGCAAGCCTCCAGGGCTGCGAGAGCAGCAAGAACAAGGTAGGTCTGCCTGGGGGGGGGGGCAAAGCGGCTGTGGTCAGCGGCCTGCCGGGAGGGGATCATGGACCGTGTTGCCATCCCATGTCGGCCGGCAGGGGCGAGGGGTTGCCCTGCTCCTAGGGGGGCAGGAGAGGGGCAGCAGAAGAGCCCAGAGTTGGGGCAGCACCTCTTGCTGGGTTGAGGAGGGTCTCTCTGGCTTGGCACCTGCAAGATGATGCCCACAGCGCACCTGGCTGTCGAGGCAGGACCCAGCTGCCAGAGGGTCCTTGCACAGGGGCAAACTCACTTTCTCTCACTGCCGATCTGAAAGGGGGGGCTGGGAGCACCCAGGTCCAAAGATCCTGGCAGTTTTGATTCATGTTACCTGAGGAAATTGGGGGGGTCCACAGGGATAGCGCTTCAGCCCCAGTATCAGTCTGTGCATTGGCTGGGGGGAGAATTTCTCCTGTTGCCTCCCCCTCCCTAGGAGGAGACAGGCACCCCTCCCCTCACAGGACGCAATCTCTGCCTTTCTTTCAGGCTCGCCTGGGCAGCCACAGCGATGCGCTTGCTCTGCAGTCCATCCGCACGGTGCGCGGAAACAGCTTCTGTGTGGATTGCGATGCGCCCAGTGAGTGATGGCCTGGCGGTGGCGGGGGGGGGAGGGAGGAGCAGGGCTGTCTTTTTCTGCTGTCAGAAGCTCCTCCGCAGGCCTGGACAGAGCAACCGGAGGCGGCAAACTGTTGCCTTGGGGGTTGAGGAAAGCTCCCCGCCAGCGTGTGCCCAGGGCACTCTGGGCATTTTGTATCCCGCAGAAGAGAGCGGCTCCTCGGGGCCTCGTGGCTCCTGAAAGCATGGCACCGAAAGGGCCTCCTGGGTTTTGGCAGCCACCCAGCCTGGGACAAGCAGACCCTTTTCTGCCCCCCCTTCCCAGCCTGGGTGAAGATGGCCCTGGCAGGAGAGGGGCGCTTTTGCCCTGCAATGATTCCTCGCTGCCAACAGCCACCCCTCACCAAACACATCTGAGTCTGAAGCCAAACATGGGCAGACGGCGTCTGGTGCCCGGGGAGGGGGGGAGGGAGCCCCAAAGGTATTGGGTAGGAGGGGGGGGACACCGTGGGAGGGTCATTCCTCCCTTGTGCAGATCACTATTGGGGTGCTCTGCAGAAACTCCTGGGGTGCTTTGGGGGGTCTCTGGGCATTTCCTAACACCCTGCCCTCATCTGAACCCTTAAATCTCACCTGAACATATGGGGAAAGAGGGAGGGAGAGCCAGCCAGCAAAAGCCACTCTCTGATTGGCAGGAGGCACAGGAGGGTGGGGGTCCCTTTCAGGTGTTCATTTCCCTGCTCCCTGCCCCTCCGCAGACCCGGACTGGGCCAGCCTCAACCTGGGGGCCCTCATTTGCATCGAGTGCTCCGGCATCCACCGCAACCTGGGCACGCACCTCTCTCGCGTGCGCTCCCTCGACCTGGACGACTGGCCTCTGGAGCTGGTGATGGTGATGACGGCCATCGGCAACACGCTGGCCAATTCCGTGTGGGAAGGCGCCATCGAGAACTACCCCAAGCCGCCCCCGGAGAGCTGCAGGTAGGGGGTGCCTGACGGAGGCCGCTGGGCCCCATGGTGGCCTCCCAGGGCTTGGTGGGAGGAAGGGGCTCTTGTGCCTGGTTCTAGAAAGGGGGCCAGAGATGCCCCCCCTTGTTCTCTCGCTTCTCTAGTGCTTGTGTCGGATTGAGAAGAATTCCTTCTGGGGCAGGAACTCCAAGAGTGGGGACCAAGTTCAGAAAAATGGGGGGAACCTGATGGAATTCCAGGCCAAGTGGGAGTTGCTTTTTGTTTGAGATGGCAAACACAAAAGTGGTATATGCATTTTTCAATAAATAAGAGGAGAGGCTCAAAACATCTGGCTGCCTGAGGCCAAGGGGAAGCGGCCAACTAGCCTGGCCACTGAATCTTACTCCTGCGCTGGTGGGGGGGCAGCCCCCTCTGACAAAACCGAGGAGGCAGCAGGCTAGTCAACTTAAGGGACTGGCTGGGGGCAGGGGGCTCCAGCTCCAGCTCCACTCCCCCCCCCCAGCACCTGCTGCCTAAGGGAGCTGAGAGGGGAAAACATCCAGGGCCGGCTCTAGGTAGAGTCCGCGGGGCGCCGGGCCGGTAGGTAGGTAGGCGCGGAAGCCATGCTGCGCTCTGCGAGGGCGGGGGCGCCGGAGCGATCTCCGCCCCTCAGCGCCAGGGCGCGCGACCTGCTCGAGACTGCCCTGCAAACATCTAGCCAGGAGGCTGTAAATTCAGGGTGGAGGTTACAGGAGGAAGAATCGGCCATTTGAAGGCATGGATTTGCATCTCGTACCTGCCAGAAATTCAGATTGAAAGGCCCCAAAAGGCACACACTCACAAAGGGGGGTCAGATTTGTGAGAGTACTTCTCTGCGACCTCAAACACGTGTAGTCTGAGAACTGGACGTTCATAGACTTAGTAGAGCCATTCTAAGCTAGGAATCTGAAATTTGGTTCATGGGCATCTCTGGTTTTTAGGAAAGTCTGAAAACAGAACATTTACAGTCTCGTCCAGGGAGCAGGAGCCCAGAGCCACGCATGGACTTTGGAGGGAATCAGTCCATATCTCTTTATTGCACAGCGAAAAATGGCCTTGCAAAATTCCCAGTTCTGCAGTGCAGTCCCATCAAACATAATAAGACGGTCACTAATAATAATCTCTACAATCTAATAGGTTGCTGCTTACAATTTTGTGACTGAGAGCAAGAGTGTCTGGATGGCTCCAGATCCACACATTCTCCAAGACACTCAGATCAATAGGGGAACTAGAAAACAGGCCCTTTGTATATTGCTGCCTCAAAATGGGTATCTGAAGAAGTGTGCAGGCACACGAAAGCTCGTACCAATAACAAACTTAGTTGGTCTCGAAGGAATTTGTTTATTTTCTTTCAAAATGGGGACTCCCTGTCGAAATGACTGAGGTCCTTCCTCCCCCTGGCCCTCTGACAGACGTTGCAGGGCCCCATCGGCTGTGGCTCTTCAGCATTAACTAGCAAGGTGGCATTTGGGACGCCCAGACCCCTAGGAGACTCTGAAGGGGGAGTCGGGGGGCGCTGCTTCTTCCCTGACTACTACCAGGAAATGCTGGCAGGAGATTCAAGCTGCAGCCTCAGCCACCAAGGGGGCAGCAGCACAGCAAGGGGGGGGGACCCACCCCCAGGGAGAGGGAGATCTCTGCCTTCATTAGAGCCCAGTTTGCCTCTCTCCAGCTGACCTGGGAAGGCAGCGCTGCTGCTCTTTTCCCGCTCTAAGCAGACAGGTAAAGGCTTAATTTCCACAATTATCACAGGAAGAGGAAATGCAAATGCTGGAGGTTGCTTAACGCTTCAGAATCATCCCATCCCCTGATCTCTGAAGTTCTGATACGCTTCCTCTGTGGCAGCATCGTAAGGCCAGCGCTGGAGAGGATGACGTGGGTGGAAGGGGGTTTTAGTATTATAATTACTATTGGTTTGTTTCTATTTCTGTCAGGAGCTGCAAGGATCATTCTAGCAGGCGCTTCTCCACCAGAGCTTGGGGGTGGGGGGTGCCTGAGGCTCTCCATGCGTTGCCAGAGTGCCTCCCCCCTTCCCCTAACCATTGGCCATGCTGGGGGCAGGGGGCAGCTGGAGCCTAACAATGTCTGGAAAAGGCCACAGGCCCCCCATCTCTGAGCAAGCCCTTGGCATTGGTTTAGGACAGGCACCCCCAAACTGTGGCCCTCCAGATGTTTTGGCCTACAACTCCCATGATCCCTAGCTAACAGGACCAGTGGTCAGGGATGATGGGAATTGTAGTCCAAAACATCTGGAGGGCCAAAGTTTGGGGGTGGCTGGTTTAGGAAGAGGAAGGCGCTGGGTGGTGTTCCCCTGTCAGGGGAGGGGAAGGCTTAGCTGCCCCACAAGTTGGGGGGCTTTTCTTGCCCAGAGCTCACGATGCTTCAGAGAGGGGCTGGGGCCACCTGGTTGGGGGGTGGCAGTCGGGACCCGCTTTTGCATGCCAAATGCCTCTGCTGCTTCCCACAAATGCCTGAACTAGGAGGTGCCTCATTGAAATGGGGCTCCCCCTGCCTGGGGTCTGAGGAGGCCACAGCACCCCCTTCGCTCCTGGGCCAGCCCCACCTCTGAGCCACAGCCGGAGAGCAACATCAGATGCCAGCCAGCTCCCCATGGGGGCAGAGTGGGTGCCAAACTGGCTGGGACACGTGTTGGTCTTTGCCATGGCCTTTGCGATGGCCGCCGGGGGCGAGAGAGCAAACCCCCTCGCAGAAGCCTCTCTGCCAGCCGGAGAGTCAGTAGCCGCAGCGCGTGCAGGAGGGCCGATTCTGCGGCTGGAGAAGAAGGGGTTACAGGCGGCGGCATGGCTGCCCCGGCCCCTGGGGAGGCTGCCTTGTGTGTCCCTATCGGAGCCCCTGCGCTGTCACTCACTCATCCCGACACCCAGACAAGAGCCCTTTCTGCTGCCTTATCAGCGGATAAGAGCAGGTCAGGGGGCAGGAGGAACTGAGCATGCTCTGCAAGCGGGTATTGATCGCGCCTGGCAAGATGCAGATGGATAGAATGGCCAGCAGATAGCAATGGGGTGCCGGCAGCATCGATCGGGGGCCCCTCGGCACCAGCGCCTTTGTGTGGGCGGCAAGACGCCAGGGGCGATAATGCCGCAGCCACGACTCCTTCGGCGTCTAGCCCGTTCCTCCTGCCCTCCAGCGCGGGGGCTGGCCTTTCCACTGGGGCAGCGTGATAGAGGGTGATCCCGGGGGGCAGGCTGCCTTTATGGGGGGCGTGCGGGACGGAGACGTCTCTGTGCAGGGCCCCCTTCCCTGGAATCGCAGCAGGGAAGCCGAGGGTCATCTAGTCGAAACACACACACACCCCGCGAGGCGGGAGTTGCGGCTGAAGCGTCCCTGACAGGCGGGCCACCCGCTTTTGCTTCTGCAGGGAGGAGAAGGAGCGCTGGATCCGGGCCAAGTACGAGCAGAAGCTCTTCCTGGCCCCTCTGCCCCACTCGGACGTGCCCCTGGGGCAGCAGCTGCTGCGGGCCGTGGTGGAGGACGACCTGCGGGCCGTGGTCACTCTGCTGGCGCACGGCACCAAGGAGGAGGTGAACGAGACCTACGGGGACGGGGACGGCCGGACGGCTCTACACCTCTCCAGCGCCATGGCCAACGTGGTCTTCACGCAGCTCCTCATCTGGGTAACAGAGAGCCTTCCGAGGGGGTGGGAGGAGCGGAGGGGGCTGGGCAGGGGGTTGGCAGGAGAGGGACCCTCCCAGCTGCCACCTCCCTGACCGTCATCCTTGCCACTGCTTTTTCTCCGCCTGCAGTACGGGGTGGACGTCAAGAGCCGCGACGCCCGGGGCCTCACCCCCATGGCCTACGCCCGCCGGGCCGGCAGCCAAGAATGTGTGGACATCCTGCTCCAGCACGGGTGCCCCAGCGACGCCGCCATGAGCTCCCTCACGCCCAGCCTGCCCCGCCGGAATCTCAACAACAACGCCTCCCCTTCTGGTGCTCTGTCCCCCGAGCCCCCGTCCCCCACGGCCCACTGAGCCCCCTCCGGGACAGCCCTCTGGCAGCGCTGCGGGGGCCGGGCCGGGCCCTAGACGGGCGTGGGGCAAAGGCTCCAGCCCTTGGCACCCGAGGGGCCTCTTCTTTGCCATCCTGGTGGCCAGGCATCCTCTGCGCGGGCAGCCCTCCTTCCCACCCCCCCAGGAAAAAGGGAACACGGCCCCCCCAGAGGGCCCAGAGCAAAGGGAACCCCCTTCCCCTCCCCCTGGCTGCACTTGTGGTGTGTCAGTACTATAGAGCCCCCCCCTTGCCTTCCCCCGCGTCCGCCACTGCAGCCCTTCCTGGACAGACCTGGGGTGGCCCCCCACTTGGGAAGCTGCTCGCCCTTCTCCAGCCTCCCACCCGTCTCAGCCACTTGTGTATAAAATGTACATTGGAAATATTTATATGACGGTCTGTAAATAAGGTTTCTTTGCCGTTTGTTTGTGTGTGAGAGCTAGAGAGAGAGAGAGAGAGAGAGAGAGAGAGAGAGAAAGACCTGCAGCAGCAACCGAGCAGCTACCCAATAAAAGAACTGCCCCACCTCACCCACCAACTGCCCCACAAAGTGTGGCTCTCTCTCCTTCTTCTCCTTCGTGGAGCAGGGCCAGGGTTGCACCCAGCCCAGGGGAGGCTGGACAGGGGGCAGGGGCAGAGAGGCTGGGCTGGCAAGCAAGCTGGCAAGGCCCCCACCTGCCCAGGAAGCCCCCACCGGTCGGATTGCTGCTGGCTGTGGTGGGAGCAGGGCCAGGGGCTGGGCAAACTACCGTAGCAGGCCATGGGGAGTTAGGGGTCTTGATGGGGCGCACGCTCAACATGAGTCCACTGTGTGATGCAGCAGCAAAAAAAAGCTAATTCTATTCTAGGCTGCTTCAACAGAAGTCTAGTGTCCAGAGAAGCCCCACTCTCTTCTGCCTTGGTCAGACCACACCTGGAATAATACTGTGTCCAGTTCTGGGCGGCACAATTTAAGAAGGATGTTGACAAGCTGGAAGGTGGGCGGGGGAGGGCGACCCAGATGATCAAGGGTGTGGGAACCCTGGCAGGGCGGGGGGGCGCAGGCACAGTCCGTCAGGGGAGGCGCATCAATTGCCTGTGCTCTGCCCAGGACAGCAGTGGCATCTTCTGTCTTCATGGGATGGAGGGAGGAGGCAGAAGCTCAGCCACAGCACATCCTGCTCTCTGGGGATCTGGGTGTGTGAGGCAGACCTGTTGGGGAGCAGGGGGGGCTTCATCAAGAGGGTCCAGACACAAGCAGGAGCAGGGTAACCCCCCCTCCTTGCAGGGGTCCCCACAACCTGCCTCCGTCTCTCCTGCCAGAAGAGTTGCGCCCCCCTCCTCCTCCAGGGCATAGCAGCTGTCCTACCCTGCCTGTGGGGAAGGACCTTTAGGTGGGATTCCTGCATTGCAGTGGGTCAGACTGGATGACCCTTGGGGTCCTTTCTAACTCTGTGACCTGTGAAGGGGGGGTGAAGAGCCCCTGCTGCCTGCAAATGGGAGCAACTGCTTGGCTTTGGGCGAGAGTCAGTAGCGCAGTCTGAGCTGCAGGACGGGGGGGGGGGTCTTGGCGCTGCTCCCTCCCTACCCGGTTGATGTGGACGCGGCAACGCGGGGGCCTTTTCAAGGGGGTGGGTGACACTCGCACCCCACACACGGAGACAGGCACACAACTCTAGCGGGACCATGCAGATCCTCTAATCCGGTTGCTGCTATTAAAACCATCTTACATGATGTGATGTGTTCTTTGCCGTTCCTGCTGCTGCGGCCTCCGCGCGGGAGGCTTGGTGGGAGCAGCAGACCAGGCTTGGTCCGGCCGCCCTTTGCAGCTTCTCCAACGGGGCCAGAATGGGCCCGGTGCTCAGCCACTGACTGTGGGGGGGGGGCGGAGAGAGCAAGTGCCTTGGGGTGCCTTCTCCATGGACGGCAAGGGCAGCAGCGTGCTTGTCCTCGGCACAGCAAGCAGCGCACGCCGCCTGGCCTTCGTGGGCGCTTCGGAGCGTCCGCGTTGGGCCTCGTCCAAGGTTCCCCGTCCACACACCTGACTTGCAAAGCTCTGCTCGGACCGCGCGCGCCCCGCCCCCCCCAGGAAGCAGGAGCCCCCTCGGAACGCAGGGGGCCAGAGACCCCCAGGGGGCCGCCTCGTTGGGGCGGGGGCTCTGCGAGAGAAACGACGGCAGCAGCAGCCGGGAAAGACTCCTGCTTCGGGATGGGGGGGGGCAACCTCCCGCCCCGCCGCCCCCACACTGAGCCGCGGGCCACGCCAATAGAAAAGTAAGTTTATTGACTTTCATCACGACTCTGCACTGAACTGACACATTGACGCGGGCGGGGGAGGGGGGTTGTGCGGGGCCCCCGACGCCGTCCGCCTTGAGGAAGGAGCGCCCGCCCCCTCTGTATAGACTTTACACCGAATAAATAAGGGCTATGGTACAAGGGCGCGTGCGGGGGGCAGGGAGAGGGCCGGGGGCGCGCGCCTCCCGGTCCGCGCAGTCCGTCCATTGCGGGGGGGGGGGGCGCTCAAGGGTGCTGTCCCTGCTCCAATTGCTGGTGCTGGCTGCGCACGGCGAAGCGGTTGACGTGCACGGGGATGGGCACGACGATCTTGGGGTTCCTGACGGGCTCCCCGGAGCGGCCGCTGACGTTGCCGGCCTTGATGCGCTTCCACTTGGCGCGCCGGTTCTGGAACCAGATCTTGACCTGCACCTCGCTGAGCTTGAGCGCGTGCGCGATCTGCGAGCGCTCCGTCAGCGACAGGTACTTCTTGCAGTGGAACTCCTTCTCCAGCTCCAGGAGCTGCTCGCTCGTGAAGGCCGTGCGCCGACGGCGGCTCTTGCCCGGCCCCGACGACGACGACGAGGGCGCCGAGCCCGACGACGCCGGCTCTCCGGGGACCCGCTTGGCCTTGGCCTTGGGCCCGGCGCCCAGAGAGCCGCCGCCGCCGCCGCCGCCCGCCCCGTCCAGGAAAGGCTCCTCTTCGCTCTCGGCCGAGCTCTCCTCCTCTTCGCGCTCGCTGCCGCCCGCCGCCTCGCCAGGCCGCCCGTCCAGCTTCTCCTCGTCGGAACTGTAGGCCTTCACTTCTGCACAGAGAAAACAGACAGAGGAGAGATGTTAGGAGGGCGAAGGAAACCCGGCGGGGGCACCCACCCTGCGTGCCCCGCCAGCCCACCTGCGCCCGGTCTAGCTGCATTGCGCGGGGCGGGAAAGGATGACCCCCGGGTCCCGCCCAACTGCAATTCTGTAGCTGCAAAACGCCGCAGCCGTGCCTAGCCCTGCCCCGGGTCTCAGCACAGAAGCCCGGTACTCCTTCACAGCCACCGCGCGAAGGGACAGGGGGTCGGGGTCGGGGCACGACACACTGCCGGGCCCGGGAGGAAGCCAGCGGAAGCACGCCTTGAAAGCGCATTTTTCCTCTGCCACCCCGAAGAATTCTGAGCTCAGGGTTTCTGGAAACTAATTCTGTGCGAGGTAAACTGCAGTGCCCAGAAGTCCTGCGTTGCGGGGGGTTGGGCTAGATGACCCTTGGGGGGCCCTCCTATGATTCTAAGTGTGGAATAGGTGGGTGTTTTCAATGTGCTTCGATAGGGCTATGGGAGGCTTCGAGTTCCAGTGGCTGTGGGCTGGAGGGAGCAATGGTCCCAAACACTACTAGCTGCTGGGAGTTGCTGCTGTGGGAACCCTGATCAATCGCAGAGTTGGAAGGGACCCCCGAGGGTCATCCAGTCCAGCCCCTGTAATGCAGGAATCTCAGCTCAAGCATCCACGACAGGTGGCCATTCAGCCTCTGCTTATAAACCTCCAAGGAAGGAAAGCCCAAAAGCACTCTGCACATAGGAAGCCAAACCACAAAGTGGGGGCTGGACTAGATGATCCCTGGGGTCCCCTCCACACACACAAACACAAGCAGACTGCAAGTCAAATGCTCCACGTCATTAAAGTCACCCCACCTTGCCCCAGTCCTGGCCAGCAAAGAATGTGGGGGCTCCCCTCACAGACCCCCACCCAGGCTTGGCCTTGGAAAGGGCTCTAACCCAACTGCAGAAGGAGAAGCCCGCCAGTGGGCAAGAGCATTGCCTGCCCAGGATTAAACCTCCTCATTCAGATGCAGTCTACCTTTGACGGCTGCAGTCAGGTGACAAGCAGCCTGAAGGACATTTGGGTGAGCTGTTGCTGCCAGCCAGTGTCTGCTATGGCCTAACTCTGGGCAGAGCGTCTTCCTCCAGAGCAGTGGTGGGCTGCAAGGCCTTAGGCCTTAGTCCTCCAGACTTCCACGAGGCAGAGTCCCCTGCGGCTGCTGCCCCTTTGCATGACACAGAGCTGGGACAGTGGGACTGGAAAAGCTAGGCTGCCCCTGGAGGCCCCCTCCTGCCTCCCACCACCACGCAGCCCCTGCCTGGCAAATAGCTTGGCCGCTGCCCCTGCCAATTGCCTAAGAGCCGTGGGCCCACCCTGAGCCTGGAGGAAGTTAGAGAAGCATTAATCTGCGGAACTCACTGCCACAAGATGTTCGGGTGGCTTTAAAGGGGGATGAGAAAAAATATATGGAGGAGGAGCAAGTCTTGTTTTTCACCGGCCTTTGTTCTTTAATCATCTGCGGCTTCTTTCAGTGGGTGGGATGTTTTAATCCTGCTTTTTATATATAAATAAATCCTATTTTCAGCTTGGTCACTCACTGTTTTACTTTTAAATGGTTTCAGTGTCTGTGGGTTTGTTTGTTTGTTTATACATGAAACTCATTGAGTTACAAGTGACTAATAAGGTCAAATAAATAATATCCATGGTTCTATAGACTGCCCCCCCCTTCCAAAAAAAAACTTGTTCAGGGGTAGCAGACCCCTGGGTGCCAGTTCTGGGGGGAGGGGGGGCCACAGTGAAGGCAGGCCGCCAGAGGCCCTGGGGGCTTTCCCCTGGGGTGGGATGGATCAAGCGGGACTCTTTGCCTGAGAGTGATGTATGTCTGCCCTAGGCAGGATCAGGCCCCATCCCAGGTGGTTACAGCTAAACTTTGCACTGACTTGCTTTCATGCATAACACAGGAAAGCAAGTCAGTGAGAGAAGGGCAATCCACATATGCTCAGAGGCACTCTCATTCTTAAAAGCATGTCCCTGGCCCATCACCACCTCCCACCATAAAAAGCAAAGAAGGGTTTGTTGGCAAGTGGGGTGTTTCTGTTCAGAAGAGGCAGGATCAGGACTAAATTACTCTCGGTGTCCGTTCCAACTCTACAATTCTATGATTCCCTGATTCTGTGATAGGCCAGGGGCAGCAATTCCTGAGTCAGGTGACAGCCGCCCCATTGCTCCCACCATTCCCAGTTGGGGAGGTGACTGGTATTTGCATGGTAACTCATTGCAACCCTACTTCTGTCTCTTCTCATGAAAGCATCTGAAATGAATTAGTGGTCACCGGGAAATTGGCAAACTGGCTTGGCTGAGCTTGTGGGGCAGTTTGGGGGAGAGAGAGAGAGAGAGAGAGAGAGAGAGAGAGAGAGAGAGAGAGAGAGAGAGAGAGAGAGAGAGAGAGAGAGAGAGAGAGAGAGAGAGAGAGAGGACTAAGAGTGGGCATAGGAGCAGAGGAAATTTCTTTATGCTGAACCAGAACATTGCTCCTTCTAGGTCAATATTGTCTACACTGGCTGGCAGCAAACACCCTCCAGGATTTCTCTCCCAACCCTATTATGGATATTGTTATTATTCTATTTACACCCTGCCTTTCTCCCTGACAGGAGCTCAAGGCAGTTTACAGATAAGAAGAAGAACCGCTGAAACGGGGGGGGGGGTCATTAAAAAAAATTAAACACAAAGAGATGATGGATGGGTGGATAGATAGGTAGAAAGCTAGATAGATAGAAAGATATCAAAAGCAGTCAGCTCCCAAGAGCTTGTTGGAACAAAAAGGTCTTCACCTGCCCGCAGAAGGACAAGGAAGGACCAGTCTAGCCTCTCTAGGCAGGGAGTTCCAAAGGTGCCACTGAGAAGGCTCCCTCCCTTGTCCCCACCATGAGAGTCCCGATAGCTTGGGCCTAAGCCATACAGGGCTTTATACAGCCCTATAGCCACCAGCCTTTCTCAACCTGAGATCCCAAATGTTGTTGTTGGACTACAACTCTCATCATCTCTGCTAGCTAGAGATTCCCCCCCCCCCAAAAAAAATTCTGGGGGATCTATGGTTCAGGGCTCTCCTTCCTTGGAGGTTTCTAAACAGAGGTTGGGTGGTAATCTGTGATGGATGCTTCAGCTGAGATTCCTGCATTGCAGGGGATTGGATTGGATGACCCTCGGGGATCACGTCCAATTCCACAATACTGTGGCCTAAGGCTGAGAAAGGCTGCAGCGTCGAGCCTGGGACCTTCCACCAGGTCGTTATTTGGCCCTGCGCAGACACCTGCTTCAAAGGGCCACGACTAGCCACACGAGTGGATTGGGCAAGATGTGGCTCTGAAGGGACCACGGGCAGCTGGCGCCGGCCTGATCCTGGCTCCGCTCCCAGGGTTTTTGAGAGGGAAGCGAGAGCCTCCTTGCACAGAATGCCTTGCCCAGGGCCAGACCCTGCCCCGCGTCTCTTCTCTTGACTGTGCGCAGAGCCCAGCACCCCACGGCCCTGAGAGGAGCTGTCGAGAGGCAGTATGGGGTAGTGGTTAGAATAGGACATGGGAAACCAGGGTTCAAAAAAACTCTGTCGGCCATGAAGCTCCCTGTGGGGGGGCAGTCGCTGTCTCTCAGCCTAACCTACCTCACAGGGTTTTTGTGGGGATTAATGCAGGGGAGAACCATGTACCCCGCCTTGAGCTTTTCGGAGAAGAACGTGAGAAGCTCCAGCCCCAGGCCGTCCTTCAAACTGCGCGGGGAAAGGCTCGGGTCTGTCGCGACGGGTGGGGCTCTCCTCTCAGCCAACGCCCCCCCACCTATCGGATGGCACGTAAGTGGTGGGCGTGGCCAATAAAAAGGTGGGCAAGACCACCCCACGCCCAGAGACAGCGCCCTCCCTCTTTACTAAAATAGGAAAGAGCCCCCCACTCTACAGATGGGTTTGGAAAAGCCTTCTCAAGAAGGGACGAGGCAAGCAAGCGATGCTGCGGGCCAGCTGGGGGGGCAGTGCGGCCGATTTGGGGGATCCAGAGAGGGCAGAGCTGGCCCAAGACACGTGGGCTCCTGAGGCGAACCCTCAAATGACGCCCCGGGGGTGAATAAAGATCAACCTTGAGATCTGCTGCCCCTGGGATTCCTGCCACCCGAGGCCGTCCCCTCACACCGCCCCGTGGCTCCCCCTCCAGGATTAATCCTAGAATTTTAGAGATGGAAGGGACCCCCGAGGGTCATGCAGTCCAACCCCATGAAAAGCAGGACTCGCAGCCACTGGCAGAGGGCCAGAGGCAAGCCGGTTCACATCTTCACAGGGGCAGAGAAGTCCAGATGAGGCCTGGGACCTGCAGGGCCACGGGTATGATTCAGTATAGAACAGCTTCACGCGTTCCTATCAAGAAACGCCATTGCGGGCAGGGCTGGAAAAGGTTCAGGACAAAAAAAGAACTGAAACGAATAACTCAAGTGGCTGCAGTGGCTCACTTAGAAGTGGGGGCTTTTCAATTTAGAAAAAGGGGGTGCGTGTTGATAGAGACGTTTAAGGTGGTGCGGAGGGACCGGAAGTTTCCCTCTTGGGGAAACAGCGGGGTCACGTCCAAGGAACGTCGGAAGAGACGCATCCAAGGACTTCTTCACAAAGCAGCGCAGAGGAAAGCTGTGGAACTCCCTCCTGAGTCCTGCAGGCGACAGGGTGGCCACCAACAGGGACACAAATTCATGGAGGAGATGGAGGCTGCACAGGACTCCTCGCCGGCGCGATGGCTACTTTCGGAGCGCGCTCAGCTTTTCCCGCCTGGCGGATTCCCGGCTCTCCTGGTGGGGGCTCTTCCCGCTGCTCCTCCCCTCGGATGTTGTTCTGCTGCAGATGCCACCTCCTCTCAGGGTGCAAGAGAATCACACACCCCATACACGCCCTTGCCTCACCGGCGTCCAGCGGAGAGGAACAGCGCTGGCTGTGCGCCCCACACAGGCCATGTCGGGGATTCATGAGCTGTGTGACTGCTGCATTGCGGGGGGTTGGGCTAGATGACCGCTGGGGTCCCTTCCAGCTCTATGATTCATTTGAGGTTCAACGGAGGTTGGAGGGCAACCTGCCGCCAGAGATTATTTTGTTGAAAGTCCTGCCTTGCATGGGGCGGACCAGATTGCCCTTGCGGGTATCTTCCAATTCTACAATTCCATGTCACTATAAAAAGTGGCACCGATGGGCCTCGGGCGGCGATGGGTCTGAAGCACCCAGAAGTGGTTATTGGCGAAGGAAATGCGCACTCGGGAACGCAGAAGCTCCTCCGGCCACTAGGAGTAAGCAGGGGGTCACTGGGGAGGAGAGCGATTTGCGTCTCTTGAGCTCCTTGGGGCAGCCTCCGGTCCCCACGCGATCTCACTGCCCGCCCACCATCTCCGATCCCTTGGTATCTAGCAGGATGCCACACCTTGGAGGAGGCCGGGCAGAGTCCTTCCCGTGACTGGTATCTCGGAGCTTCCCCCCCCCCATCCCCGCCCCAGACAACCCTACCAGCCTCCTGCGGCGCACTCCTCCTGCCCCAGCTGGGTGGTCTCAGTCGCACAAGCAGGCCATGGGGCGGGGAGCGACAGTTCGGCGATTTTGAGGGGAAAGGGAAGCAGATGGACGGATGACCCCCCCCCCCAGCACAACGAATCCCCCCTAACCCCCATGGCTCACCCTCTCCTAGGCCTTGCCCTGCTTGATCAGCGCCCCTCTCTAGTTGTGGGGGCTGCGAAACCGCTTTGCGGGAGAAGAACTTTTCGCCTTCGGGAAACTGGCCTTGCCCAAGATCAGCTGGCCAGGAGGGGCTGCAGTCCCGGAGGAGAGGGCCAGGTAAAAATTTTATTGACACGTGTTATGGAATGAATGAATGAATGAAAAGACACACATACATTTATTTGCCGCTGTGTGCCTTTTAAACAGCGGTATACAAATGAATTTCTGAATAAATATGTTGCCACCGCCTTTGGATCCCTCCATGCCAAAAGGACGGAGGGAGCCCCCGCCGCTGCCGCTCAGCAATGCCCAGCTGCCTTTCAAGGCCCTGAGAAGTTTTCATGAGACAAGCAGAAGTTGGGTATCGGTCTCTCTGTCAGGGATGCTTTCGCTGAGATTCCTGCATCGCAGAGGGCTGGACTAGAGAACTTTTTGCGGCCACTTCCAACTCTGCAATTATAAGCAGGGGAAATGGCACCCACTGGTACGCCTGGCACCGAAATGGCATGGGCAGGAAAGCTCTGGGAAGAAGGGAGGGAGGGAGGGGCCCCAGTGTCAACGGAGAGGCGTTCCTCATTTCTGGGTTTTCGCTATACAGAGTATTTTCAGTTGATTAATCGAAAAATATTTTTAAAATCAAATAAATTCACCCAAACCTCGATATGAGCGTCCTTTTGGAAGCTGAGAGAATCCCTGCGCGACGCCCTGCGCTGGTGGTGGAAGCCCACGCGCGCCCCGGCGCTCCCTCGCTTTCTCCAGGGCAGTGAAGGGGCCAAAACCAAGGGGGCATTTCAGGGAAGGTAAAATCCTAGCAGGCCCTTCAATTGCGTGGCGTTGGGGAAACCCCAGCCATTAAAACGGACCCAGCCCTCGATTAATAAGCTGCAGGCCCCAGAAACAATCCTGTACCCATCCACTCAGAAGCAAGTCCCATTTATTTCCACGAGGGTTTACTTCCAGGTAAAGGCATACCATAAATTTAAAGCACCCTAACAAGAATCCTGGGGACTGTATTTTGTTCAGGGTGCTGGGAATTCTAGCTCTGTGAGGGGCAAACTACAGTTCCCAATATTCTTGAGAGCAGAGATATGCTTGAAATGTATTGATGTTGTGAACCGCCCTGTGATCTTCGGGTGAAGGGCGGTATACAAATTTAATAAATAAAATAAAATAACTATGTGGCAGCCTGAAGCTTCCTGAAGGCGAAGGATCTCAGCCGGGATTGAGGCTGTCCTGGGTCCTCCTGGGGGGTCTTCAAGCTTCCCTCTGAAAGCGAATAAGGCAGAAAGCCGGGCCTCCCCGAGAGGAAACGCCTTGCCGTGGGACCCCCCAAGTTTGCTGCAATTGGAAGGAGATTGCAGTTCTACACGCAGTTAAGCAGGAGTAAGTCCAATTAAGCGTAATGAGACTGACTTCTGAGTAAACGGGTCCAGGACTGAGCTACCACGCTTCCCTCTTTAAAGTGACTTGATTCACGCTTTTTCTGAAAGCCAGGCTGCCCACTGCGAGGGCCACAGGGATCAGCTGGTGAGCGGGAGAGGATTAGGATTCCGGGGCCCCGAAAAAGCTGGATGGCAAAGGGGTGTCGCTCCGGAGGGAAAATGCCACCGGAGGAACGGAGGGGGAGGCTGAGGCGGGAGTGAGTGAGTGAGGAAGGAAATCTGTGGACGCCCCTTCGAACCGGGAGGCAGAAGCCGCGGCTGGACCGGCGCTCCCTGCCCGCTCCGTCCTGCTCTGGGCGTCGGCGTGCCTTTGCGGAAGAAGCCAGACAGGGCGCAGGCAGGGCAAGGGGACGCCTACTCCCCGCGGCCGAAGAGGAGGCAGATCCGAGAGTGGACCAGGCGCTGCTTTCTTCCCCCAACGCGCACCGCCAAGCGGAGGCTCTCAGTCGCCCGATCTTGGGCGTCCTTCGAGGTGGTCTTTCTCTGCTGGTCGCCCCCTCTCCAGGTGCACAAGAGGCGCTTCCACGATCACCTGCAGGTGGGTCAGTGACAGGTCTCCGCCGCCCCCCCATCTCCTGCCAAGCCGGCTCACAGAAGTCCCAGCACCGAGGACAGTTCTTTGCGGGGGGGGGGGTTGTCCAGCGGACCGCGCTCTTTCCCAAGACTCCGCACCCTCGCTGCCCGGGTATACTTCGCAGAAGGGTGGGAGAAGGACGACCCCCAATCCCGACCCTTGCCCTGTGATGCGGGCGGGGGGGAGGAGAGATGCTTTGGGTCAGGAGTTTGGGGGGAGCCAGAAGTGCCCCCCACACACACACCGAGAGCGAGAGCGAGAGCGAGAGCGAGAGAGAGAGAGAGAGAGAGAAGGAGAGGGGACTCCTCTCCTGACACAAACGGCCCCTGACTGCCCAAGTTTGGCTGGCTTGGATTGTATGTTTGTGTGTGATGGAAAATACTTTCCTTAGCGCGCGCCCGCGTCAATTTCTTCCGTGAGCCTGTTTGGCGCCTTTGCTGGACAGCAAGTGAAACTCCCACGGGGGGGGGGGGGGACGACGACGACAACGACGACGAAAGGACTCCCCAAGTGAGATCCTGAATCAAAGTTCCACCCCGGAAGTTTGGGGGTGGTCTCAGCAGGACCACCAAATGCCTGGCCTGAAAGTCCCAGAGCCTAAGGGGGTGTTGTTGTTGTGATGTGTCCCTCCTGCGTTTAGGGGGCCGACAGAATTATTACAGGATCCGTTGTGGGCGTCGGGGGAAGGTCCTGCTCTGGCCTGGACGTGGGCAAAGTTTTGTTCATCCTTCCTTCTTTGCCCCAAACGCTTGGAAGGAAACTTTCCCCCTTCAGAAAAAAGTTCTCTCAACCCCCTCCGGCAGCTTCCTCCTCACTTCGCCGCCCTCCCGCCCCACAGGGCGTTTCTGCGCCCCCGGCAGCCCCGCTCGGAAGGCGACCGGGGCCTCTTCCCTCCGCCCGCCCGCCCGCCCGCCTACCTGCCAGGCCCGGGAAGGGCTCCGGGAAGTGGAGGGGCGGCTCCGGCGGCCCTTTGTCCCGTCCCGGGGGCAGCTCGTCGCTCTCCACGCCGTCAGGCGCGCTCCGGCGACGGCAGGGCGGCTCTGCGTTGCCTCGTCCGGCGGCCGGCAGCTCCTGTGCCGGGTAGAAGCCGTCGGGGGGCTCGCCGAAGCTGGGTAGCGCGGTGGTGAGCGCCACCATGGACGGGACAGCCTGGCCGAGGCTGGCGCAGAAGGAGTTGGTGAGGCGGCCGGCGAAGGAGGCCAGCGGCGCCAGCGGAGGGAGGCCAGCGGCCGTCTGCAGGGGCCCGTGGGGGAGCACCAGAGGCCGGTAGGGCATGAACATTGGGTAGCCGGTGTAGAGCAGCGGGCCGGAGCGCGGCGCGGGCGGCGAGTGCCCGATCAGCGAGTCGATGGAGAAGGCGGCGCCTTGGCCGGTGGGTCTCTGCATGGCCGCGGCCCCCGACAGCTGCTAGCCGGGCTGCCCGGCCTGGGCCCCGCTGGGCGCCAGACTCCGCGCGGGTCGGAGGGGCGCCGGACGCGCCGTCGGTCCAGCCCGGCCAAAGGCACTTTATCCGTCCGCGCACGCGGCGCAGGTCGTGGCGGGAGACGACGTTGACTGCTTTGGCTTCCTGGCTGCCTTCGAAGGAGCCTCCTCCGCTGCCGCCCACGAGCCGCGCTGCGCTCCCCTCCCCTCTGCTCCTGGCCCTGCCGCTGCCGCGCTGCCTCTGCTCGCCTCTGCCGCGCCTGGCGCTGGGCTGGCGCTTTCTGTCGAGAGAGGGAGAAGGCGGGCGAGAGGGAGGGAGGGAGGGAGGAGGGGAGGAGATGGCAGGGGAGGGGGAAAGGGGTGTCGCCCTGCCTCGGGGCTCATCCATCTTCCTCAAATTCCGCTTGAGTTCCCCCCAGCGCCGCCCGCCCAACGGCCGGGCCAGGGAGCGCCGCCGGGTTCCCACTGGAGAGGCCGAGGGGGGCCCTGGGAAGGCGCCGCCCCCTCCCGCCTCATCAGCTATTATGGCTGGTGATTGATGATTGCCAATTACCGGCCGGGCGCACAAGGGCCTTTTGTCGGGTGGGGCGGGACCAGCTGCTCCGCGGAGAGGACGGGGGAGGGGACGGGACCAGGGACGCCCCGTCGCCTCTTGGCCCGCTGAGCCGCCCAGAGCCCCGCGAGAGGTCGGGGCGCCGGCCTTGGGGTGGGACCCCCGCGTCCGTGAGGGCCCCAACGAGCCCCAAGGGGCCCGACGGGGTTGCTACCTACGACAGGACCTCTTGCTCCGCCGGCCTCTGCCGGCGCCCACTGCGGGAGGGGGCGGGGCGAGAACCCGAGGTCAAAGGCGCCGGTTGGACCGGGCATCGCCCTCTCTTGCTCAGGAATGTAGGACCCCCCAAAAGCTCCGACGGCTCTTTCTTGGATTGAGGACCCTTTCCAGCCCGCTATCCGCTCAAAACAAAACAAAACTCTTCCCGAAGGAGGGGGGCGGCCTGGTGGAGATGCCGAGGCCTCCCCGGCGGGATTGTAGGAGGTGGTTGGAGGGGGGGATCCTGCGGGGTCACTTCCTTACCCCTCCTGGAACACAACCCCTTTTCCAGTGAAAGGAACTCCCACAAGAGGTGGCGGACTCTCCTTCCTTGGAGGTTCTTAAGCAAAGGTTTGATGGTCACCTGTCAGGGATGCTTGAGCTGAGATTCCTGCATTGCAGGGGGTTGGACTGGATGACCCTTGGGGTCCCTTCCAACTCTAAGATTCTATGACATTTTGTGTGTGTCACCCACCCACCGTTTTCCTCAAGAGAGAGTCGCCCAGCCACGGCTTTGCAAAGCGGCACTCTGGACACAGGAGATCTGAATTCCGGAGGGGGGGGGGACCCAGAGATTCCTGCTCGACCTAGTGGCAGCTTCGCTCTGGGCTCCCACGGGATCCCGTTCTCGCCCCCCGCTGTTTAACACCCTCATGAAACGGCAGGAATAAGAAGAGGAGGAGGAGTTTGGATTTGATATCCCGCTTTATCACTACCCGGAGTCTCAAAGCAGCTAACACTCTCCTTTTCTTTCCTCCCCCACAACAAACACTCTGTTAGGTGAGGGGGGCTGAGAGACTTCAGAGAAGTGTGACTAGCCCAAGGTCACCCAGCAGCTGCATGTGGAGGATCAGAGACGCGAACCGGTTCCCCAGATTAGGAGTCCACCGCTCTTAACCACTACACCACACTGGCTCTTGGGAGAGGTTCTGAGAACCTCTAGCGCCCCTTTGCATCAGGCTCAGGCGCCGCGCCAGTTCTAAGGCCAACCCTAACTCTTTTTGCCTCATTCAAGGGAGTGAAGGGGGCAAGTTTGCTGCTGATGTTAAATCGCTCAGGTCCCTTGGAACAATGGGAGAACTCCAAAAAGAACTTTTCAAACTGAGTGAATGGGCATTAGAACGGCAGATGCAATTCCACGTATACAAGTGTAAAGTGATGCATGTTGGTAAAAACATTTTTATTATTACACCTACAAGCTCATGAGGTCTGAACTGGTGGTGACGGACCAGGAACAAGACTTTGGGGTCCTAGCAGATTGCTCAAATAAGATGTGGACCCAGTGTGTGGCGGCAGTGAAGAAGGAAATCATTCCGTGGGATCTAGGGATCATTAGGAAAGGAATTGAAAATAGACGGTGTCACAAGGCCCTTATACCAATCTATGGTGCAACCGTATTTGGAGTCCTGCGCACAGTTCTGGTCCCCTCGCCTCAGAAAGGATATTGTAGAAGAAGGCTCAGAAAGAGGAACTGAAGGGATCAAGGGCGTGGGGGGCCCGCTCCCCTATAAGGCTGCAAGTGAGAGCGGCAAACTACTATAATTTTATAAAATTGCGCGTGGCGTGGAGACAATGCACAGATAAAAGTTGCTCTCCCTCCCTCATAACTCGTGGGCATTCAGTGAAGCTGAATAATGGAAGATTCAGGGCAGACAAAAGAAAGGGATTCTTCAAGCAGCGCTGAGTTAAACTGCGGAACTCCCTCCCGCAGGAGGCAGCGATAGCCACCGATCTAGATGGCTTCAAAAGAGGATGAGACAAATTCCTGGCCGCTATTCGGTCAGAGACAGTCATACTTCTGAATACCAGTTGCTCTTGGGCTCGGATCCTGATTGCGGGTCCACATCCCTTCCCTGGGTGGTTTTCTGCTGGAGGGTGCCCTCAGGCTTACTCGGGAGTAAGTTGGCTGCTCCTATTGACATTAGGGCTCGTGGCAGGGGAGGGAGCTGTCGCCATGTTCCGGAAGCTGAACCGGGGTTGGGTGGGGGGCTTAATAGAATCCTAGAAATGAAGAGTTGGAAGGGACCCCGAGGGTCATCCAGTCCACCCCCTGAAATGCAGGAGTCTCAACTAAAGCACCAGCCTCTGCTCTATGGAGGGCTTCCCAAAGGCAGCTTATGCACTTTAAAAAAATTGTCGTTTGGAGTTCACGGTCAGGGAGAGGCGAGCGACCATGCAGACCTTTGCCGCCTACAGCCATATTTGCAGATCCTCTTCTGCTCAGGTGAGCCTTTGTGAGTTCTAGATCAGCGAGGTGGACGTAGCCACGCCCTGGAGGAGATTTATCCGGCTAAAACTCCCTGCAGACTAAGGGAGGCCAGGTCGTCCGTGGGTGGTTCACCGGCGCCATCCCCAATGAGTGGTGTTCAAACCAATGTGTGCGCTGGGGGTGTTTGAAGTTAGGGTGTGCCTGCTGTCGCTGACCCAGCATTATCCCTCCAGGTCCCAGAGATCTCAGGGGCTGGGAGTCCCTCCCAACAGCCTTAGTCTGACGCGCCAACCGTGTCCATAACAGGACGGAGGTCGCTTTGGCCACCGTTGCTTCATGTTCTGGCAAGGGTCCTTCTCCGGCATTTAGATCATTGAAGCACGTTGGAAGCGCCGGACCTGCCTTTGGAAACGGCCTAAAAACGACGCCTGGTGCCCTGGTCCAAAACAGAACCGCGAGGCTGCTAACGGGGACGGCGCCGGTCAGACAGTCATTGCTGAGTCACCTGCCCTCCCGGTTCCTTTCGAGGCTCAGTGAAGGGGCTGGTCTGGTCTCCATCTTTAAAGCTCCGAGTGGGTTGGCAAGACCTAAGACTTTACTCTCCCTCCTAGACCTGCCCAAAACTTGTGATCTTCTGCCTGGGTGGCCCCTTGCTCTGGCCGGGTGGTCCTTTGCCCCTTGGGAGGACGCACGCAAGGGGCGAGAAGAGTGGGGCAGTGCACACGCGCGCCCTAGTTGTGGGCATGCGATGCTCTCGCCGCATGGCGCTTTCTTTAAGGTAATTTCGGCGCCCGGAAGCCTTTTTTTTAAAAAAAAGAAAGATTCAGGCTTTTCAAATATTCTGTTACCCAATATTTTGAACCACCGCTTGTGTATTTTTAGCTATCTATCCTGTAAAGCCGGCTTTATTGCTCTTTTCTGGAATGGTTGTATGCTGCGAATTATTTTATTTTATTGCGGCTCTATTGTGGCTCTAACTATGCTGTTAGCTGGCCAGAGAAAATCAGCTGGCGTGAGAAGCTCCCTCATCCCAGGTCAGACGATTTAGCAACCCGCTTCTTCAGCCCCCAGGGGTCCCTCTACTCATTTCCATGAGGCGGGCAGATGCAAACGGAGGAGACCGTCAGGACTCAGGAGTTGTGTGCGGAAGAGGGAATTGCAGCCGGTGTAGCTTGCGTGACACCCTCCACCTGGAGATGCAACCTGTGGCGTATTTGTAAAGGCTCGTAGTCCATAAACCCCAAGCCAGGCCTCCAGTACAGTCCAAAAATGCATGCTCATCCATAGATACACTGCCCCCCACCCGAAGAACAGGTACACTGCCCCCCACCCGAAGAACAGGATCAATCACTGCTTATATTCAACATATAAAACACATTGAAGGATTTTTCAGTCAGCTGAAATGCAACATTTAACGTTTAATTAGAAATGCAAACAGTGCCCTCATTCATGACCACCTCCTTCATTCACTAGAGCAAAGCGGGGTGTTGTTGGGGTTTTTTTTGGGGGGGGGTGTTCCTTCAGTTCTTTTGGCGCTCCGGTGAATGACGTCATCTCTCCGGCTCGGAGCAGAGTCCTGGAGCTGCGCCCCCTGGCGTTCCCCCTCCGGTGCGCCTCACCTTTGGGGAAGAGGCTCAGAAGCCCCCGTGTATCCGGTGGCGCTTCTGCCGCGTCAAAGGAGGCAACCCTGCAATTGGGGGAGAGAGGGGACAATTCCAGTATTGCAACCGGAGCAATGGAGAGACGTGAGAAAGAGCATCTCAAGAACGCGAATCTGCGGCTGGTGGGCAAATAAACGTATTACCTGCAGTATTGGTCTAGGTCAATTTTAGGGGGCCACGCAGCGCTCCTTAGCGAAGCCACCGCCCGCAGCTCAGGAGGCCTCGCGGTTCCTAAGCCCAAACCGGTGTTGGCAAGTTGCGCTCCTGGAAAAGTTTCCCCGCAGTTTAGTTCAGGCATTGCGCTGCCTCCAGTGCCCTCTGCCGGTGGTCTGGAGCAGCTGCACGCGGTCGCCTGGGCGGCCAGCTTCGACGGGGCGGACCCGCAAGGAGCCTTCGCACTGAGAGAGCGGACTCCAGTCCCACCCACTGACCCACCCCGAGGCTTCAACTGCTGCGCACCTCGGACTGCGCCTGCCCCCGCCTCCTGACTTCCGGGAGTGAGGCAGCCAGCCCCTCTCCCCGCCTAGTACAGGACGTCTTCGAAGCGGAGCAGCACGAAGTCGCGCAAGGCCGACGGCAGGGGCAGCTCCGGCAGGGCGCGGATCAGGCGGTCCTCGAGGTGGTTCCGGATTGCGCAGCGCGCCAAGTGCTGCAGGGCGCGCGGACTCTGGCCCAGGGCGAAGAGCGACTGGAAGAGGCGCGGGTGTTGCTGCCAGGAGAGAAGCCGCGAGGCGGTCAGAAACGGGGAGGGCGGCTCCCCCCAGGGTCCTCCTTTGCGCACTTGCCACTGTCCAGCAAGGGCTGGGCAAGGAAAGCCTGCGGCAGCACCAGGGCCCTCCGGAGGGTGGACGGCAAGAGCGCAGCAGCCTGGAGGAATCTCGCTGTGTTTGAGGTGCACGGGCCCCGTCGAGCCGCTCTTGCTGTTGCGCCCCACCACAGGATCCCGCGCACTTACCTGCACCAGCTCGGCGGGCACAGCCTCGGCCCACTCCTCCGTGACGGGCACGCGCTGGTAACAGTTGATCAGGGCCTCGACAGTGCGTGGGGAGGCGCAGCAGTGGCGCAAGACCTGCGACGAGAGGGACGAGGGGAGGCAGCAGTCAGAGGCCAGCGCCAGAGCCTGACAGCGCAAGGAAGGAGGCCCTGCCGAGGCGCGCGAGCCAGTCGCTCCTTTGCGCTGCGCACTTTTGTTCTTCTAGACTCGGTAAACCTAGGAGAGCAGCGTGACCCATCCCTTCTACAGCCCCCGGACTGGGCGCCGCCGCCCCCTCTGGCCGCCAGGTAGCCTTCTGAAGTCAGAAGATGCTCCCGATAGAGTCGATGCCAGCCAGGGGGGCAACGGCCGGCTTCCTCGATTTCTCCAGCCCAGTCGCTGCCGGGCCCTGCTCTGTCTTCTGGTCGTAGTAGGGCCTCGACGGGAATGGCCCCATTAGGTGAGCTGAAACCCCAGGTATAACGACTTCTAGGCGCCCATGTCCATTACTTCAGTAAGGCAATGTGCATTTAGCTCTGCCCGCCCCCGCCCTGCAAATTATGTTTTCCAAGGACTTCTGCATTACTGAAGCGTCAGATAACACACCGCTCCTTCTATTTGCTGTCCCGGGGCCCCCCCCCTGTTGCTTTCTGGGCGGTCCTTTGGGGGGGCCTGGGCTAGCGGGCGTTGTGCTTCCGCCCCGAGGTTCACCCTAGGCCAAATCCCACGTCGGGGGTCTCATGGCCCGGCACCTCCCTGGGGTTCAGGCGGCTGCGCGGCGCCCCTTAGCCGGGGCTTCCCTCTCTCTGGGACTGGACTGAAGCAGCGCCTGAGCCGGCTGCACGGAGCAGCTCCATCCTCATTATCTGGTGTTAATAGGAGATTAATTAGTGTTAATTGTTGATTTTCCTGCATTTTCCCAAAGGGGAGAGCAATCTGCCAAGCCTGGGAATTAAGACAGATGGTTAACCCGTTGCGCCGGGAGGTGGCCAGATCAGGTGCAGGGGCTGACGGGGGCTCTGCCCGGAGAGGGGAGAGGACAGGCCCCGTTCCCTCCCCTTAACACCCCTTTCGCCCCCCACCCCAGCAGAGGGCATTGGGCCTTTCCTGCCGCCTGCAGGGTCCGCTTGCAGCGTCGGCAGAGCCCCCCTGCAGCTCCGAGGAGAAGGCGGAGGGCGGGGTCCTTCGGGGCTCACAAGCCCAACCCTGGAGGGGGATCCAGTGGCAGGCTGTCCCGCAGGTGCTCTTAGGCGCTCTGGAGCTCCGGCTTCACTCAGCGGCTGGTCTCAAAGCGACGGAAGCGCCGTAATTATAACGGCTGGCGGCTGCAATTTCTGCCGGCCTCTGAACGGCCTTGCAAGGACTGTTTTGCTTCACTTGCAACCGGAGACAGCATTCGGTGCTCGTTTTCTGCAAGTGGCCACGTGGGGATTTTGCTCGGGCAGCTCTTTCAGCCTCAGTGAGAACATGTTGGACTAGGTGGGTCACTGGCCTGCTAAAGCAAGCTCTCATGTTCTTAAACCCGTTTGCGGGGTTCTGGGGTGCCAACTGGGGGGGGGGAGATTGGGCAGGTAAGCCCCACTCTACATAATCGATCCTATGAAGCGGTGCACGCACACCATTTGAATGGCAATGCCCACCAATTTGGAGGGGGCATGCCCCCTCAAATATTTTAGGGGGGGGCTGAAGCCCTCTCGGCCCCTCGGAGTTGGTTCCTATGGCGGGACTCCAGCAAGACTTCACCCCGTTCCGCGGAGGCCACCGCGCAGGTGCCAAACAAGGCAGGTGAGGCCAGGTGAGGCGCATGCAGTGCCCTGGACAGTCCCAGCGCCTTCCTCGCCTCTGCCACCCTCATAGCAGACCGAGGAGCTGTGGACTTGTGGGGCTCACAGCCAGCCAGCCAACCCCTCCCCGCCCCCTCGTCCCAGGGGTCCCAGGAATTGAGGCGCCCCTGACCCTTCTCACCTTGAGGAGGGCTCCGGGCCAGACGCGGACGGCGCCGTGATTGAGCAGGTCTCGCACCACCAGCTCGGGCCGGTGCTCCAGCTTGTAGGCGGCCACCTGTAGGATGTTGTGCAGCGCCGTGTTGCCGCTGTAGCTCATGATGTTGACGCTGGCGCCGCGGGCGAGGAGCAGCGCCACCACGCGGGGGTTGGCGGCCTTGCAGGCCAGGTGCAGCGGCCGCTGTCGGTCTGCGTCGGGGGCGTCCACGCTCGCGCCCGCCTCCACCAGCTGCCGGCACACCTCGTAGCAGTCGCCCAGCGCCTCCGGAGGGTGCGCCTGGGCGCAGGCGGCGTTCAGCGGGGTCTGCCCCTCGGCGTTGCGCGCCTCCAGGCTGGCGCCGTAGCTCAGGAAGAGGCGCACGTGGCCCGCCAGGCCCAGCCGCGCCGCCAGGTGCAGCGGCGTGTCCTCCTCCTCCTCCGAGACGCAGTTCACCCGGGCGCCATGGCACAGCAGCAGCCGAGCGCACCTGCGCGGGGAGAAGCAGAGGGGTCGCCCGGCGCCTTTCTGTGTCCCCGCCGTCCCCAGGCCCTCCTGTGTCCGGGCTCTGCTCTCCCACGGTCTACTCGGGCAGCCTCTGAACTCTGGCTGCGGCCAAGCCTGGCTCTTGTGTGCCGCCAGGGAGGGTGTTTGGGGTGGTGGGTTTTCAAACTTGTCCTAGACTAGAGGCTTGTTTTGCTCTATTATAGGCCGGCCTTAGAAAAGTTCTCAGGGAGCCTCACCTGAAGGAAGAAGCCTAAAAGTTTGGCATGCTGCTTAGCTTGCCCTGAAGGCGTGAGAAAGAGTAGCTGGCAAAAGGCCCTTCTTCTCTTCCTCGAGTTTCCTTCCTGGCCTAACTTGTGCTGGTCGCTACTAGCCAGAATGGCTCCCTTCTGCTTACAAGTTGCTGGAAGGAAACAACCCGGCGAGATGGAGAGTTGCTCTTGTGTTGGGATCCTGCTCCGGTGCTTCCCAACAGCAGAGGCATCTGGTTGGGCACAGCGAGATGGGCCCCTGGCCTGATCCAGAGCTGGGCGGTTCTTGCATGTGACCTTCCTTCCGGCTAAGGCTGATACTTCCTGCCTCCCCTCCTGTGCGGAGACCTCTCAATTTGGATGTCTCTCCATCGCAGAGACTAAGCGCCACTCTGAATCCTCTTTAGTCCTAGTATCAAGTGTGTATTTCCTACAATAAATTGAGTTTTCTCCCCCTCCCCATTAGTCTGTTTGATTTTATCCTGGGTAAAGTGTGCGCCTCCAACAGGTAATCTGTGGTCAGTTTCTCTCTCCCTCCCTCCCTCTCTCTCTGCTAGCTTCCCAGCTTCTGGTATTCAGAAGCAGCACCGCCTTCTCCTGCAAAGGGACAGAGCAGAGCCGTCTTGGCTAGCAGCCTTCGATGGCCCTCTCCTCCTCCAGGAATTTGTCTAGTCTTCTTTTGAAGCTATCCAAGTTGGTGGCCATCCCTGCCTCCTGGGGGAGGGAGTTCCGTAGGTTAACTACGCGCTGCCGGACGAATGACTTTCTTTAGGCTCTCCTGAATCTTCCTACATTTGGCTTCGTTGGACGCCCCTGCTGCGTTCCAGTGTTATGAGATAGGGACAAAAATTTGGTGCACGTTCCCCATGCTATGCATAATTTTATAAACCGCTATCTTTTCGCCTCTTACTTGCACTTTCTCTAAAGTAAAACGCCCCAAATGAGGTCACTTTTCCCCAGAGGGGAGTCGCTCGTTCCCTCGATCATTCTGGTCGCCCGTTTTCTTGAAAGGGCAGCGAATTGTTAATTAATCATTATCACTGTGGCCTTTTTTTTCAGCCAGTGAGAGGCGCTTGTGGGATTCTCCGTCTCCTGTATCAATATAACTTGGTAGTCTCGGGGACTCTGCAGCTCAGGGAGAAAAACTGGGGTCGGGCGGGAGCTGTGGGCATTTCCCCCGTTTGGGTCCAGGGGAGCGCCTTCTGGCGATTGTTTTGCTTCCAGGACCCCAGGACGGACTTTCCTTCCTCTGGGAAGCCCAGGAGAGGACGGCTGTGTTCCCCACCCCCACCCCCCACCCCGAATGGAGGATGAGCAGCCCTTCTCCCCTGCCCAAACCCCAGGGTCAAGCTAGGGGCGCCTCTTCCAGGCCACGCGCCTCAAGGAGACGCCCCCCCGTCGGGGTTGTGCCACTCACTCGAGGGAGGCGGGGCTCCGGCACAGGTGAAGCGACTGGAGCCCTCCTTCCGAGACGGCCAGGGGGTCAGCGCCGAAGGAGAGCAGGAGCCTCACGCAGTCCGTCGTGGCCGCCGCGCACGCCTCGTGCAGCGCAGTCCGGCCGCCCGGCGCCAGGTCCACGTCCGCCCCGCGGAGCAGCAAGTGGCGCAGGCACTCCAGGTAGCCGCGGCTGGCCGTGATGTGCAGCGGGGTGGTCAGCTCCTGCTCGTAGGTCAGCGCCCAAAGCCCTGTGGAAAGGGAGGAGAGAGACGCGGGATCAGGAAGGGCCGTGCGGCAGACACAAGGGCGCTTTGCACGTGCTCAGGGGCACGGTGGCGCGCGGAAAGCAGGCTCCAATGGAAGCCTGCAAGCGCGAGAAGGGCAACTCCCAAACTCTGCGGAAGGTTTTCCTTGGGTGCCGCAAGGCGCTTTTCCTACCCCCGCCTCTCCCCCACCCACCACCCCCGTTGTTCTCTGGGCGCACTCAACCAGCGGGAGTTGAATCGGTAGTTCTTCCACTCGTCCTGGTCGCTGGTGTCGAAGACGGAGTTGGGGCCCACTCCGCTTTCGGGGTCGCCCAGGAGGCAGAGGATGGCGCCCCCATCGCCCGCCAAGAGCGCCTGCCAGAAGGCCTGCGCCGGGCCCTCGGCCTTGCGCGTGGAGATGGGCTCCATGGCTCCGGCGGAGGGGACCCTCGGGGCTTCTCCGGCGGGACAGAGGCTGCAGCTGGGCTGCCCGGGGACGGACGGACGGAGGGCTGCGTGCCCAGGTGTCAAGTCGCAGCCCGAGCTATTCTGGGGAGCCCTTGTGACTCAGCAGCCAGCAGGGCCGGTGGTGCAAAGGGAAAGCGCCGCGCCAGAAACTGGGAGCTGGGGCGAGTGGAGAAGGCAGGTGATCTCCACGTGCTTAGCGCGCCAGCTCGGTCCCACTAGACCAGGCATCCCCAAACTTCGGCCCTCCAGATGTTTTGGACTACAATTCCCATCATCCCTGACCACTGGTCCTCTTAGCTAGGGATCATGGGAGTTGTAGGCCAAAACATCTGGAGGGCCGCAGTTTGGGGATGCCTGCACTAGACCAGCCCTGTGGCCTACCTCGCAGGGTTGTTTTGACACGGAAGGCGCACGAGAAAACCGTTTGCAAAGAGGGGAGGGTCGCAGGAGCAGATGGCAAGCCCCAGCTGGCGGGGAGGGTCAGCGGCCTGTGAGGCGCGCGCGCCCGGCCGCGGGAGGAAAAGGCCGGAGGTGGGAGCGCTCTCTCAATGTTAACTTGGAAGCAAACCTTCGGCCCTTCGGCCAGGCAGCAGCTCCCCACGACTGAGGCCATAAGTAAGACGGGGGGGGCAGCCACTGGTCTCCTTCAGAGACCTCCTGCCTCTGGTCCTGGAGCGCCGAAAGGATGATTAGCCTCTGCCAACTTGTCTAATCCCCTTTTAAATAATACTTTAGTTGAGATTCCTCCATTGCAGGGGGTTGGACTAGATGACCCTCAGGGTCCCTTCCAACTCTACACCTCTAGGATCTATAAAGTCACCTAAAATGAGGGATCGCCACAATCTGTAGCTGCAAAGCTGTAGCTTGAATGCCCTTTTGCTCCCAGTCTCCCTCCCACCCATTCTGCCCCTTCCCCTTCTATAAATGTTGTAACCTTTCTGCAAGCACAACTTTCATAATCCCTGTTTGGTTTTGCCAAATTGAAAGTGGGCAGAGAGAGACAATGGATTTTTTTTCTTGTTTGTTTTTAAAGTGACAGTATAAAAGAGAGTTGTCAGTTCTGGTTATGTTTCCAAAATAAAGGTTTGTTAGTGAGGAATCATTTTTTAACTGACAAACAACGCTTTTTCAAGAAAAAAACCCCTATTCCCTACCAGTACATTGCGTCATCATACTGAATAAACTATATGTGTGTGTGAATTTCAAAAGTGTAAAGGATAAACCAAGTTTTATAAAGGGTCCCATTACCTTCCTCTCCTGACCTGCCTCTCCTGGGGGGAGGGGAGAAGGCCGGGGGGGGGGCTGCAGTGCCCACCCCTCCCTATGCCCCTGGATTGCAAACCAGCCATCTATCATGTTTCCTGGGCCACTTCCTGTGTGCAGGACATTTCCTCTGGGGGACCTGCCCCTTCTCCCTACAGTCCCACCACTGTTGCTCCTTGGGGTGGCTCAGGCTGGAGAAAACGAGACTCTTAACCTCAGGGTCCTGAGTTCGAGCCCCCTGTTGGGCAAAAGATCCCTACATTGCATGGGGTTAGACTAGATGAGCCCTGTGGTCCCTTTCCAACTTTACAAGTATCATTAGCTCCTTTGGCCTACACTTCCCAATGGAGCAGTCTAATAGAATCACAGAAAAGGGACCCCAAGGGCAGATGGACCTCCCTGCTCCAAGCCACCTTGCTCCCCCTCTTTCACGGCTGCCCTTACCCCATTTCTGGCTGGTCCAGCGCAGATCTTGGCTCTTGGCGTGGATGACCAAGTTGACCTCAGCGCGCTCTGAGAAATGCCTCTGCACCCCAGCCAGGTCCCCCGTGTAGAGGGCGTTCTGGACCACCATGTCCCTGCACTCTGAGGGCGGCTCTTTGTGGGTCCTCCTGCCCCAAGAGGCCACGGGGCCTTGGCAGGAGCCCTGGCTCTTGGCACCCTCCCACTTCCATCTCAGCTCCGCATCCAGCCCCAAGGAACGCCACCTGGAGGCCCTGGAGGAAGACGAGGAGGGGAGGGACCTTGACATGAGCACCTTCTGAGAGAGAGACTGCTCTCCTACAGCGTCTTCAGCGGCTGGGGGGCGTCTGCCCTTGGAGAGCTGTGTGCTTGCAGGACCCAGGCCTGACTCAGGGCTTATAAATAGTCCTCTGGCAGCCACCGCCTGCCTGCTTGCTGCTGGCTTCTTTTATCATCAGCTCCCAAAATACATTTCAGCATTTGAGCCAAGGGAGGTGTTTTGTGGCAGACCTTGGGAGATCCCGAATGTTTGCAAGCATGTCTTTCCAAAAGTTCCCCGGACATGAGAGAACCTTTTTCTTCAGATCACACAGCTCACAAAAAGCAGACCCAATTATGGAAAACAAGCTCCCTTTCTAAAGTGAGGAAATTGCTCCACCTGGAGACAGGGAGTGAGGGAGTGGTCATCCTCTGAGATTTCCACCCAAAGTGCCCTTTGGGGACCTGAAAATCACCTTCCATGCACAACTTATTTTAGGATAATCTTAGAGAACAATTAATACGTCCAAGGATGCTTAGGCAGACTTGAATAACATTCTCCCTCTTAACCAAGAAAACACTCTCATTTAGTTTAAGTAAACAAGAAAAATATACGGTTTACTGACATCAAAAGTCTTGTCAGGATTCAACAGATACAGGGATGAGAATCAGGCACCCAGTAATCCCTAAAAGTTACAAAAGTCCATAGTCCAGTTCAAAATGGAGTGCACTCTCTGGGGCAGAGCTCACAGACAGCCTACTCCAGTGGTTCCCAACAGGTAGTCCGGGGACCCCCAGGGGTCCGCGAGCTATGCCAGAGGGGTCCTCAAGATGCTATTAGATGCCAAGCCTCTGGCCCGGCGGAACTGCCGCCGCCGGTGCGCGGGCGCAAAGCGAGCCCGGTGCATCAACCGGGGAGCCGCTGAAGGCCCCCCGGCGACCGCCCCGGACCGAGGCTGAGTGCGCCCGGCCGGAGACTCGGCGGAACCCCTGGGCCTAGAGGCCCGAAACCGCCTTCCAGGCCGCGGACCCCGCGGCGACCGCGTGGGCGTCGGAAACGTCCGGCGGAGCAAGCGAGGAGCTGCTGAGGCCCCCCGCAGGCCCGTCGGGCCGAAGCCGAGGGCACCCGGCCGACGGCCAAGCGGAGCTCCGTAGCCCGAGACCTCCCACCGCGCAACGATCCTGGGGGGCCTGCCTCGCGACTGCAGTCGCCATCACCCCTAGCTGCCCAAGAGGGGGAAGGAGCCCCCCCAAGCGAAGGCCCCCGATCCCGCAGCTCCTGCGCGCCACACGGGGAGCCTCGTGGGGACCCAAAGAACAAAGGCTGCACCGAACCTGCTGGCGCTGGCGCTGCTACCGCCGCAAATACAGCCACCCCCAGAGGAGGAGAAAAGAAGAGGGGACAACAGGGAAGAGAGGGCCCCACCACCACCCTCAACCCAGGTGAAAGGGTAGAAACCTCCCCCCCTCCAAAGGGAACCCCCCCGACCCCCAGACGGCCATCACACCGCCGCCACCACAGCCACCACCACACCAACGCCCCCCCCAAGAAGGATAAAGAAAAGAGGAAAACAACTGAAAAATAAATAAAACCACTTTTTAATTTTAGGATTAGGAATTAATGGGGGTCCTTGTCACAATAGCGGCTCGATGAGGGGTCCTCGAGAAAATTTTGTTGGGAACCCCTGGCCTACTCCATTGCAAGCAGGAGAAAGAGAGTGCAGAGACAGGAAGAAGATGCTTAAGTTTCTTAATGTGGCATCACAGAGTCCCCCGTTTGTGCCCATTTAGCAATCGTGCCTTTGTGTTTGGGCTGTAGATTCCCTCCCCCCAGCACTCAGCACAACAGCATCCTGCTTTGCAGGGGGTTGGACTAGATGGCTCTTGGGACCCCTTCCAACTCTACCGTATAATTCTATGATGCTATCAGGTGCCCATTTGCAAAGGGTGACATGATTTACAGTCAAAATGGGGAAAGTGGGTCTTGTAGTACGTGGGGTTTGGAGGGTGGGGACCACCTCGGAAACAGAGCTGCTGCCGATTCCGCACCTCCAAACAAATCAAAGCCAAGGGATGATCTCGCAAGAATCTTTTTCTGGCCGCTTGATGCCCTAAACAAGGAAGGCAATGCAAGAGGCAAGGAGCCAGCAGGGCAACTGGTGTCTTAACTAGTACAGGCAGCTAAACCCCTCCAGCTCTGCAAGGGAAGAAGCTTTTGACTCTCCCAAATGTCTTCTCTCTTGAGGTTGCAAAACTCACGTCTGCCAGTTTGGAGTGGCACATTCCTTATTCCTTTATGGTTTACTTCTGTGCCCTTTTCTGTTTATTAAGCAACACTGAAGTTGAATCCTGACAAGACAGAAGTACTGTTTTTTGGGGGCGGGTGGGTGTGGGGGTCTCCCTGGTCCTGAATGGGGTAACTGTGCCCCTGAAGGACCAGGTGCACAGCCTGGGAGTCATTTTGGACTCACCACTGTCAAGGGAGGCGCTGGTCAAGTCTGTGTCCAGGGCATCTGTCTACCAGCTCCATCTGGTATGCAGAATGAGACCCTACCTGCCCGCGGACTGTCTTGCCAGAGTGGTGCATGCTCTAGTTATCTCCCGCTTGGACTACTGCAATGAGCTCTACATGGGGCTACCTTTGAAGGTGACCCAGAAACTACAACTAATCCAGAATGTGGCAGCTAGACTAGTGACTGGGAGCGGCCACCGGGATCATATAACACCAGTACTGAAAGAACTACATTGACTCCCAGGAGGTTTCCAAGCACAATTCAAAGTGTTAGTGCTGACCTTTAAAGCCCTAAATGGCCTCGGTCCAGTATACCTGAAGGAGCGTCTCCATCCCCATCGTTTGGCCCAGACACTGAGGTCCAGCGCCGAGGGCCCTCTGGCGGTTCCCTCCCTGCGAGATTTGAGGTTACAGGGAACCAGGCAGAGGGCCTTCTCAGTGGTGGCACCCGCCCTGTGGAACACCCTCCCATCAGATGTCAAGGAAATAAAACAACTATCAGATTTTAGAAGACATCAGAAGGCAGACCTGTTAGGGACGTTTTTAATGTTTTATGTTTTATTGTGCTTTTAATTTTCTGTTGGGAGCCACCCAGAGTGGCGGGGGCAACCCAGTCAGATGGGCAGGGTATAAATAATATATAATAAATAATAATAATAATTCTCCTCTTAGGGACCTGCCATCTCCTTCTGCCGAGGGTGGCGGTCTCAAAGATACAAAAGGAAACAACTGAGTCTATGTTCACTTTAAGGACATCCATGTCTTTTATTTCCAATCAAGCACACAATAGATTGAAGCGAGAGGACACCCTGAGCTGGAGGCAGGACAATTCTGCAAAGTTTTTGGCAGGAGCTTTGGCTGGTGCCCTTTAACACACTCCCAAGCCCCCCCCTTTGTTCCTCTAGCACTGCTGCACTTTCCTCAAAAGTTCCCCCAACATTTCAGGCTCCCTTTTTGAAAAGTGGCACAGCTGCTTCTCTAGCCTGGGGGAAAGAGGCTGGCAGTTTGGGTGGACTCAGTTTGTTAAGAGTGAATGAGTTAGTGTTAAGAGTGAGTGAGTTAGGGGCCTCCAGACGATCCCTGTATCTTCAACCTCTTAGGCTGACCCTCTTTCTCTCTGAATCTATCTCTCAGGGCCACCAGATCAGCTGGTTAGGCTAGTCCCAGAAACTTTCCTCTCCACATTGGTTTATTCCATTTCTATCCCACCTTTTCCTCCAAGGACCTGAAGCACATGGCTCTCCCCCTCCTCACTTAATCCCCACAAAAACCCTGTGAGGTAGGTTAGGCTGAGAGGCAGTGACTCACCCAGGGTCAGCCAGTGAGCTTCATGTTTGAGTGGGGGATTGGATCCCTGCTCTCTCCTATGCCCAATCCAATGCTCTAACCACTACACCACACTGCAATAAGCAACCTGATTGTTTTCTCACTCTATAATTATAGCTTCTCTCTGCATGTGGCTGCAACAAGTAAAGTCAAGAGCCACTTGCCTTCTGGCTTGCTCCAAGTAGGGCACGAGACTCTTAATCTCAGGGTCGTGGGTTCAAGCCCCACATTGGGCAAGAGAGTCCTGCATTGCAGGGGGTTGGACTAGATGACCCCCAAGGTCCCTTACAACTCTACCATTCTAAGATTCTATGTTCTACTTGAGGAGGAGGACCTGCTCTCTGTAGGCAGCGCCCTCTTCCCACTGCTTAAGAGCCTAGCTTGACCCCAAACGGTACGTCAACCCCCAGACAGTTTTGCAACTTCCCCCCCTTCCACCCCGCAGAGCCAATTTCTCAGAGAACAAGACCGGTGCCTCCCCAGCCCCCAGGAGATGGCTAAATGCTTAGGCTGCGCACTGGATGCAGCCAGATTCCAGAGTGCAGATTCAGGCAGATTTGGGTGGGTGCGGCTGAGGCAGCCCCCGATTCTCCTTTGCCTGACTCCCCCCCCCACTTAACTGATGGAATTAGAAGGTCCCCAAACTAGGTCAGGGGCTTGATGTGGCTCAAGGGTCAGCCCCAGATCACTCTCCAGGGGGGGGGTGCTGCCCAGCGCTATTTCATGTTGCTTCCGAATCAGTCTGGCCCGAGGAAGGACGCAGAGCACTGGGCTCCTTCAGGCCTAACTCTGGCAAGGCCCAAGGCCAGGGGGATGCCTTCGACCTGACCTTAGCCCACCTGCCCAGAAGCATTAGAAACCAGCCAGTCCTCCTGTGGGCTGAGTCCCCTACCAATGATAGGTTGTTCAGGCCTCATCCAGCACCCATACGCGTCTCCCGTGACCCCTGCGCACACTGTCCTGTTTGGGGAGGTTTTTATGCAGAAGTGGGATGGCCACCTGCCATGGATGCTTCAGCTGAGATTCCTGCATTGCAGGGGGTTGGACTAGATGAAGCTTGGGGGACCCATCTAATGCCACGATTCTATGATTCCCAGGAGCAAACTTAGGGGTTGCAGACACCCACTTCCCCACACACCTGTGCCATGCCAGCCTTTGCATAGAACTCATTTATGCTGCAGCTGCAAAGGGTCTGCTTCCCCCCTCCCCTCCCCTCCCCTCCCTATTTCTTCTTCTTCTTCTTCTTCTTGTCTTTTGCCTCCGTTGCCCTGAGCTTCTCCTGTTCGGACAGCATCTTCTTCTTGCCCAGGGGGGTCTTGCTGTACCATTCCTGTAGGAGGATGCCCAGAAGGCAGGAGACTTTCAGGAAAGGGGGTGGAGGAATGCAGGGCTTAGAGAAAGAGCAGGTGGAAGAGTAGTAGCTCAGTGGGTTAGAGCCTGGTGCTGATAATGCCAAGGCTGCAGGTTCGATCCCAGCTGCATATTCCTGCCTTGCAGGGGGTTGGGCTAGATGATCCTCAGGGTCCCTTCCAACTCTACAACACTATTTGTTACGATGCCCTTTATGTACATCCCCTAGACAAAAATCCCTCGATTACAGTGGTACCTCGGTTTATGAACACAATTGGTTCCAGAGGTCTGTTCATAAACTGAAGCGTTCATAAACTGAAGCAAACTTTCCCATTGAAAGTAATGGAAAGTGGATTAATCTGTTCCAGGCGATCTGCGGAGTACTTAAACTGAAGCCTTCATAAACTGAAGCGAACTTTCCCATTGAAAGTAATGTAAAGTGGATTAATCTGTTCCAGGCGATCTGCGGAGTACTTAAACTGAAGCCTTCATAAACTGAAGCGAACTTTCCCATTGAAAGTAATGTAAAGTGGATTAATCCGTTCCAGACGGGTCTGCAGAGTACTCAACCTGAAGCGTACTTAACCCGAAGCAGGGGTGTAATTGGTTCCGGAAGTCTGTTCATAAACTGAAGCGTTCATAAACTGAAGCGAACTTCCCCATTGAAAGTAATGGAAAGTGGATTAATCCGTTCCAGACGGGTCCGCAGAGTACTCAACCTGAAGCGTACTTAACCCGAAGCATGGGTGTAATTGGTTCCGGAAGTCTGTTCATAAACTGAAGCGTTCATAAACTGAAGCGAACTTTCCCATTGGAAGTAATGGAAAGTGAATTAATCCATTCCAGATGGGTCCGCGGCGTTCGTAAACCGAAAATTCATAAACCGAGGTGTTCATTAACCGAGGTTCCACTGTACATCCTTTGCTCTCTCTCCAATCGCTCTCCCCTTGAGCAAATCTCTATTTTGCTGGCTGGCAATAATGTACTTATTACTGCACAGGTTCTAAAATTTGCCTTGGCTGCCTGTTAGTTGAGAGCTAGGCACCAAGGCTAGTATCATGAGGGGGAGGGGGAGACGTGGAGTGCTAAACTTAGGCAGGTGTTTGCTTTGCTGTGGATGCTGTTCTGTTTTAAATTAATTATTTGTATTTTAGGCATTGTGACCCATTGGGACGGCTCATAGCTTTTAGCAATAAATATTTCATTCAATTCCACGTTTCTATGTTTCAGGCCCAATGTTTGTGGGATATTTAAAATCAGGGGTGCCAACTTGAAAAAAATATTGCCGGGGTGGGGGTGGGGGAAGCCCTGCCCCACATAATCAATCCTATGGCACGTTGCATGCACACCATTTGAATGGCAATGCCCATCAACTTTGGGGGGTGCCAGCCCCCTCAAATATTTCATTGGGGGTGTGTGTGAAGACCCCTCGGCCCCTAGGAGTTGGCTCCTGTGTTTAAAACGCAGTCAAAGCAACAAGTTGTGTTTTGCTAGACAGGCCCATGACAGGAGCTGAAGCTCAGAGTTGAACTTGCGGTGAACAGGCTGGAGAGAACTCCGTGAGAGACACCCCCACTGTGCCCTGTCGGGGGGAGCGCAGAGCTACGTAGATATTCTCCTACCTGCCTGGGCTCACCCTCTTTTTATTCCTCCCTTCTCTTTCCCCGCTCTGCCAGCAATGGGAGAACACCTGCATGTCTGAGCTCCGAGCTGAGACCCCATTCCACTGGGGGTGGGGTGGGGGGGCCTGTCTGGCCACCCCCAGCCCAAAGGGTCGCCACGGCACAAGGGGATGGGAAAGAGGCTGGCGGGGTTCTCTCCTGGAGCCTCAGGGCGAGGCCAGCCACCCTCCGTGGGCCAAGCACTCCAGGCCAGAGGCCGCCTAGGGAAGGGGGCAGGACAGGCTACGCACCCTGAGCATCGCCTCTTCCGCAGGGTAGATGGGGTCCTCCCTGCCCAGCATCTGCAGGAGCTCCCCGGCGTGGAGCGGCCTTTTGGGGAGTTGCAGGAGGCGCCTCTCGCTCAGCACCGACTTCACTGCCTCAGCCATGCTGCCCTGGCTGTAGCCGTCCGACACCTTCGCCAGCGCACTGAGGTCCAGGGCGCTGGTGACAATCCCGCCGTACTTCTCGACCAGCCGCTTCCACGTCACTGGGGGGGGAAGGGGTGTCCGGGTCTGTCAGGCCCCCTTCTGTCTCACGGCCTCACCCCCCCACCCCACCCCACCCCAGGCGCCCGGACTGATGCAGCAAGCGGAACTCCTAGATCAGTGATGGCGAACCTATGACATGTGTGTCAGACGTGACATGCAGAGCCCTCACTGCTGGCACGCGCCACATCGGCCCATTCGCGCTGTTGTTGTTGCCCCCCCATTTGTTCTCCCTCTAACCCAGATCCTTTGTTGTTGTTGTTGCTGGTAGCCAGAGATTGGTTTTTTAACCCTTTCTGTGCTGTTTTTTTCTGGCGCTTTGGCAGATGATGTTTGGGTGTAACAGCGTTCATTTTTTAACCCATTCTGTGCTGGGTTTTTTGGCGCTTTGGCAGACTATGTCGGTGCTGCGTGTTAGTTCCAGCGAATGTATTATTCGTCATTTATTTCTGTTCTCTTTCCCCCAAAAAAAGCAAAGCAACTTTTGCACCCCCCCCAAAAAAAACATTCAAAACTTTGGTCAGCAGCTCCCCCCAAAAAGCTCAACAACTCTGGACACTTTGTGATAAATAAGGGGTTTTTCGTTTGGTTTGGTTAAATAATTAGTTTTTGGTTTATTAACTACAGTTATACAGTATGTTACAATTATACATTTTTGTTATTTAAACTATAAATATCGCAAAATTATGGTTTTTTCTCGAAGTGACACACCACCCGAGTTATGCTCGTTTTTTTGGCAAATTTTGACACACCAAGCTCAAAAGGTTGCCCATCACTGTCCTAGATAGTTTCATGCAATGTTTTCTTCTAGCATCCTATCTACCACTTTGGCGTTTCTTTAAACAATCAAGCAGTGTAGATCTTTTACGAAATGTATAAACCAAAAACGGCTACGGATGGCTTGGCTGAACTGTTCTGGACGCTCTGGCCAGAAGGATACTGGAATCAGCAAGGGTGACCCACTTGACCTTAAGGGGCTGCTGCGCAATGACAGGTCCCTGATTCACAAGACCACTGCCACCCATGACTTGCACCCTCTACCCTCCTTAGTGCCCCTTAAGCCCCATGAAAGATCCTGCTTGGGAGTCATTTCCCACCCCAAAGGTCACTCAAGGCAGGAAGAAACAAGATCTCAGCAGTTCAGGCCTTGTTCCCAGAATCTGACCCAGCTACCACCTCCCAGAGACCAGCTGAGTGTTCCTACCCTTCTCCAAAGACACCCTGTGCCCCCAAACCGACCCCAGCCCCTCTCCTCACCGTAGCGTGAGCCATAGTCTGGCCGGTGGATGAGGAGGATCCTCTCATAGGTCTTGCAGAGGCCCTTGATGTCGGCCAGGTAGGGCTGGCTGGACGTTCCCATCAGGAGCACACGGTCCTCCGCCTTCAGCAGGTTCAATGCCTTGGGCAGGTCCTTCTTCAGCCGCTTGGGGTCGTGCTGTGGGGCAGCAGCCCCAGGCCAGGGGAAAAGATGACAGTGAGCAGAGACCCCCCCAGCCAGCTTCAACCTGCTTTTTTCCAAGTTATTGGCTATTATTGCCACCCCCCCTTCTGGGCATCTCCTCCCCCCCCCTCACTCACCTCCTTCTCCTCTTTGGGGACCTTCTTGTAAAAGGTCTTCTCTGCGTCCCCCACCCAGATGACGGATGGCTGCAGGAGACGGGCCACCTGCAGGGGAGGGGGCACAAAAAAGAACTCTGGGCAGATGCTGGAAAGTGACCCCCACCTTTATGACCAGGTGGTCTGCAAAGTGAGGCGGGGGGAGGGGGGCTGGGGTTGGTGCAGCTGCTTCCAAACTCCTGCTGCCTTGCTCAGTCTCCAGAGAGGAAGCCCAGAAGTTGACCGGATGATGGAGGGTTGAGTGGCTCTTTGCTGCAGCCAAAACCAACCATTTGTGTTTTGCCAGAGGGGCTCATGAAGGGGCTGAGCCTCATCTTTTTGCAAACCCCTTTGAGGTGTGGGGTGTATCCTTCACTTAAGCAGTCAAACACAACATTTCCTGTTTCCTAGAGTGTACACACAGGGGAATGTTCCAGACCGGGAGGACTTCCTGTCACACCTGCTCTGGAGCATCCTCCCCCTGTGTGTGACCAGGTAGGTGGGCGTGACCCTGGCAGACCCTACAAAAGGGCTGGTCCCACAGCCATCTTCCTCTTATGCTGCTCTTTTGGCCCATCTTCCTCTTATGCTGCTCTTTCTACAAGCTAAAGCCTGCCTTCAGAACAATACTGTGAACTGACTGCAAGTAAACTTTACCATTACTTTTAAAAGAAGACTGTCCTGTCATTATTGTTTTTAAGAGGAAACTAGAGGGGAAATTTTAGGGACGCGGGTGGAGCTGTGGGTTAAACCACTGAGCCTAGGGCTTGCCGATCAGAAGGTTGGCGGTTTGAATCCCTGCAATGGGGTGAGCTCCCGTTGCTCGGTCCCAGCTCCTGCCAACCTAGCAGTTTGAAAGCACGTCAAAGTGCAAGTAGATAAATAGGTACTGCTCCAAGCAGGAAGGTAAACGGCATTTCCGTGCGCTGGTCTGGTTCGCCAGAAGCAGCTTAGCCATGCTTAGCCAGCTTAGCCACATGACCTGGAAGCTGTACGCCGGCTCCCTTGGCCAATAATGCGAGATGAGCGCCGCAACCCCAGGGGTCCCTTTACCCTATACCTAAAGAGGAAATTTACCAGGAACAATCCAATCTAGACAAGCCAGACTGGATTGCTCAACTTATACAATTCCAACCCATCTATCAACAAGCTTCCTGCTATGTACAAGGGAATGTGCTCTGCTACTAGCTCACTAGCGATGAGTGAGGAAGGATAATATTTAATCAATATATCCTCTCCTACTATCCACAACATTTCCACATGAGGTGTGGTTTTTTTTTGGAGGGGGAACCCCTATCAAGCAGTGTATAAGTTTTCTGAGAGAAATAAATAAATCTTCCTTCCAGCCAGCCCACTAGCGATCCTCGCCAGCTGCAATGCCAGGACCCAGTGGAGGACTTTGGACTTTTCCCCAGCGCCCTGTGCACCCGGTCACGTACCCCTAAAACCACCTCTGCTGAACCTTGCTCCCTCCCTGCCAGGCCATACCTTGAACACCAGGTGGATCATCATCTGAAGGCCAGCCTTGCCTGGGTATTTTCCAATCAGGTTCCTTGGGGAGAGGTCAAAAAGGTTGGCGCCCGTCTCCGTGCACACGGCGTGGACCAGCATCTTCTTCCCAGTCCCCCCTGGACCGGCCAGGAGGAGGGACTTCACCAGGGGGGCCATCTCATGCACAGCCTGAGAGCCTGTGGGGGGAGGGAAGGGGAGGCAAGAAAGGGGGTCTCCACACCCAGAGAAAGAGGGCAGGGCCCAGGGCAACGTTCTGGGAGCAACACCGGGACACGTTATGGGGTGGGGGACTGGCTACCGCCCTACCCAGACGCAGGACAGCATACAGGGCAATGTTCTGGCGCACGTCCAAAGTGGAGGGGATTGGCTCGATCTCTTGCTGGCGGAGGTAGGTGCCCAGGTAGCAGAAGTCACCTGGTACGGAAAAGGGGAGGCCCTCAGCCAGTGTCTAATAATAATAATAATAATAACAATAAAAATAATATCTGCTGTTTACCCCACATATCTAACTGGGTTGTCCCAGCCACTCTGCATAGCTTACAGCATATATAAACATAGTAAAACTTCCAAACGCCTCTGCTGGAGCTTGCCCCCTCCCTGCCAGGCCATACCCTTGAACACCAAATTTATTTACACCCCACTCATCTGACTGCATTTCCCCAGCCACTCTGGGTGGCTCCCAACAGAATATTCAAAACACGCTAAAAGATCAAACAGTAAAAACTTCCCTAAACAGGGCTGCCTTCAGATGTCTTCTAAAAGTCAGATAGGTGTTTATTTCCTTGACATCTGATGGGAGGGTGTTCCACAGGGTGGGAGCCACCACTGAGAAGGTCCTCTGCCTGGTTCCCTGTAACCTCGCTTCTCACAGGTAGGGAACTGCCAGAGGGCCCTTGGCGCTGGACCTCAGTGTCCGGGCTGAATGATGCAGGTGGAGATGCTCCTTCAGGTATACAGAGCCGAGGGCCTTCAAGGTCAACACCAGAACTTTGAATTGTGCTCGGAAACGTCCTGGGAGCCAATGTAGGTCTTTCAGGACCAGTGTTATATGGTCTCAGCAGCCACTCCCAGTCCCCAGTCTGGCTGCCGCACTCGGGATTAATTGTCAGTCCCCTCCCTTCTCTGGCAGGTTGGTTTGGTGGGACATTCAGGGTCAGGCAAACAGGCTGTGCTATTCGCGTTGGTGGTGGTTGGACCCAGCAGCCCCCAGGAGGTTCCTTCCAGCCCTGCCATTGTACGGCAGATTGTGGCACACATTCCATGGCTGAGGTGAAATAAAGGGGATTTCGCTCATATCCCCCCAGAGGGAGTCCAAGCGAGGAAATGGCAGCAAAGAGGAGGAGGAGGAGGAGGAGCTCTGTTGTATCTTATGTCCAAGAGATGGTGTAGTGGTTAGAGCAGGCATGGGCAAGCTCGGCCCTCCAGATGTTTTGAGACTACGATTCTCATCATTCCTGACCATTAGTCCTGTTAGCTAGGGATCATGGGAGTTGTAGTCCCAAAACACCCGGAGGGCCAAGTTTGCCTATGCCTGGGTTAGAGTGTGGGACTAGGACCTGGGAGAGACCAGGGTCCAAATCCCCCTCGGCCATGACGCTCGCTGGGTGACCTTGGGCGGCTTGCGGCCTCTCAGCCTAACCTACCTCGCAGGGTTGTTGTGAAGATGAAAGGAGGAGAGGGAGAACCATGGATGCCACCTTGAGTTCCGTGCAGAAAGAAAGGTGACTCACCTGTGTAATCGGCCAGCTGCACCTTCTGTGGCCTCTTAATGATGCCCTCAAGCACAAGCTCCTCATAGAGGGATTCGAGGGTCCTGAGGGGCAGAGGGGAGGGAGGCAAGGCTCAGCCAGGGCTAGGTGGTTGGGGGTGGGGGGGTCCCCCAGCCACATTTCATGTTTCGCCAGACGGGCACATGAAGGGGCAGCAGCCCACAGAACTTCCCTGTAAATCTGCTAGAGAAGAGAACTCTGTGAGATCACTTTCTTTGTCTGCCTGGGCAAATTAATTCTGTTAAAAACAATTAATTTGAAAGCAGCACACAGCTAAAACTACAGAGCTCACTTCTGCAGGAGGCAACCTGGGTGGTTGGCGCTAAGAGATTAGAGAAATTCCTGGAGCAGAGAATCACCTTCACCCCCATCGCTCAGCCTGGACACGGAGGTCCTCCTCCGAGGGTCTTCTGGTGGTTCCCTCGCTGCGAGGAGTAGGGTTACAGGGAACTTTGTGGCTAGTAACTATCAACATTAATATTAATATTAATATTAATAATGGTTTTATTATTTATACACTTCCCATCTGGCTGGACAGCTTCCAGCACATATAAAAACATAATAAAATGTCAAGCATTAAAAACTTTCTGATGCAGGGCTGCCTTCAGATGTCTTATAGAAGTCAGTTGATTATTTCCTTGACATCTGATGGGATGGCGCCACCACCAAGAAGGCCCTCTGCCTGGTTCCCTGTAACCTCACTTCTCGCAGGGAGGGAACCGCCAGAAGGCCCTCGGAGCTTATTGCAAGCAGAGGCATCTCTAGGCTCGCTTGGAAAGAAGCTGTATCTGCACCCCTTCCTTGCCCTCCTCTGCCAAGGTGCCCATAGCAGAGCAGAGTCCCAGGGAGCACACAGGTGGGCAAGCGGGCCCCTAGCCACTCTGAGGCAAAGCAGAAAAGTGTGATTTTGGGCTGCATCCTTGGTGGGGGCCAACCCCATGCAGTGGCAGAGGAAGCCTCTTGGCCACCTGGGGTGGTGCACCCAGGGGTGGGGCGAATCGCCCATAGGGACGAGCAGAGGTGGAGCTAGTGGTGGAGGTGGGTGTCCTGGGGCGGTGCTGCCTCTGGTGATGCCACCCCCCTTCAGGGATGGCATCCACTCTACCCACTTTGCCTCAGACCCCATGGCACACCCCTGCTTGCTTGAATTTACGTAGCAGGCCTGTGCCCCCAGCACCACCTCCCCCCCCACCCAGGAGCCACACCTGCTCTTCTTCAGCATGGCCAGGAGGAACGGGGGGGGGGGGGGGGGAGAAGAGAGGGGGACCTACCTGTCTGGTGTCAGGTCTTTCTCCTTTTTCCCCTTCTTCCCCTTTTTCTGCTCCAAAAAAAAAAAAAAGCCAGAGAAAGTTGTTGTGCAGCTCTGGGCAGGTGAATGCGGGGCATAAAGGACAGGCTCCTCCAAGGGATGCTCCTTGGATAAAAGGCTTTTCCCTCCTTCTCCCCCCCCCCCATGCACTGACCTTGGCACTCTTCTTGGCCTTGGCCTTGATGGGCCTCGCTACTTCCTGGTCGATGGCCAGCTTGAGGTGCGTAAGCTCCTGTCGCATCAGCTCATCCACCTGAGCAGGGGAAGGGAGGGGAGGAGGCCTCAGAAAAGGGCTGCAGGGGCCCAGCTTCTGTGGCCCCTGAAGTTTTGGAGGAGAAGGGCCTGCCTCTCCGCCTGGGCACCCACCTGCAGCCGTATCTCCTCCTCCACCTCCTTCCGTTTGTCCACCTTGATCAGGTCCTCCTGGTAGCGCTGCTCAAAGTTGATGACCTCATCCTGGTCACTCCAGCAGCCTTGGGGGGGGCAGGCAGTACTGATGTCCCTGTGCTCCCCTCCCCCAGCCCTCACTGTGCCCAGCAGCCCTGTCCAGCTTGCCAAGATGGCTGCGGTCAGTGCCCACTTGACTGAGGACAGGAGGTCTGGGCCAGAAGGCACCGTGGAGGGACGTCCAGGGCTCAGTGATAGAACTCCAGATTTCCAGTCCAGCCCCCAGCGATGCAGGAATCTGGTGTTTGGCCCAACACCTAACCATATGGAGAGGTGCCTGGAGGGGGGGTGCTCTGCCACCCTGGGCTGGGTGTGGAGCTCCTGGAGTCTCCAAGATGCCCGCTTATCCCCAGGGGGTGGGCATAGAGCTGGATTACAAATAGGCAGAGTAAGGACCAGCCTATGGGCCCCCAACTTTTAGGGGCCCCGAGACAATGGATCAAAACAGATACTGCTTCTTTTGTGTAATCAAATGGTTGGTTGGTAAAACGAAGCACATATTTGAAGATAGTTTGCAAGGGGGCCCCTGAGATGTCGACTGCCTAGGGGCTTCCCAAGGGTTTAATCTGGCACTGTGTGGTCTCCTTCTGCCCCCCCCCCCCATGCAACAGACCCTACATTGACCCACTGCTGGCAGCTTTACAGGTCAAAGTTGCCCAAGAGCCCCCTGCTTGCAACCCCTCCCCTCCCACACTGGGCTCCTCTCTGCCCTGCCTCACCTGTGTAGCGCAGGTAGCCCTGGTTGATGGTTGGCAGGAACTTGGAGGGGTGGAGCAGCAGGCCTTCATCTTCCTCCTGAGGAGAACCTCAAACCCAGCACGTTAGCAGACCCCTAAGGTGCCCCCACCCCCACCCCTGCACAGGTGGGCTGGGGACTCTGCCCTGTGGCCTCCCAAGGAGCAGGTGGACTCCAAGAGTTCAGCCAGGGCAGGGACCCTCCTCCTCCTCCTCACCGCTTTCTTTTTCTCCTTCCCTTTTTCCTTCTCCTTCCCTTTCTCCTTCCCTTTCTCCTTTTCCCCTTTGTCTTTCTCCTCCTTCTTCTTCTCCTTCTTCTTGCTTTCTGCCTTCAGCTCGGCCAGCTCCAGCTCAGCCTGCACCTGCGGGGAGCATCTGTGTCACTCCAAGAGGAATGGAGGGGGGGGGGAGAGTGAGGGTATCCAGGAGGCTCCTCCTCAAGGGCAGAGGGGCACTGCAAGCCCCTCCCCCCTCCCCCTCTTCAGCCTTTCCGTCCAATACCTCTTCGGGGGTCTTCTGAGCAAAGAGGACAGTGCAGCCCCCCATCTGCTCATCAGGGTAGTCGGGGAAGGAGCCGGTCAGGTTGCTGTGGGAGGCAGAACGGGGGGGGGGCAGCATCAATGGTCCGCTGAGAGAGAGGAGCCGGCCAGCTTGTCCCTTGAGGGAGGGGGGCTACTGCTGGGGAGATTTAGGGCAGTTAAAACAGTGTTTCCCAATCTTGGGGCTCCAGCTATTTTTGGACTACAAATCCCATCATCCCTGACCACTGGTCCTGCTAGTTAGGGATTATGGGGGTTGTAGTCCCAAAACAGCTAGAGACCCAAGATTGGGAAACACTGAGTTAAAAGATATAAAAAAATTCCTTCCAGTAGCACCTTGGAGGTCTCTAAGGTGCTACTGGAAGGAATTTTTTTATTTTTTGTTTCGACTAGTCAGACCAACACGGCTACCTACCTGTAACAAGTTAAAAGATAGCCCTTATGGAACTCCCAGCACCTATGGCCACCAGGGGGCCTTCTCTGTAGTGGCACCCACCCTGTGGAACACCCTCCCATCCCATGTCAAGGAGATGACTTTTAGAAGACATCTGACGGCAGCGCCGTACAGAGAAGCTTTCAAAGGTTTGTGGTTTTATTGTTTTTATATATGTTGGAAGCTGCCCAGAGTGGCTGGGGCAACCAGTCAGAAGGGGTTATTATTAATTGTTGTTGTTGTCGTCGTCTTGGATGGCTTTAAAAGAGGATTAGATGAATTCATGGAGGAGAGAGCTATACTGTAGATGGCTAGAGACTTCCTCTCCTCCTGCCCATGTTTTGCTTGCAGGTTTCCACTGTTCATACTGGACTGGATGGGCTATTGGCCTGACCCTGCAGACCCAACCTCCTCTTAGGATCTTAAGGGGGGGGGCTCATTGCAGCCTTGGACCCCAAGAGCCTCCCACTGCTTCCCAAGGGCCCGTCGAGGGTCTCCTGGGCCCGCTGCTCCTTCTGCTGCTCACCGGCACTCGATGAACCACTGGCGCAGCTGGTCCTTGAGCGCCTCTCCCATGCTGGGCCCCTCCACTTCGTAGATGGTGTCGCGGATGTTGTCGAGCGCCATCTGGTACTCGGCCTCGTAGTCCGCCTGGCGCATGCGGCGCAGCTCCTCGCCCAGCTGCGCCCGGATCATGGCCGGCGTGGGGCCCGCCAGCTCCGGCTCCAGCTCCTGCGCGGGGTGGGTGGTGAGCAGCTGGGGGGGCACCTTCCCTCTCCCTCCCCCCACAGCCCCACGCCGAGCCGGAGGGAGGTTGGGGGGGGGAAAGAGAGAGACGGCACAGGCGAGGCCATTAGGCGAGATGGGAGGCGGGCGCCGAGCGCGGCCGTGTAAATTACCCCGTAATGAGTTTGTAATATGCGCGCGCGGCGCCTCCTTGCCCGGCAGCGGCCGCGGCGCCCAGGCACTTTCCCGCCTCATTGCCCCCCAAATGGATTTTAAATATCATTCCGAGGACACAATTATTTAAAACGCTGAACTAAACACTCGCTAATGGGGGGAGGAGGCGGGAAGAGCCCCGGCGGAAACGGGGGGGGGGAGACGCGGACAGACCCCTGCCAGGCTCAAGAGACGGACGCGCCTTTGGCTGCCCGGGCCGCGCTATGGCGAGAAGCGCGGGGCTAGCAAGGCGCGCTCCCTCCCCATCTCCTGCGCCAGGCCCGCGGCGGCCCCCGAAACCCTCCTGCGGTGCTTCGGCTAAGCCGGTCCCGCGCAGGAGCTGAGCTAGCACCGGCGGGAAGGGAAGGCGGTGCCAGTAGCGACCCCTCGTTCTGCCTCGTCGGGGCCGCGCCCTCCAAGCCTGCGGGACAGCCGGACGGCCGGGGAGCGGTACTTGGAAAAAGGGGCGGGAGGGCCGTAGCAAGAGTCCGGCACAGGGGGCAGGGCGCGCGCTCACCATGCCAAGGAAGATCATCTCCGCCTGCCGGGAGAGTCTGATGAGTCGTCGCTGCACGCACCCTTTCCAGATCTGGAGGAAGAGGAAGGGACGTGAATCGGGACCCACCCGGGACTGCGCTCGTGGGGCGTGAGGTGGGGGGCAACCACGAGCCTACGAAGGCCCACTGCGAAGAACAACTCAGTTCAATCAGGCGCCCCACAATTGGACTCCCGACTCCCCCGAGAGAACCCCCGCCTCTCCAGGGTTCAGCGCAGCATCACGCCAAAAAAAGGCCAGCAATGCGCCTTTTTACAACATGTTGGCGGGCGGAAGGCGGAAGGCAAAGCTTTGGGACGACGTGGGTTTGGGGGATCAACACGCGGCGTCCCTCGGCTCCATTGGCCTTCTGATTAAGCTGGTGTCAACATAACCACCACACACACACCCGACGGCGCCAGCGCCTTGAGTCGCAGCTGGATGGCGGCGGAGTAAGGCGGGGGAGGCTAGTCCTGTCTCTTTGGGCTGGGGAAGAGGAAAGTCTGCGCCCCCTCGCCTCGAAAGGCCACCCCACCTCTCTCCAGGATCCTTCCTAGCCTCCAACCAGAGCGGGACGTCCCTCGCCTTGTGGTCCTAGGGGCCAAAGACCCTGGCGAGCTGGCGTGGGGAACAGCCCCCCCTCCTGCTCCTCCTTGGAGGCATTGCCCGCCCCCCTCACCTTCTGGATGGTGACGGCGGCCAGGTCTCGGTTTGGCTCATAGGTGCCGCTCTCGCGCACCTTCCTCTCGCGCTCCTCGTCCCTCCGGATCTCCCACATGAAGCGCGCGCGCAGGCGGCCTTGGCGCATCCGCTCGGCCATCTGGATCAGCCGCACCGCCTCCTCCCGCGGCATGCTGTACCGCACAGGCTGGGGGAAGGGGGCAGCCCTTTTCAGCCGGGGGCCCCAGCGCCCGCCACGGGGAGCCCCAGCGCAGGGCGCCGTCGGGTGCCGCTGGCCGCCACGCCGGGCTCCTCCAGGAACCCGAGGGCAACGATCCCGCCCTGGCAGGGCGTGAGCGAGCGCAGAAAGCTCCCGCGGTCTGGGCCCTGCGCCAGGCGCCCCCCAGGAAAAACCTCCCCCTCGGGTCCAAGGCCAGCCTGGCCCAGGGCAGCGCCAGGAGGAGCCCTTCGCCCCGATCCGATGCCCGTTCCCAGGGAGGGGGCACTCACGGTCCTTCTCTTGGAGAGCCCCACTTGACTCTGGAGCCCGACCAACATGTCCTGGCGGTCCAAGAGGATCTTTGCGCGCTCGTTGAGAAAGTACTTGGGAATGGGGATCTCCATGTCCGCCTGCAAAGAGGGGGGAAGATGGGGGCGGGAGGGGGTTGGTGGCTGGCTGGAACCTGGAGGTACCTTGTGCAAACGCGGCCTACGTTGTGCAAACGCGGCCTGCGGTTTCGGTTACTTGATTTCTACCCTGCTTTTCGGCCGCTGACAAAGGGTTTTAATAATAATAATAATAATAATAATAATAATAATAATAATAAATAATAATAATAATAATAATAATGTATTTATACCCCGCCCTCCCCAGCCAAGCCCGGGCTCAGAGCGGCTAACACCAAATATAAAACAACTAGTTAAAATACAATTGAAGAACAAGACTAAATACATTAAAATTAAAAATGCAGCCTCATACAAAAGGGAGAAATAAAATGGCAAGAGATCCCCGAAAGAAGGCCACGAAACGCTGGGATACATATAAATGAGCAGCGTAAAAGCCGAATTAAAGCCAGCTTTAATCACTTTAAAAGCAGCTTACGCAAGATTTAAACGGCCTCGAGAAACAAGGCTTTTCCTGGCACAGAAATGGCATCAAGGTCAGCGTCACGCAGACTCCGCGGAGGGAGCGTCCCGCCGTCGGAGCTGTCCCTTCCCCCTGTTGCCACCGGTGGGTGGCACTGAGGATGGCAGGAAGGGTCTTGAGCGGAGGCGGCCAACTTGCGCAAACCGTCTCCCCGGATGCCACTGCGCTCGAGGCACCCCTTTCTCCCGGCACCCCTTCATGAGAAACCCCGCCCAGGCCACCTTCTCCCGCTCTTCTAGCCCTTCCCGGCTTAAACCATGAGGACTAGAACCTCGCCTACTTTTCGCGAAAGGCAGCATGAGATTCTCTCAGCTCTCGGGGGCTCCTCCGAGGCTCTTCCTTTCAGGCCTAGTCTAGGAGAGCAGAGTAGGGGGTCTTTCTTATGGTGAGGGCAAGGACCAACACCCCCCCCAACCCCACAGGATGTCTCCCCCCGCACTCCCCCCCCCTGCCAGCCCGGGACTGACCGGCGTCAGCTTGAGCTCCTGCAGCACGTGGTCCATGTAGTGGTATTCCGACAGGTCCAGCTCCACCAGCTCCTGCTTGAGCTCCAGGATGCGGCCCAGCACGCCGTCCAGCAGAGGCCGCAACACCAGGCGCTTCTGCGGCTGCACCACCTGGTCGTAACAAACCTCGAGGCGCCGCGCCGTCTGGATGTAGCGCAGGTAGAGCGTGGCCACCGTGTGGAAGAACACCGACCGGTTCCGCTCCGGCTTCGGCGGCTTCGCCGGCAGCTCCTGCGCCAAAAGCTCCTTCAGGGCCACCCGAGACTCCTGCCACAATTTCCCGAACGTGCTGCGGGAGGGAGGGAGGGAGGAAGAGCCGCGTCCCCAGTCCGTCCGCAGCCCAGGCCGCCCCTCGGCGCTGCGGCGGCTTTGGGAAGGCCAGGAAGGAACGCCCAGCAAGGAGGTTGGAAGGGGCGGCCGCCGTGGAGAAAGGCCTCGGGCTGGCCAGAGCCGAGAGAGAATTAGACCCACCCAGCGCAGCCCTCGGGGGAAGGGCACCCCGGCCGGCGCCCCGCAGCTCCTGGGCCAACGCAAACGGCAGGGAAGCCGTCCATGGCGAGATCAGATGCTCATGGAATCAGAACAGAAGGGTGGACCTGGAAGGGACCCCAAGGGCCATTTATTCTACCCCCCCAAAAAAAAACCGATGCAGGAGTATGAGGGCCCCACTTCCCTCGCGAACAGGCAAAACCTGGGAATCAGATCTGACCAGGCAGGTGGGTGTTCGGGCTCCTGAACACCAGACCCCCTCCCCCCCCCGCGCACCTGGCGCCCCCTCCCTCCTCCAGCCGCCTCCCCAGAGACGCTGCGTCGGGCCAGCCCGGAGACGGTCGAGCGCGGCTGTTGCAAGCTGCCCCCCCCCCAAGAAGCCCGCACCTGCTCGCCATGCTTTCCCCTTTGCCTCCCGGGCGCCGAGTTTCTCGCAGGTGAGAGGCGGGGAGGCCCCACCCCCGATTGTCCCGGCCAGTTCCCATAGAAACGAGGGAACAGGAAAAGGGCCGGCTGGCCCACCTCGCAGGTGTGGTGGGAAGGTCCCCGGGAGCCTGCAGAAGATGCAGGGGACTCCCTGGACCAAAGTTGTCTCCAAGCAGCAGTGCTCGGTTTGGGACAAGCTTCTCCCAGCTCCTTGGCACGTCCAAGGAGCCTTTTGCTGCCCAGGGCCACATCCCTTACTGGAGAGCCAGCCCGGAGCTTGCAGGACCAGTTGGAGTGGCCCTTGAAGAAGGGAGCTCGTGGTGCTCCTGACCTTGGAGGAGATACAGGGCAGGATTACGGTAATACATTTGGGGCCCCTAAGCACTTAAAAGATTTTGGTGCCCCCATAAATATCTAGTTCAAAATATAAACAATAAACTGTACAATACAATTTTATTTTTTTGAAATAAAACCTACAGTAAGATGGAAAATGATGTTTTAATTTGGTATACTTTCATTTGATAAATCTTCCTCTCATTGCAAAATCTTTGATCAGATTCTCAAGAACCCACCCACAGGACACAAAACTGCAAGAAAGACTGTTCATGGAGGGTACTGCTGCTGCTAGGATGCTGCTTGCCCAGAGTTGGAAGGGCGGTAAGATACCTACAAAAGCGGCCTGGCAGATGAAACTATGCAGAGATGGCAAGACTGACCGGGAAAATCAGAAACCAGGATCAAAACTTCAACAGAGAATGGGACAAATACAGACTGTATCTAAAAGAACATTGTACCGGTAAACTCTTTGGGAGGCGTTAAATGACTCTTGCAATATTTTTCTTTACAGCATCGGACTTTCCTTTCGCTTCCAGGCATATCCGCAACTGAGCGTCCTTTCGGCTTTGGCCCAGCCGCTTCATCAGCTCTGAATCTACTTGTACTTGTCCTCCGCTCTTCCTCAGTAGCATGTTGGACGCCTTCCGACCTGAGGGGCTCATCTTCCAGCGTCATAACTTTTATATGCCTGTTGTCTTTGTCCATGGAGTTTTCTTGGCAGGGATACTGGAGTGGCTTGCCAGTTCCTTCTCCAGGTGGATCACGTTTAGTCAAAACTCTCCACTATGACCTGTCCATCTTGGGTGGCCCTGCATGGCATAGCTCATAGCTTCTCTGAGTTATTCAAGCCCCTTCGCCACGACAAGGCATTGATCCATGAAGGGGTCCGTATAGTTAAAGCTATGGTTTTTCCAGTAGTGATGTATGGAAGTGAGAGCTGGACCATAAAGAAGGCTGATCGCCGAAGAATTGATGCTTTTGAATTATGGTGCTGGAGGAGACTCTTGAGAGTCCCATGAACTGCAAGAAGATCAAACCTATCCATTCTTAAGGAAATCAGCCCTGAGTGCTCCCTGGAAGGACAGATCGTGAAGCTGAGGCTCCAATACTTTGGCCACCTCATGAGAAGAGAAGAATCCTTGGAAAAGACCCTGATGTTGGGAAAGATTGAGGGCACTAGGAGAAGGGGACGTCAGAGGACAAGATGGTTGGACAGTATTCTCGGAGCTACCAACATGAGTTTGACCAAACTGCGGGAGGCAGTGCAAGACAGGAGTGCCTGGCGTGCTATGGTCCATGGGGTCACGAAGAGTCGGACACGACTAAACGACTAAACAACAACAACAAATGACTCTTGCAATGTCACAAAGACTTTGGATATAATGGAGGGCTGTAATTTGGATGAATTTATCATATGCAGCTTAAAGAACCCGGGGGGGGGAGGGAAGTCCTAAGATCTGGAAGAATCTTGTTACAATTTTAATATTTGCAAGAATTGTGTGTGTGTGAATCAACTTGTAAAACCAAATAAAACTTTATGGGGGGGAAAACACAAACTGCACATACACTATGCAAAAGAATGAAATATCATTCTACCCCCTTCTTTCTCCACCCAACCTTGCAATCCCTATGACAGCAGTTGCACTCCGAATGTAACTGACCTGTAAAAAGGGCTCTCTAAATTGAAAACGTTATGTGTACCTTTGTTATCCATGAAAATATTTCAATAAAAACAAATTAAAAGACAAAAATGTACCTTACATCACATGTTTCTATATTTGGTATTTTGGGCTATATTTTTTAGACTTCAACTGAGAATATGAACTCTCAGCTGAGCAATTTGTGACAATGTTAAAAATTGGGCAATGGAAAATTTATGTGGTGCCCCCTTGATACCCTAAGAAGGTGCTTATTTTGCTTAATGATTAATTCAGCCTGAGGAGATGCCTGGGTCTGAGGGCAGCTGAGGAAAGGAGAGCAGCCGTCTGCTCCCCAGCCAGGTGGGAAGAGTTCAAAGAGTTTGCCTTCATTACAAAGCCCTGAGCAACTTAGTGCCACGGTGCCTCAAGGACCACGCGAACCCTTCTAATATCACCTGCAGGAGCATCGTTGGCCAGACTCACTTGATAACAATGAGAAACCAAGCCTTTAGTGACACGGCCCAGTCCTATGGAACTCTCTGCCACTGGAAATTCTGGGCCAACTATTAAATGCCTGATGAAACCTTCTCTATTCCCCCAGCTAAGAATACATCCAGAACGGTCAGCTGGTGTATGTTTTTGACATTTTAATGTCTTTTATTGTACAGTTTTATTGCTGCAAACCACTACTTTTGATACTTTTAAAAATGACAAAGCAGTATATAAATATTTTTTTTATAAATAAATAAAGTGGGTGAGGGTGGGCAACTGTGCCTTGGGCTGCAGGGTGTGGACAGACTTTTGCCTTGCCCAGTGAGGAGGACCTCCCAAGGCGGGAAGAGCTCGCCAGCATCCCCAGAAGGGGTGTGCAAACAGGAGGGGAGACCCTCTGGAAACAGGCCTTCACTGCCTGTTTTGCTCCAGGCATCTATGGGCCAACCAGGGAGAGATCTTGGTAAGGTGGGGGGGGGGCGAGGGCTGTGGGGCAACCCAGCTGTGAGTCTGCCTGGGGGGCAGAGCCAAACCCAAGATGGGATTGTGCCCCTTTGGGCTTTGCGCTTCAGGGAACATATGACACAGCCCTCCCAGAAAAGGAAGTATAAAATCTGTGTGGGATGGGAGAGATTCTGGCGGTGGCTTTGATTTTTTGGGAGAGATCCCACCCCCACCCCAAAAAAAGTGGCACGACATGCTCCTCAGTAGCCCTGGTGGGCCCAGAATCCATCGTGTGTGTCTCATCACCTGAAGAAGCCAGGGACAAGCCCAGGCAGGGGAGACAGGCTTGTAGGGCAGTGTGGGAGAGTGGGCACAGCTCCACATGAGCCGAGGCAGGCAAGGGATGCTCAGAGCCACAAGTTGGGCATTTCACTATCACCTGCCCTCCCTCTTAGTCACTTTTGAGAAGTCACTCACCATTCCCCGCAGACCCAAACATGAATAAGGATGGCATTGCCACGGTTAAGCCAACCCAACAGCCAGCCAAGACCTTGTCCCCTCTTGCTTTTACATTATTTTACAGATTAGCTCCCCCCCCCCACACACACACACAATCGCCTCCGCGAGACGAAAGCACAACTATTGAAACACTTTTTCCTCTTTATTACTGGCTGATAGTTCTCCAACAGGTCTGGTAATTACATCGATAAATAATAATTGCTAAAAACAAACTGAGGCCCAAGGAGTGAAGTCTGGAAACGGAAGCAGAGTCAGCCCTGCAGAGTCAGCCTGGCCCCCACCTCCCACTTGGTGCACAGGGCTGGAGAAATGCCCCCTGCAGGCAGGAGGAGGAGGAAGAAGAGGAGGAGGAAGAGGAGGAGGGCTTGTCCAGCTGGGGGGAGCAGAGGGAAGGAGATTGGAGAGGTGGTGGTGATGGTGCAAGAGGAAGAAGAAGCAGCAGCAGCAGGAGCTCAGGAACCGAAGAGAAGAGGAGGAGGAGGAGGAAGCTTCCACCAGGCGTTGCTGCCTGTTCCTTCCCCCCTGGCAAGGCGGAGGAGCGGCAGGCGACCAGGTGGGCTGGCAGCTGGCACCAGTCTCTGGGGGGAAGCGGCTCAGCTGACCCACCGGGCCGGCAGAGGGCACTCAGGCGCTGTGAGTCTTCTTTGCCATCTGCGGAGGCGGCTCCTCACCCACCAGCTTGGACTTGAGATGCTCCTTGTAGGAGAGGATGTCGCCCGGCCACTTGGCGATCGTCCGCTTCTCGCAGACCCAGATCTCTTGGGCCACCTGGAAGGAAGAACAGGCGGCCTCTTGCGTCAGGGCAAGTGGGGGACATTATCAGAGTCCAAAGCAACCATTGGCGTTTTGCCAGAGGGCCACAGGAAGGGGCTGAGGGCCACAGAGCTCTCCTGAAAAATTCGCTGGAGTGAACTCTGTGAGATCACTTCCTTTGCCTGCCTTGGCAGGAAGCTGTAACCCTGCACCCTCCCTTCCTGCCTGGGCACCTTTGTCTCTCTTCATTGGGCCTCACAGCCGAGCACACCCTCTGCAGCTCAGACCATAGCTGCCAAGTTTTCCCTTTTCTCGCGAGGATGCCTATTCAGCATAAGGGGAAATCCCTTAAAAAAAGGGATAACTTGGCAGCTATGGCTCAGACACCATTTGGAACTTGCCTTTGGGACTTTTATAACTTAGATAGCAGTTTTAAAACTGCCTTCATTTTGCTACTGTATTTTGCTACTGTAATTTTTGCTACTACTATATTGCTACTGTAATGGCTACTTCAAGGCCTATGTTAGCTAAGTAAATACTCCTTTTACTTCTTCACCAAATGATGAGCACGTGATTGTTATTTGGGGAACAGTAATAATAGTAATTATTGTAATTATTATTATTATTAGTAGTAGTAGTAGTAGTACCGCGCCCATAAGGTTGGGTTGCATCCGCCACTCTGGGCTGCTCCCAACAGAATATTAAAAGCACGATAAAACATCAAAAATTAAAAACTTTCCTAAAATCTGATGGGCTCATCAGATAGTTGTTTATTTCCTTGACATCTGATGGGAAGGCATTCCACAGGGTGGGCGCCACCACCGAGAAGGCCCTCTTCCACAACTCCAGATACAGTATTGTTGAATTTCCTGCCCCCCTCAGTCAAGGCTGACTTGAGGGGAGAGTCCAGCACCATCTGCAGGGGAATAAACGCCTTCCCTATCTATGGAACCTTCCCCACCCAGCACCAGAACTCGTGGATGGCTTCATCCTCCTTGTTCTTCCCACCCCAGCATGGCAAGAGGCAGCCTTTGGTCCGTCCCCCGTGCCCGGTCTGGGGCTCTCGCCTCCACTGACCTGCTGGATGAGCCGGAAGTCGTGGCTGACAAGCATCATGCCTCCCTCGAAGTCGTTGATGGCATCTGCCAGAGCGTCGATGGTCTCGATGTCCAGGTGGTTGGTGGGCTCATCCAGGAAGAGCATGTGGGGGCTCTGCCAGGCCAGCCAAGCAAAGCACACGCGGCACTTCTGCCCGTCCGACAGGTTCCGGATGGGGCTCACCTGCCAGGCACGACCGTGTCAGAAGAGCGGAGAAAGAGAAAGGGGCCCCTCCGGCCCAGGAGCCTGTTCTCATAGGGGCCAACCAGGGGCTCAAAGGGGAAACCCGCAAGTGAGATTTGAGCTCCAGAGCAAGGCTCCCCTCTCCTGCACTTTGCAGCAACTGGTCTGAGCGGCAGGAGGGTCCCCAGCTCATGGGGGGGGGGGAAGAGCCCCTTGGCACACAGAAACCCCCTAAATGCTAGCCCCTAAAGGCGCCTTCCCTTGAAAGGCTCAGAACTGGACCCAGGACTCCAGGAAGAACATCTTGAAACGTAATAGACTCTCCTTCCTCGGAGGCTTTTAAGCAGAGGTTGAGTGGCATCTGTCAGGGATGCTTGAGCCGAGATTCCCGCATTTGGACCCTGCAGTTCTATGCTCTCATCCTGCCTGCCTGGGATTCTCCAGGGCTGCCCTCTGCTCCCCCGTGTCCTGCCAGGGGCTGCCCCTCAGACTCTGCCCCCCCCCCGCCCCAGCAGCCACCCCAGGCCAGACCCACCTGCTGCTTCCCCGTCAGCCCATAGCGCCCGATGATCTTCCTCATCTCCTCCTTCTCCTTGATCTCTGGGTAGCACTTCATCATGTACTCGAGGGGGGAGAGGTCCAGGTCCAGCTGCTCTTGCAAGTGCTGAGGAGGGGAGAGGGGGGACGTGAGGGGGGGAGGGAAGCCACACTGCTCTCCCTCTGCCCCCCCCCCTTGGCTTGAGCTGCTGCCACCCTGAATTACACATTGATGGCGTTTATAGCGAAACGTCTCCTCCAAGGAGCTTCAAAACGGCCCATGCCTGGCTCTCCCCCCCCCCCAAATTTTGCCCCCCACAACATCCCTCTGAGGTAGGCTAGACCGAGAGGCAGGGACTGGCCCCTTAGGTCACACCCAGCGAAAGCCTTCATGGCCGGGTAGAGATTCGAATTCAGGCCCTAGTCCAACGCCGTAGCCACTAGGCCTCACTGGCTCTCTGCACCCACAGGGAACTAGCCGTGCCCCCTACCCTTCCAGCTCCTTAGCAATGCCATGGGAAAGAGCCAGAAACCCCCCCCCCCAAATAAACAGCACCTGGTGGTATCTGCCGATCTTGACGTGAGAATGTTTGCGGATCATGCCGTCGCTGGGCAGCAGCTGGAGGGGAAAGGGCAAGCTGGTCAGAGAAAAAGGCCATTTCTAACCCAACCCCTCTCCCCCCCCCCCAAAGCAAGCCACGGGCGCCAGGTCCTCACCTCCCCTGTGAGGAGCTTGAGCAGCGTGCTTTTCCCAGCCCCATTGGGCCCCACAAGGGCCACGCGAGTGTCCAGGTCGATGCCAAACTCCAGATTGTTGTAAATCCAGGGCTGAAGGGGACAGACAGAGAGTGAGGTGGATGAAGAGTTTCCTAACTTCATTTCTAATGTTATATGACTTGTCTGCTCAATTCAATCATCTTGCACGATATTTTAAATCTACTACGGCTTGCTGCTATTCCCCCCCCCCCCCGAACGATTATAACGTAGTAATGATTCATTGAGTGTGGATTTCAGTTGAATTATTGTTTGCTGATATTATGAGAGTTACTCTTATTGTGCACTATTATATTGTAATGTATTACTGAAGAATACTTTACTTGGCATCAGCTTATTTCAGATTTTTTTTTTTTGGTTTTGGTTTTGGCCTGGACTGGATTTTTAGAAGATACTTGATAACGTAAGAGTCTGGTGGATCAGGCCTGTGGCCCATCTAGTCCTCTTTCCACAGTGGCCAACCAGATAACTCTTTGGGAAACCCAAAATCAGGATCTGAGTGCAAGAGCTGTTCTCCCCTCCTCTGGTTTCTAGCAACTGGGATTCAGAAGCAATCGCAGTACTGCCTCCGACTGTGGAGGCCGAGCAGAGCCATACCACCAATTCTCCTACATGTCTTTGCCTAATCCCCTTTTGAAGTCACCGAGTTTAACCCTCTGCCGCAGGAAAGACTTCCTTACATTTGCCTTCAATCTTCCCACATTCAGCCTCACTGGACATCTCCCTGTTACAAGAGAGGGAGGAAAGCTTTTCCCTATCCCCTTTTCTCCACGCCAGGAATAATTTTACAAGCCTCTATCCTGCAGCCTCTTCCTGGCCTTTTCTCTCATTCGTCCGTTTTGCTGCTTCTTCAGCGTGTGAACCGCTTCGTGCGTCGCAGTACAGAAATGCAGCGTACAAATGAAGAGTGAAATTTGAATTCCAATACTGACAGCCCCCCCAGCCCCTCCGCTCACCCCGTCTTGGCTGTATCTGAAGCTGACGTTCTGCACCATGATGACAGGAGGTGGGATCTTCCCGCAAGAGGGGAAGTAGAAGGAGAGTGTCTGGGGAAGAAGGGGGAAACAAGGGGGCTCCAGGTCAGCAACTTGCTTTCTCCTCCCCCAGGGAGAACCCCAAGCCAGCAGCCGCTGTCACCTTCTCTCCCCCCCCCCCCAGGCCGGCTAACACCTGGGAAGGAAGGAGACCTGCTCAGGGGGGTCCTGGGTAGCTGGCCAGAGAACCACAGAAGCCAAGAGTTAGAAGGGACCCAAGGGTCATCCAGACCAACCCACTGCAGTGATTACAGGAACCGAAGTCCTGGTCTTCTAGCTACCCTCCCTGCCCCAATCCCTGGACAAGAGTCCCAGGACAGCCTGCTGAGTTGCCCCTGCCCCCCGGGCTCAACCCCTTCAGCCCCCACTGACCATCTTCCCACCTCACCTTGTCGTTGACCACCCGTTCGGTCAGCCCCGAAGCCATCATCTTCTGGAGGGTCTTCTCTTTGCTCTGCGCCTGGCGGGCCAGCTTGGCGCTGCCATGACCAAAGCGGGCGATATAGTTCTGCAACGATTCAGAGGTCAGGGGTGGGCACAGAGGCCGGCTGGGCCAGTGCCCTCCCGCCCGGGAGCAGGGAAAGGAGGGGGATAAATTTGGACAGAAGAGGTCTCCCTTGAAGCCGGGCCACCAAGAATTCTAGAAGTGTACAGTCCAAAGGGACCCACCTGCCCATCATGGTGGGGTTGGCCAGATACTGTCCCCCACCCCTGGCCAACAACACCCCTGGTTCCATATAGCTTCACACCAACCAGCAACAGCACCCCAGGGATTTTTTTGGGGGGGGGGCGGGGGGAAGGGAAGCACAAGAGCAATTAACATTCTATGGCTTTTAAAATATGTTTGTGGGAGAGGGGTTTGTTTTCGTTTCATACTGTATATTATACTCTAATTTTGTATTTTTCTGTTGTGAATCGCCCTGGGATGTTCAGGCGAAGAGCAGTATACTAATTCAGTAAATAAATAAAAGTAAATAAACTCTCCCCTCTCCTGCAATTCCCAGCAACTGGTACCCAAAAGGACTTCTGCCTCCCACTGCAGAGCTGAGCCACCATGGATGATGGCCTTCAAGAGTCTTGAAGGCCCCTCCCTTTGGGATGGCTACCTTCATGTGGGCGATCTGATCCTGCTCCCAGTGGAAGCGCTTCATTTGGTTCTCCTCCAGCTCCAGGCGGGTCTTCACATACTGGTCGTAGTTACCCTGGAGAAGGAGAGAGGGATATCCCTGTTGGCCTGGGGCTCTGGCCCGGGGAGGGGGCTAATCCGGCAGCCCTCCACGCCCAGCCACCACAGCCAGGGGGCAGGCACCCAAAAGAGGACCCACCACTCTTGATTTTGGAAGCAGGGCCAGTCTCGTTCAGGAACCCTCGCCGCCCAGCGCCCGGCCCAGATTCCTGCTCACCGTGTAATACTTGAGCTTGCGGTTGTGCATGTGGATGATGTTGGTGCAGACGCCATTCAGGAAGTCCTGAGAATGGGAGATGAGCACCAGGATGCGCTTGAACCTGCAGAAGCAGAGCCAGAAGTTTGAGAAAGGATGCAGGCACACAGGAAGGGGAGGGAGAGGCTTTCCTCTCTGGAGGACCAGGTGTGCAGCCTGGGAGTCATTTTGTTCTGTGTCCAGGGCAGCTGTCTACTGGCTCCATCTGGTACCCAGGTTAAGACCCTACCTGCCTGCAGACTGTCTGGCCAGAGTGGTGCATGCTCTAGTTATCTCCCACTTGGACTACTGCAACATGCTCTACCTGGGGCTACCTTTGAAAGTGACCTGGAAACTAAAACTAATCCAGAATGCGGCAGCTAGACTGGTGACCGGGAGCAGCTGCTAGGACCATATAACACCGGTCCTGAAAGACCTACAGTGGCTCCCAGGACGTCTCTGAGCACGATTCAAAGTCTTGGTGCTGACCTTTAAAGCCCTAAACGGCCTTGGCCCAGTATACCTGAAGGAGCGTCTCCTCTCCCATCATTCAGGCCGGACACTGAGGTCCAGCTCCGAGGGTCTTCTGGCGATTCCCTCCCTGCGTAAAGTGAGGTTACAGGGAACCAGGTAGAGGGCCTTCTCGGTGATGGCACCCACCCTGTGGAACGCCCTCCCATCAGATGTCAAGGAAATAAACAACTATCCAACTTTTAGAAGACATCTGAAGGCAGCCCTGTTTAGGGAGGTTTTTTAATATTTGATGTTTTTATTATGTTTTTAGATCTGCTGTAAGCAGCCCAGAGTGGCTAGGGAAATGCAGCCAGATGGGTGGGGTATAAATTTCATTATTATTATTATTATTCCCTCTGTCATAACTCTTCAACTGGTGGACATTCCATGGAGCTGGTCCTTGGAAGACAGATAACAGAAAGTTGGGCTTTGTTAAACTGTGGAACTCCCTCCTGCAGGAGGCTGGGAAGGCAACCAACCTGGATGGCTTTAAAAGAAGATCAGACAAAATTCATGAAGCAGGAGAGGGCTATTGAAGTCTACTAGCCAGGAGAGCTCTGCCCTGCCTGGGGCTCAGGTCCCGCCTGTGGGTTCCCACTTAGGGCATGTGGTTGGCAACTGTGAGAACAGGATGCTGCACTAGGTGGGTCACTGGCCTAATCCAGCAGTCAGGCTCTTCTTACGGAACCTCCAGGTCCAGAGGCAGTCTATCTCAATTCCTTGTTTCCTATGGGCATTTGGATGCTGGACTAGGTGGGCCCCCTTTGGCCTGACCCAGAAGGGTTCTAGGAAAGGGCAGTTGGCAGGGAAGGCGAAGCTCAATGGGGCAGGGGGTGGGGGCCTTGGGGGGGCCTCCTCGTCCGCACTCACGTCCTCAGCTCCTCCTCCAGCCACACGCAGGCGTCCAGGTCCAGGTGGTTGGTGGGCTCGTCCAGCAGCAGCATGAAGGGCCGGATGAACAGCGCCCTGCGAGGGGGGGGGGAGAGAGAAGGGGAAGCTGGGGTGAGGGAGCCTGCCCAGCCGCAGAGGAGCCCGTCGCTTCCCATCTGCCCAGCACCCACCTGGCGAGGGCCACCCGCATCCGCCAACCGCCACTGAAGTCCTTCAGCTTCTTCCTCTGCATGAGGGGGGTGAAGCCCAGGCCGTGCAGGATCCGCGATGCCCGCATCTCCGCCTTGTCAGCGTCCAGCTCCTCCAAGCGCTCGTACAGCTCCATCAGCTTCTCACACTCAGCTGGGGGGGGGGAAGAGGGCAAGTCAGACCGCCTGGCCCTGGGCCCCTGCGCTGTGTGTGACCCCACCCCACCCCCACCACCGTTTTGCTCCGCTGGGAGGCCTGAGGTTTTAGGGCGGTGGTCCAATTTAAGAGCCCCGTCGGTTACCATCCTCGTGTGCCAGCCGCTCTGCTTCCCGCTCCAGCATAGCTCTTTCTGTGTCCACCTCCATCACGCACTGCAGGGGCGTCTTGTCGCTGGGGGGCATCTCGCGGGTCAAGTGGTAGATGTCAATGTGCTCCGGGATGGGCACCTCCCGCTTCCCGATGGCCGACAGCAGCATCGACTTCCCTGGGCAAGGGAGGGAAGCAGAGGGCGAGAGCCGTTCGATGGTGGGAAAGACTCCCTTGGAAGTGGACCCTGGAGTCTCCCAAGGGAGCCACAAGGGAGGCCACTCCTAGATGCCTGGTGAACTGACCCTCTGGCCCCCGAGATCCCCGTAAAACCCACTTCTGTGGTGCTGCAGTGTTCAGAACTGGGCAGCAGAGCCTGGAAGGTGTCCTTCAGTTTCCCTTCTAGACCTGGAGTTTGCGGCCCTCACAGGAGAGGGTCCTGGTGGGGAAAGGGCTGCCACACAGCACCACCCCCAGCCAAGGAACCCCCAAAAAGAAAGGCAGCCCCAGGACACATGAAGCCACGGCAGGAATACTCAGGAAGGAAGCTTCCCAAGTTTATTTAGATGCCATGCAGATGACTGTGTATAAGACTCAACACCTATACAGTGGTACCTCGACTTACGAAGACGATCCGTTCTTTGTAAGTCAAGGTTTTCGGTTGTCAAAGTGCTGTTATGGCGCATGCGCAAAGCGCGATTTTGCACTTCTGTGCATGTGCCGACTACACGCGCCGGGACAACTTTGGAAGTCGAAGTCTTCGGATGTCGAGGTGTGACTGTATGTATAATCATCTTGGAACACAACAATGTAGGTATAGTAACTCCTCTCAAAAAAGTGGGGGGAAGGAAGTTTTACGTTATTGGCCCACCTAAATGCCTGACTGCCTTCACATACGCAAACTATCACACACAAAAGCAGGACCAAAGAACCACAGAACTGTAGAGTTGGAAAGGACCCCCAAGGCTTATCTAGTCTGACCCCCCCCGCAATACAGGATGTTGTCTCTCCGGCTCTGGTGGCCAGCTGTGCTGCTTTGAAAGCAAAAAAGGGTGGCAAAAAAGGGGGCTCTGCACAGCAAGACCCTCAAACGACTGAGTCAACGAAACCATCTCCTGTGCTGCTGCCAAGCACATGACAGAAGAGAGAGGGCATCTGCCAGCAAAAACACAGATCTTCTACATGGCCCCGAAACATCCACCTTTGCAAACTGCCTGACCAGATCAGTTTGAGGCAGCACCCGAGGGAGATGACAGGATCACGCAGAAATCCTCTTGCCTGGTTGGACGTAGGGCTGACTGGAGCTGCCGTCCAATAGACAAAACAGTCCCCAGGAGACGGATCCAGGGCCACTGAGCTGCTCCTTGGATGATTGCCCAGGAGGCTGGTCTTCTGCCAAGAAGAGGCCAGGCAGTGCCCATCAACTGAGCTCTCACTGCTCCCCAACAGCCTCTGAGGGAGAGGTGCCAGTTTCGCCTTTGGCAGGCACCTCCTTGGCAGAAGGGCAAGCAGACCAGTGCCCCCCCCAAAGCCCCCCAAGGCGCCACTGGCATCGGTGCCACCTTGGCAAGGGCTGGAATGCTGAGTCTAGCCCCTACAATGACAGGCTTTTGAGTAAGTCTCCCACCCCTCCATCCCGGCACCTGCTCCTGAAAGGAGAGGCACCCACCCACTTGGGCCTCTGGCCCCCTCACAGAATTTCAGAGCTGGAAGGGACCCCAAGGTCCATCTAGTCCAACCCCCAGCGCTGAAGCTATCACAACTGACCCTCTCGCTTCCATTTGGGTCTGAACATTTGCCCACCCCACCCCCATGTTTGCCATGCCCCCTTCCTGCTCATTCCGCCATGCCCTTGGCCTCACCAGTGCCATTCAGCCCAATGAGGCCATAGCGCCGCCCCGAGTTGAGCTCCAGCCTGGTGTCGCTCAGCAGCTCCTGTCCATGGAAGGTGAGGGAGAGGTTGATGATGTGGACGTCGGTGCTGTTGGGGTGCGAGGCGAGGACCCCCGTCACGGCGCGGGCAGCAGCCTTCTTCAGCTCAAAGTCCTCAATGGCCTTGGAGATGCTGTCCACATCTGGAGGGGGAACCAGAGCACCCATGAGAACCAAGGGCTCCTCTCAGGGGGGTGGCGTTGGCTTGGGGAGGGAGGGGAGAGAGAACTGGGCGCCCCCCCCCCAGTGCCAAGCCCCTTAGTTAAGGAAATCCGCCTTCTGGAATGACACCCCTCTACTTACAGGGTATGCGACTTCTGCACAAAGGGGGGGTCACCCCACCCAGAAAGAAAGAGGTCAAAGCCCGAAGAGAGCGGCAACCCCCGCGGCTCCTCACTGAGGACTAGAGCCTTGCTTTAGAGAAGACGCTGAATCATCCCGATGGGGGACCCACCGGCCCACGTACGAGAGAAGGCGAAGGGAAGGGGGGAGCCGGGGGGAGGAAGGAGCGGCTCTTCCGGGCAGGCCCAGGAAAAGGACTCGCGACCGAGAGGGAAAGGCCCGAAGAGGGCGGCGGCAACCCCCGCAGCTCCTCCCTGAGGACTGGCGCCTTGTTTTCGAGAAGGCAGCGCTGAATCCCCCTCCCTCCCCCCCCGCCGGCCCACGTGCCAGAGGAGCGGCTCTTCCGGGCGGCCTCACCGGGCTCGGCGTCTCCCCCGTTGGCCTCGCGGCCCCCCCGGGCGGCGTCGGGCTCCCCCCCGGCGTCGTCGCCGTTCTCCTCGGGGCCTCGGCGGGGCCTCTGGCGGGCCTTGGCCGCCTCCTTCTTCTTGGCCGCCTTCTTCTTGGCCAGGTCCGACGGCATCGCGGCGGCAGGAGCCCTCGCCCGGCGCCCGCCCTCGACGGCCTGCCTGCCTCCCTCCGGCCAAGGCCTGCTCCGTCCGGCCTCCTGCTGCCTCGCTCGCTCGCGGGCTCCGGCCGGCCGCGCTTTCCCTCCTGTCGCAACAGAGCAGCTGCCTCTGCTGCCGCCGCCGCCGCCGCGTGCACACCAAGCCCCGCCCCCAGGCCTCGCCGACTCCGCCAATGGCCGCCGGAGACGTCAGCGCTCGCCGGGCCCCGGAGCACGACGGGAAAGCGAGTCCCGGTGTTGTGCCGGCGCCCGGCAGGCCCCGCGCGGGAAGCGGGAACCTTGGGAAATGGAGTCCGCCCTCTTCCCCGGTGGGAGGGAGGCGCCGCTGGGGCGGAAGAAGAGGAGCAGGAGGAAGCGTAGGACTCCGGAGGCCGCCTTGCGGGGAGGGGGACGCGTGTGAACGCGGGACACGTGTCGCGGCGCAGCGGCGGAAGGTGAGCCCGGGAAGCCGGAGCCCGCCTTGCGGGGCAGGAGCGAGAGAGCCGGGCTGGGCGGAGGGGAAGGGGCAGACCGCCCCGTCGGGGGCAGCCGCGGAGATGAGCCAGGCAGCAGCGCCCCTCCGGCCTTGGGGCCGCCGGGCGCACCGGGGCGCCTCCTTGGCGCTTGCCGCCCTCTCTGCGCCTGTCCCCTCCTGCTAAGGGACCCCCTGCCCCGATGGCCCCTTCGAGCGGGTGATGCTGCCCCGGCGCACATCGATCCTCTTTCTCTTTCCTCCCTCCGAGTTAGACGGCGCGGTCGGGGTGGTCCCCTTGACCTTCTTCTGGGGGCACTTCGTGGGGTGGGGGCTGCTGTCTTCCTTGCTGTCCAGGCGGTGCCCATCCTCCCTGACCTCCCTCCCAGTCTGCCCGAAGCCCTTGATTTAGACGTCGCGGACGGGCGCACCGTTTCCTCCCCCTCTTTTGGGGGGCGCCTTGTGGGGTGGATCCCGCTGTCTTCCCTGTTGCCCAGGCGCGCCATCGTGACCTCCTTCCTTCCTCCCTCCACCCTCCCAGGTTTGCGCTTAGCCCCGGCCTTTGACGGCGCGTCCGGGAAGGCGCCCCGCTGCCCCTCCGCTCGCCGCTCCATGGTCGCGGAGCCCCGGCTGCCCCGTCCGGGCGCCCGCCGCCGGCCATGCGCGTGGCCACGGTGCTGGCGGTGCTGCGCCCGGCGCTGCCGCTGCTGCTGGGTCTGTCGCTGGGCTGCAGCCTGAGCCTGCTGCGCGTCTCGTGGATCCAGGGCGACGCCGGAGACTCTTGCCCCGAAGCGGCCGGCGGAGCCGCGCTCGGCCATGGGCGGCAGCCCGACGGAGAGGGGCTGCCCGGGGGCGGCGGCGGCGGAGCGGGGCCGCGCAGGAAGGAGGGCGAGGAGTCGCAGGAGGAGTTCAAGCCGCGCATCGTGCCTTACTACAGGGACCCCAGCAAGCCCTACAAGAAGGTGCTCAGGTAAGGCACTTAGGCTGGAGGGGGCGAAGCTTCTCCCCCTCCCCAGAGCTGGGTTCCAGGGGCTTTTGAGAGGGAAACTGTTATGCCAGAGGTAAGCAAGGCTTTTGCCAACAGTCCCTCTGGCTTTGGGAGAAGCAAAGAATCTCAGAAGAGAACTAGGAATGAAGATAGACTGACTCTGTACCAAGTATCTGAAGAAGTGTGCATGCACACGAAAGCTCATACCAAAATAAAAACTTAGTTGGTCTTTAAGGTGCTACTGAAGGAATTTTTTTATTTTACTTCGATCCAGACCAACACGGCTACCTACCTGTAATCTGTACCAAGAAGTTCTATAAGAGCTGCTGGATCAGGCCAATGGTCCATTTAGTCCAATATCCACTTCTCACAGGGTTCAATCAGATGCCTATTATGGGAAGCCTTCAAGCAGGATTTGAACACAGGAGCACTTGCTCCCTCCCCCTGGAGGCAGAGCACAGCCATCCTGGCTAAGAGCCCTCCATTACCCCCCCTCCTCCTCCATGAATTCATCCAATCTTCCTTTAAAGCCACCCAGATAGGTGGCCATTCCTGCCTCCTGTGGCTGGGAGTTCCACAGTTTAACTCTATGCTGTGTGAATAAATACTTCTTTTTCTCTGCCCAGAGTCTTCCAACATTCTGCTTCCTGGGATTTCCATGAGTTCTAGTGCCATGAGACTAAGGAGGAAAACTCTTCTTTTCCTACTTACCCATCCCATGCATGATTACATAATCTTGGTCAGATCTTTGCTTCCTGTGCGCTGGGGACAACCACACATTGCAGGAGGGAGTGGAGGCAGGGAGAGCCTGGCTCAGCTACAGTGAGCTGCTGGTGGCCTTCCGCGGGAGAACGACCCCAGTGCCCCATGCTGCTGCTGCTGCGATGCAGATCTGTGGGTATGGAGGAGCATTCACGCTCAGGAGGAGTTTTCCCTCTCTAAGTGCTCAAAGCTCCTCACCGAGCTCAAGGTTGTCCTCTGAACTAGCCAGATGTTTAACTGAGAATCAGTCCCAATCAGTCCATCATTTGAAAAAGAAGACTTTAGAGTCTCTTTGCTCCTTGTGTATACCTGTGAAGAGATCCAGGATTTAAAACTTCAAAGCCAAATTGAGAGTATGTGGGTCAAAATTAAGGGAGAGAAAAATATCAGTGATCTCATTGTGGGAGTTTACTATAGACCCCCCAAGCCAAACTGAGGACGCAGATGAAGCCTTCCTAGAACAGATGACCAGGCATTCAAAAGGAGGTGAGATAGTAGTAATGGGGGATTTCAACTATCCTGATATTTGTTGGATGTCAAACTCAGCCAAGAGCATAAGGTCGAACAGATTCCTCACCGGCCTTGCAGACAATTTCATTGTCCAAAAAGTGGGAGAAGCAACAAGAGGATCAGCCACTTTAGATCTGGTCCTAACCAATAGTGATGACCTGGTTAGTGGGGTAGATTTGGCAGGATCATTAGGTGGGAGTGATCATGCTCTTCTGGAGTTTATTATTCAGCAGAAAGGAGCAACCAAGCATACTAAGACTCAAATTCTAGACTTTAAGAAAGCCGACTTCAGAAAACTTAGGGAAACGCTGGGTGAAATCCCATGGACAGTAATACTAAAAGGGAAGGGAGTTCATGATGGTTGGGAGTTTGTTAAAGGGGAGATATTAAAAGCACAACTTCAGGCAATACCAATGAGACGGAAACATGGAAGGTGCCTAAGGAAGCCAGGGTGGCTATCTAAAGAACCTTTAACTGAGTTAAGATTTAAAAGGGATATGTACAAAAAATGGAAAAAGGGGGAAATCACCAGAGAGGAATTCAAACAAATAGCCAGTACGTGTAGAGACAAAGTCAGAAAAGCTAAAGCAGAGAATGAACTCAGGCTTGCTAGAGAGGTTAAAAGCAACAAAAAGGGCTTTTATGGGTATGTCCGTAGCAAAAGGAAGAACAAGGAAACAGTGGGGTCACTTAGACGAGAAGATGGTGAAATGCAAACAGGGGACAGAGAAAGGGCAGAACTCCTCAATGCCTTTTTTGCCTCAGTCTTCTCCAAAAAAGAAAACAATGCCTGACCTGAAGAATATGGAGCAGATGATTCAGCAGGGGAAACACAGCCCAGAATAAGTAAGGAGGTAGTACAAGAATACTTGGCTAGTTTAGATGTATTCAAGTCTCCAGGGCCAGATGAACTACATCCAAGAGTATTAAAAGAACTGGCAGAGGTGATTTCAGAACCACTGGCAATAATCTTTGAAAATTCCTGGAGAACAGGCGAAGTTTCAGCAGACTGGAGGAGGGCAAATGTTGTCCCTATTTTCAAAAAGGGGGAAAGAGAGGACCCAAACAATTACCGCCCAGTCAGCCTGACATCAATACCAGGAAAGATTCTAGAGCAGATCATTAAGCAAATGGTCTGTGAGCACCTAGAAAGGAACGGTATGATCACTAAAAGTCAGCATGGGTTTCTGAAAAATAGGTCATGTCAGACTAATCTGATCTCATTTTTTGACAGAATTACAAACCTGGTAGATGAAGGGAACGCTCAAGTTTGCAGATGACACCAAATTGGGAGGGGTGGCTAATACCCCAGAGGACAGGATCACACTTCAAAATGACCTTAATAGATTAGAGAACTGGGCCAAAGCAAACAAGATGAATTTTAAAGTACTACACTTGGGCAAAAAAAAAAATATGAAAGGCACAAATACATGATGGGAGACACCTGGCTTGAGAGCAGTATATGTGAAAAGGATCTAGGAGTCTTGGTAGATCACAAACTTGACATGAGTCAGCAGTGTGATGCAGCAGCTAAAAAAGCCAATGCAATTCTGGGCTGCATCAATAGGAGTATAGCATCTAGATCAAGGGAAGTAATAGTACCACTGTATTCTGCTCTGGTCAGACCTCACCTGGAGTACTGTGTCCAGTTCTGGGCACCACAGTTCAAGAAGGATACTGACAAGCTGGAACGTGTCCAGAGGAGGGCAACCAAAATGGTCAAAGGCCTGGAAACGATGCCTTATGAGGAACGGCTTAGGGAGCTGGGTATGTTTAGCCTGGAGAAGAGAAGGTTAAGGGGTGATATGATAGCCATGTTCAAATATATTAAAGGATTATTATTAATAGAATTTATACACCTCCCTATACCTGGAGGTCTCTAGAACTGGGCAATATATCAATATATCATCCAAGTCTATATCATAATATCAGTTTCATAATTTCAGTTTCATAGCCATGTTCAAATATATAAAAGGATGTCATATAGAGGAGGGAGAAAAGTTGTTTTCTGCTGCTCCAGAGAAGCGGACACGGAGCAATGGATTCAAACTAAAAGAAAGAAGCTTCCACTTAAACATTAGGAAGAACTTCCTGACAGTAAGAGCTGTTCGACAGTGGAATTTGCTACCAAGAAGTGTGGTGGAGTCTCCTTCTTTGGAGGTCTTTAAGCAGAGGCTTGACAGCCATCTGTCAGGAATGCTTTGATGGTGTTTCCTGCTTGGCAGGGGGTTGGACTGGATGGCCCTTGAGGTCTCTTCCAACTCTATGATTCTATGAAAAATGGCAACTAGGCATTCTGTTTGGGCAACTGTAACCCTGGTTTAAGTGCCCAGCTTATATATCTTGAGTTTCTAACACTGAAAGGATCCAGGAAGTCTCCCCCCCCCTCCTGCAGTGACAAGCTCTGCTCCTCCCTGGTGTCCAAGAGCGCGCAGGATCCGAGGGAGAGCCAAACAGAGGTTAGAGGTACCCAGGCAGAGTTGGAGGCTGCTTGGAAACATCCAGGAGGGGGTGGGGGGCAGCGCCCTTCAGCCCTGGCAACTGCTCCGTAGGGGCAAGACCTACTTGGGAGGGTTGCTGAGACCACTAGGCTGAGTCCACAGTGGTACCTTGGTTCTCAAACGTAATCAGTTCCGGAAACAATAGCCGACAGCTGCATCGGACGTTCAGCTTCCAAAAAACGTTCGAAAACCAGAAGACTTTATTCCAGGTTTCCAGTGTTCGGGAGCTGATTTGTTCGTCAGCTAAGCCATTTGAGAACCAATGAATAAAGAGTTAACTCTTTATAGGGAAGTTTTTAATGTGTGATGCCTTACTGTGCTTTTATAATTTGCTGGAAGCTGCTCCAAGTGGCTGGGACAACCCAGTCAGATGGGCGGCAGGTAAATGATTTCTTATTATTGGAGATTTGCTTCCTTTCTTGCTGACCTGCATCGGACTCCAGCCCTGACAATATTTGTATGTTGCATTGCATCGTATCACAGTTTCAAGCGCCTTTTTAATTTCTCTCGCTTTCCACTTGAGACAAAAAGCTCTCCTCCTCCTCCTCCTCCTTGCACAGGACGCGCTACATCCAGACGGAGCTGGGCTTCCGCGAGCGGCTCTTTGTGGCCGTGCTGACCTCCAAGGCCACCCTCAGCACCCTGGCTGTGGCCGTGAACAAGACAGCGGCCCACCACTTCCCCCACCTCCTCTACTTCACGGGGCTGCGGGGGGCCAAGGTGCCCCACGGCCTGGCGCTGGTGTCGCACGGGGACGAGCGGCCCGTGTGGCTCATGTACGAGACGGTGCGCTACGTCCACCAGCACTTCGGGGGCGACTTCGACTGGTTCTTCGTCATGCAGGACGACACCTACGTCCAGCCGGAGCGGCTCAAGGGGCTGGTGGCCCACCTGAGCATCCATCAGGACGTCTACCTGGGCCGGGCGGAGGAGTTCATTGGAGGGGACGAGCAGGCGCGCTATTGCCACGGCGGCTTCGGCTACCTGATCTCCCGGAGCCTCCTCCTCAAGCTGCACCCCCACCTAGACAGCTGCCGCAACGAGATCCTCAGCCTGCGGCCGGACGAGTGGCTGGGCCGCTGCCTTGCAGACTTCCTGGGGACCAGCTGCACCTCCCAGCACCAGGTGGGCAGGCGGGAGTCCCACTGGGCTAGAGACAAGAGTCCCACGGGGCCAAGGGGCTTGGAGGTGTGGCATGGAGGGAAGCAGGCGGGCAGGAGTCCCACTGGGCTAGAGACAAGAGTCCCACGGGGCCAAGGGGCTTGGAGGTGGGGCAATGGAGGGAAACAGGCAGGCGGGAGTCCCACTGGGCTAGAGACAAAAGTCCCACGGGGCCAAGGGGCTAGGAGATGAGGCTAGGCAGGCAGGACTCCCAGAGGCCAGTAGGCTAGGAGATGGAGCAAGGCAGGCAGGCAGGCAGGAGCCCCACAGAAGCCAGAGGCTGCTCCAGGGAAGCCAGTGGCCTCTTTACGCTTGGAGCCACTCCCAGCAGGACATCTGAGCAAATGACGTGGGGCTCACTCAGCCTCCTACTTGCTACTTCTGTCTCTGGGGAGGCAGTTAGGGGGACCTGGGAGACAGGGGTTGGTTAAGGCAGGCCTTGCCTTCTTCCTGGTCTGCTTCGAAGAGGCCTCCTGCGCTTGCCAAATAGCCCCATAGTAGTGGCTTGCTTGGGCTTAGGGGACAGCACCGAGTCCCAAGGCAAATTTCCACATCCTGAGAAGTTTAAGTCAGGGAGAAAGAAGAGCAGGGAAGGATTTGTGCAGGAGAGCAAAGGGAGCTGGTTGGTCATTGCCTTCGTCCGGCTCTCCCTGCCCTGTGGCCGCAGGGAGCATGTCGGGAGATTGGAGCCTGGAGGCGAGTTCAAATTCCTACTCAGTGAGAACACAGGCTAGTAGACTTTAAGTCACGTGTTCTCAGCTTAACCTGCTTCGCAAAGTGGTTGTGATGAGGATTAAACATCTGTGGCACATCTGCTTTTGGGGATGGAAAAAGAGGCAGCTGATAGCAAGTCTTTGATGCAAATACTCCTGCAGAGAAGGACCAGGAGACCATCATCTCCTCCCTGCCTCCCTCCCTCCCTCTCTTAGGGTCAGAATTACCTGTCCTACGAACTGGCCAAGAATGCGGACCCAGAGAAGGAGGAGGGAGAAGACTTTTGGGGAGCGATTGCCGTGCACCCCATCACGGAGCCCACCCTCATGTATCGCCTGCATAAGAGGTTCAGCAGGATCAAGCTGGAACAGACCTACCAAGAGATAGAGGAGCTGCAGGTAAAGAGGGGAGAGAGCCCCCCCACACCCACACCCCACAGTCTCTCTCACTGCTGGTGGTGGAGAGGATGGAGGCCGCTGGGTGCTGGTCTCAGGCAGGGAGGGGGGAGAGCAGCTTTGGGTCCCCTTCCGGCATGGTGATTTCTAAGGCCGGGTGACTTCCACAGAAGCAAACGGGATGACACCAGAGGCTACAAGCACCCCTGATTCTCAGGGGGTCCCTGGAGGTGGCTGCAAAGTCACCCAGCGCCACCCTTTTGCTCCCGGTTCTCCCTACGCAGCATCTGGTGGAACGGAAAGTCGGTCTTTTTGTTTGGTGCAGACTACAAAGGAGCTGCTGGGCAGGATCAGACCCTGCAAGCTCTACCTGCTGCATGCAGCTGAGGATTTCCCAGGAGGGGCAGCTGGAGGCTTCTGGGTGCTCACAAGTGGGGGTGGGGTGCATGAAGGTGATTCGGGGTGCCTGCAGCAGCTGCTGTGCTGGGCCCAGGCTGGGAGCCTGAAGGTCTTGCTGCAACTCGGCTTCATTCCTGGATTGCCTGCAGGCAACGCTCTGCTGGATAGTTTGGGCCATTTCCCTGCTGCCCCTTCTGCAAAAGGGCTCAGGGGTGAGGAACTGTCTGGCCCAGCCTGCTACTGCCCAGGAAAGACCTGCTGGCTCTTCTCCCTCCCTCCCTCTCTCTCTCTCTGGCATCCAGTGCAGTTGCAGGGAGAGCCATGAATTGCCCTCTGTCCTGACTGAAGAGAGCCTTGGGGGTTTTCTGGGCTCTGCTCTGCAGCCCAGGTGCCTCAGACGCCCCCCCCCCCCCCGGAGCAGAGCATGAACTGGCTGAGTCTATTTGGCTCTGCTCAGGGCACCTTCCCTCCCCCCAGCCCCCACCCCCTGCTTTGGCTTCAGAAATGTATTCATAGAATCACAGAACTGCGGAGTTGGGCGGGACCCCAAGGGTCATCCAGCCCAGCCCCCTGCAGTGCCAGGAGCCACAGCTCCAGAATCCCTGGCAGGTGCCCCCCCCCAGCCTCTGCTTAGGAATCTTCAATGAAGGAGAGTCATCACATGTTGGGTCTGGTGGGCTGGAGACCCCCAGGTGGGTCTAGCTGCAAAAAGCCAGCCAGCAGTAGTGGCCCCTCTCAGAGTGGGAGTTAACGCTTTATTAGCAAGAACACAATGAGTTTCAGGCCTAATGAGCCCAGCAGTTCATACCCAGTAGGGGTCCTGCCCCCATGAATTTTATTTCAATTCACTTTTAATTTGTATACCACCTTTAGATACAGTGGTGCCTTGCTTAACGAATGCCCTGCTTAACGAAATTTCCGCTTAACGAAAGGATTTTTCGAGCGGAGGTTGCCTCGCTAGACGAATTCGTTTTATGAAAAATTCATCTAGCGAATCGCTGTTTCCCATAGGAATGCATTGAAATTCAATTAATGTGTTCCTATGGGCAAATTTTTTTTAAAAAAAAATTCAATGCATTCCTATGGGATTCGCTAGACGAATTTTTCGTTATAAGAAAAGACCCGTGGAACGAATTAAATTTGTCTAGCGAGGCACAAGGCGGTTTACAAGCTGAAGAAACAACAAAATAGACAGCAAAGATCATACGTGTAATAACAATCTCATCCAAAGCATAAAAGTCACAATAATTTAAATCAATTACCAAGAATGAGAGTCCCTGCCTTTCCACAGCCATCTATAAGTCTCCTTCTCTCCAGGGCTTTTCCCAAGCACCTAGAGACTGTACCTCCGTGCAGCCTGCTGCTGCCCTGCCCATTTCAGCTCTCTTCTGGTTCTGGGAGACAAGGTGGGAGGGGAGTGTGTTGCAACAGCAGGAGGAGACACCCTGTGCTTCTTCACCAGCTAGGCTCCTCTCTGCCTCTTGGCCTCCCTCCTCTCCCGCCTCAGTTTCTGCCTTCGATTCTGTACTTCCCTCTGCCACAGACTCCCCCTGCTCACTAAGCCCTGTTCCCTCTTCAGCTTCCCACACCTTCTCCTCCCCATTTTCTCCCTCTGACCCCAACTGGTTCAGTCCGTGACACACCAGGGCTTGTAGATTCCTTCAGCATCCCTTGTTTTGGGCTGAGCGATACTTTTTGGAAACCCCCTTTTCCACGGTGTGGTCCAGCAGCACGGCAAGGAAGAAGGGCGGAGGATGTCTTAACAGGGTCTCTCCTCTCGTCCCGGCAGGCTCAGATCCGCAACCTGACGTCGCTGATGCCATCGGGGGAGGCGGAGCTGTCGTGGCCTGTCGGGGTCAGCGCCCCCTTCTCCCCCAAGTCCCGCTTCGAGGTGATTGGCTGGGACTACTTCACGGAGCAGCACCTATTCTCCTGCCCCGACGGGGCCCCCAAGTGCGAGCTGCAGGGGGCCAGCAAGGCGGACGTGGGTGACATCCTGCAGGCGGCGCTGGAGCAGCTGAACCGGCGCTACCAGCCGCAGCTGCGCTTCCGCAAGCGCCGGCTGCTCAACGGCTACCGCCGCTTCGACCCCACGCGGGGGATGGAGTACCAGCTGGAGCTGCTGCTGGAGGCCGTCACCCAGAAGGGCCACAGCCACCTCCTCTCCAAGCGGGTGCAGCTGCTGCGCCCGCTCAGCCAGGTGGAGATCATCCCCATGCCCTACGTCACGGAGGCCACTCGCCTGCAGCTGGTGCTGCCCCTCACCGTGCAGGAGCTGGACTTCCTGGGGGGCTTCCTGGACGCCTTTGCCACCAACGCCCTGGATGCCAGGGACAACTCCCGACTGACCCTGCTCTTCGTCTACGACCCCTACGATGCCCAGCGTGTGGGGCAGGTGGACGTCTTTGCCGGGGCCAAGGCCATGGTGGCCGAGCTGGAGAGGCGCTACTCGGACGTCAAGATCCCCTGGATCAGCGTCAAGACGGAGGTCCCCTCCCAGGTCAAGCTGATGGACATTGTCTCCAAGAAGCACCCTGTGGACACCCTCTTCTTCCTGGCCAGCGTCTGGACGGAGGTCACGGCTGAGGTCCTCAACCGCTGCCGCATGAACGCCATCAGCAGCTGGCAGGTCTTCTTCCCCATCCACTTCCAGGAGTTCAACCCGGCCCTGGCCTTCCGCGGGGGCGAGCAGGCGGCCGGCGGCGCTTCGGCCTCCTCCGACTTCCCTCGGGACGGGCGCTTTGACCGGCAGGCCTTCTCGGAGGCCTGCTTCTACAACGCGGACTACATGGCGGCCCGGGCGAGGCTGGCGTCCGACGTGCTGGACCGCGAGGAGGCTCTCGAGGGCCTGGAGGCCTTTGACGTCTTCCTGCGCTACTCGGAGCTGCACGTCTTCCGGGCGGCGGAGCCAGGGCTGGCGCAGAAGTACGTCTTGCGGGGCTGCAACCCCCGCCTGAGCGAGGAGCTCTACCACCGCTGCGTCCTCAGCAACCTGCAAGGACTCGCCTCCCGATCCCACCTGGCCATGGCGCTCTTTGAGCAGGAGCAGGCCAACAGCACCTGACCGGGGGTGGGGTGGGGGTACAAGAAGGGAGGCGGCTGTGCTTGGCAGCTGGGGGGGGGGGATGGAAGAGAGAACCCAATGACCCAATTTTTACAAAAAACGAGAAAACCAATTAAACGTTTCCTTGCAGCTGCAATTGCCCTGCCTGTGTCCCCTGGGTCTCTCCTCCTGTTTGGGGGTGGGGGGGGAGAGGGAGGGAGCCCCAGCAGCAGCTCAGTCCTTCATGGGGGGTGGACCAGGGAGAACTTAGAATAATGGTTGGCATTGCGTGTGTGTGTGAGTGAGTGAAGTCAAATGGCTGAGTTATCAACACTGAAGTGGCCTTTGGATGGGGTCCAAAGGAAAGCAGAGCAAGACGTTTGGGCCCAGCTGGGCTGCAGGAGTTGCCCCAAAGAGGCATTTGAGGCGCCCTCCAAGCATCTTAAGGACTCCACTCTGGATTTGGTAGCCTTTTCTTCTCCTGAAGATACTATCCCGCGCAAGGCAGCAGAGGTTTAAAATCAGAGTTTTCCTTTTCCTAGATGGGCTGCTACCTTCCGAGGTTGACAAGCCCCGTCAGCCCCTTATTATGAAAGAAGACCTGCCCCTCCCCTTGCCACGGTTTCTCTGCTCCCTAGTTGGCTACTCCCAGCGTTGGTGGCCATGAGCCATTCTCCATCGCCCCTTCTGCTGTCCTCCTCAGGAGCAAACCCCCCCCCCCAGGACTAGGTACAGAGAGGTAGCCGTGTTGGTCTGCTGTAGTCGAAACAAAAATTAAAAAAAATTCCTTCCAGTAGCACCTTAGAGACCACCTAAATTTGTCATTGGTATGAGCTTTCCTGTGCATTCAGGTATCTGTAGCATGCACACGAAAGCTCATACCAATGACAAACTTAGGTGGTCTCTAAGATGCTACTGGAAGGAATTTTTGTTCTTTCCTTTCCCCCCAGGACTGTTGAGCACATGGTCTGTAGGTGGAAGCTGCCTTGGACGGGGTGCCAATCCCCGTCTCCTTGCGCTCGGCTCTCCTCGGCAACTGAGCGGGGAATGGCTCTGGCTTCTCTTTTTGAGGAGGGGGCTTCCCATCTCTGCGGGGCGCCTCGGGTTGGGAGTCTGACGCCGCCTCCATCCCCACGTGCCACAGAAGCGCCCCACTTCCGAGGGGTTGGGCTGCCCTGCCGTTAGAGCGGCGCATATAAGGGCTGGGGGGGGCGCATCCCCCCCTCTCTCCGCAGCACCGCGCAGGCGCCTGGCGGAAGAGCAACGCGTGTGGCCGAGCTGGCGCCGGAGACCCCGCCAGGTACGCGGGTCCGGCCGGGCAAGAGAGGGGCGCAGCGCCGGCGGCGGCCCTTCGCGCTTAGTTTTCCCGGGGGGCTGTTTGGGAGGGCCGCCTTCCTCTCCGCGCGCGCGCGCGCCAGTCGCCTGTCTCTCACCCTGCGCGCCCCCTTGCCCAGGAGGGGCCGCGACCTGCGCCCGAGACAAAGCCCCCCCCCCTCCTTCCCGAGGCGGAGAAGGGCTGTACTGGGGCCGGCGGAGTCCCGGGACTCTTCTGGGGCGCAGCCAGTCGCCTTCCCGCGGAGATCGCCCCGCTCCCGGCCCCTCATCTTGCGCGCCTCCGACGCTGCGCGCATCTTGCCGAGCTGGGCTCCCCTTTCGAGCCGGCGACGGGCACCGGCCTCTCCCTGCCCGGGCAGATCAGGGGGCGCCTGGCCGAAGAGAGGCTGCCCTACTGCCCCTGCGCCCCGTTTACTTTTTTCCTTCCAGAAATGGATCCCGCGGCTCCGCTGCGCGCCGGCCCAGCGTAAGAAAATGGGGGCGCCGGGCGGCTTAAGTCTAAGCGACCCCGCCGCAGCCGGACCTTTGAGATCTACCTGGCCCGGAGCAGGTAGGCTCGGCCGCTTGTAGGGCGAAGGGACCCCGGGGGCGCCCGCGGGCCGGGGGGGGGTCTGTGGTCCGAAAGCGCAACCGGGCTCTCGAGAGGGGAGGTCGGGGCGGGGGGGTCTCTTCCTGCTCCCTGGCTGCGCTTGTTTCCTTGGCTGCGCGACTTGCCGGCCTCGGCAGGTCGGGACAGTGCAGCGTGAAGCAGCAGCTGTTTGGTATACCGGTACAGAACGCCAATTCTCGCCTGAAACCCAGAGGAGGCAATGCTGAGCTGAACCGAGGGGCTCTGAATCCGTATCTGGCAATTTCCTACGTGCTGATGCGGGGCGGGGCGGGGGGAGGCACAAAAGGCCAGCGGCTGAGCCCTCCCCTCCTCCTCGGCGCTTGGGAAGGCCCTGGGATGACTCCACTACCCGCCAAAGTCTCAAATACCCTGGGACCTGGATGAAGCATAAAGTTGGAAGGCACGCCAAGGGTCATCTAGTTCAACCCCCTGCAATGCAGGAATTGCAAGCATTTTAACTGGTGACTGGGAGTGGCCACCAAGACCATATAACACAGGGGTCCCCAAACTAAGGCCCGGGGGCCGGATGCGGCCCAATCGCCTTCTAAATCTGGCCCGCCAACGGTCCGGGAATCAGCATGTTTTTACATGAGTAGATTGTGTCCTTTTATTTAAAATGCATCTCTGGGTTATTTGTGGGGCCTGCCTGGTGTTTTTACATGAGTAGAATGTGTGCTTTTATTTAAAATGCATCTCTGGGTTATTTGTGGGGCATAGGAATTCGTTCATATTTTTTTTGTCAAAATATAGTCCGGCCCCCCACAAGGTCTGAGGGACAGTGGACCGGCCCCCTGCTGAAAAAGTTTGCTGACCCCTGATATAACACCAGTTCTGAAAAACCTACATTGGCTCCCAGTACGTTTTGGAGCACAATTCAAAGTGTTGGTACCGACCTTGCAAGCCCTAAACAGTCTTGGCCCAGCAGACCTCAAGGAGCGTCTCCACCCCCATTGTTCAGCCCGGACACTGAGGTCCAGCTCCAAGGGTCTTCTGGCAGTTCCCTCCCTGTGAGGTTACAGGGAACCAGGCAGAGGGTGAGGTGTAAATAATAATAATAATAATAATAATAATAATAATAATAATAATAATTATTATTATTATTATTGCCAATCCCTCCCTCCTGCGCTGGCAAACTCCCCTTTCCCCCAGGAGGCTTCAGTTGGGCACCCCTACATCTTGCCCCACACGATGTGGCTGTGTGGGTGCCTCCTTCCTGCAGGTGGGTGCTGATTCTGCCAGGGGGGCTGGGCGACTCCCTCGGCCTCGTAGTCGATTGCAGGGGGTTGGACTTGATGACCCTTGGGTCCCCCCCAACTCTACCATTCTAGACTCAGTTTTCCCAGGGATCTGTGACCCCCCCCCACCGCCACTGTGTCCCTGGGTGTGGGAATGATTTGGCCTTTGCCTCCAGCAGCTCCTCCTCCTCCTCGGGGGTCTTCTTCTCTGCTGCGTTGCCATCACAGCTGCATGAAGTTTCCGAAGGAGGCAGCTCATCTCTTGGAAGCCTCTGCCTGATGGTGAGTCGTGTGTCCCACCCACCCCCACTCTTGGGAAATCACAGCAGACTGGTCCAGACGGCAATGACAGGGCTGCCCACCCCCACCCCCAAGCCTGGATCTGACCCCCTGGAGTCAGCTGGGCGCCTAGTTGCCTTGGGTGAAGCAAGGGGCTTTTCTGAAGGCCGGTGCCCTGCTCTCCTCCTGGGTTGGAGGAGGCAGAATGGGGACGAATCTGTGTCTGGCAAATCTGCAATGAGCCTCTCTGGCCTGGTTGCAGGCAGGATCCTGACCACCTCTGCTTTTGGCTCATAGCTCCAGTTGAAACCCCCTGCCACTGAGCAGAGGGAAAAACAAAACCACTTGTAGGAGCTGGCTGGTTCATTGTGCGGAGGAGGGGCAAGGAAGAGAGGCTTCCCTGCTCTGTGTGACCCCTTCCCTTCCCTGAAATGGGGTGGAATGAAGGCAGGGAGGGGTGGGGGGGTGATGTGCAACCCAGGAGGGAAGATGCAGCCCAACCGTCTTAAGCCACTCAACTCACTCTGGCCACATCCTTTCTGGCAGCAGTGTTTGGGTCCTTTTGGCCCCTGGACCTGCTCTTCCTTTCTCTTCCTGCTACTCCGGAGAAAAGTCCTCAGCAGTCTGACCTCTATGGTGTGTTTGCAGGGGGGGGGGGTCCTGCCTGGCTTGACGAGGCTTCAGCCACTGAAGTGGGGAGGGGGAAGAGACCACAGAGCAGGCCTATCCTGGGTGCCAACTCCCTGGGTACCCAAGCACCCACAAAATTCCCTGTGAAGGGGCCAGACCCCCACAAATTTTGTTGCATGCTGCATGGCACCCACAGCCCCGGGCACCCATGGTCACGGGGCCCAGCTGGCACTCCTGGGGCCTATCCTGGTATCTCTGCCATAGCTGGAGTTGTGTGTGTATCCCAACTTTGCAAGTCCAGTCGGGAGTGAGGACAGGTCGCCTTCCTGCCCAGTTCCCTGCTGGTTGCAGAGTCAGTGCGTGTTCTCTCCTGGGTCCTCCTTGCCGCTGCTGCAGCATTTCTAAAGGCTGTGAGCAAGCAGCCCAGACTCTGGCTCAGCAGGGATAGCCTTGGATTTGGGCTTGGGGAGAAGAGCTGATAAGGGGGGGGAGGCTGGCAAAGCTCTTTCTGATTGGCCGGAAGGAGCTAGGTGGGTGGGTGGGTGGGGCAGCAGGAGGCAGGGCTGGCCACCCACCTGGACGACCTGGAAAGAGCATGAGATAAATTCATGGAGGGGGAAAGGGCTATGGGTGGGTCCTAGCCAGGATGGCTCCACAGATGGAGGCAGGAAATGCTTCTGAATCCCACTTGCAAGAAACACCAGGAGGGGCGAGTCGCTCTTGCACTCATGTCCCCCTCCCTGGTTTCCCACAGGCATCTGATCAGCCACTGTGGGAACTGGATGGGCCATTGGCCTGATCCAGCGGCCCTTTGCGGGCCTGGCTGGGCTCTTGGGTTCTGCCGTGCAGACGGAGGCAGGTGTGTTGCGATGGGGGGGGGGTCCTGCTTCCTCCTCCTGATGCTGGGGAGCAACAACTTCTCTCATGAACCTGCTGTGAGCAAACACATGTCTAGCTGTCTCCTGTGGAGCTGGGTGGGGTTTTTGAATACACGGCCCACCCTTCCCAATCCTAGACTGGCTCCCCAAATTCAGCAGTTGGGCACACAAAATGCATAACGAAGAAACCCCAAATCTCTCTCCCGTTCTCTCATGGAAAAGGCCACAACGAGAAGGAGCCACCATCATTCCCAGCCCCAAAGGCACAGCTTGGCTTGCCTCCCAGTGGCTTCCCCTTCCACGAGGGAGCCTGTTGTGGGGTCACCTGTGTGCCCAGATCCATAGTGCCCCTGCCCCCCATGCCACGCTTCTGCCACGGAGGGCCTTCTTCTTCATGGCCCCTTCACTCCTCACCCCACTCCCTTGCTCTACACACCTTCCTTGGCATCTAGGTCTCTTAGCACTGGCTGGCCTCCTCGCTGGCTGAAGGTGTGGAGCCCAGGAGGAGAAGCCTCCTCTCCAGATTCACTTGCTGTGAAGGAGCCCTCCATCAGAAGCGGGTTTAGGGGAGCATGGCCGGTTTGCTTGCATCGGGTGCCGAGCTCAGAGGGCACCTCGGGGGACGCTGCAGCAATGATGAGCAACAGAATGCAAGAGGCGGGTGTGTTTGTGTGTGTGTGTGTGTGCCAAATTATGGTGTCGCACAGAGTGCCGCAGAAATTTTAAAGCCCAGCGTCCGCCACGGCCTCCATCCTAGGAGTTCTTCTTTGCTGTGTCTCCCAGTCTGCAGGGGAAAAGGATCGGGGCCCAAAGACTCAGGGAAAGTATGAGTGAGTGCAGATACTGGATGGTCATTTGTCATGGATACTTTAGTTGTTATTCCTGCCTTGTAGGGGGTTGGACTAGATGATCCTCGGGAGTCCCTTCCAACTCTACCATCTCTGCAGGGAAGCGGCGCATTCAGCAAGCCCAACACAGAAAGATTGTCGGTTGCCTTTATTGCTTCTGAGGTGCCAAGGCAGGAACTGCAGCTGACCATTTATTTGCTTTTGGGACACTGTTGCTTCAGGGTGGAGAACATCTCACTATCTTGTGCATTTTTGCACGTGTGCGTGCGCGTGTCTTCCAGCTTCTTCAGTGCACTCCTAAAGATCTGGCTTGGCTGACAGACAAAGTGGCAGACCCTTTGGCGGCTATAAAGTCTTGGAAATACAGGACCAATCTGGTCTGGTCTTTAATTGATAAAACATGTCAAGCCAGGTGTGCAAGGAAATGGAGCTGTGTCTTCCCACCCTTAGGACAGGTGGGGTGGGGGACCTCCTAGCCATGACAACAGGTGTGGGGCGGCTAAGGGCAGGGCTTCAAAGGAACAACCAGGGGCTTAGACTGGGCTCCCAGTAGTTCCATTGCTGGAGCAAGGTCTGCTCTCTCTTATTTATTTCATAAAATCCACACACTGCTCAATGGTCAAAACCACCCCCTCAAAGCAGTTTACAAAAAGATAAGACAACCAAGGAAAAATGCATTAGTTTAAAACGGATGAAATGCTTAAATCCACATAAACTTTCAAAGCACCCAGGCAGGCTTGTTGAAACAAGCATATTTATAGCAGGCGCTGGAAAGAGTGCGGGGAAGGTGCCTGCTTGATGTCAAGAGGCAGGGAGTTCCAAAGGGCAGGCGTTGCCACAATAAATGATGGTGTTCTTACAAATGCGGAAAATGGACATTATGTGGCACCTGGAGCAGGGCCTGTTCTGCCAATCAAAGCAGTTGAGTGGATGCATGTGGGGGGTAAGCTGGACCCAAGTTATTAAGGGCTTTCTATGCTAATAGATACAAGTACTGTAGATAAATAGGTACCACTCCGGCGGGAAGGTAAACGGCGTTTCCATGCACTGCTCTAGTTCGCCAGAAGCAGCTTAGTCATGCTGGCCACATGACCCGGAAGCTGTCTGTGGACAAACGCCGGCTCCCTTGGCTATTAAAGCGAGATGAGCGCCGCAACCCCAGAGTTGTCTGCAACCGGACTTAACAGTCAGGGGTACCTGTGCCTTTGCCTTTATACTAATAGAAACACCTTGGTCTCAGTCTGGTAGCTGATGCAGATCTCTGAGCACAGGGCTCACTCCTGTCAACCCCAACTGCAGTTCTGGACTGTGCCACTCAAACTGCATCTAGGTAAAGGTAAAGGTAAAGGGACCCCTGACCATTAGGTCCACTCGTGACCGACTCTGGGGTTGCGCGCTCATCTCGCATTATTGGCCGAGGGAGCCGGCGTATAGCTTCCAGGTCATGTGGCCAGCATGACAAAGCCGCTTCTGGCAAACCAGAGCAGCACACGGAAACGCCGTTTACCTTCCCGCTGTAGCGGTACCTATTTATCTACTTGCATTTTGACGTGCTTTCGAACTGCTAGGTTGGCAGGAGCTGGGACCAAGCAACGGGAGCTCACCCCGTCACAGGGATTCGAACCGCCGACCTTCTGATCAGCAAGCCCTAGGCTCAGTGGTTTAACCACAGCGCCCTTTTTTTAAAAAAAATGCAGTGTAGACTAAAGTTGCCTAACCCTCCAGGATTAGGGGCCCTGGTGGTTGAGCGTCATGAGTTTCATCAAAAAGAGGCAAAGGAAAAAGGGGGTGGGAGGAAGAAAGTAAAGGGGGGGAAAGAGAAAAGGAGAAGAATCAGAAGTTTTGTCCTTTCCCCTCAAGTTTTCTCTTTTGAGAGGACTCCTCCCTCTCCAAACTTCAGGTCTCCCCCAAGGGTGTCGAGGGCTCCCCTTTGTTTCTTCCTCATCCTCTCTCGTGACTACAACCCGATCCTTAGGAACCGGGTTAATTATTAGGAGGGAGGGATAAGGGCGGGTGTTCTGAGCGACTGAAAGGCGTGTTGCCAAAGGGTCCTGGAAGCAAAACAGGCGAATGATCTGGACTCAGCAGCGGCCCGTCTTGCGCCAAACGCAGGCAGGCAGGCGGTGCAAGCGTGGCAGGTTCGCCGGCGGGGAGGGTGGATGAAGCGGCTGCCCGAGTCTCTCTCCGAGGCTGGGCCCTTGCGCGCTTCCTGCAGGCGCACTGCAAGAGCCGCGTGGAATCACGCCAGGACCTGGCTGTACTTTTCCATTCATTTTCTCCTGAAGCCAGAGAGATCCGTTGGCTCTCCCTCCCTCTCCAGAACAAGGGGCCCTTTGCTCAAGCGCCCCCACCCACCGCAGCCCACATTCCCTGGGGCCACAAGCAGGCCTCCCGTGGTGACAGGTGATGCTGGAAGATTCAGGACGGGTGAAAGACCGTCCTCCTCTGTGCAAACTGCGGAACTCTCTCCCGCAGGAGACAATGGGGGGTTTAAAAAGCTTTAAAAGGGGGTTGGACGAATTCATGAAGCAGGAGAGGGCTATCCTTGGGAAGGTTGTGGACTCCCCTTCCCTGGAGGTTTTTCAGGAGAGGTTGGGTGGCCATCTGTCGGGGATGCTTGAGCTGAGATTCCTGCATTGCAGGGGGTTGGGCTAGATGACCCTCGAGTCCCTTCCAGCTCCACGATTCTATCCAGCAGTGCTTCTGGAGACCATTTGCTGGAAACCAAAGGAGGGGAAAGTTGCTCTGGCGCTGGAATCCTGCTTGCTGGTTTCCCATAATGGGCATCTGGGAGAACAGGAAGCTGGGCAACAGGGACCCTTGAGCAGGTCCAGCAAACTCTTTATTATATCATGGAGGGGGGGCTATCGATGGTCAACTGTAGAGTTGGAAGGGATCCCCAAGGGTCACCTGGCCCCAACCCCCTGCAATGCAGGGATCTCAGCTAAAACTCCCTGACAGGTGGCCACTCAACCTCCGAAGTGGGTGCTGGACCAGAGGGGACCCCCCTTGGCCTGATCCTCATGGGATGTTCTGCTGCGGATGGAGATGCCCTCGGCCGCCCCGTCCGGTGCCAAATCCTCCCCCGGCTTTTGCACCAGACCAGCCCCCCGAAGCCCGCGAGGTTCTTGGCAGGCCTGGCGAGGTTGCTCAGGCTCAGCCTCTGCATCTCCCCAGCAACGCGAAAGGCATTATACTGTTCCCATGGAAACTCGGGCAGAAGCATTTGGGAAGGAAGAGGGGAAGGAAGGAAGGAAGCTGCTGCCTGTGGGTCTTGGCAGCCCCGTCGCGGCGGCTGCGGCGGCGGAGCTTCTTTGTCTCCTCCTGGCCCACACGGACGGGAGGGCAGAGGAGCAGCAGCAGCCCCGGCTCCTGGGGAGGCGCACCCGGCCAGCAACTCCCGCCGCCCCCCAGTCCCGGGCTCCGGCGGCTGCAGGCGAGGCGGCGCAGCGCGCGAGCATTACCGCGCCTGGCCTGCGAGGCAGGGAGGCACCCACGAGCTCGAGAGCGGAGCGGACGAGGACCGGGGCAGCCGCCGGGTAAGTGCGAGGGGGGGGGGAGTGTGTGGACGAGGGGGCGGCCCCGCCGGGGAGAGGAGACCACCTTCTCCGCAGACTCTCGCTCGGCGCCCACGTGCGTAAGGCGGCCGGGGGCGCGGCCGCAGAAAGGGCCGGCCGAAGCCCTGGGAGGGGGGGCTGCCTCGGGGAGGGGGGAATGGGTCAGCCATCCGGGGAGTGGGGGGGGGGGCACGGAAGGGCAGCCATTTGCTGGCCCAAGGGGGGGGGTTCCGCAGCTGGGCTGCTACTAAGATGTTGCGCCTCTCTCTCTTGGACTCCCCCGCGGCTCATTTGCTTGTGCCGAAGGTAAACTTGCCTGGAGTGAGTGACCCCCCCCCCCAGTGCCTTCACCTGCTGCCTCCCCGGCTCCCCCCGACCCCTCCATCTGCTCGGACGCTGGTCTGTGAGGCTGGCAGTCAGCAGGAGGGGGCGGGTATTATGGATGCCGGAGCTCTTGGCGTCCGGACAGGGCGAGGTTGGCGCTGTGCCCCCCCCCCCAAAGCACATTCATAGAGCCTCCTGGGCAGGCTGAGCTGAGCATCCCCGCCCTCAGCTTGGAGAAGACATGCAAGCTGCAATGATCCGCCCCACGCAGGACCCCTGCCTGCTCCAACTTCGGCTAGGAGGGCGGGGGGGGGGGCAATCTCGTTGCGACTGCGGGAGTGGGGAAAAGGGGCGCCCCTCTCTCCTCCCCATGCACCGTGGTTCCAATCCTGGTCCGCTAATGGCTGTTAAAGAAACACAACCCCACTGAGTCCATCCATCCGTGCCTCAAGGCGTCCTCCACATTGTCTCCAAGCCCTGGGCAGTTGAATGGGAGACCTGCTACCTGTTGGAACCAGAGGGGGCAGGAGCAGCTCAGTGCCCCCTCCCCGTGGTTCCGTGGGCCTTGGAAGTCCACCGGCAAACGCCACCCCTGCAAAGTGGGGGTAGGCAAAGGCAGGGAAACGAAGCCCTCTAGCAGTTAATTCCTTGGCCAGAATCTTTTGGATCACCCACCGCAATATCTGCTTCAGTCCAGAACCTCACCTGGAACCTGGTGTTTCCTTGCCAGTGGCATCCTCCTGATGCCGGCAGAGCTAGTGGAGATGGTCACTGCCCCCCTTGAGAGGCAGGGGCAGGAAAGGGGGCTGGGGGAGGGAGTCTGGTGACAATGGCAAGGACAGAGAGGTCTGCTCTAGGCCCTCTGGTAGATGAAGGTAAGTTCTTCCAGCAGCCCCCTTCAGTGCCTCCTGTGTGGGCCCCTGGACCCCCTGCTGGCTGAGGCTGCCCTTTCAGATACACCTGGGAGTCAGGGGCTGCTATGCCACCCCTGGGGCTCCTGCTCCCCCAACTCTGATTTGCTGTGTGTGCATCTCGCAACAATATCTGAGCTTGGAGAAGAGTGTGGCTCTGATATGTGCCAAAATGTTGTGCTCCTGAGAGCCACTCACTGGGGCTTCTCTGCAGCTTATGAGGTTCCTGGCCTTTAGAGACGGACCAGAGTTTCACCCTGGAGGTCAGGCAGAGGGGCTGCGAGGCCTTTCTGGCTGTTGCCTTTGTTTGGGTCGAGTTGCTGCTGCTGCTGTCCCTGTCCCCCCCCCCCCCGGGAGACTGGACGTTGAACTCACATTAAACCCCATTTCCCCTCCTGGAGAGGTGAGCTCTTGGCTTGGAGCTCCCAGGTATGAGGCAACTGTGCTTGGCCTCTTAGGAATTCAGTAGAACATTTCTTCAGTGCAGGATGAATCCTTTGTGGGAGGCCCAGGGCACAGCCAGGCACCCGAAGCTCTGATCCAGAGAACACATACAGGTCCATGCTTGGCTGGAGGGGCCTCCTCATCCTGGTGTCCCCACCCCACCCCACCCTTCACCTCCCAGTGGCCAGGCATTACTTATGTTTTATTTATTGGTTTTATAAAATGTTTCTATGCTGCCTTTCTCTCCAGAGAGCACTAAGAATATTTGTAACCAGTACATAATAATTTTTAAAAAAATCACACCAGTAAAATATTTATATTATTACAGTGACTAGGATGCTGAAATCTAGCCTTATTGGCCTGGGAATGCCTAAGCAAATGTGTTTTCAATGCATGCTGTTGGTGCCTGCCTATTCTCCAAGGGAGAGAGGGAGGGAGGCTCCTTCCCACAGCATCCTAAGGTGGCACAGTTAACAGGGCTACTACTGAAGATCTTGGTTGGCCACTCCCAACGGCTGCACACAGATGTTGAACTGCACTGAGAGTATGAAAGTATGTCTTTCATCTGCCTGGGCTTGAGCCATGTTGGGCAAAGGGGCAAGAGAGCATCTGGTCAGTCAGACCACAGCATGGGGCTTGGCCGCACCCTTGGCATGGAACTGAAATTGATGCCATGGAAACCGGACAAGATGGGGGCAGCGGTCGGACACCTCATTGGGGCTGGGATTCACAATAGTGTTCAGGCAGCAGCTGCTGCACAGGCCTGGCCTTCAAAATGCCTTGCAAATGGTCCAGCTGACTTGTGGTTTCTGTGGTTTCTCTCACTCCCCTGACCCACGGAGGCTCCCTCTTGTGTCCCTGGGGCTCTCTTCTATTCCAGAAATGCTGGAGACTGGTAAACAGTAGCTATCTAAGCCCCTTAACCCTGAGAGTAAACCTCAGGAGCAGTGCTTCAGATCTGGAATAGCTCAGTTGGTAGAGCATGAGGCTCTTAACCTCAGGGTTATGGGTTTGAGCCCCACGTTGGGCAAAAGATTTCTGCATTGCCCCTTCCAACTCTACAGTTCTTTGATTATATTATTAGGGAACTGGAAGGAAGCCCAGCCCAGAAGGAAGGGGGCGGGCTGTGGCTTGACCTTCTGAAAGTTGCTCATTGGAGTGATAAGCTTCATAGAATGATAGAATCGCAGAGTTGGAAGGGTCCCAACCACCAACTAGTACAACCTCCCGCAATGCAGACGTCCGATTCCTAATCAATGCTTGATGACAGTAATGGAGGGCTTGGAAGAGTGAGGGGTCCCTAGAAGGCACCATTGTAGCAGACTGTCCATTTCACTAAAAAAAGGGGGGAGGGGGGAGAGGAGACCACAGATGCATAAATGATGGAGTTTAGCCTAGGAAGGAGGACAAATAAATAACTATAGGAAAACTGTTGGATTTGTCTCTTGGCATCTCCCCAAGGCTGGACAAATGGATGTTTCCCAAGAGGGGCAGTTGCCTTCTGACATCAGTTTCCACCATGTGGCCAGTGCCCCCTCCCCCTCATCCTTCAGCCCCCTACACTCAAAAGGAGGGTGGGGGGCCAGGCAGGAAACGAAACCAAAAGTTGGCCCCTCTCTTCTTTATCATGATGGCATCTTTCCTCAAGAAGGCCAGAGAGTCTCTGGATGTAAGATCATAGAATTGTAGAGTTGGAAGGGACCCCAAGGGTCATTAATCGAACCCCATGCAATTCAGAATTTGCAACTAAAGCATCCATGACAGATGGCTATCCAACCAGTTTATAAAACTCAAATGAAGAGAGTCCATAACTTCCCGAGAGAGTCTGTTCTACTGTCGAATGGCTCTTACTGTCAGAAAATTCTTCCTGATGTTGTTGGAAACTCCTCGCTTGTTTGAATTCATTGGTACAGGTCCTCCTCTCTAGAGCAGGAGAAAACAAGATAGCTCCGTCTTCCATGGGGCAGCCCTTAAGATACTTGAAGATGGCTATCATATCTACAATCAATCTCCTCTTATCCAGGCTAGACATCCCCAATTCCCTCAACCGTTCCTCATAAGGCTTGGTTTCTAGACCCTTGATCTCCTCGGCACATGTTCCAGCTTGTCAATAGTATTCTTAAATTGTGGCACCCAGAGCTTTACACAGTATTCCAGGTGTGGTTCATGGCAGAATAGAACTTTCTTTGATCTGGATACAGTGGTACCTCGGGTTAAGAACTTAATTCATTCTGGAGATCCATTCTTAACCTGAAACTGTTCTTAACCTGAGGTACCACTAAAACTAATGGGGCCTCCCGCTGCCACTGTGCCGCCGCCACGCGATTTCTGTTCTCCTCCTGAAGCAAAGTTCTTAACCTGAGGTACTATTTCTGGGTTAGCGGACTCTGTAACCTGAAGCGTCTGTAACCCGAGGTACCACTACACTATATTTCTGTTGGTGTAGTCTAGAATAGCATTAGTTTTCCCTCTTTCTTTCTTTCTTTCTTTCTTTCTTTCTTTCTTTCTTTCTTTCTTTCTCTTTCTCTCTCTCTTTCTTTCTTTCTTTCTTTCTTTCTTTTTCATTTGGCTGCTGCTGCATCACACTGTTGACTGACATTAAGCTTGTGGTCCACTAAGACCCCTAGTTCCTTTTCACATGTACTATTGCCAAGGCAGGTGTCCCCCATCTTATATTTGTGCAGCTGGTTCTTTCTGCCTAAGTGTCTTTTAACTTAGAACCTTGCATTTGTCCCTATTGAAATTCATTTTGTTAGTTTGGACCCAGTTCTCCAATCTGCTAAAATCTTGTTGGACCCCGATTCTGTGTTTTGTGGCTTTAGCTACTCCTACCAGCTTGATGTCATCTGCAGATTGGAAGAGCGCCCTTCAATTCATTTGTAAAGGCATTGAACATCAACGGGACCAGGACAAAACCCTGTGGCACCCCACTTCTGACTACACTCAGCTTTCTCTTGCTGGTTTTATCATGAAACCCAGGAAAGCAGGATCATGTCCTCACAAGTTTCCCATTATGTCCACTTTGTTGATCAGTTCCTCCCTGTTGATGAGGACCAGGTCCAAGATTTGAACCTTTCATTCTTGGCAGAGTTTGAGTCCCAACAGATATCGCAGAACTTGAAGTCTCCCACGACTACTATACAGTATCTCTCCTTTTTAAATCATAGAATCATAGAGTTGGAAGAGACCACAAGGGCCATCCAGTCCAACCCCCTGCCAAGCAGGAAACACCATCAAAGCATTCCTGACAGATGGTTGTCAAATGCTCCGGCAGGAGGGGAGGAGAGCAGGCAGGGGCGAGGCTGGTGCACATCCTGGGGGGGGGGGAGGCATGATGGCACCCTGTCGGGATTGTGCTGCCAGGCGCGGTGCGCTCTCCCCGCACTCCTCTTCCTCCGCCAGTGCATCCAAGTCTGGCTTGGTGGTCTATAGCAGACCCCCACAGTCAAGACATGGTTGTTTCTCTCTCCTACAACTCCCCCCCCATATACTCTCCATCTGCTTCCCATGCTCCAGGTCATGGATTTCTTCACAAATGTACACATCCTTTACATATACTGTAATGCTCCTCCTTCCTTCCTGCTTGGTCTATTCCTTTTGAACAGGCCATACCCCTCAATCATAGGTGCTGGCTCCCATAGGGCCCTGGGTACCCAAGCACCCACAAAATTCCCCATGACGGAGCTGGGCACCCACAAATTTTGGCACCAGGTCCATGCACACTGCATGGCACCCATGGCCCCGGGGCACCCATGGTCGTGGGGCCAAGCTGGCACTCCTGCCCTCAATTCATGCATTCCTGTCATGAGTCTCATCCCACTATGTTTCAGTAATGCCTATTAGGTCATATTTGCCATCCTGTATTAAGAGCTCCAGCTCCTCTTGCTTGTTCCCATGCTGTGTGCATTAGTATAGAGTCAACTGAAACCGTGAGTCATTCCCTCCAGCTGCTCCCTTCTTGTAGTTTCCTGCCCTTTAGCAGGTTTCCTGTGCATCAATGAAGCGATTATCCCCAGTGCCAGGTGTTCTTCTGTCGTCTGTAATGCCGTCTCCCTCCCTCTCTAGTTCTAGTTGAAGCCTCTCCTGAACAGCTTTGCGAGACTCTTAGCAAACCCATTCTTGCCAACCGCTGTGAGGTGCAGCCCATCTCTTGCCAGAAGGCCTTCCTTGTGGAAGCGGAGACCATGGTCCAAGAAGCCATACTCTTCCTGATGACACCATCTGGGGATCCACCATGAATTGCAAGGGGTGGGAAGAAGAGAGGCCAACAGGCTAAAGAGCCCTTTCTTTCCCCAAAAACAAATGAATCAAGCTTCTTCTAAGCCTGGTTCTCCTGGGGGATGAGGAGAACATCAGAAGAACCTGGCTCTAGAGTGGCTGGGGGAACCCAGCACGATGGGTGGGGTATACATAATAAATGATTATTATTATCATCAGGCCAGCTTCTTGTTCCCACCGTGGCCAACCAGATGCCCCAAAGGGAAGAAGTCCTCAAACAGGACCAGAGTAGAACAGTCCATTCTCCCCAAGGCAAGGTGTGGGGGGAGTAGGGAATCTGGTGTTTGCAGCCTACAGTTAGCAAGCAGGCTAAATGAAGGAGAGGGGGATTTCCCTGCCTCTACGCTGTGGGTTGTTGGATCAGGCCAGAGGGTGCAGGGAGAGGTGCATATTTATTATGTCTTATCACATATTTATTATGTCTACCAACAGCTTTGACAATAGCAGCGCTTGGAATACTTGCAGCCCCAGTCACAGAAGGCCCTTGCAAGAAAACATTGAGGTTCATGCATACCTGCATGGCTATTTCCTTACTAGAAATGATGGGGGCTCCTCCTCCCTCCCTCCCTCCCTCCCCTCCCTCCCTCCCTCCCTCTCTTCACCAGGGCCATGTCTGTTTGTCTCCCCAGTTGCAAAGAGTGAATGGCTTGCTGCTGCAGTGCTTCTTCCTCCTGAAGGAGCATCCAGGGGGGAGAGAGTTCAAGGTGGGCTGCTTCTTGTCCAGCCTTGTCCCCTTCAGTGGCCTCAGAAATGCGCTGGGAGCAGCTGGGCTTCTGCAGGCCTCGCAAGGGGTGTGTGCAAACACACCCATTCCCAAGCAGACTTTGGGATCCAATTGGGCCCCAGAGGTCTTAAAATAAAGCTATTCAAAAACTGTATCATTCCGAAGAGCCAGATGAATGCAACCGAGCAGCATCCCATTGAGCTGGAGGGAACCTCAGAGGTCTCCTAGCCCAGCCTCTTCCTGCTGAAGCAGGGTCCCCGCTGCCATAGCCCCAGCCTGCTGCCATAGCCCCAGCCTCCAAGTGCCCTTTCTCCAAGAAGCCCTTTCTGGTGAAAGCCACAGGGCTCTCCAGTTCTTTGGGGCCCCTGAGCACATCTGGAACTTCAAGAGAGTGTCCCTCGCGTTGTTTCTGGCCCACTTGGGAGGAAGCAGCCGCTGCCTCTACAAGTTTTGCTCTTGCAAACCTTTGGAAGTTCCATGGGGCCGGTTGGTTGGCGGGGGCAGCTTCCCCAGGGATCTTGGAGTCACTAAGGAGACCCCATGGGCTGGAGGCGACCCTCGAGCGAGGCCGGCACCAGGGGCGCCTTGGCCGAGCAGCCGCTTCAGACATCGCCAGGCTCAAGCAGGCGCCCGTCGGGGGTCACGTCCTGCAAGGGCGCTCGCTCGCTGGCTGGCTCGCGCCTCCTGCCCCGGGGGTGCGTTCCGCGCCCAGAAAGCCACCCCGACTGAGGCTGGGCAAGCGTTTGGGGAGGGACGCGGGGCTCTTTGCAGCTGCCGCCGCCGCGCCGTTCCTTCCTCCGGCGGCCCAGGCCGGCCAGACGGGAGCCCCGCGCGCCTTGGGCTCCCTCCGTCGGGCAGGCCCCGCTGAGCCCGGAGCCGGTGGCAACGACAACCGCTCCCTCCTTCCCTCCCTCCCTCCTTCCTCCGCCGACCGCTCTCCGAAGGGGCGGGGGAAGCGGCGGCGCGACGTCGGCGGCGCGTCTGCTGCGCGGCGGAGGGCGGCAATCGGAGCCGCGAGCCGGGCAGGCGCGCCGGCGGGGAGGGGAGAGCTGCGCTCGGCGGCGCGGCTCCACTGAAGCGGCGCGGAAGGAGTTAACACCCGCCCCTTTTCCCTCAGTCCGCTCGGCTGACCTTCACGGCGAGAGGGGAAAAAGGCAGCGCTGCGCATGCGCCCCACGCGCCCCCTCCCCGTCGGGAGGAGCCCGGTAACTGGGGGGGAGGAAGGGGGGTCGGTCAGTGTGAAGCCCCGGGATTCTTTGGGGGGAGGGGCCACGGTTCCTTTCCTCTCGGCCTTCCTCCCCTCGCTCCGTCCCATAGGGGGCAGGACGAGGAGGGCGGCGGGGATCCCCCGGGGGGGTTCCCCACCACCGCAGCCCGTTGGGCAGGGAAATCCAGTGGTCGCGCCCCCGGTGGGTTACTGAGGAGCCTGCGGGGGTGGGGCTCCCTCGCCTCCCCTCCGCCCCTCTGGGCAGTCGAGGCTCCTCGTCGTGGCCGTGAGTGGGGAGACCCGGGGGAAACCGGGCGCCCTCGTCTGCACGTGTGAACACGCCGCTCCGCCATCACGCATTGGGAGGAACCCTCCCCCCGCTTGTCCTCCCTCCCTCCCTCCCTCCCTCCCTCCCTCTCCACAACTCCGCACCGGGCTGCGCCGGGTGCAGAAGGAGCCTCTCCTGGGTACCACGCCCTGCCCGTTACCTGGCAACACTGGCTCTGTTGCCAGGGAGACGCGCACCGGGAGATGCCGGCGGCTCTTCATTCCCTGCCAGCGCCACGCAGGGCAGGACGGGAGAGTGACCGACAGGCGGGGGAGGGGGGAGGAAGACGAGGGGCCGGTGACGCCTCCGCCGGACGTCTCTGCGAGGAGGGAGCCTAGACCGGCCTTGCAGGGGCCGCTCGACGTGGGCCGGGTGGGGGCGGCGGCGAAGGACCCGCGACATCCCATGTGGGGGCCCCCGCCGTCCGTCTCCCCGGTGTCATGATTTGCAGGCACTCGGGGAAGAGGGTCTCCCGCGCCGCCAGGCCTTCCCCGCGCCCCTCCTCGCTTCCTCCGCCCCCGTCCAGCCTCCGACGGGTGGGGGGAGGCGGGCTCCTTCCCTCCGCTTCCCTCGGTAGCCGGGCCGCCTGGAGGGTCCCGGGGGATGCGGCCTGGAAGCGGCGGGAGGAGGGGCGCGGCGGCAAGGCATTGCGCGGCCGCCGGGGACGGGCAGGCGGAGCGCCTGGCGAGGCTGCGCGGGGACGCGGAAAGGAGCGGCGGGCGGCGCTTGGGCTCAGCCGGCCTCGGCCACGGCGCCGCCGAGCAACCAGGCGCGCAGGCTTCTGTGGGCGCTTCGGCGGAGGAATCCGGCCGTGGGCCGTCGCGGGAGCCCTGCGGGGCCCCCTCCCCCGTCGGCCGGCGGAGCTATTAGAAGTGTGAGCGGAGCGCGCAGCGGGGCTCCGAGGGAAGAAAGACGGAGAGCGCGGGCAGAGTTGCAGGAGGAGGAAAAAGGGAGGACGGAGGCAGAAGGGAAGGCGGCGAGCGGAGGAAGGCAGGCAGACAGACGGACCGACCGACGGAGGAGGAGGAGAAGGAGAAGGAGGAGAAGGGGAGGCGGAGCAGTGCAGACCCGACCCCGATGGCCGCGGAGGAAGTCACGGGCGGAGCGCGAAAGGCGACGAAAAGCAAACTTTTTGAGTTTCTGGTCCATGGGGTGGTGAGTGGGGAAAGTTTGCGGGCAGCCAGGCGAGGAGCGGGAAAGCCGGCCTGGGAGGGGGGGAGGGGGCAGCTCTGGCCCGGGCCCGTGTGTGTGTGTGTGTAGGGGGGGGTACACGCCCCCTCCCCCCAGCACGTGCGCAGGGTCCGGGCCTGGCTCGGAAACAGGTGCGCACAGCGGACCCCAAGGGAGCGGCGAGGGGCCACTTTGGCAAGCGCGCATGGGAGGGGGGGGGGAGGAAGAGGAGGGGCCGGGCTCCGGAGGTATCCCAGGCCCTTGTCTTCAGGCGGGCTTTGCTGGACCCCCGTGGGTGACACGACCCCCGTGCCAGCCCCGGGCACTCCTCTCTCACGTTGCTAGGCGCGAGGAATCCCTCCTGGCGCGAGGGCTCTCTGGCACCATTGTCTGAAGGCGCTCCTTTTTCGGGAAAGGGACCGGCGGAGCGGGACGCCTCCGAGGGGCAGGGGGCTTTGGGAACCCTCCTGGGCGCGGGAGGGGGAGGAGGAGTGTGGCGAACGCCCCATTGGCCCCCTGTCCATCAAGGGCGCCATGTAGGTGGCAGGGGGTTGGTGATGCCCCCTCCAAGTGTTTTGGACCTTCAGAGTTTCTGGCCTGTAGGTTGGCATCCCAAGCGTGCCCCCCCCCGTGGGCTCCTGCTGCCACTGTGATAGCTCCGTCAGTAGAGCATGAGACTCTTAATATCAGGGTTGTGGGTTCAAGTCCCATGCTGGATAAAATATTCCTGAATTGCAGGGGGTTGAACTAGATGACCCCTGGGGTCCCTTCCAACACTGTGATTCCATGATTCTAAGAGCACCTGCTTTGTTTGCAGAATATTTCAGGTTCAACCCTAGCTACAGCTCTAGGTAGGGTTGGGGGAGACCCACTTGCCTGAAATCCTGTGTTCTGACTCAGTAATAAGTCAACATCCTGTATTTCAAACAACAAAATCCCCCCTCCCTTTTACGTTGCCGAAATGAAGAAAGCGAGGCAGAAGTGGGCTTTTGTGTGGAAGGAGTGTGAACTCAGTTCAGTTCTGGCACTGAAAACAAATTCCTAGAACATGCTCAGAGACACCCTGTCCTTTAATTCTACTTTTGGTGCCTGGATTTGGGGTTCTAGTAAAAAAAACTAGAAAACCCAAGTGGGTCTGACAAGCCTGAAATCTCCCTGCCCCGAACACTTGTGCCTCAGTTGAACCGAGCACTGACTGCTGAGTGTGAAGACCCCCTTCTTTTTGTCTGCGCTGAGTCTCCCAACGTTCGGCTTCGCTGGGTGACGCTTCTGGGTTCGAGTGTTGAGGGTGAGAGAGGGTGGCAAGCGCCGCTGTCTCCACCCCTGGTGGTTCGGGGGGGGGGGAGAGATCCCCTCTGAATGTGGTGGGCTTTCCTTCTTTGGAGGTCTCTAAGCTGAGGCCGGATGTTCATCTGACCTGGATGCCTTAGTTGTGATTCCTGGGTTTTAGGGGGTTGGACTAGATGACCCTTGGGGGTACGTTCCAACTCTACAGTTCTATTATTCTATGAGGAGGTGGTGTGTGGAGAGTCCTGCCCAACTGGCACAACACTGTGCAAAGTTTCTGATAGTACTTGGGCAAGAGATTCCCCCCCCCCAAAAAAAGTCAAGAGCAGTTGACCTCCTGGCTGACTGAGGCATCTCACCCTCCCTTGTGGGAAGCTGCAGACGACAAAAAAAGTGCTGCTTCCTGAGGTTCTTCATAAAAATGAGCACCAAGGTGGAAATGATATGTGCTGGTAATACAACAGGTTACGTCTCTTCCCTGGGGCAAAGGTAAAAATGGCTGCCTCCCCCCCCCAGTCCTTCATTCCCTCCTCTCGACCCCATGACTGAATTTCTTAGATTCGGGCATCTGGCTCACTTGGAATACCTGAAATGCAGGTGGGGTTTTGGGTTGCCCCATCTCCAAAAGGGTTGGAGAGGAGAGGGAAGAGGGCAGAAAGAGGGATGGCTGCCATGTTTGTGAGCGGGGAAGGGTAGGCGAAAGAGGTGAGGGCTCTTCGTCATGGCAAACTGGGGCAAGGAGAGGAGGGTTGTTTGTGGTGGAGAAGGGAAGAAAGAGCCTCGAAGGGCTTCCTGCCCCGATTGTGGTTGTATCTTCCTGATCATGGCTGGGAATCTCACGCTGGGCTCAGTGGACCCAAGCCTGGCTCGGCAAGGCAGCTTTTCAGCACGACTGCTCCTGACCCTGGAGCTCAGCAGGCGCTTCAAAAGCGCAACAGGCAGAAATTGTCCAAGGAAGTCAAAAGGGTGGGGCTCAGAATTCACCGCTGATGAGCTGGGTTCAAAACAGATCATGAAGGAGTGTCACACACACAACACAAGACACAAGTGAGGGCAACTGACGAGAGCTCAGGGCTTCTGGAGTGCTGTGTTCAGTTCTGAGGATGGCATTGAGCATCTAGTAGGTGTCAAGGGGAACAACTGGAGTAGTGGAAGCTCTGCAGACCAAGTCCTGTGATGGATGGTAGAAGGAGCTGCAGCAGCAGCAGCTCAGGTCTTGCTCATGGACTTCTCATGGAGGTGTCCCTGGGAACCCAGTTCCTGCCTCCTCCAGAGAAGGAAGTTCTCCTCTGGCCTAGAGCGCCTCTGTTACAGGAACTCGGGCAGACCCTGTTCCAAGCCGGTGGAGCTGCGGTCCCACCTGGTAGAGCCCCTGATGGCTCCCTCTTGGGCGCCAGATCTCTGCCCTACTCCCTTAGGTGTAGATTTAGAGTCAATGAAAGAACTTTGCCCTCTTCCAGGAAGAGGAGGCTCACCTCATGCCCACCCTTTCCTCTCCCCCTCCCCACAATTGCTGTCGTTTCAGGGGGCTGGGTTAGATGGGCCTTTGGCCTGATCCAGCCACGGGGCTCTCCTTCTGTTCAGGGTGGTGAGCAGAAGCTGAAAGGGAGACACAAAGGCGGAAGGGTTGGCAGCCACACAGAAGATGGAGCAGGACTAGAGCAAAGGGCCAGCTGCAAAAGGCAGGGCAGTCGGGGGTTTTGAATTTTCCAACTTTCAAATTCCAAAATGGAGGGGTGCTAAAAAGTCATAACATGATTTGGGAAATCAAAACACAGTTTGATTAAATTAATACAATTAAGTCTTGCCTGGTAAGTGAAGTGTGTGTAACATTGCATAGAAATCATAAAAAATGGTTGTCAAGTACTTGCAGTTACAGTATATATGAATATTTAGCATTACTTGACATTTTCAGAAGGTAAAATTAAAATCCTTTGGCTTTCCGAAAGCAGTTTGATGTGCTTCTTCATCAAACATAGACTACCCAGCTAAATGTTGTTAAATCATAAATATAATGCCAGATTTTAGTTCCTCACACCCAGAAACGTATTTTAAAGTCCCCACACAAAAAAGTGTCACTCCCAAAATGACAGGCCTTAGCAGGACAAGGCAGGCATCTGCTTGGCAGGAGGAGAATCTTCCTTCCAGTGCAGTATGGCAGGGAGAGGTGGGTCTGTTTGGGGCTGGAGAGATTTAGCAGAGGCTCAAGGATGGGGTAGCTGCCTCCTGCATGCAGCCTCTTCTGTGGGGTAGGGATTGGATGATCTCTGCAGCCTCTTCCGGCTCTGTGATTTCACAAGTATCTGATCCGCTTCTTGTGCAAGTTTTGGGAAACCGGGGTGGGGGTGGGGTGGGAGGGAGGAGCTCCATTCAGCAGAAGCTGGCCTTTAGACCTGGCCTCCTGGCCTCCCCTGCCCCACAGAAATCCCTTCTTGCTTCCTCTGTCATTTTTTTTTTTTTTTTTGCAGCAAGACTGGCTCAGAACCATTCATTCCCTTGCAGTAAGGAGAGCCCCTGTGTGTCTGTGCAGAGGTTCTGGGGCCAAACAGAGAAAATCTCAAACAAACTGAAAGGGTTTTTCCCCCCAAGGGATGCTGGAAGGTCTTCCTTAAACCCGAGGAGCGGGGGGGGGGGAGAAGTGTGCCATGATTTGATTTCCATACTTCACTGGCCGGCCGGCCTCTTGGTCTGACTGACGTGAAGCAGCTGAGTCTCCAGGGGGAGGCAGGCAGAGGCCTGTGGGTCAGAGAGACAGCAGCAGGTGGCCCCAAATGTGAGGCATGCTTGCAGGGTCAGTTGCTGCCGGGGGGTGGAGATGTTTGGCTGCCTGGGGTGGGCCTCATCCCCACCCCACCCCCACGGTGCTGGGCTTGTGGCCGCAACAGGTGCCCTCAGATGAAAGGACCCGCTGTCTCCCTGGCAGCTCCCACCCCTGGCTCTCTCCGTCCGTTGGAGTGGGGCGAGGAGGAGGTTTATATCCTTATGGTGCCGCCCATGAACATGGTGCCTGACACAGCAACTAAGGAGAAGAGACAGGTCCCTGCCCCAAAGGGCTTGCAGTCTGAAGGCTGACAGGGCAGGGAGTGGAAGGCCAGGACAGGCACAAGCCACGGAGGCCAGTTGTGGTGGGCAAGTGGTGCTGCGGGACCAGGAGAGGTCATGCTCCTCTTTGGACTCCTTTGCAGTTTGGGAGGCGGTGGGAGTGGGGGAAGGTGGCCTTGGAGAAATTGGCTGCAAAAGGCTTCAGGAGCCTGGAGGTGGAAAGGAGAAATAATAATAATAATAATAATAATAATAATAATAATAATAATAATAATAATATATTATTATTTATACCCCGCCCATCTGGCTGGGTTTCCCCAGCCACTCTGGGTGGCTTTCAACAGAATATTTAAATACAATAAACTATTAAACATTAAAAGTTTCCCTAAACAGGGACGGAGGAAGCCAGCATTAAAAATTATCGATACAAACAGTTAAGAGCAGGTATTAAAAATGTTCAAAGGGTGATTGAAATCCACAGTAGTTTAAAAGAAAGAAAGCACATGTAAATCCTCCATGTCTGCATAGGAGTGCCAAAACGAAAAAGTTTTAAACGGGTGCCAAGAAGAGTGCAGTGAAGGTGCACCTGCCTGACGTCAAGTGGCAGGGAGTTCCGAGTGTGGCCACACTAAAAGATTGGAATGAGCATTATGTGGCTCTAGCCACAGCATCAGTTCTACAAACCAAAGCAGTTCATTAGGCATATAAAAACAAGGCAGTCCCAGAAGTAAACTGGTCCCAAACTGTTTAGGGCTTTAATTATTTTTATTCTTTTTTTGTTATCTGCCTTTCACCTTGAGGTCCCAGGGTGGGTTTTTCTATTAGAAAAGAGGTGCCAGAACTCACCAAGAACGCCTCCCTCGTTCTCTAATAATGGCAATGGCGCCCACCTGAGAGATGCTGGAACTGAGTTCTGGCTGACAAAAATCCCTGGTTACAATGTCCTAATAGCAGGGCCCTGAACTTGGTCTGGAAGCAAATGGGTGACCTGCGCAGGTCTCTGAGCAGAGGAGTTCTGCGCTGACAGGCTCTTGCTCCTGTGAAGACTTCCTTGGTCTGAATCAGCTGGGGCAGCTTCTAAACTGCAGGCTCACCCACACTGTGGGTCAGCCATGGGGCCACCGACCTCTTCAACAGTCAGAACAACAAGGGTTGCTGCATGCCCCCATGTTCTAAAAATAATAATAATCCCTATTATTATTATTATTATTATTATTAAATTTTATTATTTATTCCCCAGCCTCTCTGGGCGGCTCACAGCATATATCAGAACATACTAAAACATCAAACATTAAAAACTTCCCGATACAGGGCTGCCTTCAGATGTCTTCTAAAAGTCAAATAGTTGTTTATTTCCTTGACATCTGATGGGAGGGCGTTCCACATGGTGGGTGCCACCACTGAGAAGGCCCTCTGCCTGGTTCCCTGTAACCTCACTTCTCACAGTGAGGGAATCACCAGAAGGCCCTCGGAGCTGGACCTCAGTGTCCAAGCTGGACGATGGGGGTGGAGATGCTCCTTCAGGTATACTGGGCTGAGGCCGTTTAGGGCTTTAAAGGTCAACACCAACACTTTGAATTGTGCTCAGAGACTTACTGGGAGCCACTGTAGGTCTTTCAGGACCGGTGTTATATGGTCCTAGCAGCTAGCTGCTCCCGGTCACCAGTCTAGCTGCCGCATTCTGGATTAGTTGTAGTTTCCGGGTCACCTTCAAAGGTAGCCCCACGTAGAGCATAGCTGCCAAGTTTTCCCTTTTCTCGCGAGGAAGCCTATTCAGCATAAGGGAAAATCCCTTAAAAAAGGGATAACTTGGCAGCTATGACGTGGAGCGCATTGCAGTAGTCCAAGCGGGAGATAACTAGAGCATGCACCACTCTGGAGAGGCAGTCTGTGGGCAGGAGGGTCTCAGCCTGTGTACCAGATGGAGCTGGTAGACAGCCGCCCTGGACACTGAATGACCAGGAATGGGGCCTTGGGGTCATTGAAGAGAGCTTGATGAAGCATGTGGCTGCTGTGGGAAAAGGCAAATTCCATGCTAGGGATCGGTAGGAAAGGAATTGAAAATAAAATGTCAATACCATGAGGTCATTATAGAATCATCTATGGTGAAGCCACATTTGGAATAATGTGAATAGTTCTGGTTGCCTCACCTGAAAAAGGATATTGTGGAGTTGGAAAAGTGTTCAGAAAAGGGCAGCCAGAATGACCAAAGGGGAAGGTTGCCTGCCACATTGGGGCTTGCTTTTCTTTTCTTTTTAGTTTGGGGAAAAGGCAAACAAGAAACAACATAATAGAAGTTTATAAAATTGTGCCTGGCGGCACGGAGACAGTGGAGATAGGAAAGTTTCCTCTCCTAACACTCCAACTTGTGAAGCTGAATGTTGGAAGATTGAGGGTGGATCAAAGAAAGTCCTTCTTCACACAGTGCAGGGTGAAACTGTGGAACTCTCTGCCTCAGGAGCCAGCGATGGCTTTAAAAGAGGGTTAAATTCACGGAGGAGGAGAGGGCTGTCATTGTCTATGAGTCGCCAAGGCTTACCCCCAGGATCAGAGGCAAGGGTGCTCCTGGGTCCCAGTTGATGGGGAGGGCAAGGAGGGAAGAGGCTGTGGGGCTCGGGGCCTGCTGTGGGGCGCCTGGTTGGCGAGAACTAGATAAGGGCACAGGAAGAGCCAGGGACCATCTATTCCAGGCAACATCCTGTTCTCTCAGGCCCAATTGGAGAGGCTTTGGGGGGAGGCAACAAGCAGGACTGAGCACGACCTCTCGCCTCCTGCAACCGGCTTGCATACGCATCCTGCCTCCAGCTGTGGCAGGAGATGACCTTATGTCCTTACGACCCTTCCCTTGATGCCATGAACCTGGATACCTGCCCCCCCCCGCCCCCGCCCGGCGACAGAACCTGCGCTGGCTCCGATCTGTGTGCGGCCACCTCCTATCAGCAGCAGGAGGAAGCATTCACCAGTGCCTTTTCCTTCTTCCCTCCCTCCCTCCTTCCCTCTCCAGCGTCCTGGGATGCCATCAGGCGCTCGCATGCCCCACCAGGGGGCTCCAATGGGTCCCCCAGGCCCCCCATACGTCGGGAGCCCTTCCGTGCGCCCCGGGATGCCCCAGGCCGTGATGGAGCCCACGCGCAAGCGGGCAGCGCCCCAGCAGGCGCAGCAGCAGCAGGCGGCGCAGCAACAAGCGCAGCAGCAGCAGCAGGCGGGGGCCGCCACGCAGAACCGGCCCAGGAGGTGAGTGAAGCCCCCTTTCTCCTTCCCAGCGGTGCAGGATCCGGCACCTCTCGGTTCCTCCGCGCGCAGTGTGTAGACCTGGAACCCGCAGGCTTCTGCCCAGCTCCCCTGGAGGACGCAGCTTCCCTCTCGGTGGTAGCGCCTCTATCCCTCCCGGCGCCCTTTCAGGATCGGACTCGCGTTGCGCAGCTGTCCTCGCAGCTCAGCGCAGGGAAGGAGGCCCTCTGGTGGTCGGGGGGGGGGTTGTCCGACCGGATTCCCGTCTCCGCATTGGTAGATTTAAAACTATATAATCCATTAAAGACATGCAGATAGTTACAATAGAAAACAGCATGGCACCAGCCCTTTTCATTATTATTATTCATTAAATTTATCATAAAGAATATAATAAAGGGGAAAAATTATTAATAAGTTCATATTTTTGTTTTAGAACCGCTTTGAGGTTTTTTTCTTTACAGTCAAGCGGTGAATAAATTTTGGGAGGGAAAAAGTTAGTCTGTGAAATAAAAAATTAAAAAAGAGTCCTCCCCTTTTGTTTTATGGGGGGCAAATGGAGAGAGGGAGATCTGAATGTGGGGTCTCTCGGGTTTCTGCCCTGGCCCTTTGCATGTGCAGAAGGAGAGCCCTGCAAATCCCACCTTCTTCCTCGAAGGAGCTTTCTGACCCCCCCTGAGCCACCCCCATGCCACCCCCACCTTCTTGGTCGTGGGGGGATGGTAAATGCTTGGAGCAGAAGCAGCCCCTCGCCCCCCATGGCCCCAATCCATTGCTCTGGATTTCCGGAGGTCTGGGAGGGGGCTGCTGAGGAGACCATTCCTCGGTGCCAGCTGCCTGAGGGGTGGCCCCCCACGGGAGTCCTGCGTGGCCCTTCCCTTCCCGGGTTCTGCTGCCTTGATGTTTTTCTTTAGGGGACGGGGCTGAGGGATGGTTGGACACAGCCGCTGCTCTCTGCCAGGGAAGCTCTCGCTGCGATTCCTGCGTCGACGGGGGTTGAACTTGATGACGCTACCATTCTATTAATCTGTGGCGCTGCCAGTTATGTGGCCTCTGCTGGAATTGTGCTGGCAGAGTCAAGAAGGGACCCCGTGGGTCATCTAGTCCGACCTCCGGCAATGCCATGGTTCAACTGCAGCTCGAGGGCGGGGATTGAGCCAAGCGAGCCAAGCCGTATGCTTCAGGGGGCAGCAAAGGCCCTGATTGGGAGAGGTGCGGAGGGGGGCTCCTTGGCAGCCCCTCATGTGGCAGGTCAGCAACTGAGGCGCTTGCCAGGCTGTGTCTGTGGCACCCTTGGCAGACAAGCGGCCCTGTGCCCTCTCTTCTGTCAGGGCAAGCGGAGGTGGGGAAAGGCCCTGGCTTCCGCCCCAAGGACCCTGCTCGGCAAGCAGAGCCAGCCTCCTGAGGCTCAGGGGGGGTGGGGACGGGTCAGTATAATGGAGCAGGTGACCTAGGCTAGTTGCCATGGTAACACGTGTCTTCCCTCCCCTTCAACCCACCTGCAGCGCCAAGAGGAGGAAGATGGCTGACAAGATTCTCCCACAGAGGGTGAGTTTCTTTCTTTCCCGTTTTGCTTCCTCGCTCGACCCTGACGGTCTCTCCTTTCCGTCTGAAGGAAGGTCTGTTGGCTCCTTGTTGTGGGTGACCTGGAGGGAGCCAGCACAGCAATATCTCCTCACTTCCAGGGGGGTCAGGATGGATGACCCCTGGGGGTCCCTTCCAACTCTGCAGTTGAGTGATGCTAGGAGCCCACTGGTTAGGCAGGCCTCTGGCTTCTCCGCTGTGAGAGGACCTGTCTGTCTCTTTCACTTGCCTGAGCACGGCCCTCCCCTTGTTCTGTGTGTGTAAAGTTAAAGGGAAGCACCAGCAAGCCCTTCGTCTCTTGCTTCACCTTCCCCTCCTTTGAAAAATATTTATACTTTATGGAAAGTATTCCAGTGAGTTAAAGTAAATAAGAAAAGGGAAAAAGCAAAAGGCTACATTTAAAAAAAACATTTTTAGAGGCAGAGGAAAACAACAACAACAACAAAAATCAAGGTTACAGAACTATATAGTATTTATGTAAATGGATAATCTTATTGTTTCCCTCCAATATTTGTTGCTGTGGTTTCAATGAACACGTTCCAAATATCATTAAATTTGTCCATGCTTCCTCCAGAATTCCTTGTCAAAGCCTTGCGGTGTTAATATTTTGCAGGTCACTTAGAGGCATTTTTTTCTTTTGTATCAAGCAACCAAGAAAACAAATAAACCGATGCATAAATGCCCCCACACCTGCATTGGGGGGGGGGCATCTTCCGCCTCCTTGCTTCTGGCTCTCCTTCGCCCTCTGGAAGGGAAACTCTTCCTCTGCACGAAGGAAGCTGCTTCCTACTGAGCCTGGCCAGGGCCCCACCTAACCCAGCTCTGACTTGCAGCAGCCCTCCAGGGTCTTGGGAGGTGTGTGTGTTGGGGGGGGGGGGTTTCCTTGCCCAAGCCTGTTCCCTGACATTCCCCCTGGGAGGAGAGGGGTTGAACCAGACACCTCCTGCATGCCAAGTGGGTCCCTCTACGATGCTCTGCTCTCTTCTCAGATCCGGGAGCTGGTGCCAGAGTCTCAGGCCTACATGGACCTGCTGGCTTTTGAGCGGAAGCTGGACCAGACCATTATGCGGAAGCGAGTGGACATCCAGGAGGCCCTGAAGAGGCCCATGAAGGTAGGAGCAGATGGGGCTCCCTGATGCTGGAGAAGAGCCCAGCGCAGTCCTCCTCTGATGTCGTGGACTGGCTGGATGCAGATGAATTGGGGTGGGTGGGAACCAGTTGGGGAACCCCACCCAGGGAAGGAGGCTCAGAGCCCAGGGGGTGGTGGTGGGGCAACGATGCATGGTCAGATGGAGAAGATTGGGAAGAGGAGGAGGAGGAGGAGGAAGCTGAAGAGGCAACAGGGTTTAGTGAGGAGGGAGAATCTGTAGCAGAGAGAAGTTCAGACTCTGAGGCAGAAGCTGAGGCAGGAGAGGAGGACGGCCAAGTGCAGAGAGGAGTCTGACTGGTGAAGAGGGTGGGGACGTTGAGGCTAGGAGGAGAGGATATATTGATTAAATATTATCCTTCCTCACTCGCGCAAGTGAGATAGTAGCAGAGCACATTCCCTTGTACCGTACATTGCAGGAAGCTGGTTGATGGATTCGTTAGAACCATTTGAGTTAAGCAATCCAGTCTGGCTTGTCCAGATTGGATTGTTCCTGGTAAAACCCCTTTAGTTCCCTCTTAAAAACAATAATAACACGACAGTCTTCTTTTCAAAGTAATGATAAGGTTTACTTACATTCAGTTCACAGTATAGTCCTGAAGGCAGGCTTTAGCTTGTAGTTACAGTTACAGAGAAAAGTGTGGGTTCACCCTCTGTGAGGGGCGAGCCCATGTGCTGCTGGCTGAGAGCCAGCAGACAGCAAAAGGCAAAATGGAGAGAAGGGACCAAAAGAGAGAGATGGCTGTGGGGAGCTGGGGACTTGGCAGCTGCTTCATGGGAGCAAGACTTGCCAGATCCGAGTTGCTGTGCTCATGCGGCCTGATCCTAGTTTTGCTACTAAAGAGTTAACTCCAACTTCCTCAGTGCGATTTACTGCTGGCCCGCTCCTGTCATCTGAGCAGGCAGGAAGGGGCTGGGAGGAGGCGCCTGGCCCCACTCCTCCTGAGGTGGCCCATTGAGCAGGAGCCTCCCTCCTTCCTTGCCTCCCCCCAGCTCAGATTCTCCTCCCTCCAACAGCAAAAGCGGAAGCTGCGCCTTTACATCTCCAACACCTTCAACCCGGCCAAGTCGGACGCAGACGACTCAGACGGCAGCATCGCCTCGTGGGAGCTGCGGGTGGAAGGCAAACTGCTGGACGATGTAAGCTCTAGGCAGGCGGACCTCCCTGCTTTCACATCTCTCTGTGGGGCCGGGGGAGAAGTCTGGCTGAGCCTCCTGGCCAGGTGTGGCAGCTTTTGAGGAAAGCAGCTGAGGGGCAGAGGATGAGGGAAGCCAGGGCTGCGAGAGGCACCTGCTGTGCACCTCAGTTCCCCTCGGAAAGCCAAGGCAGTTGGCACTGTGGGCTCCCGGTTCACTCCTGGAGTGAAAAAGCCAAAACGTGAGGTGCAGAGGTGGGGGGGGGAGAAGGGGAGGGCCCAGGGTCCCGGGCCAAGCAAGGCCACGATCCCTTGCAGCAGTGTGTCCGTGGAGCTTGCTTGAAGGATGAGGGAGGCAGGGCCAGAAGAAGGGGGAGGAGGGGGTCTGAGAAAAGGAAAATATCTGGGGAAATGTCTCAAGCCAAAGGGGGCAGACATGATACCTGAAGGAGCGTCTCCACCTCCATCATTCTGCCCGGACACTGAGGTCCAGCGCCGAGGGCCTTCTGGCGGTTCCCTCGTTGCGAGAAGCCAAGTTGCAGGGAACTAGGCAGAGGGCCTTCTCGGTGGTGGCGCCTGCCCTGTGGAACGCCCTCGCAACAGATGTCAAAGAGGAAAACACCTACCAGACTTTTAGGAGACATCTGAAGGCAGCCCTGTTCAGGGAGGCTTTTAATGTTGAATAGATTACTGTGTTTTATTTTTCTGTTGGAAGCTGCCCAGAGTGGCTGGGGAAACCCAGTCAGATGGGTATGGTAATAATAATAATAATAATAATAATAATAATAATAATAATAATAATAATAACAGGAGTCCCCAAAGAGCAGCGGGGCTCAGTGGGGCCTGGATGTTGTTCCCAACTCTCTCTGTGGGACTGGGAGCCCCCTCTTTCCTCACCGGGGCCTCCTTCCTTGCTCTTGCAGGGGGGTGGACTGAATGACCCTTAGGGTCCCTCCCAACTCTGCAATTGTATGATTCTTGTCGGCCTAGAGTTGGGACCCTTGCGGCTCCTCGTTCCCTGTGGGAGGCTTCCCGTGCTCTGACATCTCTCCCTCCCAATCCCACAGCTCAGCAAGCAGAAAAGAAAGTTTTCCTCTTTCTTCAAGAGTTTGGTCATCGAACTGGACAAGGACCTGTATGGACCAGACAATCACCTGGTGGAGGTGAGTGGTGCCCTCAGTCCCAGGTAGAAAGCCGTTCCTGCCTGGCCGAGGCAAAGGGAGCTCCTCCCCATCCCTGCATCCCATTGCTGCATCCCATCTCCCAGGTGGTCCCTTCAGTCCCACCAGAGATGCTGCCTGGGGCCATTCCGACAGGGATGGTCCCTTCTCAAGCCCTCTTACTATGCACAGAAGAGCAGCAGAAGAGCCAGCTGGACCAGGCCAAAGGATCCCACCCAGTCCAGTGTCCTGGCCTCCCAGTGGCTGACCAGATGCCCCAAGGGGGAGCTCAGGATTCCCAGCCACTGCCGTTCAGAGTCAGGTTTGCCTCTGACCCTGGAGGCACCTCTCAAAACTAGGAGCCCTTGGCAGCCTCCTCCTCCTTGGATTTGCCCCCCTTAATGCCCTCCAAGTTGGTGGCTGCCACTGTCGCCACCTCTTGTGGGAGCGAGTTCCACAGTTTAACTCTTTGCTGCTTGAAGAAGCCCCTTCTTTCGCCTGTCCTGAATCTCCCAGCATCCATCTTTGCCGTCCAACACCCACAAGTTCCAGTCTCCTGGAAGAGAAAGAAAAGCTTTCCTTTCTCCTCTGTTTCTCCAGGTTGTGCATCATTCCAGACATCTCTTCCACACCGCTGTTTCCTTGCACCTTCTCTAAGCTAGGAAGCCCCCAATGTTGCACCTCTTCCTCCTGAGAGAGTTGCCCCCACCCCCTCGAGCGTCTCAGTCGCCCTTTTCCAAATCTTTTCCGGCTGTAGGACACCCTTTTTGAGGCAAGGGGACCAGAACTGCATGTGGCCCCACCAGAGATTTGCATAATGGCGTTATGATAATTGGCAGTTTATTTCCAGTCCCTTTCCTAATGACGCCCAGCATGGAATTCACCTTTTTCCACAGCTGCTGCACACTGGGTCGAAATCTCCATCAAGCTATCCACTCAGAACCAAGGTCTGTTTCCTGGTCAGTCCCTGCCAGTTCAGACCCCAGGACCGTATATGCGTGAAATTGAGATTTTTATTTTTTGCCCAGACACAGATCACTTTAATTGTATTTGCCGCCTTACTGCCCCTTTGCCCAGTTTAGACAGATCGTAAAAACGCCATGCCCTCAAAAGAGCCTGCTGGATCAGGCCAATGGGGACCCGTTTAGCCTCGCATCCTGTCCTCTTAGTAGCCAACCAGATGCCCATTATGGGAAACCCGAGCACAAGAGGCCCTCTCCCCTCCAGAGGTTCCCAGCAACTGGGATTCAGAAGCATTATCGCCCAGCAGCCGTCAAAAGCCTCCTCCCCCCTCCATGAATTGGTCCAACTCTCTTTTAAAGCCATCCAAGTTGGTGGCCATCCCTGCCTCCTGTGGCAGGGAGTTCCACAGTTTAACTCTGTGCCCCGTGAATAAGTCCTTCCTTTGATCTGTCCCGAATGGTCCGACATTCACCTTCATTGGACGACCACGAGTTCCAGTTGCGAGGGAGGGAGGAGAACTTCTCTCTCTGTCCACTTTTCTTCGTGCCACGCACAATTTCCTAAGCTTCTGCCATATTGCATCCACCTGGAGGTGTCCGCAATGTCCTTTTGCATGGATGAGCCTTGCTGAGAGCACCATCCTGCCCCTGGCCTGGGCCCTGACCTGCCCTCTGCTTCTCCTTCTCAGTGGCACAGGACTCCCACCACCCAGGAGACGGACGGCTTCCAGGTGAAGAGGCCGGGGGACGTCAGCGTGCGCTGCACCCTGCTGCTCATGCTGGACTACCAGGTCAGTGGCAACGGGGGGGGGGGGGGGAAGCATTTCTGAGCGCCACTGGAGATGAGACCAGCACCCCAGGGTCGGCGGTGGGCTTGAGGGAGAGGACCCAGCCGGCTTTGATGCAAAGCCCAAGGCCAGCCTCTCACCCCCTGGTACTTCCTGGCCCCTCTTTCTCCTGCAGCCCCCCCAGTTCAAGCTGGACCCCCGCCTCGCCCGCCTCTTGGGGATCCACACGCAGACACGCTCGGCCATCATCCAAGCCCTCTGGCAGTACATCAAGACCAACAAGCTGCAGGACTCCCACGACAAGGAGTACATCAACTGCGACAAGTACTTCCAGCAGGTGAGGGGCTGGCAGGGCGGAAGCTGTGAGCCACCCAGCAGCTGCCCTAGGGGGCCTGGGGGGCTCTGGGCACCGGAAGGAGGGACCTAGGCTGAGAAGGAATGAATGGGATGGGGGAAAAAAGAGGTGTCTGCCAGCGTTCCTGCCTCTCCTGTCCCTCTGGAGTTCAAGGGAGAGTGGAAAGGCCCTGCTAGAGCATCTTGGCTTGCCCCCAGGGGCCACGGCTAGGGCTGGGCAATGTCTGGTTTTCCACTTCGTGATATCTCACCAGCTAAACACTGCAATATGCAGTGGTACCTTGGTTCCCCAACGGCTTAGCTGACAAACAGATCGGCTCCTGAACACTGCAAACCCAGAAGTAAGTGTTCCGGTTTGAAAGCCGAATGTCCGTTTCGGCTGTCGACATTGTTTCCGGGGCCTGATCAGCTAATCAGAAGCTGTGTCTTGGTTTGCTAATGTTTTGGAAGTCAAATGGACTTCCAGAATGGATTGAGTTTGAGGACCAAGGTGCTACTGTACTGATATATCATGATGTCTGAAATAAGGATGGAGCTATGCAGAGGCCTTAGCTGGCTTCACGGTTTTTCCCAAATTGTGCTTTTTGCATAACACATCATGATTTGTAATAGAAAGCCAGGTTGAAAACTATGAACCCGATAGCATGATATGGGCTTCAAGCTGGTTTGGGACCCCATATTGCCTGGGCCGAGTCAGGGAGTGCCAGGCCCTTCCTTGGAGCACGTGAATTATAGAATGGTAGGCTTGGAAGGGACCCCCAAGGGTCCTCTAGTCCACCCCCACCCCCGCAATGCAGGAATCTCAGCTCAAGCATCCAGGACAGACGGCCAGCCAACCCCTGCTTAAAAGCTTCCAGTGAAGGAGAGCCTACCTCCTTCCAAGGGGGTCCGCCCCACGGACAAACAGCTCTTGTGGGGGGTGAGAAGGGGGCATTGGACATGAATTGGAGCCCCTTTCCAGGCCTCCAACCTTCGCTGGGCTCCATGGGGCCCCCATCTCCCATGGCTGGAAGCAAGCCTTCCTTCTAGGCTGCCCCCTCTTCTGTTCTCTGCTCCTTTCTCTTCTGAGCCCTGAAAGGCTCCCTTGCAGGAGAAGCTCCTTTACCTTGGATCGGGGGTGGGTGGGGGGCACTGCAGCATCTGGGGGGGAACTGGGGTTGGCTTTGAGGGCCACCCACCTCCTGACACCCAGCCGCTCTGCCCCCCCTTTATGGTTTCAGATCTTTGACTGCCCACGGCTAAAGTTTTCCGAAATCCCACAGAGGCTGACGAACTTATTGCTGCCGCCAGATCCTATTGTCATCAACCACATCATCAGGTCAGGCGGCCCCACCTTGTCCTTCCTCCAGCAGGGAGAAGTGTAAACTTGGAAAGGGTCCCAAGGGTCATCTAGTCCAACCCCTGCAATCCTGATGGGGAGGCAGTTGGTGGCTTGTCGTCCCCTGGCCTTCTGGGCTGCTGGGGTGGGGTGGGGTGGGGTGGGGGGGAGCCCTGTCTCCCCTCCTTCAGGGGCTGTGAGCAGGACTGAGAATCCGTTGAGCCCCCTTGGGGGCCTTCTCAGCGAGCACAACGTGGAGGAAGGGTCCAGACTCTGCCAGGAGGAGATGGGAGGCTCATGGAATGCCTGCCCCCCCCAAGAGGTCTATAAAAGTTCAGCAAGCAGGGGGGTGATCATGTGGGGTCCAGGGAGAGGGTGCCGGGGGCCAGATGAAGGACATCTCCCCGTGACCATCCTGGCCGGAGTCTCTTTTTGTGCTCACTGAGAAAAAGCGGCAGTGTTGTGACCTCAAAGCTCCCAACAGAATATTAAAAACCTCCCTAAACAGGGCTGCCTTCAGGTGTCTTCTAAAAGTCAGATAGTTGTTTATTTCCTTGACATCTGATGGGAGGGCATTCCACAGGGTGGGTGCCACCACTGAGAAGGCCCTCTGCCTGGTTCCCTGTAACCTCACTTCTCGCCATGACGGAACCACCAGAAGGCCCTCGGAGCTGGACCTCAGTGTCCGGGCAGCACAATGGGGGAGGAGACGCTCCTTCAGGTATACTGGGCCGAGGCCGTTTAGGGCTTTAAAGGTCAGCACCAACACTTTGAATTGTGCTCAGAAACGTACTGGGAGCCAATGTAGGTCTTGAAAGGACTGGTGTTATGTGGTCTTGGCAGCCACTCCCAGTCACCAATCTGGCTGCCACATTCTGGATTAGTTGTAGTTTCTGGGTCACCTTCAAAGGTAGCCCCACGTAGAGCGCATGGCAGTAGTCCAAGCGGGAGATACCCAGAGCATGCACCACTCTGGCGAGACAGTCTGCAGGCAGGGAGGGTCTCATCCTGCGTACCAGCCTACAAGGTGCCTCCTTCTGGGAGCATCGCCTCACCTTGGCCGGAGGCCTGAACCCCCCTGGCTCCCCTCCTAGTGTGGACCCCAATGACCAGAAGAAGACCGCCTGCTATGACATTGACGTGGAAGTGGAGGACCCCTTGAAAGGGCAGATGAGCGGCTTCCTCCTCTCGACAGCAAACCAGCAGGAGATCACAGCCCTGGACAACAAGGTGCTTAGGGGTCGGGGCAGGTGTGTGGAGAGAAGAGGCATCTGGACTGGGGGTCTGGGGTGGTGGGGAGGGGCCCCCAGGATGTTGCACATGGGGGGCACTCAGGAGGCTCGGGGGCTTTCCATTTGGAGCTACAGCTGAGGGGATCAGTACCACTGGGGGCATTGTAGAATTGTAGATGTGGAAGGGTACCCCAAGGGTCATCTAGGCTGACCCCCTGCCATCACAGATAAATCACAGCATGGCTTTACAGCCATGTGTCTGCAGTCTGGTGTGAAGACCGAAGGGCTCCCTTTGGGGACTGGGTGGAAATCCTTGCTCCCACGAGGAGAAATGAGCCTCTGTTTCCCCTCCCTGCTCAGATTCACGAGACAATCGAATCCATCAACCAGCTGAAGATACAGAGGGATTTTATGCTCAGCTTCTCCAAAGATCCCAAAGGGTACATCCAAGATCTCCTCCGATCCCAGAGCAGGGATCTCAAGGTGGGTCTATTGTGGGGGGGGGGGTCATAAGTGCGCTAGGTCCTGGGGCAGATGGGGCTCCTGAAATGGGGTCTTATTGGGAGGGTGAGAAGACAGTGTCTGTGGCTGTTTTTACATGTTAAAATACCTCCAAGTCACCGCAAAAGGATCCCACAGGAGCCTTGCTCCCAGTGGCTGTTCAGAAGGATGGATTGGAGCCTGTGGCTCACTAGCCAGCGAAACGGCGGCATAGAGCAGAGTCTAAAAGGTTTGGTGGCAGAGAGTAGCCGTTGTGGCCAGGAGCCATCAATAGCCCCCTCCTCCTCCAGCCCTCTTTAAAAGCCACCCAAGTTTGTGGACATCACTGCATCCAGTGGGAGGGAGTTCCACAGTTTGTGCTGCGTGAAGAAGGACTTGTTTCCCCCCGCCCTGAACCTCCCAAACATCGGCTTCGTTGGATGTCCACAAGCTCCAGCGTTAGGAGAGGGAGGAAAACTCCTTCACTTGCTGTTTTCTCCACGCCACGCACAATGTCATCAGCTCCCATCGTGTTGGTCCTGGTCAGGCAATGGCAAGGCCTTTGTTGGGACCAACCCCAAGGCCACATGGTGGACTTCTCCAAGCCCCTCTGTGGGGGGGGGGGCTTTGAGTCCATGCTTTCTGGAAACTGCGGCAGAATGCCTAGAGCTGGCAGGGCTGCCCTGACACCACCTTGCCCCCTCTGCTTGGCAGGTGATGACCGATGTGGTGGGGAATCCCGAGGAGGAGCGGAGGGCAGAGTTTTACCACGAGCCGTGGTCCCAGGAGGCCGTGAGCAGGTACTTCTACTGCAAGGTAAGAGCACAGAGCTGGAGGCCGGCTGGGCTGGGCTGGCAGGACGAAGTTCCCTTCCCTTGCCCCCAACTCTCTCCTTTTGCCCTTTCAGATCCAGCAGCGTCGTCAGGAGTTGGAGCAGTCTCTGGGGGTGCGTAACACCTAAGCAGGGGTCCCCGGCCTGGTTGGCCGGCCCCTGAGCCAGCGGACTGAGCCGTGTCGCCCCCCCCATCCCACAGGGGGTGGGCCTCCTTCACGACTGGCCAAGGAGGGAGGTCTGACATGCACCACGACCAGCGACACCAATCTCTGGCCAGCTTTCGAGTGTGTTTTGCCCCACCCACATCCTCCTCTTCCTCTTCCTGCGGCTGCTGAGACCCTACAAGGGCCGGAAGGTGGCGGGTCTCCCCTCACGTCACTCATGCCGATCATCGGATGCTGGAGAATGAAGGACACCCCCTCCCCAAGCACACAGGGCTTAAGACTTGGAAGGGGAGGAAGAGCCCAATGGATTGGCCAGAGGCTCCTAAATCTCTCTCTGTGTGTCTCTCCCCCCCTCTCTCCCTCCCTCCCTCCTTTCCTCCAGGGGTGCCAACTTGAATAAAATATTGGGGGACCCAACGAAGCCCCACCTCACATAACTGATCACAAATCATGGCCCATGCACACTATTTGAAGGGCAATGCCCATTAACCTTGGGGGGCCCTCTAGGGACCTTGGCCCCTAGGAGTCGGCTCTTATGCCTGCCTCCTTCCTTCCTTCCTTCCTTCCTTCCTTCCTTCCTTCCTTCCTTCCTTCCTTCCTTCCTTCCTTCCTTCCTTCCTTCCTTCCTTCCTTCCTTCCTTCCTTCCTTCCTTCCTTCCTTCCTTCCCTCCCTCCCTCCCTCCCTCCCTCCCTCCCTCCCTCCCTCCCTCCCTCCTTCCTTCCTTCCTTCCTTCCTTCCTTCCTTCCTTCCTTCCTTCCTTCCTTCCTTCCTTCCTTCCTTCCTTCCTTCCTTCCCTCCCTCCCTCCCTCCCTCCCTCCCTCCCTCCCTCCCTCCTTCCTTCCTTCCTTCCTTCCTTCCTTCCTTCCTTCCTTCCTTCCTTCCTTCCTTCCTTCCTTCCTTCCTTCCTTCCTCTCTCTCTGTGTCATAGTGCCCTCCAGGCGGTCTGGCTTCATACCCCTTTGCAAGGCCATTTGTGGCCACCTGAGCAGCAAATTCCCCCCCCCCCCTTCACTGGATCTCTGGACAGATGGAGGCTGCAGAGGGACCTGGGTCTGGGGGCTATGGAGTGGAGCCCCCTGCAAATCTGTCTCCAGGCTGCCAGCTGTGTCGCCTGCATCCCCTGCCCTCTTCCTCTGGCAAGGCCAAAGAGGCCACAGTCCCCCCCCCCTCTGTCGACAAGCCCTGTCCCACCACCCTGACTTTCCTATCTATCTCTGCAGGCGTGTGGGGTGTGGCGGGCAATGCCAGTTCCCAACAGAGCCCCCCCCCCCACACACACAGTGAGATGGAGATGGAGACCCGCCCCCTGGCCAGCCCCACAGGCTGTCTGCATTCCTGTCTGCCCTCTGGCAGGCTCAGACCCATGTCCAAGGCATCCGCTGGAGAGGGTCTTGCTCTCTGCCTCTTCCTGCTGTCCATGGGACCCCTTAGGGAGGGTGAGGAGGAGCCCTGCGGTGGCAAAAGGCTCCCTGCTCATGAGAACAGGATGCTGGGCTATAGGCCATTGGCCTGATCCTGCGGGCTCTCTTTATGTTTTCATGCTCTTCGCTAGCCAGGCCTCTGGCGGATTTAAGCAAACCCAAAAGGGACACAGAGAGAGAGAGACTTAGCAAAAGGTGGTGGACTCTCCTCCCTCAGAGGTCTTTAAACAGAGGTTGGAGAGCTATCTGCCAGGAATACAGTAGCTGTGGTTCCTGCCTTGCAGGGGTTGGACTGGATGCCCGCTTGGGGTCCCTTCCAACCCTGTGATTCAGTTGCCAAATCCCGGGTTCCACTTTGTGCTGCCCCTCTGCACTGCATTTGCAGGCCTGGTGCCAAACTTCTGGGGGACTTTGGCAGGGGGCTGCCAGGGCCACACACACACACACACACACACACACACCATGCAAGGATTATTCTTCTCCTGCTACTGCAGCAGCAGCTGCAGCCCTGCTCACCCCCCTCCTTCCATGCTGCCTGCCCTGGGTAAGGTCTCACTGCTGGGTGGCAATGCCACTTTCAGACAGAGGCCACCCCTGGCTCTTGTCTGCAGCAGCTGCCCCTCTCTCTTGGCGTCCCCCAAATGCAACGGCCCAGCCTGTAGATTTCATCACTCTGTGGGCTTCTCAAGTTTTCAGTCTGTCTAGGCTGGGGCATTTTATTTTGGGCTTGAGCCGCTCCTGGGGGTCTGCCAAGGTGGGTGTGTTGTGCCCGGCTCAGGCTGGCGAGGGGCCCTTCTGAGCTCCGGCTGGTGCCAGTCCTGGCTTGATTCTGGTCCTGCCCTTTTGCCAGGATGTGCCTGCTCCAAGCAAACCTGCCGGGACTGACCCTCACCCACCATGTGCCAGCATCCAAATGCCCTGGACCCCTCAGTCTGCCCACGATGGCCGCTCCTTCCTTGGGGGTCTTTAAACAGATGTTGGCAGCAGTCTGTCAAAGATGCTTTGGTTGTGGTGCCCCCTGCATCGCCAGGGGTTCGGCTAGATGACTCTTGGGGTCCCTTCAAATTCTACAAGGAGCGCACAGCAATTCCCAGGCTGAGGGGGGAGCAGTGGCTTGCTCTCTGCAGAAGAGACAAAAGGGGTGCTGTCCTGTGGAGGGGGGGCAAAGGCAGAGATGCCTGAGTGCTGCCGCATGCCTGGCCCCCCAGGGAGCTCTTGCTTTTTAGTGCCAGCCCCACTTCCGAGGGGGGGGGCAGCCAGATGACAAGGCAGATGCTGTTTCTGGAGGGCAGGTTTGTGTGTTTTCCCTATTTTCACCACGGCTCTGTTGTTCTCCCCTTCCAGCCTCTTGTTTTCACACGTCCTCCTTTGGGGCACCCACAAACCCTCCCTTGCACCCAGGTCCACCTGGTCCCCCATCTTTGGGGGTGGGGTGGAGAGTGAGAACCAAACTCCCCCCCTCATTTCCCCTCTTCCTCCTCCTCTTTTTCCTCCATGGCTGCCGTGTCTTTGTCATTCGGTGCTGAGTGTGATTCGTAGAGAAGCTTTTAAATAATAAAGATTTTGGTCCTTTGTATCCCTTGCACATGATTTGTGGGTTTGAGCGCCTGGGTCTCAGAGAGAGAATTGTGGCCTTTGCAGAACCATTTTGCTTCATCAGGTCGGAGGGAAATGGAACGGAGGCAAGTGCAAAATTCTCTGCTTAGGCGACAAGAGGGAACAAAACGAGCACAGGAATCCTGCCTTGCAGGGGGTTGGACTGGATGACCCTTGGGGTCCCTTCCAACTCCACAGTGCTAGGATTCTGAGAGAGACAATGGAGTGATGCCAATGCTTTATCTCGTTTTATCTTTTAAGATGCTTTCCCTTCTGCCAAGACTGCCAGGCGTCTCTCCGCCTCCCACCCCACCTTTGTGCCATGATCTATTGTGGGGCATCAACTGACCCTTCATGCTCAGCCATGCGTCGCACTCAGTCCTGTGGCTCAATAATGCTTCTGTCACATGAAGCATGGCCAGTCTCCTCTGCCGTGCTTCTGGCTGAATCACCTTCCAGGGTCTGAGACCAGAGGAGATTAAAAATCCCACTCTTTGTTCTAGTGTGTGGCCTGACCCTGCTCAAATGCTCAGAGTCGCTCAGGCCTTTTAGGACAGCAAATGGCTTTGCACTGGGGGGGGGAGGAGAGAAGAACTCCCCCCTCCTCTTCATAGCAAAGACCTGTCAGGCTGTGAGCACCAATTCTGCCCACAAGAATTGGCCCGAGTCCAAAAGAGGGAGGGCCCCCCTTGTCCCCTGGCCTCAAGGGTAGGGGGGCTGGGGTTCAGAGGCCTCACCTGCCCGGCTTGCCATGTAAGCCATTAATCACCTTTGGAGTCTCTCACTTGTCAGGTGGTTTTAGGCGTGACTCCCTTGAAATTACTTCAAGGTAGGAAGAAAACATTAAATGCCACATTTTAAAGAATTGCTGTCATCGCAAAACAGCTTTTTTAAAGAGACGTTTTGGTTGTGAAGGATCTGAAACCAGTGTGTTGCTTGGATCTTAGCTGGGATTCCTGCATTGCAGGGGGCTGGACTAGATGACCCTTGGGTATCCCAGCCCTCCAATTCTGTGTTTTTTTGAAGAGGATCTGGACTTCCCTCTCTGCCTGGGCACTGCTTGTCTTTGGGGCCTCTTTGCAGGCTTGCTCAAAGGCCACTTTGGTGGCTGCCTATTTCCTTGCAAGACAGGCCAGGGCTCCACTAGGGAACCTGAAGTCTGCTGCTACTTTATAGGATGGTTATTTCAGCCTTGAGCAAGAGTACCTCCTTTTTCACTCTGAACTCCTACGGCAAGATCCAGGTGATGCTGCCTTGGCTGCCAAAAGCAAGTACAGTCAAACCTTGGTTGTCGAACGTAATCCATTCCACAAGCCTGTTCGGCTTCTGAAACGTTCGACAACCAAATTGTGGCTTCTGATTGGTTACAGGAGCTTCCTGCACTCAGCAGAAGCCGTGTCAGACATTTGGCTTCCAAAAAACGTTAAAAAACCGGAGCATTTACTTCCGGGTTTTCGGCATTCGCAAGCCGAAACGTTCCAAAACGGAGGTGTTTGGGATCCAAGGTTTGACTGTAAATGCAAAAACTTCTTGGGCTGTTGCTTTCTCTCTCGCAATGTTCCCCCTTGGGCTCTTGTCCACCCATTTTGCCCCCTTGGTGTAGATCAGGCATCCCCAAACTGCGGCCCTCCAGATGTTTTGGCCTACAATTCCCATGATCCCTAGCTAGCAGGACCAGTGGTCAGGGAAAATGGGAATTGTAGTCCAAAACATCTGGAGGAACGAAGTTTGGGGATGCCTGGTGTAGAGGGAGCCATGAGGTCCGAGAGGAAGTGTCCTGGGGGACGGAGGTGGCCACCCATCGGCCCCTCCGGGATGTTCCCATCCTTGGAGTCCAATTGCTCATGAAGAAATTTTTTGACAAACAACAAGAAAAAATCTGCAGCTTTATTCCATCGCAAGCCAAAGGCCAGAAACGCAGCTTTGCGGCCGCCTCTCTGGGTCTTCCGTGCTCCAAGGAGGCTAAATGATCCAGTGGGGGGCTGCCAAGCTCAGGAAGCCCAGGATACCAATCGTGAACCCCCAGGGAAGGGCCCTGCTCCCTGCAGAAATGGGGAGAGACAAAGCCAGGCTCAGTCCAGGGTTGCAATGTCAGGCGAGATTGCCCTCCCTGCGGGTGCACAAAAGGCAACCAAGCCCCAAAGGCTGCCTTGCTGTGGTGGGTTCTTTCACTCCGGGGCTGGGGGTGGCAGGGGGCCTGAAGAGCTCTCCAGGGGAGACTCCCTGGGTCCTTATCATAAATAATAATAAATTTTATTTATACCTGTTAGGGCAAAATTCTGGGTGCGAGAATGCTCAGCCACCCAGCTCATCAGGCAAGGGCCTGTGGTCGTTGCGGAGTATAAAAGGAAGGAGTCCAGCCATGATCCGGAGCAAACAGCAAGGTTTATTACTGCGCAGCAGGTTCAATGCCAGACTGAACACTGTGAACAGGGCTGCAAGAACTTTTAAAACTTCCCACCACCATCCCATAATGCACATCGAAAGCATCATACATACATCACTTGTGACAGGGTAAAACATCAGAAAAGGGGAAGGTGCAAGGGGCATTAGCATACAGGTAAACAGGAGGTAAGCAGGATTAGCATAAGGATGTCCCAGGACATTGTTAAGCAAGTACCAGTAAGTATCTGGGAAGGGATCCTTGAGTACCTGGTGGGGGGAAACAATGGGTCCAGTTGTGTGTATTGCCTCTGGCTTCGGAGGGTTGGGAATGGCAGGAGATGGTACCTGAATGGATTATGGATATGCAGAGGAGCACCACCCTGGCTACCTGACCTCTTGCTTAAGGGATTATGGCTGTTCCCTGCATCCCTGAGAGCCCTTGGCCAGAGTCGCAAAAAGGAGGTTTCATTTAGAAATAAAGATACACTGTATTCATTCATAAAGAAATATGGTTACATAGAGTCTCAGGCAACAGAGAAAGGGTAGGAAAGGGAGCCTTTATTACTCAGGGCTTGATCTTGAGGGGTTCGTGTTGGTGCGATACTAGAGTGGTGTTGTAGGATCAAATGGGGTCCCCTTGAGGGCATTAGTGCCAATCTTGATTCCCAAATGAAGCCTCGTTTGGGTGCCCCCCCCCTATAAAATTCCCTAACAGTCCCCCATTCGGAGATAGATTCGTGACCCAGTTCTGAAAGAACAACGAATCTTTTCTCCGCTCCTTCCTGCCCTTCCCTGGGGTCCTGGGTGCCAAAGCTCTGTGATCTGGTATTCTCCTTCCTCAAGTGTCACATCTGAACATATTCTGGGAAGAGGGTACGGTGCTGAGAATAAGTTCTTTAGGGAAAGAGATTTGAGGGGTTTGTGTCAGGGAAGAAGCGGAACAGGGAACAACAAGGGTTAATACAATGCATGGCACAACAAAACACAGGTACACATAAACTAAAACAATTCCTTTAAATAACCATCCTAGGTTGGGGGGGGGGCCAGCCCCATATGTCAAAGTCCGAAAGTCCTTCATGTTGAATAGCTTCCAGTTGTCCAGCCAACTTATGGATATTGTTCAAGTGTCCCGGAATATGTAGAGTCTGGTCTGTGACATACGTGCAGCACTCAGAGTTGATCAGGGCACAAGTCCCGCCCTCACTGGACAATAAAGAGTCCGTAGCAATTCGGTTCTGTTCTGTTCTGCCTTCTGCATGAATTTTAAAAGTACGCCTGTAAGTTTAAGATGTCTACATGGTTGGAGCTAGCTCCATACACAGGGAATAGTGCCCTGCCCCATGTTTCCCTATTGGCAGCCACGTCAGAGAGTTTGGGGAGGGATTTTGATTTTCCCTTATTCCTTTGCCTTCCCGCCGGTAAGTCGCGAGTGATAAAGCAAATCAGGTTCAAGAAAAGTTGGATCTGCTCCGAGCTGGCATGGGGCTGTACTGGTAGGGTGTGGGGGTTAGGAGTTTAAGAGGGTTATGTCCTTTGCAATCTCCCCGCAGCGCTGTGGTCCGGTGTGGTCCCATACTGGAGAGGTGGGTGAAGGGCCTATGGGGTGGTACCAACCCTCAAGGTACTCTTCCCCCTTTCCAGCCCTCTGTGTGTCCAGGATTCCACAGGCAGCAAAATCGCCTCAAACAAATCCCTTGTAGTTGGGGCTTTGAAAGTTTTGGGGTCAAGAGGAGGCACTGGAACCCAAACATTAGGTTTTCCGTTTGGTGTTGCTTGTCAGTATAAACATGCACAGCCCCTCCCTGCTCTATTTCTGTCCAATTTGGGTGGCGAAGGGCCTCACCTTGTCCATAGAGGAGGTACGATCCATTAGCACAGTCCATATGGTAGTATTGTTGTTCCATGGAAAGGTTGGCATATAGAGAGTTCCCAGTACTGAGTCCCAGTGATTTTAGGCACCAGCGAGTGACGTAGTAAGGTTTGGGAACCCGGGTGACAGAAGTTGAAATCCCCCATTCGGTCAGGGTTGTGGTCGCCCCCTAGGTCTACAGTGTGGTAGTCGAGGAAGTGGCAGTCAGCTTGCAGTCTGGAGCATTGGTCCGACAGGACCAAGGCAGGTTGAGAGCAGAAGAACAGGGTAAGGAGGTAAAGGATGGGACCCATGTTCAGTTCAACGTGGAGCGACAAACAACTGACAGCTGTCAAAGCATGAGTTGTCAAACGAAGCGATGAGTGAGCGGCTGACAGCTGTCAAAGCAGGAACTGTCAAAACAAAGCGACGAGTGAGCGGCTGAAGCGACGGTAGGAAGCAGGAGCGAAGCGAAGGCTGAAGCGACTGCAGGAAGGCTGAAGCGACGGCATGAAGGCTGAAGGGAAGTGAAGGCTGAAGTGATGGCAGGAAGGCTGAAGCGACGGCAGGAAGCAGGAGCGAAGCGAAGGCTGAAGCTACGGCATGAAGGCTGAAGGGAAGCGAAGGCTGAAGCGATGGCAGGAAGCAGGAGCGAAGCGAAGGCTGAAGCGACGGCAGGAAGGCTGAAGATAGACGGCAGGAACTATTCACGTCTTAGGCGCAATTTGATGGTGTTGGGGTCTGGAACTATCTCCGAGGTCCAGATGTCCAAAGCGGTTTAGAGGAGATCCTGGTCTGGTCCGGTCTGTTGGGCCCGATCTTGGTCCCGATTCAGGTCCGGTACTGTTTTCTTACACCTAGTGTGATGCAGCCAAGAGTTCTTCTCCCCTATTTTAGAGCAGTGGGTGAGGTGAGGAGAACTTGAGATGGTCCCTCCCAAGGTGGTCAAAGTGGCTGCTTCTGGTACACTTTAACTGAAATCCAGTCTCCAGACTTCATGGATCCTGAAGCCTCTTTTTTTGGTCAAATGAGTTAAAACAATTAGAAAAGATGTGTAGAGAAGGTTGGCACACTGCAGAGTGCCAGGTGGGACAAGAATATGTGGCGATAAGTTGGTCTAACTTAATAAATTGGTCTTAACAATAGCCTGATCTACTGGAAAGTATAAAAATGCATGAGAACCCTCCAATGGGGTAAAAGCAAAAGTATGGTAAACATAAAAACAATTACACAAAAACTGTGGTCCCCCCTCCCCCCATGGAAATAACACACTATCAGACATAGTTCAGCAATTCTACATAATAACACATAATATACACAACATACAATTATTAATTCCACCCCAGTTGGATGTATTTGAGGAAATCTGTGGTTTTGAGGCAGTTCTTGCCTTTTTCACACATCTTTAGCCATTTGGCACATTTGCTTGAGGTTAGAAAGGGACAGAAAATGTCCTTACAATTCATCTCCCCCCCCCCTTTTTGTCAGTCCATATCCTTTTGGAATGTGATTGTTGTGGCCAGAGTCTTCTTGGGAAGCTGTAAACAATAAAATCTTAATGCATTTAAGTATTTTATTCATCGCCTTTCTATATAGTTACTACTGTTATTACCTGCTAAGTTTGTTTGGTTCTTTTGCTAAAAGAGAACTTTATGAAGATAACTTAAAGGTGCTACCTGACAGAATGCAGTTACAAAACAATACTGTATTTGGAAGTACTTAGGTTAATTTCATAGACATAATGGAAAAATAAATAAATAAATGAAAGCAGATTATTTGCAACCTAAAAAGAAGCATCAAAGCCCAAAACAGAGGGAAGTCAACTTTATATAGCAGGGGGGAAGAATGCCTGTAAGGGAAGAAAGACTAAAAGAATAAAAGGGATTACTGTTTGTATCTCCTCTCTTTTTTTTTTTTTTGCTGTGGAAGAAAACAAGAGGCAAAATACACCAGGATTAATACCAGTATATGGTAGAGGTAAATGTGAGATTAGTACATCTCAAGGAAGCATTTACTGACGAAGCATTTGCCCAGTGACCAGAAGATAGCAATTTTCTATTAATTTACAAGTGTGGAGGGGGCGTCCCCCCTTTTGTGTAAATAACATACTGTCAGACGTACAGTAGTTCAATGTTTTTGTCGAATATCACACAACGTAAATTATATATCAGTTGTATGTCTTGAGGTCATCAAGTGAGCTTGAGACAATTCTGGCTGCTTTTAAATCCTAGGGCACAGAGTCTTGAGGTCGAAGAGAGAAAATATCCTTGTAATTCATCATAGTTAAGCATTTTATTCATTTAAATATTATTATTATCATTTATATTTAATTACTGCTGTTATTGTCTACTCAGTCTGTTTAGTTTACTTCACCTAGTTTGGCTGTGGAGGAAACAAAGGACAAAAATGTTGTTAATTAGGACACAATTGATAAGTTATTAACATTTTCCTTATGTGGTTCTGAATTCTCTTTGAGGTTCGCGTATCCTGTTTGAAAGGGACTATTATTACTATTATTATTTACAGGAAAGAATGACTTAGATGCTACATTCGTATGTACAGGAAGAAAAGGTAGAAATGCAAAAAAAATTGCATAAATAAAACAAAATGATATTTAGATTACCACTCAAACAACATTTTTTTTCAGATGGACTGGACACAAAGATATCAGATTAAAAGGAAAAAGTTACTATCAATTAATACGAAGACATTATAAAGACCACACATGTTAATATTGGACTGTAACCTTAAAGATTTGAAGGTGAATGGGAAAATAATGGAAAACTGATTTAATAAATGGAAGCTAGGAAAAGGACCCATACGTCACAGAAGGGGTGTAGCCCAAGACCGCCCTCCCTAGATTCATCATAGGTACATCATGAAAGGGGAGGTCTGGTAGCAGTAATCTGAGCAGTCTGGACCCTGCCCCCTGCCCCCAAAACCCAATCAACAAGAGATATTTACATTTCCCCGTTTCCCAGCCAAGTTAATCACACCCTTTTGTCTGGCACTCGGGTATCAGGATGCCAGGGATTACCTGAGACAATGAGAAGGTTCCCCCCACCCCCTTCTTCCTTGCAGAGGAACACCTGCTCAGAGAGTCAAAATGGTGTCAGTCAGGCCTGTCTTCCTGTGCTGCTTCAGACATGTGCCTGTACATTCATGTACATGTTTTATGAACAATTATTATATATGTGACCTTAAAATTCTTATAACAGAGCCTTAGTTTGCATAGTCTGTCTGTCAACTGGGTGGATCTGACCATCAGGGTAGTATGAAGAGAAGACAGCTATTTTCTATGAATTTCCAAGTGTGAAGGGCGCTTTACATTAAGAAATTTGAATAATATTTCATGTGCAGAGTATAACCTTGACACCTCTTAAGTTACAACCTTCTTTTTCTCCTCTCTTTCTCTTCAAGCTGACATAGTCTCTGTGCATGTACAGAGTTCATGATTTAGAAATCCATTGTACCAATTGAAAGTGTTGCAGCTGTTGGCTAAGTCACCATTTGAATAGAGGAAGGGAAGGGTGAATAGGTTAGATTTTACCCAGAAACCCAGCAATTTACACTTCCACCAAACCAGCAACAAAAAGTGGTCAAATTAAATTCTTTGGTAAGTTTAAATCCATTTCTTTAGCCTTTGTGTCCTGAGATATTTCTGACCTCTTATTTCCTGTTCCTTGCTGCTTAGGAAGCAGGCTTATAAATCTTAAACTTTAAATATATAAAACTTCAATATCCAGACAACGCAATATTTTCACCAGAAAGCTGCAAGAAAAGTTTGGTCAAATTAAACTCCTTAATGAAGTCATGGCACTAATTAGCCATGTTTACTGTACTATATAAACATCTCATACCCCAGGCAAAAGAAATCTAGATTTGCCCCCTTTATCTACAGGGTTTTTGGGGTGCAGACTTTTATTCAAAATATTTCACAAATGTGGATTATTATTATTAGTGTGCTTTCCCTCTAGTCATTAGCGGAACAATGACCCGCCCCCTTATGTACGGGTAAATGACCAGTCAGAATTCATAAATTGCAAATGTTTGTTTGTTTTAAATAACTTCAGCCATGGGCAGACTAAAATTCCCTGCCCCCTCATATATGGGAAAATGGCTACAGGGTCACAATTCATAAGATATATTCTGCCATTTATTTACAAGGGGAAATGGTCAAGACTTTTATATGTGCTTAAACTTTAAACCTTAATAGACAAAATGGTAAAACTCATATAATCACTCCTTAAAAAAGACACTCTTGTTCTAACTCTGAAAACCAATAATCTTTCCTTGCCAGAAAGCAGAGCTGGGCTGAATTTCAACCCATCACCACATCAGACACATTGCCTTTCACATAGCTCTAAAATGGGAGTTAGAAGGGACCCTGTGGTCATTTAGTCTAACCCTCTAAGATACAGGATCCACAAGATTTGAATTAAAATACCAACTTTATACAGAACCCTTTAGCAGATGAGTTTTTCCTTAAGAGGTTATATCAGGAGCCCAACACAATTGAAGTTAAAACTAGACTCAGATAGACAATTCCTGGCTAAGGAAGCTCTACTTTTGACAAACAAATCACCTTTATAGGAATAGCTGTTCAATTTTCCTTTAGTCAATATTCCTCTAGTCACTTGAAGAAAGACTCCCCTTTTGAGCCTCTCTCAATAACAAACATTTGCACACTTCATGAAGTGAACATTTTCAAGTTTCAAAATATTTTCAAAGTATTGAGCAAGCATTTTCAAGGTTACTTACAAACACATTCTCTTTCTCTCCTACCTACCTAGCACCTTCGCATCACATACAACATACAATTTCAGACACATTCTCTCTCTCTCTCCTTCTACCTACCTAGCACCTTCACATCACATACAAAATGTAATTTCAAACACATTCTCTCTCTCTCTCCTTCCACCTACCTAGCACTTTCATATCACATACAACATACAATTTCCTCATTTAACTCCCCCCCCCATTTGCAAGAGTCTGGTAGGGTTGGAAGGGATCTTGAGTAATCTAGTCCATCCCTTCTGAAATATGGGGATCTCAACACTATCATCGCCCTTTCAAAGCAGGATACACATACATTTGAGTACAGATGGCTAACTGGGAAGGAAACACGGGCTATGCCCTATCACGGAAGCACACATGTGTACTAAGGGAAAAGGAAGGAAGGGGAAGATTAAAAGTACCAACTTTACATGGAGGCCTTTAGCAAACCTGAGGGTTGGATAAACAGTTTTAAGAGGGAATTTACTTTCTCACTACCACCATTCTGTCCAACTGGACCAAGGTTAAACTGACTCAGATAGACATTTGCTGGCTATGGAGCCTCTACTTTTAATAACATTTCCCTAGAAGGAACACCATATTTCATAGTCACATGGTCCTAATACTTCCAAGGATTCCTCATAACAACAACACTCTTCTCTCAGAAGGAGACCTACCTAAGGCTTTATGAAATATAGACACTGCATTTTAGCTTGCAAAGAGCTGTTGTGCTCAATGAAGCTGGTTGCAGCAGAAACATTACATACAGAGCACATGGCTCCCTTGTTACACAGACCTTAAACATTGTGAGTTCACAAACAAACATTTTCAAAGTTACAATCTCCCTTTTCCCTTCCTGCTCCCCCTTTCTGTACAGAAAGGGGTAGGTATACACACACACCCTCTTTTACTCTCTGGAGAAAGATTGGCCTTCTACAGCCTCTTACAACCAACAAACATTCACACACCACTTCCACCCTTTTTCAATATTTGCCATGTTTTTGGGTTGATCAATCCCTTAACATAAAATTATTTAAGCAAGCTTGCATTATTATTATTTTTAAACTTTTTTTTTTTTTTTTAACTTAAGGAAGGCAGTCTGTAGAGGTCATGGCCAATTTTTAAACACAAACTCCTTACATTCCCAAACCTTGATTACATTTCTTATTTATTTCAAGGGAAACAACGATCTCTAGCAGACACAAGGAACAGATGCACACACACTTAACAGACAAAACAAATAACAGACAACATGTAACGTGAAAACATATATATACCATTCCTATTGTTTCTCAGTCCTAAATAAAGTTACCTAGCTATTTCACAGAGTTTCTCCTGAGCCCTAGCTATCTGGTTTCCTCCCCAGACCTTTGGTGCTCACTTTTCCCGTTTCTCTTTGGGGTGCTTCCAACCACTCTGCCATGTCCTGCCTAATCCCTGTTAGGCTACCCCTCCTGGCAACCTCCTACCTATCGTCACAATCTTGAGAAATAGGGGACCCTACTGGACGCCCACGCTTTGCGGTGCCAGATCAGGTACCCCCTTGGATAGAATTTTTCGCTCCGGAATACCCCCCTTGCTTTTGGAAGCGGGCTCACGCACGATACACGTGTTACGTGGCTCGACCAGTGCGGCTGGGGTAAAGACAGGACAGAAAAGGCTTCAGCCTGCTGGCTGAAGTGGTTGAAAAAGAGCCTTTGGTCCCTTGCTTTTGGACAGGGCCTTCCTGCCAGGGCGGCTGACCAAAGGACCCCCACTCTTTTCTGGAAAAGGGGGGGTGGAGAAGCAACAGAGATAGAGCTCAGAACTCCCCTTTCGAGTTGAGCACGGCACACGGTCCGGAGAGACAGGACAGAAAGCACGATAGATAAGAGGGCAGAGAATTCAGTTGCCAGGAGATACCACCCCGCTACCACCAGTGCACTGGGTTTTAACCTTATACTCACACACTCCTCCGTGTTGATCCTGGGGATGAAGAAGCTGGCCGGCCGGTTCTTGCCTTTGCTCCCTGGCTGGGTCCTTCGAGACTTGCAGATTACCGCCTGGAGGATGGCCGAGGGTCCAAAGGGGTCTTCCCAGGCAAAAGGGCCTGGTGCCGGCTGAAGATCTTGGGGCCCTCAGTCAGCCACACAGGAGAACCGCAAGTCCCTGTTCGGGCGCCAAATGTTAGGGCAAAATTCTGGGTGCGAGAATGCTCAGCCACCCAGCTCATCAGGCAAGGGCCTGTGGTCGTTGCGGAGTATAAAAGGAAGGAGTCCAGCCATGATCCGGAGCAAACAGCAAGGTTTATTACTGCGCAGCAGGTTCAATGCCAGACTGAACACTGTGAACAGGGCTGCAAGAACTTTTAAAACTTCCCACCACCATCCCATAATGCACATCGAAAGCATCATACATACATCACTTGTGACAGGGTAAAACATCAGAAAAGGGGAAGGTGCAAGGGGCATTAGCATACAGGTAAACAGGAGGTAAGCAGGATTAGCATAAGGATGTCCCAGGACATTGTTAAGCAAGTACCAGTAAGTATCTGGGAAGGGATCCTTGAGTACCTGGTGGGGGGAAACAATGGGTCCAGTTGTGTGTATTGCCTCTGGCTTCGGAGGGTTGGGAATGGCAGGAGATGGTACCTGAATGGATTATGGATATGCAGAGGAGCACCACCCTGGCTACCTGACCTCTTGCTTAAGGGATTATGGCTGTTCCCTGCATCCCTGAGAGCCCTTGGCCAGAGTCGCAAAAAGGAGGTTTCATTTAGAAATAAAGATACACTGTATTCATTCATAAAGAAATATGGTTACATAGAGTCTCAGGCAACAGAGAAAGGGTAGGAAAGGGAGCCTTTATTACTCAGGGCTTGATCTTGAGGGGTTCGTGTTGGTGCGATACTAGAGTGGTGTTGTAGGATCAAATGGGGTCCCCTTGAGGGCATTAGTGCCAATCTTGATTCCCAAATGAAGCCTCGTTTGGGTGCCCCCCCCCTATAAAATTCCCTAACATACCCCACCCTCCCCAGCCAAGACTGGGCTCAGGGTGGCTAACACCGGATAGAAAACAATTGATTAAACGACAGCTTAGAAACAAGATGAAATACAACATTAAAATGCAGCCTCATTTCAGTAGAAACTCAAATCAAAAACTGTTTGGGCCACCTTTTGAACCACAGTTTATTCATCCTTTTGTATTAGTGGAGCAGGGGGTCAAAGGGAGGGGCAGGGGCTGCCCTTGAGGAGAGCTGGTGGGTGTGGAGTGCAAAATAAACAACATGCTTTTCTTTGCAAACCCAGGAAGGAGGTTTCCACCCAGTAAACCTTGTTTGTAGGGTCCCTGCTCAAGCTAATGCACTGCCACAAGCAAGCATTGGGGGATGGGGGGGCCTCTCTCAGGCTCCCTTGCACTAGATTAGAAAAAGGCACTTGGCCACACTACCCAAAATGCACTGGGGTTGTCCATTTCTGCCCAGGCCAAACACATTGGGAGTGTTTGTGGCCCAAAGTCGAGTCTCACTGCATCTCAGATCAGGGGTAGCATTTAACTGGAAAGAGCCATTGACACGACCTTAAAGGGAATGGCTGCATCCTCGACCCGATGCCTGGATTGGGCTTCCTAAGTGGGCCTTTGATTTGGAAATTGTAGCACCTGCATAATTGTGCAGGGGGTGGTGTTGGAAACGTGGAGGAAGCCTTGAGGGTTCTCTGGTTGGGGAGGGAGGGAGGTCCCTCCAAAGGGTCCCTGCAGAGAGGCTTCTGCAGGGAGCCATTCATCCCCGTGGCCTCCAGAGGGCAGCCGCCACCTCTGCAAGAGCCTTTGAGCCACTTTTGAGCTAAGGAGCTAAGGAAGAAGCAACTGGGCAAGCAGAGCAAAGATGCTGCCCTGGAGCAGAAGGAGGCTTGGCTTGGCTTGGCTTGGCTTCCTCCGCCTTGTCTCTCTCACCCTCCCACTCCTGCCTGGGACTGTTTTGGGAAGAAGAGACAAAGGACAGACTCCCTCGGAAAGGGGCAGGCTCTCCTTCACTCGAGGCTTTGAAGCAGAGGTTGGGTGGCCCCCGGCCAGGGATTCTTCAGCAGCAATTCCTGCATTGCATTGCATTACATTGCATTGCATTGCATCGCATTGCATCGCATTGCATCGCATCGCATCGCATCGCATGCGGCTGGATTGGATGACCTTTGCGAGGGTCCCTTCCAGCTCTGGTTGGAGGGTTGTCAGGTCCCAGCAAGCACCACAGCCGCCTGCCGTTCTCCCTTCCCAAGCCAGTGAGATGCATCAGAACAGGGGTGCCCAAATTTTATTCAAAGAGGGCCAGATTTGATAACGTGAACATGCTTGAGGGCCGACCAAAGCTGTTGACCTTATTTTAGAATTGAAGTTGTTGAGCTTTTTTTTAGGATTTTACAAACTGCCACAGGGGCTGGATTAAACCGACTGGGGGGGGTGGATTAGGCCCCCGAAACAGACTCTGGACAGGTCTGCTTTAGAAGAAAACCGCCCTGGTATATTTTTCATGGTTTTCAAAGCACTTGGGAGCAAGCAGGCTTCCTTCATGCCCCAAATGCAAAGAAAAAGTGTCTGTTTGGTTGGGGGTGAGTGGGGAGAGCCTTAGACTTTTGCTGGTACAGGGCCACAGCACGGGAATGCAAAGCACCCCACAGGAATGGGGCTGAAGGGATCACCTACCTGCATTTGGCTGGCATTTGGTGGCGCTGCCTGACCAGAGCCCGTCCTCCTGGCATGTCCTGGCTGCTGATCCCTCAAGGTTGAACCCAGGACTGCAGTTGAAGCGGACGGTGGATCCTGCTAAGTAACTGGTTCCATTCTTCTCGCCGTGGGAGGGGGGAGCCAGCCAGCCACAAGAAACCACTGGGGGAGAAAAAAGTGGGGTCTTTGGGGCCATGCAAGTGTGCACCTGCGTGGCATTGGGGAACCACGCTGGGAAGAGAATGGCCTGCAAGGGGGAGCACAGCAGAAGAGCAGAGAGAAGGGCCAGACCCAGCCTCTGCCGCTGCTCAACTTAATAGGCTCCCCACGGCAGGACTGGGGTGGTTGCTGCCTTGGGGGGGGCAGCCCAGGAAGAGCGGCTGCCTGCCAGGGTGGGCTTGGCAGGGCATCCTCCTGCCTGGGGGTCTCTCCCTCCAGGCTCCCTTCCTGCTGTGCATAGATGGTCCGTTTACATTTCTTGGTGCAGAAAGCATGGATCTGATGTGTAGAGATCTTTCCTATTCTAATGAGTTCAAGGGGGTGTGGGAAGTTTCTTTGTGTGAAAGAAACAAGCAGAAGGTTCCTGATGTTTGGGTTATTCCTTCAGAGAAGCTGAGTGCAGCTGCCTTAAACTGGTCCTGTTATCTCTTTCAGTCGAGGTCATGCTGACTATAAAAGTAAGATCAGAAGGAGCCTGGGTTTCACTCTTTTCTATCTCTCTTTCCAACTGTGTATGCTTAGTGTTAAGTTTTAGTCTTAGTATAAGTTATTGTAAGTTTAAGTGAAGTCTGCTGCAACTGGACTTCTGATGGACAGGGCCAATCCTGAATGTTTTGGAATTGTGACCATTCTGCTCATTTGCCTTCAGTAGCAGTAAAGCTCTGCTGGATGAAATTCAATTGCCTCTGGTCTGTTTTTGGGGAATCCTGCAACATGTTTAAGTTTTTACTCTGCCAACCATACACTGGAGTTCTGCTGTGGATCAATATTGAGTAGAATTTCCATTTCCTCTCTGCCTGTGCACTTGCTTGCTCCCAACCATTCAAAGCCCCCTTCTCAAGCTCTCCCCAAGGAAGCAGCTGGATTTGCAAGATCTGAGGAATGGGGCATGAAAAGAGGGGTGGGCAGCGGTGAAAGAGGGTGATGAGGGTGGTGCTCCCATCCCCCATCCCATTCAGGCACCTGGCAATACCTTTCCCTGTGACCCTCCCTCGGATCCCCCCTTCCCCGGCAGAGCTTGCCCTTGGCTCACCCGGCTGCAGGCTCTCTTCTAGGTGCTTGTAGATCCGGTGGGACCATCTGGTGCTGTTCCCCACCGCGAGGTCTCTTGTCGTCAGAGCATCAAACCTGCAGAAAAGGTCCGACTGGCAGAGTTGGGCCACTTCCTGAGTGAGGGGATCGGTGGGATCTTCAGGGGCCCGGAAGATGGGCAGGAAAGAGGGGTCATGCTTTGGCCCATAGAAGAAGGTCTGCAGCAGGAACTGGCTGTCGTAGGTGAAGAGGGAGGTTTCATTCTTGATGGCCCCTGCAAAGAGGAATGGGGAGCGCTGTCGTTCCCTTGAACCAGACCAACCTCTTGTAGGGCAACAGCCCCATCTAGCCAGCATGTTTAAGTCTAATTAGTGCATGAAGGGGTTAATGCCATAGAGTAAGCTGTCCTGCTAGGTTTTGCCCAGGTCACTTCCCCTTACCTTAGGAGGAAATAGGTAACCAAGCCTTTGTTCCATCTGTCTACTTCAGTGAACTTTGGTGTGTGAGGAGGTGTGAGTTGCTCCAGCTCAGCAACATGGCTTTAACCAGCCTCTTTTGTTCCAGACAAGAATGGCGTCTGAAACTAACGTTTTCCAATACCAGTAATTTAGGAACTTTTGCCTCTTTGTAACTAAGCTACATTTCACTGTCTGCAAGTCTTTTTTTTCTGACTGCTATATGGAAAAGCACATTTTATTATATATTTTTAATAAAATTTCCATACCACACTTCTTCTGAAGAGCATGTGAAACTGACCTTTGGAAAATTTGTAAGTAAACTATTTTTAACTTACCAGATGTATTGTCTTTTCCTATGCTAGCGGAAGAGGGACACTTTGGAGATAAACTTTCTAAGGGGACATTTTGAAACTCACCGAAAAGGGCACATTTTAAGTCCCTCCACTGTACCAGCTAGGTGAGGGTGTGGGAGACCTACCCACTCACCTGGAGGGCACCGTCAAAGGTCCTACGCTCTGGAGCAGGAGAAAACAAGCTTGCTCCATCCTCCGTGTGACAATCCTCCAGATATTTGAAGATGGCTATCACATCACCTCTGGCTCTCCTCTTTCCCAGGCTGAACATACCCAGCCTCTTCAACCACATCTCATAAGAAAGACTTGGCTTCTAGACGCTTGGTCATCCTAGTTGCCTTCCTCTGCACACCTTCCAGCTTATCAACATCCTTCTTAAATTGCGGTTCCCAGAATTGGACACAGTATTCCAGGTGAGGTCTGACCAAGGCAGAATAGAGTGGGACTATGACTTCCCTTGATCTGGACACTAGACTTCTGTGGATGCAGCCTAGAATAGCATCAGCTTTCGACTCATGGGAAGCTTGTGGTCTACTAAGATCTTTTCCCAGCCAAGGGCCAGGCCAGCTCCTCTCTCTCTCTGCCCCTTTCTTTGGGAGAAGCTGAACGCTCACTTACAGTCTGCGCCAAATGCAAATAGCTCTTCTGGGCTGCAAGTGTTGGCATCTAGGATGGTCCCATTGCGGAGGGTCAAGTCGTCCCGGGGGTTGCCATTCATGACCCCAAAGAGCCCCTGTGTGTGATTCAGGAACTTTGGGGGCAGCAAAGCAGTCAGGCTCAGCAACCTCCCCGCCTTCCTCACTTCGACTCCGACTCCCGAGGAGAACATGGCAGTGACGTTCAGCCCAGGGGCAGTGGAGAGAAAGAGACCTGCCAGGGAAAGAGGGAAGTGTAAGGATTAATATTATGGGGCATCTGCACAGCACAGCAGGGGGGATGTTTGAAAATGTATCCAATGCACCTCCTCAGTATCCAATGCACCTCCACACACTGGTTTGTTGAGAAGAAGATTTGGTTTTCTCCTCCATGACTCAGTTCTGCTCTTCAGGATTCACAGAATCCATGAGGGACAGCAGTCGTAAGAACCGAAGAACAGCCTCCTGGATCAGGCCAGTGGCCCATCTAGTCCAGCTTCCTGTTCTCACAGGGGACAACCAGATGCCCATTATGGGAAACCTTGCTGAAGAAATACAACCTGCCTTCCATCTGCACTTCACAGCTACATTATGGGAAACCAGCAAGCAGGATTCGAGCACAAAAGCAACTCTCCCCTCCTGCGCTCTCCAGCAGTTGGGATTCAGAAGCACCACTGCTTCCAACCGGGGAGGGCAGAGAAGAGCCATCTTGGCTAGTAGCCAATAATAATAATAATAATAATAATAATAATAATAATAATAATATATTATTTATACCCCGCCCATCTGGCCGGGTCTCCCCAGCCACTCTGGGCGGCTTCCAACAGAAGAATAAAACACAATAATCTATTAAACATTAAAAGCCTCCCTGAACAGGGCTGCCTTCAGATGTCTTCTAAAAGTCTGGTAGTTGTTTTCCTCTTTGACATCTGTTGGGAGGGCGTTCCACAGGGCAGGCGCCACCACCGAGAAGGCCCTCTACCTGGTTCCCTGCAACTTGGCTTCTCGCAACGAGGGAACTGCCAGAAGGCCCTCGGTGCTGGACCTCAGTGTCCGGGCAGAATGATGGAGGTGGAGACGCTCCTTCAGGTATACTGGACCGAGGCCATTTAGGGCTTTAAAGGTCAGCACCAACACTTTGAACTGTGCTCGGAAACGTACTGGGAGCCAATGTAGGTCTTTCAAGACCGGTGTTATGTGGTCTCGGCGGCCGCTCCCAGTCACCAGTCTAGCTGCCGCATTCTGGATTAGTTGTAGTTTCCAAGTTACCTTCAAAGGTAGCCCCACGTAGAGCGCATTGCAGTAGTCCAAGCGAGAGATAACTAGAGCATGCACCACTCTGGAGAGACAGTCTGCAGGCAGGTAGGATCTCAGCCTGCGTACCAGATGGAGCTGATAGACAGCTGCCCTGGACACAGAATTGACCTGCGCCTCCATGGACAGCTGTGAGTCCAAAATGACTCCCAAGCTGTGCACCTGGTCTTTCAGGGGCACAGTTACCCCATTCAGAACCAGGGAATCCTCCACACCTGCCCGCCTCCTGTCCCCCACGAACAGTACTTCTGTCTTGTCAGGATTCAATCTCAATCTGTTAGCCACCATCCATCCTCCAACCACCTCCAGACACTCACACAGGACCTTCACTGCCTTCACTGGTTCTGATTTTAAAGAGAGGTAGAGCTGGGTATCATCCTTACCGTATACTGATGAACACCCAGCCCAAACCCCCTGATGATCTCTCCCAGCGGCTGCATGTAGATGTTAAAAAGCATAACTCTCTCCACCTCCACAAATTGGTCTATCCTGCAGTTTGCTTGTTTTGGAGCCAACGTGGCTTCACATAATATGGACAGGCTTATTTGGTGTCTGCAAACGTGACATGAAGGCTGGCAACATCAACCCTTCCATGTGGGAACCCCTTGCAGACGACCCCAGTGCCTGGAGACAGGCAGTCAGGTCATGTATCCACGGCAGTGACCAGAGGAGGGATGACCATGCTCCATCTGCAGCAGCACAACCAGACACCTTCCTCTGCCCCAGCTGCAACAATACATGTCTCTCCCATATCCACAGCAGGAGCTGTAACCTTCCAACGGTTTAACTTCACCCCCAAAGGCTCACTCCTCCATTGTCTCCCGAGACAGATGCCAACCAACTATTTGGTTGCAAGGCTTCTTGGCCTTAGATTTAAATTATGCAGAAGTTTAAGTTGCAGTCACATCAAAGCCTCAGGGAAGAATCCAAAGTACAAAACGAGGAGGAACCGAGAAGGAGGCAGTGAGCTTCTCCGGGAGGCATCTAGGTGGGAAAGAAGATGCTGGACCAGCTAATCCGCTCTGCTTGGTTCTTTGGTTTTTGTGACTGATATGGAATCTTAGAACTGTAGAGTTGGAAGGGATCCCAAGGGTCATCTAGTCCAACCTCCTGAAATGCAGGAATCTCAGCGAAAGAATCCTTAACAAGTGGCCATCCAATCTCTGCCTAAAATCCTGCCATGAAGGAGACTCCACAACCTCCCGAAGGAGAGGTTCCACTATCAAACAGCTCTTACTGTCCTGATGTTTGGTCAGAATCTCATTTCTTGTAATTTGAAGCCCTTGGTTCAAGTCCTGCCCTCCAGAGCAGGAGAAGACAAGCTTGTTCCCTCTTCCATGTGACAGCCCTTCAGATATTTGGAGATGGCCATCATATCTCCTCTTAGTCGCCTCTTTCCCAGGCTCAACATACCCAGCTTCTTCAACCATTCCTCATAAGGCTACATTTCCATTTTCCTCCTTGGCTTCTTATCTTAACATTCGTATTATCCTGAAGGCTACCAGAGCTGGGCTCCAGCAGACAGCCATGGGCTAACCTGAGGCCCTCCAGCCTTTGCTGAACTCCAGCCCCCACCCACAGCCCTGGTCAGCAGTCTTGCCCCTGTGCTTAAGCAGAAAGGAATCCCTTGCAGGGCTTCTGAAATCCTCCCTGGCCAACCCTCCTGCTCTCCATGTCTCACCATTCAAGTCCATCCAGGTTTGTTCAGAGAAGTTGAGTGCCTTCTGGTTGAGCAGGACCTCCAGCCCATCCGAGTGCTCTGGGATACGGATCTCCACCACATCTGAGCGATTCTCCTGCATGGCAACGGAAGAGAAGCCCGTCACCTTGGCCTCAGTTCCTGCCAGGCAATTGCAAACATCAGTCTGGTGCACAAAAGTCTCAAGAGACAGAAAGTGACATGTTTATTTCATTTTTAAACCTGTGCTCTACTTTTCTGACCAAAAGGCCCCCAAAGCATCTTCTATCCAGGTTAGGAAACAGGAAAAGCCAAACGCCGTTAGAAACAACAGTGGAATTTAAACATCAATGGGCTTTGGAACCACAGAAGGTTTGGGAGAAAATAGCAGCTTTAACCAAATAGTCAAACCTGCAACCCCCCCCCCCCAAATGTTGCTGGGCTCCATCTCCAAACAGCCCCAGCTGGCATGGCCAATGGTGAGAGATGACGGAAGATGGGAGTTCAGCCACATCTGTAACCCCCTTGCCAAATGTAAAATGCCCAACAGAGTGGCTAGGTCCCACTTGAGAAGGGGTGTCATAACACTGGTGCCACCACTGAAAAGGCATCCTTCTTAGAGCTCCTCGCAGAAGCAGCAAGGGGGATCTCGAGCAACACTTACCCCCAATTTATCTGAATTTACAGGGTGGGACCTATAGATGATGCTCCTTAACTTGTCCCCAGGACATTTAGGGCTATAGAAACCCCAAAATCAAGTCTTGAATTGAACTCCGAGTTTCAAAAACTGGCAATTCTTCAATTGCAGAGTTGGAACAGACTCCAATGGTCTTCTAGTCCAACCCCCCGAAATGCAGGAAAGGAGACAGAAGGCCTCACCATTTGACAGCTTGGCACGGTGGGTTCTCCCTTGGATGCTCAGGGAGGTGAGGCTGGATTCCAGCACAGTATATTCTCCAAGGCCTTTGAAGGTGAAGTTAGTCCCGTCAAAAGTGACAAAGTGAGGGTCTCCAAAAGCTGAGGCTGTTCAGCAAATGCAAAGACAGAGAACATGCATTACGAGCGCCATAACGGAGACCGAATAATGTAGGGCTGGCATAGGGTTCTCTGGGCATCTGTGCCCAAATGGGCCACCTGCCCCCTTTTCTAAGTGGCAGGGGTAGTGGGGGGAAGAAATGAGTTGCCATGGGTTGGCCTTGGCTCCAACCCAGAACCAACCTGCACTGGTGAAGGAGGGCCCAGACTTGCCCTGAGGAAAGTCCTCCGCCAGGGAACCATCTCTGGCCAAGCCTAGTCCTCTCCTAAGCCTTGCCCTACACCAGGCATCCTCAAACTGCGGCCCTCCAGATGTTTTGGCCTACAACTCCCATGATCCTAGCTAACAGGACCAGTGGTCAGGGAAGATGGGAATTGTAGTCCAAAACATCTGGAGGGCCGAAGTTTGGGGATGCCTGCCCTACACAATGGCATAGCAGGGGTTGCAAGTGCCCGGGGCTGTGCGGAAGCAGGTGGGTGGGTGGGAGGGAAATGAATGGAGTACATAGGCACATTCAACTGCATAATGGCATCTGCATCACCCAGGAGCTGTCAAGTACAACATCCCTAGAGTGGAGACAGAAGGGGATGTCTGGACCAGTCAGCCAGAACTTCCTGTTTCTCCTGGGCTGGGACAGACTTCCTCTGCATGTGACTAGAGGTGGATGTGGCCTCACCTGTGCAGGTAACAAAAGCATAGGACTGGCAGCCATCTCTCTCTCTGACTTCATTCGTCCAGCAAGCAACATCTGCTTAGCCAAAGATGCTTCCAGCCAAGAGAGAACAAAGGACTATCTCCTTATGGGATAGACTCCAAGTGTATGTAACTTTTTCTAAGCTGAGTCTGCCTTCTGGGATCCTATTGTGAACAGATGTGTAATGTAAGTAAACTCTTTTTATACTTTTATAGAAGACTGTGTTGTGTCTTATCTTTTAGGAGGGAATAAAGGGGGAAATACCAGGACAGTATTATCAGAGAGGTTTTAGCGAACCTGAGCAAACGTATCCGCTGTGTGACTTTAAAAAGGGGAACCCTGCTAAATTGTGGAACTTGTTAACCGCTGTGTGACTTTAAAAAGGGGAACTCTGCTAAATTGTGGAACTTGTTAACTGCTGTGTGACTTTAAAAAGGGGAACTCTGCTAAATTGTGGAACTTGTTAACACAAGTTGGAATAGGATATAATAAAACAATATATCCTCTTCCCACAGGAGCCAGCCCATTTCACTGCCCAGTTCCCTTGCAGAAAATATACAGCTACGTACATCAAATTAATTGGGTGCCCCCAGCGTGGCATTTGCCTCCTCTCTCCCTCTCCCCCCTCTCTCTCCTTGTGCTATTGGTACAAAGAAGGGCTGAGTGAGGTCAGGAGAACATACCAACTCTGGGGGGACGGTACTTCCTGCAGCCACTTGAGGGACGGCGTTTGAGGTAAGTGGGGCAGTTATTGGACCACAAGCAGCAGTAGTAGAAGCTGATGACGTCATAAATCCAGTGGGAAAAGCCAGGGACCCTGGGGGGCTTTTCATAAGGGGGAGCCCCCCAGTCGTGGCCTCGGTCCGGTGTGCTTCCCCCGACGGAGTCTCCGGTGAGGACCTGGGTCCCTGCAGCACTGTAGCAGCACTGCTGCCCTGAGGAGTATCGTGGGCTGGAAGAGAAGGCAAAGGGGCTCAGCAGACCTTTCCACAGAAGGTGGCAGGTCTTGGCCACTGCGAGCCCAGCCTACGGTGCACCTGGAGAGACTTACCTGGCCTGAACCCCCCGGACACAGTGCACTGCCCCCTGGTGGTAGGTGCAGACGCTGCCCTTCTCTATGTCACACCCGTAGTCAGTCTGGAAGGGAGAGAGAGCAGAGGATGGTCAACTCACGGGTGCCCCCCTTCCCCACTCCTAAGCCCCACTTGCAGATTATTGTCGCTGAAAGCACCTTTTAGCCTCAAGGTGGCTTAAAACCAAGTCATGAAAGCCGTAAAAGAAGACATGAGTTATCTGCCAGAATGGTCATCTTCAGAGGGTGGTTCTCAAAGCAGGCCTTGGTCAGAACACACCTGGAGTTCTGTCTCCAGTTCTGGGTGCCATGATTTAGGAAGGATATGGGCAAGCTGGAACATGTGCAGAGGAGGGCAACCAAGGTGATCAAGGGTCTGGAAACCAAGCCTTATGAGGAACGGTTGAAGGAGCTGTGGATGTTTAGCTTAGAAAAGGAGACTGGAGAGATAGGTAAAGGTAAAGGGATCCCTGACCGTTAGGTCCTGTCATGACCGACTCTGGGGTTGCGGCGCTCATCTTGTTTTACTGGCCGAGGGAGCCGGCGTACAGCTTCCAGGTCATGTGGCCAGCATTACTAAGCTGCTTCTGCTGAACCAGAGCAGCACACGGAAACGCCGTTTACCTTCCTGCTATAGCGGTACCTATTTATTTACTTGCACTTCGTGCTTTTGAACTGCTAGGTGGGCAGGAGCTGGGACCGAGCAATGAGAGCTCACCCCGTCGCAGGGATTCGAACCACCGACCTCTGATCGGCAAGCCTTAGGCTCTGTGGTTTAACCCACAGTGCCACCCGCGTCCCATCTTCAAAAACCTGAAGGGCTGCCACATGGAGGATGGAACAAGATTGTTTTCTCCTGTTCCGGAGGATACGACTCAAACTAATGGATTCCAGTTACAAGAAAGGCGATTCTGACTATCAGGAAGAACTTTCAGACAGTAAGAGCCTCAGAGAGGTGTGGACTTTCCTTCCTTGGAGGTTTTTCAGCAGAGGTTAGATGGCCATCTGCCATGGACGCTTGAGCTGACATTCCTGTCTTGCAGGGAGTTAGACTAGATGACCCTCAGGGTCCCTTCCAACTCTGCTTCTATGAAATCCTGAGACGCCTGTGCAGGGAGGAGGTTTGTGTGGTGCCCAGTGGGTGCTATGTCTCCCAAAGATGCCCTGGTAAGGACTGGGGGCGTCCATGGGAGTAGGCAGCCTTTGACCTGGTTGCAGAGCATGCCTTGTGCCTGGAAATGATTAAGCAGCTGGCAAAAGATTCTGGCAGGACACATCCGTGCCTTGTGGCTAAAGTTTCTGAGCAGTCTGCAAAGGCAGCCCCATTCGAGTAGGCAGCTCTAGGTGTCCCCAGAGAGCAAGTGAGGATATCCAAATTCCGATTGCAGCAGCAGCAGCAGCTGGGTGCTGGGTGCCATGAGGTGTCCAAATTTTCTTGGCACCTTTCCAGGGAGGGTGCTTCCCCCATACCTGGTTCCTGGAAGGAAGGGATTCTGCTGCAGCTCCCTCGCTGGGGACGAGCACAAAGCTCCAGGGAAGCAGGGAACCAGCTGAGCCTGTTCTCAGAAGGGCAGGCAGATCAGCTGAACTTTCACAACATGGGGTGATGCCAGTTTCACAGCTGGCTTGAAACTGTGATTCAAGCAGCTGGCTTGAAACTCTGTGTTTTGGCAACACAGAGACCCACCCTCAGTGCAGGGATCCCAACTCACAGGCTGGAGGAAGGGGGGGGGTGTTGAGGCAGAGGCTACCCAAGGAAGAACTTCTAAGCAGGGAGGGGAGTCCTCTCTTGCACAAATGTCCTCTTGCATCATGCATGGAGAGAGAGCAGATGAACCCTGAAGTTGGGTGTGGCCAAGAAGGTTCTGGAGGCTTTTGCTGGGAAATTCCATGACAGTTAGAGAGGTTAAAAGCAAACTACAAGAAAGAAGATTCCACCTAAACATTAGGAAGAACTTCCTGACAGTAAGAGCTGTTCCGCAGTGGAATTTGCTGCCAAGAAGTGTGGTGGAGTCTCCTTCTTTGGAGGTCTTGAAGCAGAGGCTTGACAGGCATATGTCAAGAATGCTTTGATGGTGTTTCCTGCTTGGCAGGGGGTTGGACTAGATGGCCCTTGTGGTCTCTTCCAACTCTAGGATTCTATGATTCTATGAGTTCAGGAACCTGCTTGTCAAGGCACAGATCACCAGCCCACCTGAGCCTCACTCCCAGAGAGGGGCAACAACAGCTCGCGCAGAGCAGCTGGTTCCTCTGCAAAAAGGTTGGGGTGTAAGGGGTGTGTGGGTGTGTTTGTGGGTGTGAGTCTTTATGGCCTGTTGCTGTTCTGGATTTCCCTGGCCCAGACCTGTGGTCACTTTTTTGCTGCTTGGATTAACCACAACAAGTGGGAGAGTCATAAGAACCTCAGAAGAGCATCTGCTGGACGAGGTCAGTGGCGCATCTGGTCCAGCGTCCTGTCCTCACAGCATCCACCCAGATGCTCATTATGGGAAACCCACAAGCAGGATGTGAGCACAAGAGCAGCTCTCCCCACCCCTGTGGGTTCCCAGCAACTGGGATTCAGCAGCATCGCCAGTGTGCTGTAGTGGTTAAGAGCGGTAGGCTCGTAATCTAGGGAACCAGGTTCGTGTCTCCGCTCCTCCACATGCAGCTGCTGGGTGACCTTGGGCTAGTCCCACTTCTCTGAAGTCTCTCAGCCCCACTCACCTCACAGGGTGTCTGTTGTGGGGGAGGAAGAGAAAGGAGATTGTTAGCCGCTTTGAGACTCCTTCGGGTAGTGATAAAGCGGGATATCAAATCCAAACTCTTCTTCTTCTTCTCCTCCTCCAGCCTCCATGGAGGCAGAACGCATCCAACCTCTGCTATAAAACTTCCAAGGAAGAAGAGTTCGACCCCAGGGGCTGACCTTGGGGTCTGTCATGTACAATCTGGATGCAGAGGTGTGGGGGGAGGCACCAGCTGAGGAACCCCCAGGGGAAGAAAGCTCAGAGCCAGGGGATTGGGGTGGTCAGAGGAAGAAGACTGTCGGAAGCTGAAGAGGCAACAGGTTTTACTGAGCAGGGAGAGGCTGTGGCAGAGAGCAGAGGGGGGTCAAGAGGCAGACTCCAGAAGAAGCCAGGGAAGCTCCCCCCCCCTGTTGCAACCAGCTCCCCTCCCCTCTGGTCTCCCAGAACGTGCAGAGAAATGAAGAGGGAAGAGAGACAAGAGGAAGGAGTCTTAGGCTGCTGGGGAAGGAACCAGGGAGGAGTCTTAGAGAGCGGTGGGAAGGCGGGGACTTTCAGTCCTTGCAACTCCTTCCTTTGGGGCAAGACCTACTGGGAAGAGTTGCTGTGACCACTAGGCCTGCACTGTTTTCTTTGCCCCACCCTGCCACTCCAGCGCCTCAGGCGAGACACAAAGGACCTTACGTGGAATCGCCCCACATCCGCCCGGGCCTGTGCCAAAGTGCAGGGGCAGTCCGGGATCTCCTCTAGGAAATTGGGCAGGCCTGCCTCGAGGGCGTCCCACTGGCGGCACTTAGCTGTGGCCCACGTGGCTGGGTCCTTCCGGAAGTCGCCTCCCAGGTGCCAGGCCAAGGCATGCTCTGTGCTCCAGATGGCCGCCACGTTGCTGGAGGAGGGGAGCAGAAGAGAAAGAGGGTGGGATGTAATCCATTGGAGCAGTCAAGTACAGCATTCCTTGTTTTGCTAGAGTGGACATGCAGGGGAATGTTGGTCCAGCCAGTTTGAACTTCCTGTTATACCTGCTGGGGCATCCTTCCTTTGCATGTGACCAGTAGGTGGGTGTGACTTTTCCAGACCTGGTAAAAGGCTACCTCCTTCTCTTCTTTTTCGTCCTCGAAACTTCCTGATTCACCTGGACTGTACTGCTGGCTGCCCCAGGTAATTATTACCCCAGGTAATAATACTGGGGAAGCTACGAACATGAGTTTGACCAAACTGCGGGAGGCAGTGCAAGACAGGAGTGCCTGGCGTGCTATGGTCCATGGGGTCACGAAGAGTCGGACACGACTAAACGACTAAACAACAACAACAACAACAACAACAACAATAATAATAATTTATACCCTGCCCATCTGGCTGGGTTTCCCCAGCCACTCTGGGCAGCTTCCAACAGGATATTAAAAACACAGTAAAAGATCAGACATTAAAAACTTCCCCAAACAGGGCTGCCCAGATGGGGTAATCATGTTTGTACATGTTTGTAACTTTAAGCCTTAAGCCTGCCTTCAGGGATCGCCCTGGGCTCTGCCTGATCATGAGTAAAACTCCTTTTTGTTACTTATGAGTAAGACTGTGGTGTCTTTATTCTTTTAGGAGGGATCAAAGGGGTCTTACCAGGAATAATAGAAGTTAAGAGATTCTGCAGCCAGCTTCCTGCTGTGTAATAGGGGAATGCACTCTGCTATATGAAGAAACTTGCTAGCGCGACTTAGGAAGGATCATATTAATCAATAGATCCTCTCCTGTTACCCACAACATTCCCACAAAGAGAAAGTTTGCAGGCCTGCAGGCGAGCTCTTCCGTCTCACGTCTGTGTCCACCAAACCACACATCACGAAAGCACAGTTGCTTCCTAGCCCAATCCGAGGCATGTGCTGGCAGCCCCGCTGAGCTCTCTCGCAGCTCGGAGACTGGGGTGCCTAGGAGAACGAGACCCTCCCCATCACATGAGCCCCAGGAGGTTGCTGTCCTGCTGGGAGGATGACACACGCCCCCCCCCCCAGGATCTGTGACTCACCTCTGACCATCGGAAGCAGCGGCAGAAGAAATCCTCAGAGCCCCCACTTCCCAGGCCGAGTACTGAGCCGAGGGGACTGGCAGGAAAGTCCAGGCTCCCGTGTTGGTCAGGTTTCTCTTCAGGGTGTAAAGATATTTCCATTCAGCTGCCCAGGAGCTGGAATAAGGCTTGCCTGACCAGGGGAGGGAGGGAGGAAGAGCTGGCATTTGGATGAGTTCTCTGAAGGGAAGAGCTGTTCAACTGCAGGGCAGACTCCCTCAGAAGGCGGTGGGCTCTCCTTCCTTGGAATCATAGGGTTGGAAGGTACCCCAAGGGTCATCTAGTCTGACCCCCAGCAATGCCGGAGTCTCAACTCAAGCATCCATGACAGATGGCCTTGGAGGTTTGTAGACAAAGGTTGGCTGGTCGTCTGGCATAGTTGCAGTTCCTGCATTTCAAGGGGTTAGACTAGATGGCCCTTGGAGTCCCTTCCAACTCTACAATTCTAGGATTTGATTATTATTATTATTATTTATTCATTTTACCGGTATATACCACCCTTTATCAAAATATCCCAGGGTGGTGTACAATGTTAAGAACATATTTTACACAGCATAATAATAAAAGCTTAATAATAGACAGCATACTAATAAAGTACCTCGGATTACCAACGCTTCAGGTTACAAACTCCGCTAACCCAGAAATAGTACCTCAAGTTAAGAACTTTGCTTCAGGATGAGAACAGAAATCGTGTGGCGGCAGCGGGAGGCCCCATTAGCTAAAGTGGTGCTTCAGGTTAAGAACAGTTTCAGGTTAAGAACGGACCTCCGGAACGAATTAAGTTCTTAACCAGAGGTACCACTGTAAGAACACTCCCCTCCACCCCACACATTTAACAAGCTATAGATTATTTAATTTCTGAAGGCATGAGTAAAAGAGGAATGTTTTTGCCTGGCTCCTCAAGACATGTAAGGATGGCGCCAGGCGAGCCTCTCTGGGGAGAGCATTCCACAGCCAGGGAGCCACTACAGAGAAGGGCTGCTCTTGTGTTTCCATCCTCTGGACCTCTCAGGGAGGGGGGCATAGAGAAGGGCCTCGGGTGACAAGCTCAGGGTCCGGGTTGCTTCATATGGGGAGATGCAGTCCTTAAAGTATTGAGGTCCTGAGCCGTGTATGACTCAAGACATCCCACCATGTGCCACTGAAGGCTTTACTGATATTATCATTATGCTGTGTTAAACATTGTCCTGTCCCATTTCCCCCCTATTATTTCAGATGAGACAAAGGACCAGCTTTGCCTGTTCCCAGCACTTCCCAAGAAGTGGCCAAAGAAGACAGCTGCCCCACAGAAGCACAGAAGCTGAAAGCACAGCTATCTCCTGCAAGAAAATAATAATAATAATAATAATAATAATAATAATAATAATAATAATAATTTATTTATTTATTATTTATGCCCCGCCCATCTGGCTGGGTTTCCCCAGCCACTCTGGGCGGCTTCCAACAGAAGAATAAAACACAATAATCTATTAAACATTAAAAGCCTCCCTGAACAGGGCTGCCTTCAGATGTCTTCTAAAAGTCTGGTAGTTGTTTTCCTCTTTGACATCTGTTGGGAGGGCGTTCCACAGGGCAGGCGCCACCACCGAGAAGGCCCTCTGCCTAGATGCCTCGCAAATGAGCCTGGACAATGTTTCATTCCAAAAAGAGTCAGTTTTTATGTATCCAGCTGCTTCATGCGGCACAAGCTTAATATCTGCAATACCTTACTCCTCACAAGACCCGCGTGGACACAGGGGGAGCCTTACCTGTTTCGTTATAGCCCCAGACTTCGACATTGACATGGCTAGCTTGGAGCGTCCGGTGGTTCCAGGTGACCGTCAGGTTCCCCCCGGTGCCAGGAGTGCCATAGTACTGCCACTTGGTTTCGTTCACCAGGGTGCTTTTTTCCAAAGGAGACACTTTGCTGTGATGAACTGCACGACGGAGCAAAAAGTGCCAACGGTGAGTCCCTTGTTTTGCACAGCCCTTGAGCAGGGAGGGGGGGCTTTCTGTTTCTTACTGGCTGAATGATGCTAATGTTGTGGGTTGGGGGGGTGTCATTTGGGATGGTGCCCTGAGTCCTTCCCCATTTGGGGGGTTCTGCACCCAGCGAGGGTTAGAAAGAGAGGGTTCTAAACCAGTCAGACTAGGTTCTCCGTAAGACAAGGACCTTTGCAGGCCATGGAAGTGTCCTCCTCAGAAGAATGAGTCAGGCTGCAGGAGCTACAACTAAGGGAGGGGTCTTTAGGCTAAAGGGTGGGCCTTGTGAGGAAGGCCCTGATCTGCCCACTATTCGACCTGGCCAGTGTGCCAGGGATCTCCTGCCAAGCCTCTTCCTATGCCAAGTGGGTACTTAAGGGGTCCACCTGAGGAACAGAAGAAAGACCATGAGAAGAGAGTGAGGCTTTAGAAAGCTGAGCTGTTTCTTGCAGCTTGTTCCCCTCCCAACATCAGGGGATCCAGGTGCAGGACTTTTTTTCTAGCTGGAATTCATCAGAACTCAGCTCCAACACCTCTCAGGTGGGGACCATTACCATGATAAGCTCATGGGGAGTTCCGGCACCTCTTTTCCTAGCAAAATGGCACCAGTGATCCAAGACTGGCTCTTCTATGGAAGTTGACCAATCTTGCTGGTTCTTTGTGAATGAACTTGAACAAATTTTGTGAACAGACTGGGATTAGTTCAGTTGTAGAACCGCAGGACTTGCATTTCTTCCGCATTCTGCTCTTACCTTCTACCTGCTCCCCCCTTTTATTCTTAATAAGGTTCCTTAAGATGACTTCCAAAGTGTGTATGTTTGCCAAGCTCAGGGTTTTAGTACCTCCCTCCAATGAACACTTGATATTCAGGCTACTGGGAGAAGGGGCAGACTTTGGTAATATGGCACTCTGTGCTTGCCCAGGTTTGGCACGCACTAACTAGGCAGGGGTCAGCAACCTAAGGCCCATGGGCTGGAAGCGGCCTGCAGAGGTCATTTGACCAGCCTATGAGCTGCCCGCGAAGTGAGGTGTCCGCCCAACCACTACGCTAAACCAGCGCAGGAACCTGCTTCTGTGGCATCAGAAATTGCATCTGCTCAGATGCTGAAAATTGCGGGCACTTGTACGATCTGGCCCACGGAGGGATCTCTGCGGGGCCAATCCGGCCCAGGCAAGATAAACCTTGCTGACCACTGAACTAGGGTTTGGGAAGGAGGCAGGAAGGCACCTCCTTGGCCCCTGCACCCCGGGGGGGACGGGACCGGTTGTGCTGCCCCAAATCCACTCTGCTACGAGTTAAAGATTGAAGTTGTAAGCTATCTAGCACACACTGGGAGAGACTCAGAGTGTGGGCTGCTGCTACACTCCAGGCAAACCTCAAAGGTGCCAGCTTGAGTTGAGAAGAGCTGAGGCACTGGCTTGGGACCTTTTAAAAGTCATTGCTTTAGTTAGTGCATCATAGCCTCCTCCCATCTGGGCTGCAGGAATAAGTGGGAGGGTGGCAGAAGCCCTGCAGGGCTGTTGTGTTGCAGTTGGCAATGGAGGGGGTGGGAGAGACTGTCTTCTTGGACACCTCTCTTTTGCCACAGGCCTTTTCTCCACTCCCTCTCCTAGATGCAAGGGAGAAGAACAAAAGTCAGTGTGTTGGGGGCAGGGCCAGTGCTAGGGTTTTTTGCGCCCTAGGCGAGATCACCTTCTGGCGCGCCCCCCCCCATTTCCCTGGGGCCACCTCCACTGCGCCTCTCAGCTGTTGAGTGGCTTCAGGCCGTTCTCCAGAAGCCGCTCAACAGCTGAGAGGCGCAATGGAGGCGGTCCCAGGCAGCACCGGCGGGTGGCAGGCTGGCCAGCGCCCCCTCCATTTTGGCGCCCTAGGCAGCTGCCTAGTTTGCCTTAATGGACACGTCGGCCCTGGTTGGGGGTGAGCTGAGCTGGAAGCAGCCTGGAAGCTGCTTGCTCTGTGCTGGGTCCAAAGCTGCCATGAATGGAGAGGCAAGCTTGTGTATGTATGTGTAAATAAATCATATATCCTAAGGACATCACAATCTCTACTGACCCTCTTTCCAAGGAAACCAAACTCTCGGTAAAGCTCAGGAATCCTAGGAATGCCTTAACACTCAAACATAGCGGTGGCCTGTAACACTATTTATGGCATGCAAAGAGGCATCCCTGAAATTCGTCTTTAAGAGCAGGCCACGAAATGCAAAGAGGGACATGGCAAGCCCCAGACAGACTCCTCAGGCAGCCGAGTGTCTCCCAGAACTGCCTACGGCTTCTTCCAAGCAGCAGCTCCACGAGGCAGGAAGGCCTGGCTGCCCAACATTCTCTTCGCCACCCACATTACATCGTGACACAGTTTCAGCCACAGCAGAATCCCTTCCCAAGTGCTGGAAATGAGGGCAGTTGCTTTGGGAACACCCAGCCTCCTCCCTCGAGGAAACAGGCAAGGCAAGCAGAGGGCAAGGATGCGTGGAGGCAGAGCTTGGGCTCTGTGGAGATCAGGGAACCTGTAAACTGGGAAACAAGTCACCTGACACCCAGGTTGCCGTCCAGGGAAATGTCCGCCCTCCATCGCTGGAAATCTCCAGCTTCAGGATCCCGATCTGGTAGAGCAAGGGGGAGATGCAGTGGACTCGGCCATCTCCGGCCACGTAGCCACTGGTCTCGACTGACCCTGCAAACCTGTCAGTGCCAAAGAGAAACCACAGTGTGACCCAAAGGAGGAAGGGGCAAAGGAGGAGCAGGGGTCGGTTTGGAAGCCCTGGGTTCAAATCCCACCACCTCAGCCGCTGAATTCCTTGGTGGCCCTGCAGGCTAGGTGGATGGTCAGTGCGCCACTCTCCCAGCTCTCCCTCCGTCTTTTCCTTCCGGCATTGCACAGCATGATTGGCTCCTGCCAAGGCCAGCTGGAAGGAATCGTTTTATAAAAGCAAAAGGGATTAAGACTGCAAGCAACTGGTTTTATGCACTAGGACCATAACAGGCAGGAACAACAATCGGCACTTGGTGAGATTCGCCAAAGACTTCTAACTTCTTTGATCGTTGAAAGCTGACATTCAGTGCTGCAGTCTGGCAGTCCTTCCTTTCCAGAAGAGATGGCTAGTAGGACAGTCTTTTGGGGGGAAGAGATCCCAGTGGAGGAGTAGCAGCAGCAGCTGCTGCCTCTTTAGGACAGACAGATGGCCTTGGGTGTCCCCAGCTGCTTTGAAGGATGTAGTTACAAGACCATTCCGAAAGGAAACCCCCAGCCTTGAACCCAAGGGAGTGCAGTGGCTATTGCCTGGAGCAGGGGTCAGCAACCTAAGGCCCATGGGCTGGAAGCGGCCCGCAGAGGTCATTTGACTGGCCCACAAGCTGCCCCCAAACCAAGACGCACGCTGTGCTAAACCAGAGCAGCGTGGTGTGGGGACTTGCTTCCGTGGCGCCGGAAACCGTGTCTGCGCATGCACAGATGCCGAAAATTGCGGGCACAGGTGCGCAATCCGGCCCACAGAGGGATCTCCGCAGGACCGATCCGGTCCAGTCAAGATAAACCTTGCTGACCCCTGGCCTGGAGGAAGGGTTTTGTGTGGAGAGTTATTAGACCACTTCAAGGTCTCCTGAATGAGATCCATTTCAACCTGATTTGGGGTCTGGTTTTAACCCTGGTCGTTCCATCTCTATCTGAAGGACCAATTCCAGAAGTCAATTGGTGTTGGGGAAATCACTGGTTGACCCCACAGCCGTTTATGCTCTGGAGTTCTGCAGGGTTTCTTCTTCTCTCCCATACATGAGCCTTACATTTGTCCCTATTGACATTCATGTTATTGGTTTTGGCCCAGTTCTCCAATCTGTCAAGTGTGGGAGGATCTGCAGCCAGATCACAAATGCATGAGTCAGAAACGTACACTTTAAACTTTTGGGGCGGAAGGAGGAACAATAGAAAACACACTTTTCTTCTTACCTCTTGTCCAGAGAGGTGCACTGCATTTTGAACCAGACTATGGACTTTTGTAAATTTTAAAGATTATTGTCTGCCTAATTTTCATCACTGTATTTGTTGAATCCTGGCAAGTCTTTCAGTGTGAGGAAACTTTTATATTTTTCTTGTTTACTGAGCATGATTTCTTTGTTAAGAGGGAAACGCCGAAGGGTAAAATCAAACTCTGCCCAAGCACCCTTGGATATCATAATTATGCCACATTGCGCAACATTGTCCTTAAAAGCTTCTAGAGATAAGCTGCACATGGATGGCAAATTAACTCTGCTGAAATAGGTATTGCATTCTTACACAAGTAAGAAGAGGAAGAAGAATATTTAAAATATCGTCTCCTATTAATTAATTTATCCTTATCTTCTATCAATACTTATTTCATGGAAGTGAGGGAGATACAAAGAGGTTGTAGATAATACAAGGGTGTGAAATAAGTATTGATAGAAGATAAGGATAAATTAATTAAGAAGTAAGATATAGATTGAGTTTATAAGGATAAGATATTAAAGATATAGTAACAAGGTAATATTGAAGTAATAATTAGAGCTCATATAAGATTTAGAATTTACTAAGTATGAAATGTAAAGAATCGCAGTAGGAGGTGGAAAGAGGAAGTCAATAGATTAGAAATAAGGGTTATAAGTAAGAATTTTTGTTTTTGCATTTTTGTATTTTTTGTATTTTGTGTGTTTTGTATTTCTTTTTTGTGTTTTGTATTTTTGTATGTTTTTGTTGTTTGAAAAAATCTTTAATAAATACATTTGGGGAAAAAAATATCCTCTCCTCCTCATCTAAACCCATTCAACATTATTGTCATATTGAATTCTGATTCTGCCTTCTGCAGCATTACGGTAGCTACCCCTCCCAGTTTGGGGTCATCTGCAGATTGGATGAGCCCCCCCCTCAATTCCTTCATCCCAGTCATTTATAAGGATGTTGAACAACAACGGGCCCAGGACAGAAACCTGCAGCACCCCACTTGTCACTTTTCTCCAGGGCGACAAGGAACCATTCATGAGTCCTCTCTGGGTTTGGTCAGTCAAGCAGATCCATATCCACCTAAGTCAGGGGTCAGCAAACTTTTTCAGCAGGGGGCCGGTCCACTGTCTGTCAGACCTTGTGGGGGGCCGGACTGTATTTTTTTTTAATGAACAAATTCCTGTGCCCCACAAATAACCCAGAGATGCATTTTAAATAAAAGGACACATTCTACTCATGTAAAAACATGCTGATTCCCGGACCGTCCGCGGGCCGGATTGAGAAGGCGATTGGGCCGCATCCGGTCCCCGGGCCTTAGTTTGGGGACCCCTGACCTAAGTGTTAACCTTGTTCAGCCCACATTGTATTCTCTGCAAGAATATCATGGGGGTCCTTGTCAGAAGCCTTACTGAAATCAGAACAAAGAGTCTGTTGTTTCAGGTAGGGGGGAACGAAAGATGCTTCAGCAATGGGACCTGGGATCTCCCAGCCCTGGAAAGCTACATGATTTGGGCCCTGCCCTATTTCAAACAGGAGCACACCACAGATCTCCATGGCAACACTAGGGGATGCGCACTCTTCCCTCCCTCTTACTGGTTTTTATCATGCCATTCCCCTTTCTCACTGCTGCAAACCTGTGAGGAGCAGGTCTGCCTGGGAAGCCGAATCCCTGGCTGTGAGCACCTGGCCACTTGCTCTGCATCCAACATGCTTCCATTGCTGGTTTTTGGAACCGGGTACAGACTGGATCAGCCACAACCCACCTCTATCCTGTAGTTCAGGTAGAGGCAAACTCAGCCCTCCAGATGTTTGAGGACTACAATTCCCATCACCCCTGACCACTGGTCCCCAGCTATGAGGCGAGGTGAGGCAGTTGCCTCAGGGGGCAGATCTGGGTTTGGGATGTGTGCTGCTCCCCTCCTCTGTGCCCCTCTGCCATGCCTCCCACCCCACACTGCCTGCTCTTCTTTCCTCCAGGCTGCCTCCAGGCAGTGGTGGGTGCAGGGGTGTGTGTGTGGAGGGGTGGCCATGTGATTGTTTTGACCACCACATTGTTGTTGTTTTTTGTTTGCCTCAAGCAGCTGAGGTGTGTACACTTGTGGCAGCCACTGCACATGGGCAGGTGATGGCTTCACAAATAAGAGTTTTGAGAAGGGGGATTGCAGGGCCAGGGAAAGCCAAGAGCTCATGCGAATCTGGAAAAAAGACCTCCCCCCCCAACAGTGTGAAAATGTGACCTGAAATGCAGTGGGGGGACGACGACCCACTAACATGTGCATTAATGCACATGCGCATCCCAGGCCAAGAACAAGCCCAAGTGCTCATGTCGTGAACTACCGATCCTTCTGGAAATCTCAGCTCACCTGCAATTCACGTGGGAAGAGCTGCTGACGGTCACGTTGAGGAGGCTAAAGTCTTTCCCCCCAAGGAGGGTTCCTGAGTAGGGAGAGGCGTTCAGGCAGAATTCCCAGTAGTCAGGGCAGCAGATTCCCAGGGACTCGCAGGTGGCGTGGCAGGAGCAGCTGCTTCGAGGAGTCCCACAGTAACCAGAGCAGGAGTCTTGGGCTACTGGTTGGAAAACCGGAAGGAAGTTGAGAATGGTTGCCTCCTTTGTGCACCAGAGCAAAGAGATTTCCTTGGGGGACAACAGGGGAAGCCATCCTCCTTTTCTAGCGCTCACACAAAGACCTGTGTTTCTCTCAATGGGTGGTCAACTGGATGCTCTGAACTAGGGCTGGGCAATATCAATACTGTATATCATCCAGAACCAGTTTGAAGTCCATATTGTGATATTGGTTTCGTGTTTTTGACCTGGGAATATATCACAGATCATGATGTGTGTGAGAGAGTTTGTGCCCTATGCAAAAAAAATCACAGTGTGGGGAAAACTGTGAAGCCAGCCAATGACTCTACATTGTTCCACCCTTATTTCAGAAGTAAAATAAAAAAATTCCTTCAGTAGCACCTTAAAGACCAACTAAGTTTTTATTTTGGTATGAGCTTTCGTGTGCATGCACACTTCTTCAGATACTGAAGTGTGCATGCACACGAAAGCTCATACCAAAATAAAAACTTAGTTGGTCTTTAAGGTGCTACTGAAGGAATTTTTTTATTTTACTTCGATCCAGACCAACACGGCTACCTACCTGTAACCTTATTTCAGACATTGTGATATATCAATATATTGCGATGTTTAGCTGGTGATATATCGCGATGTTGAAAACCAGAAAACCACCCAGCCCTACTTTGGAGGAGGGAGTGTTTCCTCTTGGCCTGGGAGAAGCTGGGGGTGTGGAATCGGTGTTTGCTTGGCTTCCTGCTCGTAGCCTTTGCTCTTCCAGGACACCTGTGCTCTCCCAGCACCTGCTACTTTTCGACTGAGGTTAGGCACAAGTCGCCTTCCGCCTTTCTTGAACACGCACACCACGCCCCTGAGCTGTGTGCATGTTTGGATCCCTCCCCAAGCAGGCTGGGACTTTGCCCATCATCAGCCCAGGCAGCCTGGGCATGCAGGGGCAATGTGCAATGCACATTGATGAGGGGCAAAGTCCCACCCTGCTTGGTGAAGGATCCAAAGGTTACATGCAAACCTTTGGTCTCTTCCAAGCCGTTTGCAGGGGGACGTTCTCCTGGATCCCCCTCTTGGGCCTTATTCCACTGCTCTCAGAGAATAATACCAGCGTGGTCCAGGTTGTGCTTCCCTTTGGGAAGATGTTTCTGACTGGAGACAGTTTTAACCCTTTCCTCTCTGCCAGAGCTGGGGTCCTTTGCATGGCTGGGCACTACTGGCTGACTGTTTCAGCCTCCCACCATGCCCACCGCGGCAGCCCCTTCCTCCCAGGGCTGCCTCTTGCTTTTGCAACCCATTCCCTCACCACGACCACCCGAGTCCCTTCTGCTGTTGCTACCCAACCGCCCCTCTGAATCTGGCCATGCCAACGCTCCGTGGCTGCCACCCTCCCTTTCTGGCTGCCTGGGGAGGTCCCTGAGCTGATGCTGAAGAGCCCAAGAGCCCCCGGGGGCAGGAGCGGGGGGGGGTCTTCGGCCCTTGGGGCCTCTCTTTCCATCCCTGCTCCGGATTGTCCCAGGAACAGAGGAAAACACGAGGAAGCAAAACAGAAGGAGAGGAAGCACCCGGCTGCCGAAAGGGAACAGCGAGAACAAGCTCGGTTCCTCTGCAGTGGTTGGAATGTCAGTAGCATCAGGATCCGTCCGCGCACCCAGCCTGCAGTTTCATCCCCTGGTCCACCTGCTGGAACTACCCTGCTTCGGATTAGACGCGAGACAGAGCCGAACTACCCTTGAACTTACCTGCTCCCAGTAAAACAAGGCTGCAGAAGAAGACGAGGGAGAACGAGGCTCTCCTGCTGCAAATCGCCCTCATACTTGGCTTGGGGCGTTTTATCTCCCCCTCACGCTGTCCTCCCGGGTGGGGGGGAGGCTCTTCGCAGATCTTTCCCTCGGGAGGGAGAAGAGATCCGAGCAGCTCAAAGTTTCTTGAGGAAATGTTTACAGGAGGGAAGAAAGCCGCAGCGGGTCACATTCCTTGGCGCTGCCAGGCACGCCTCTCTCTTGCCCAGATGTCAACAGCAGCAGCAAAAGCAGACCTGCCCGGTGCTGAGGCAGTAAGTTACTTCCTGACAGTAAGAGCTGTTCGGCAGTGGAATTTGCTACCAAGGAGTGTGGTGGAGTCTCCTCCTTTGGAGGTCTTGAAGCAGAGGCTTGACAGGCATATGTCAAGAATGCTTTGATGGTGTTTCCTGCTCGGCAGGGGGTTGGACTGGATGGCCCTTGGGGTCTCTTCCAACTCTAGGATTCTATGAACTGCGAAGGTGCATCGCCTGCTCCGCGCTTGCCCCCCTTCCCGCAGGCCGGCCGAGAGCGAGAGGGCTCTCCTACTTCCGCTGCTCTGCCCTGGCATTTGGGAGGCAGGGTGTCCCCGAGAGAGCCCGGAGGGGAGCAGTTCTCGACGGCCACGTTTGCTTGGCTTTGTTCCACTTCACTTTAATTACAAATATATCCAAGAAACACAACACACGTGGGAAGAGCGATTCCCGAAAGCAAAGTCTCTTGCTCCACACATAAGAAACAGGCATTGGAAAGCAAACGGAAACGGGGGAAATCAACACACCGAAACCCCAAATGCAGAGCCCTGTTATTATGCTGGGGGAAGAGAGCTTTCCTCGTCTCTGACCTCCCCACCCCACCCAGCAGTTTATTTCTAGTGCAAAAGTCCGTAAATGTAAATGGGTAGCACCACCAACCTCCCCGCCCCCCGCAACTTGTTCAAACCTAGATCTTTATTCATTGACATCACAGAGGCTGAGGAGGTCCCACCTGCGGCCACGTGCAAGGGGGCTTTTTCTGCGCCAGTACGCCCCCCCTTCAGGGACCCCCTGGCTGCCCCAAGAGCTCGCCGAGACCCCCACTCTCTCTCCTTCCACTCTGCTGGCAGCCAAAGGAGACTCTCCTGTTGATTCCGCAGCAGCTGTCAGTTATTTGCTGCGGATTCCCTCTGCTGTTTCTCCTTTTTATTCTTCCCGTTTTCTTTGGGTTTTTGGTGCTTTAAAAATCCTGCTGCTGTCGCCGCCGCACTGTGAGCCACTTTGTGACTTGAAAAGTGGGGTGCAATTATATATAGACAACTGCAACATATGCATTGTAGGGGGTTGGACTAGATGACCCTTGGTGTCCCCTTCCAACTCTACGATTCTATGATATGCCTCCCCTTCCTAACCCCATCACTGTTTGAAGATTTAGCCTTATTTCCGCTCCTATTCCCCCAGTTCTTTGCTGCAATCGTTTCTTCCAACATTCATCCCCAAGATTTTTATTTTTTGTTCACCAACCCCACCCCCCTTGTACAGCTAAGTGGAAGGATGGCATCTGGCATCTGGCATGGAATCCACGGCTGCTGCCCTCCCTCCACACACCTCATTCCACTCCTCTTGGGTTTTATGTAACTCTGGCCACCGATCTCTGCAGATTAACCCATTAATTAAGTGCCGTTTCGGACATAGCCAGGACGATGGCTCAGGGTGCCGGATTCTAGGCTTGTAGCCGGCCAGCACAAGCTCAGGTGGCCGGATGTGGACCAGCGAATGGCAGCTGGATCTTGACAGTCTTGTGATAGGTTCTGGAGTCCAGGAGGTGGGAAGGCAGCCTGTTCTGGATGGGGAAGGAGCAGGATCATAGCTTGGGGAAAGTCCTAGATCCGCGTTTGCCACTAGAGGTCCAAGTGGCTAGGAGTGCTTGTCCCCAGCTCTGGCCCCTTCTGGACAGAGGTAACTTGGTCACGGTCCTCTCTGCCCTGGCCTCTTGACACCTGAGATGTGCATTTTCAGAACCTTTGGCTTGTGATTTCATAGAATCCTCGAGCTGCAGAGTCGGAAGGGACCCTGAGGATCATCTAGCTCAACCCCCTGCAGTGCAGGAATAGGCAGCTGCCCCATACGGGGATCAAACCTGCAACCTTGGCATTATCAGCACCACACTCTGACAGCTGAGGTAGCCAACCAGGCCAGAAGGTCCTTGCTTGAAAAACACAGCTGCTGGACTCACCCAATTCTACTGAACAGGAATATGAAAGGGAAGTGGATTATAGGAAAAGCTTGGTATGCCAGCTTCAGCGTTTCCTTCATTTGTTGCAGGTATTTTATTTTCGGTCGAAGCAGGACTCTGTTTTTGCACCTTCACACACACACACACACACACAGACACAGAGGCTCCTGTTTCCAAAAAGTACAGGAGGGGGGGGCACAGTCTGATCTCTCCATCACATTTCATTGTTCTCTGTGACATGGAGGGGAGGATAAAGGAAAAGCAGGACATTCCGGGATCAAATCAGAAACAGGAGTGGCTTCTGTAATTCTGGGACTGTCCCTGGAAAACAGGGACACTTGGGGGGTGGGGTGCATCAGACGTATTTTGCCCCTGAATACCAGTTGCTCGGGGCCACCAGTGGGAGTGGGAGTGGGCTGTGGAGCTCACGTCTCCTTGTGGGCCTCCTAGAGGGATCTGGACAGCCACAAGGGAAGCCACACACTAGAGTGGGGGTGGTCTGACCCAGTAACAGGGTTCTTCCAATGTCCTTAGTGTTGAATTTTAATTCAAGGCTGGCTGCCTTTCTGTATGTCAGATTAAGGGGGAAATGGAAACCCAGCTGCATTGTTATATCAAGTTGGAAAGATACCCCACCATGTGTTCAGTTTATAGCGAGAGGCAAAAGGAAGCTCTGCTCCACCCCAGCCCCCCTGGCAGGAGCCCTAGGGAGGCAGCTCCAGGCCTCATCCTCTGATCCGGCTCTGGAAGAGGCGGCAGAAGCAGCAAGAGGGTTTCCGGCTCTCGGTGGGTCTCTGGAGTTTGGGTCAGATTCTGATATGAAAAGTGCTGTTGAAAAACAACAAGAATCCTTTAGCATTGGTGACCGGTGGTCAGAAAAGGACATCAGCGAAGATTGGGAGTTTAACATGCAAACAACAGCAGGTGGAAGCAGAACTCCAGGCCTCCTCGTGGCTGAGAGAGACTCCGACTAGCTTAGGAAAAAATGTGCCTCTCCTGGCTGAGACGCTTGGCAGCACAGCCAGGGCAGCCTGGGCAATGATGGGCTGCGTGAATCTGTCCTGGGGAGAGAAGGATGCCCAGGCTGAGCTCAGCAGACTGTGTCCGAGAGCAAATGCCCAGGGCATCTCACGGGGCACCTGCTTCATCGCTCTGCATGAGATGGGCAGGACGGGGGTGGATGGGAAACCTCAGGCTACTCTCACCTTGCTTGGCTTTCTTGGCACCCTCTGCTTTGAGAAAAGTCCCCCCCTCCCCGCCCGGTGCTCCTTATTCCTGAGCCCGACAGCCCAGAGGGGGAAGGAAGGCCACGGCCGGGCAGCTTCCATTACCTGAGGAAGTCAGGCGCTCGAATGATCATGTGCTGGAAGTCTTCCAGGGAGAGCTTGCCATCGTTGTCCAAGTCGGATTCCTCCATCACCTTGTTGCACACCAGGCACACCTCCTCCGGGGTCAACTCTTTGCGGGTCAGCTTGTTCACTGTCTTCTCCAGGTCGGATTTGCAGATGTAGTCATCATCGTTGAAATCTGCAGATAGAGGAGTGCGTGGGGACCTCAGGGCCGGAGCAGGGAGAAGCTTCACTGCCTCTGAACTTACGCATGGTCCCCACAGAAGGTCACCTCCCTGCTTTGGCGGGGAGAGTAGTGCCAGAGCCATAGCAGGGAGGCAAGGTTGGGGGAGGCCTGCCTATGGGGGCTGTGGTGGGGGTGTCAGTGTTGCTTCAAGCACCTGCCCTATGGAAATGTGCTTTCTATGCTCAGCTGCACAGGGGAGTCCGCTGCAGTGTTTGTGGAGCACCACAAACCACTTCCAGAGAAGATTCAGGAGCAGCATGAAGGGCCTGTCTGGCAGTGCGCTCTCCCTCTCTCCCTCTCTCCCTCTCTCCCTCTCTCTCTCTCTCTCTCACACACACACAGTGTGGAGCCTCTGCTTTTCAGTGAGATTCCCACTGCCCACTTTTGATAGATCATGGCAGGCAGAAATTCAGGAGGTGCAGTTTCCCCTGTCTCTTGATCTCTTTGCAGGTCCAGCTGCCTCTTCTCCTGCCCTGCAGCTCCCACACAAAGCCTCTTGTCTTGAAGAGCATCCGGCCAGGGCTGCCCCCAAGAGCCGCCTCTCTCCCTTCCCTATTGCTGGAGTGACTGGCAGCCAGGGAAGTTGTGTGGCAATGCTCCTCTGCAAAGAGCCCACCCCCAACTCCCAGGACCCCTCCCCTGTGGCTGCCACTCACCAAGTGGTGCACCTACATTTTGGGGGCCTGAAGCTTGAATTGTCATGGGGGGCCCTTTGCAACCAGCAATGAGGACTGAATAACCACTGTTATTTTATTCAATGGGGTTGTTCTATGACAGATCACTGACTCTCAAACTTTGGGATTGTTGAAATAAATACAATAATAATAATAATTAATCAATTTGACTCAAATCAATGCAACTCAAATTGGGGCTAGTTTTAAGCAATGTAGACTGACGTCACTTCTGGGATCCTCTGGGATTAGGAGATCAGCATGATTACTTTCATAGTAGATATTCCCCTAGCTCACCGTAGATTTTGAAGGCGTAATAAGCCTTGAGGTCCCGAGGAGCCATTTCACTCATCACCGAGAACATATCCAGGAAGTCATCTAAGGTCATGTTGCCCTCCCCATCCTCGGAGAAGACCTCAGCGATGCGCTGCCGGAAGGGGTTGTCCTGAGGAAGGAGATGGGGGTGAGAAGGAAAGGAGCCCGGCTTCAGGGCCTCCCTCCCATTCCCCCTGCGGGGCAGGTGAGACAGCTTCCCTGGGAACTGAACCCCAGGGGTTCGTGCCTGCCTCCTCCTGTACCTTCAGCTCAGGCATGCTGCCAATGAGTTCGTAGGGGAGCTTCACATTGGGCTTCTTCGTGTAATCGAGCGGGACCAGCTGAGGGGCCAGGTCACGGTACCTGTCAAACAACCTGCAAGCAAGGAAAGGAGTCTTTCTCACCTGTGGGATCCAGGACCAGGTCGTGGAGGGAGGACGTGGCTTCTCTCGTGCCTGCTGGACTGGCAGGAGTCAATCATCACTGAGCAACAGGCAAATAGTCATCCAAGATGACTTGTCCTGGTCCCAATATCAGGACAGCTCACATCTCTGGCCATCCCACCAAGCGAGGCAGAAGAAAGAGAGCATTTGGCCAAGCAGCTTTGAAGGGGCTCCTTTGCTGCTCTGTTATTTACAGTCAAATGTAAATGCCTGGAGGCAAGGAGGGGTCAGCAAACCCAAGAAGTCATCTTCTCAGCTGCTCCCTAGAGGAAGCAGCAGGCAGGGGATGTCCTCCTCCCACAAAAAAAAAAAAAAAAAAAAAACAGGGAGAGGAAGACTGATCAAGGCTATGTTAAGAATCTAAAAATGTTAGGAGGACTCAGACTGCCGCAGAAGGGATGTGTGCGAGGGAAGAGAGGGGGCCACGGCTGGGTTGGGTTTGGGGTGATTGTCTTTGTGTGTTGCTGATAATTCTGTACATCCAGGTACTTCTTCCTTGCATCATCCCACCAATTCACAACTTGCAATCCTTGGCTCATTTCCTTACTGGTAGGTCCAGATGCCCAGACGCCATTGGATGCAGTAGGACCTACTTCCAAGTAAACGTGCATTAGCACAGGAGGCCTAAGTGATTTTGTGCTCAGTCAGTTTTAAAGGGCATTTACCTGTTTCCATTTCCTGAAACAGGACAGTGTTGGACAGTGTTTTCTTTTTTTCTTTTTTTTAGCTCATGTGATTTATTTATTTTTTTAAATTGTTTTTATTAAGGGTTTTCTTGGTTTACAAAGATAAGAGCAATTTCTCTCTTAACATTTTTACAGCTCAGTTTCGTTTGTTGAGACATTGGTGAGGGGAGGGGAAGGGTAGTAGGTGGAGGGAGGGAGGGAGGGAGGGAGGGAGGGAGGGATGGGGTGGGCTTTTTCTTGTCAGCGACGCTTGCATAGGTTCTCTGTTGTTCGCCTGTTTTCCTTTGATGGTGAGAGATGCTGGGGTTGGCCTAGGATATGGTTGTTCCTTTGTAGTTAGCTGTGGTGGTCTTTGTTTTGTTTGTAAGCAGGGGGGTGAGTGTTGTGAGTCAGGTTAACCATATTGATTCGTATGCTGTTGGTGGGTTTTTGTCATTGTCTTGTTGGGCTGTGTATGTGATAAAGGGGAACCATACTGGGGTGAAGCCATCTTCTTCTATTTTGTTGGACAGTGTTTTCGAAGCTACGAACATGAGTTTGACCAAACTGCGGGAGGCAGTGGAAGACAGGAGTGCCTGGCGTACTCTGGTCCATGGGGTCACGAAGAGTCGGACACGACTAAACGACTCAACAACAACAACAACAACAACAACAACAACAACATTTCCTGAAAGATTTTGTCTAAATGTGCTTCTTGTGTTTGCTTTTGGCATGTTGGGGTTCTTACTGCTTTGTTGTTCCAACTGTGTTGTTGGTTGCCTCGAAACAGACATTTAAAGAAGGCAGGACTATAAATCCTAACTAAGCTGGCAGTGTGATCCTTTGCCCCTCGGTGCGATTCCCTCTTGGATTTGCATGCAGAGCACTGCAGCAGAAAGAGCTCACTAGAGGGGAAGTCTGAAAAGTGGGAGCAGGAGTGAGTGAGTGGGGGGTCTCCTCCTCCTCCTCTGCCTCCTTTTTGCTTCCTTTGTTTACTTGGCAATGGGCTGTCATCAGAGAAAGTGGCAGAGAACAAAGAGGCAGAAGTTTCAAAAGGGCTCCCTATCAATAATGAATGCCTTATTCATGATACAATTATGGTCTTGGCTTCCATTCCAGACATGAAAACATGCCCATACTTAGGTTTCATCAATGCCCCTTTCACTCAGCCCGTGTCCCTTGCTACATGTCAACACAGCAAATGGCAGAGGGGAGGGGGAGTATTTCTCCTGGGCTGAGACCCCTCAGCCTGTGGGCCTTGGGTCTCCCTTCCTGGGCACTTACTCTATATGTTTATTCGCTTCATTAGTATATCACCTTTTCTTTCGGGGAGCTCAAGGCTGTGCCCATGGCTCTCCTATTCTAGCTTCATTACACCACTGTGAGGTGGGCTAGATGGATAGGGAGAGAGGGCCTGGTAGCGGGATGTGAACTCGCTTCTCCCAAGGGGCCAGTCTCAAACTCTGACCACTCCACCACATTATCTCTGCAGAGTCTCAGCTGGGGAAGCTACAGAGACCACAGGAACCAAATGGTTTGGAGTTTATTCGGGAGTATTTCGAGCCTTTTGTGGTCAGCTCCTTTCCACTTTCTCATTTGAAAATCTCAAAGTTCAAAGTTGAATAAACCTACTAAGAAGGAAGCAATGAATCCCAAGGGAGCTCTAGCACCTTCTTCTGTCTCACACACTGGATTGCCCAATGGCTCAGTTTTGTTGAGCGAGAGTCTTTAAAAGTCAATTGCCCCCCCCCCTGATTTAGGCTTCCCTGCTGCAGGGACCCGAAACTGATCCTGCCACTTCCAGCCCCCCTCAGCTCAGCAGAGGGAATTTCCAGAGCGCGGAGCAGAAGAGCGAGCGGGGCCAGGCGCATTTTATAGCATATGGGCATCTGTGAAAGAAAAGGCACCTCCCGCCTCAGGTTGGGGAAAGGCGGGGAGAGGCAGCTCTGCTTCAGCTGCAGCCCCCACCCCCACCCCCACCCCGAGCTTTTCACAATTGATAATTCTGACGCAAGTACAGTATTTGGATTCTGTAGCGAAACGCATAATCTCACCTGAGAATTTCTTTCCGTGTGAAGAACGTTGCATCCTGAAACAGAAAATAAATTTGAAACCAGGTACAGAGGGGAGTCTGAGAAGGCTGGAGACCCCCGCCCCGGAGTGATTTCTGATCGTCTCGTAAGAATCCCCTCCTACCCACCCCTCCCCCGTACTGTGCAGACATTAGCCGTAAAAAGAAGCTCTTTGACTCCATCTACTGCTGCTGCTTATGGGCTTCGGCACGGACACGCTCCTCGCAGGGCTGCGTTCACACATGGCATTCGCACGCATGTTGCATTTCCTGCCCACACTGGCTTGTCTGCATGTTGGCTCAAAAAAGCAGCCGCTCCCGCTTCCTGCCCGGCATTAGCAAAGCTCTGGTGAGCGCGCAGGCAAGGAAGCTCCCGCCGCGCTGCGTCCGCAGGTGCTCTCACCTGATAGGCGTCCAGCTGCTCCGGAGTGAAGATGGTCTGCTTGTTACCCATCTCTGAGCCCTGGGCCCCCTCGTCCCATGGCTCCCGCTGCCCCTGAAGCTGCCTTTCGAGAGAGGCGTCTGGCTGCTGGGGAGGTTATGAAAAGCTCCAGCAATCGGGCTCTCCGGGAGTGGAGGGGATCAGGTATCGCCCGCTTGCTCTCCTCCATGGATCTCCGGATCATAATAGAGGCATTTCATCAAATCTTCAGTCCGGAGGCAGCACCAGGTTCATGTCCAGCATCACTCACCTGCTGCCTGCCGCGCGCGCCGGCCTCGGAGGGCTCAGGTTACGCCGTGGATGCCAAGGCCCGCTCCTCGCTCTCTCTGGGCGCAAGCGAAGGGGCTGCTTCGCGCGGATCATGGAGCGGCCTGGCTGCCTCCCTCCCTCCCTCCCTCCCTCCTGCTGCTGCCAGGAGGTCTCCCTGATTCCCCCTCAGCATCTCCCCAAGTGGACTGAAAGAAAAGTGGCTCTGAGCAGCCCTGCATTTGCAGCCAGCAGCCAAACATCTGGTTCGCTGAAACAGGGAATTCAAAATCTCTGAAAACCTGGAAATTCAACACGCTTATCTATCTATCTATCTATCTATCTATCATCTATCTATCTATCTATCTATCTATCTATCTATCTATCTATCATCTATCATCTATCTATCTATTTCATTTAAATGTATACACCACTTGACTGTAAAAAAGAAAGAAAGCTCAAAGCGGTTAGAAAAGAATAAAACAATAAAATTATCAGTAAAGACAGTTAACAACAACTATTTAATGCATTCCAAAAAAATAAAATCAAAATCAGCGATAAACTAAAAGCAGATTAGAACCCACACCAGCAATCTCGATATCTAGCTAGGCTTTTCTAAGGTTGTTGGCAGGGGCTGAAAACACCACCTGCCTGACAGGGAGTTTCAAAGTGTAGCTGCTGCCGCACTAAAATGTTGGCTTGTTACAAATGCAGAAGTATGATGTGGGAGTTGTAACCGTGCAAGTTTTGCAGATCGAAGTGATCCAGTGGTCCTATATGGGGCATGGTGATCTCACGGCAAGGTGATTGTGGCCAAAACTTGGGGCTTGCCCAGCCTTTCTCCCCTTGCTGCCACCACTAGAAGCTGCACAGACAGACTTCTGACTGCTCAGCCTCAGGCAGATGTGGCAGCTTTGAAACACAGATGAGTGGCACAGGCAGCAGCAGCACAAGGGCGAGAGGCCGGATCCCGAGTCAGCATGGTTTGTGTTTGGAACTACAATAGTATCTGATCAGCTTCAAGCCTTTCACTTTCTTTCTTGGTTAATGAAAGCAAAGCAAATATGTTTATTTGGCTGTACGCCCATCATAAAACACAACACAACAAAACAAATCAAATAAAAACCGCAGACTCGTACAAACCACAGATAATATAACACAATTCACAGCTCACAAGGACAAATATTAACAATTCGAAAAACATATCTTGAAGGTTTAAGATTAAGATTAAAAATTTAGGCACTTAACTAAAATCAATATCTGATATCATTTAAAAAAAAAATGAAATGTTAATGAAAACATTCTTGGCAACTGTTACGGAAAATCTGGGTGCGAGGCTGCTCTGCCACCCAGCTCGTTGGGCATGAGCCCGCGGTCCACTGCGGAATGAAAAGGAAGGAGTCCAGCCAGCATCCGGAGCAAAACAGCAAAGTTTATTACTGTGCAGCAGGTTCAAGCCAAGACTGAACAGCGGGAGCAGGGTTGCAAGAACTTTTAAAACTTCCCACCTAAATCCCGGAATACATTTCCAAAGCATCATTCCTACATCATAGTTACATAGCTAAACGTCAGAAAAGGGGAGGTACATACAATATTAACATACTGGTAAACAAGATTAACATAACGGTAATGGTTACAGGTAGGTAGCCGGGTTGGTCTGAGTCGAAACAAAATTAAAAAATTCCTTCAGTAGCACCTTAAAGACCAACTAAGTTTTTATTTTGGTATGAGCTTTCGTGTGTGTGTGTGCATGCACACGAAAGCTCATACCAAAATAAAAACTTAGTTGGTCTTTAAGGTGCTACTGAAGGAATTTTTTTATAAGGGTAATGGTTCAGGGCAAAAGTAAATGTGTGATAGGTACCGGGAGGAACTTCTTGAGTATCCACAGAGAAAGAACTATAAGGTCCTGGCTTTGCATGGTCTGTCACCTGGGTGGGTCTGGTGATGGGATTGTTGATGTTTGTTGTTGTTTAGTCGTTTAGTCATGTCCGACTCTTCGTGACCCCATGGACCAGAGCACGCCAGGCACTCCTGTCTTCCACTGCCTCCCGCAGTTTGGTCAAACTCATGTTTGTAGCTTCGAGAACACTGTCCAACCATCTTGTCTTCTGACGTCCCCTTCTCCTAGTGCCCTCCATCTTTCCCAACATCAGGGTCTTCTCCAAGGATTCTTCTCTTCTCATGAGGTGGCCAAAGTATTGGAGCCTCAGCTTCATGATCTGTCCTTCCAGGGAGCACTCAGGGCTGATTTCCTTAAGAATGGATAGGTTTGATCTTCTTGCAGTCCATGGGACTCTCAAGAGTCTCCTCCAGCACCATAATTCAAAAGCATCAATTCTTCGGCGATCAGGCTTCTTTATGGTCCAGCTCTCACTTCCATACATCACTACTGGGAAAACCATAGCTTTAACTATACGGACCTTTGTCGGCAAGGTGATGTCTCTGCTTTTGAAGATGCTGTCTAGGTTTGTCATTGCTTTTCTCCCAAGAAGCAGGCGTCTTTTAATTTCGTGACTGCTGTCACCATCTGCAGTGATCAAGGAGCCCAAGAAAGTAAAATCTCTCACTGCCTCCATTTCTTCCCCTTCTATTTGCCAGGAGGTGATGGGACCAGTGGCCATGATCTTGGTTTTTTTGATGTTGAGCTTCAGACCATATTTTGCGCTCTCCTCTTTCACCCTCATTAAAAGGTTCTTTAATTCCTCCTCGCTTTCTGCCATCAAGGTTGTGTCATCTGCATATCTGAGGTTGTTGATATTTCTTCCGGCAATCTTAATTCCGGCTTGGGATTCATCTAGTCCAGCCTTTCGCATGATGAATTCTGCATATAAGTTAAATAAGCAGGGAGACAATATACAACCTTGTCGTACTCCTTTCCCAATTTTGAACCACTCAGTTGTTCCATATCCAGTTCTAACTGTAGCTTCTTGTCCCACATAGAGATTTCTCAGGAGACAGGTGAGGTGATCAGGCACTCCCATTTCTTTAAGAACTTGCCACAGTTTGCTGTGGTCGACACAGTCAAAGGCTTTTGCATAGTCAATGAAGCAGTGACTGGGATGGGATTAGGCTTAGCCAACAATCAGCTCAGCAAAGTGCCTCTGGGCAATTCCTGGAGTCCCTTTTCAAGGGCAAAATAGCGCTGGAATGGAGGAAACTGGAGTTGATATTACTGTATACGATTTTTAAAACTACGGTACGTAATTTCCCTGAGCTGTCAAGTCGAAAGGATACATTTATGCATAATATTTATTTATTTGTTGTTGTTGTTGTTTAGTCGTTTAGTTGTGTCCAACTCTTCTTGACCCCATGGACCAGAGCACGCCAGGCACTCCTGTCTTGCACTGCCCCCCGCAGTTTGGTCAAACTCATGTTCGTAACTTCGAGAACACTCTCCAACCATCTCATCCTCTGTCGTCCCCTTCTCCTAGTGCCCTCCATCTTTCCCAGCATCAGGGTCTTTTCCAGGGAGTCTTCTCTTCTCATGAGGTGGCCAAAGTATTGGAGCCTCAGCTTCAGGATCTGTCCTTTATAACATTTAACAACTTTAAAGATGTGCCCCCCCACGTGATTTCCATAACAATTCAAACTACAAGAAAGAAGAGTCCACTTAAACATTAAGACAGTAAGAGCTGTTTGACAGTGGAACAGACTCCCTTGGAAGGGACTCTCCTATTTTAAAGCAGTGGTTGGATTTGGATCTGGGAGGGAATTTTTTTTAAAAAAAATAAATTTCTGATGAAATATGTCCACAGAAGGAGAGTCCAACACCTTCCAAGGAAGCCCCTTACACCATGAATCAGCCTTTACTGCTGCAAAGTTATTTCTGATCAGGGCCAGCCCTACGGCCAGGCTGCGTGGCGCAGGGCACCATGGCGCTGGCCTGCCAGGAGGGCGCCGCGAGCTGTGCCCGCCCGCTGGCCGGCTGCTCCGCCGGTCCGCCACGCAGCTGCGCCCACAGCAACCGCGCTGTGCCTGCCCGCCCGCCCGTCGCGCAGCAGCGCCTGTGGCAGCCGCGCTATGCGCAGCGCCCACCTGCCCGTCACGCTGGGAAACGGGGCGGGAGGCGCCAGAGGGATCCGGCGCACCACGGCGCCAGGGGCGCTTAAGACGGCCCTGTTTCTGATTCAGGTAGGTAGCCGTGTTGGTCTGACGCAGTCAAAAAAAATTAAAAATTAGTTATCCAGTAGCACCTTAGAGACCAACTAAGTTTGTTCTGGGTACAGTATAAGTTTTTGTGTGGATGTACACTTCTTCAGATATAACTTCTTGTGAGGTCTCTAAGGTGCTACTGGACAATTTTTTAAAGTTATTCCTGTTCGTTTTAAACCATATTATTAGGAGGTGGGTAGTGGTGCGTCCTGGGTCCAGCAAGGGTGAAATTCTAATGGAAGACTCCCTTGTTGAGGGAGACAGGCAAGTTCCCTGTTGCCTTAATAGCCCCAAGTACTGCCATTACTTTGGCCACCTCATGAGAAGAGAAGAATCCTTGGAAAAGATGGAGGGCACTAGGAGAAGGGGACAACAGAGGATGAGATGGTTGGACAGTGTTCTTGAAGCTACGAACATGAGTTTGACCAAACTGCGGGAGGCAGTGGAAGACAGGAGTGCCTGGCGGGCTCTGGTCCATGGGGTCACGAAGAGTCGGACACGACTAAACAACTAAACAACAACAACAACAACAACTGCCATTACTATATTATTATAAAATAAAAAAATTCCTTCAGTAGCACCTTAAAGACCAACTAAGTTTTTATTTTTTATTTTTTATTTTTTTTTATTTTTTTATATTATTATAAGGGACCCAGGTGGTGCTGTGGGTTAAACCACTGAGCCTAGGGCTTGCTGATCAGAAGGTTGGCGGTTCGAATCCCTGTGACGGGGTGAGCTCCCGTTGCTTGGTCCCAGCTCCTGCCAACCTAGCAGTTCGAAAGCACCTCAAAGTGCAAGTAGATAAATAGGGACCGCTACAGTGGGAAGGTAAACGGCATTTCCATGTGCTGCTCTGGTTTGCCAGAAGCGGCTTTGTCATGCTGGCCACATGACCTGGAAGCTATACGCCGGCTCCCTCGGCCAATAATGCGAGATGAGCGCGCAACCCCAGAGTCGGTCACGACTGGACCTAATGGTCAGGGGTCCCTTTACCTTTACCTTTACTGCCATTACTATAACAAATGACTCTTCTCTGTGTGAGGGGGCAAATGGGTGCCCCCCCTCACCTGGCTGGTGGTGAGAAAGACAAAGGCCAGAGTTGTGCGGATGAGATGGGTTTGGGGCAGGCAGCAACTAGAGACAGATCCATGCTGAATTCTTGCTAGAATCCGGGATTGTGGCAATGGGAAAAGCAAGACCTTCTGAGGTGCTGTGAGCCCCTCCATCTTAGGCTCAGGTTGTCTGTATGTGCAGATAAACCCTATATCCTGAAGACACCATAGTCTCCGCCGACACTCATTCCAAGGACAGCAGACCTTGAGTCAGAGCCTGGAACCCCAGGAATCTTACACTGTTTGGAGACTGGGGTGGTTGGCAATAGCATATATGGAAGGGGAGGCTTCCAGAAGACTTTATTATTATTATTTATTAGTTTTTTATACGGTCCTTCACAATTTACAATATAAAGGCACAAAAATGCATACCATAATAACCAACCTACCTTCCCCAGCTGGTTTTGTGGCGCTGCAGCCGGGTGTCCTAAAGAAGGCAAGGCCCCCACAGATGGTCCTTGGGGGGCAGGGGAGGCCAGGCCACGGAAAGGGCTGGTTGGAGGGTTGAGGCCCGGGGCAGCCTCTCTTTTAAGCCATCTTCCTATTAGGAAAAGGTACATATCTCAACACGGGTTTGTAATGTTGTAAGAATTTCTCAGAAATGGGGGTTCCACACACATGGCTACCACGGTGTCAAGGCACACACCCTTTTCATGTAAGTATTGCTATTGAAAGTTTATTTTACACAGAATACAATAAAATTCAAACACACTAAAAGTAGCATTAGCAGCTCTCCTCTGGTTACAGGTAGGTAGCCGTGTTGGTCTGGGTCGAAGTAAAATAAAAAAATTCCTTCAGTAGCACCTTAAAGACCAACTAAGTTTTTATTTTGGTATGAGCTTTCGTGTGCATGCACACTTCTTCAGATACAGTGAAATAGAAGTCCCCAGGCACTTATGTAGAGAAGGGGTGGGGAGGGGTGGGGATGGGGAGGGGAGGGGGGATCACTCAGAAGGGTGGTGGAAGTGGGTGATTGACTGACTGATAGCTGTTGATGACCGAAAACGACTGCAAATGGTTTTGCATGAAAAAGCAAGGGTTGAGATGGCTGAAGATCGCTTATCATGTATAATGAGATAAGAATCCGATATCTCTGTTCAAACCAGGTCCCTCCATGGTTTTGAGCTTGGTGATAAGTTGTAATTCAGCAACTTCTCTTTCCAGTCTATTTCTGAAATTCTTTTGTAGTAAGACAGCTACTTTGAGATCTTGTATAGAATGTCCTGGGAGATTGAAGTGTTCTCCTACTGGTTTTTCTGTCTTCTGGTTCCTGATGTCAGATTTATGTCCATTTATCCTTTGGCGTAGGGTTTGGCCTGTTTGTCCAATATAGAGAGCTGAAGGGCACTGTTGGCATTTGATGGCATACACAATGTTAGAAGATGAGCAATTAAATAGTCCTGAGATGGTATGTTGGATGTTGTTGGGGCCAGTAATGATGTTGTCCGGGTGTATGTGGCAGCAAAGTTGGCATCTGGGTTTATTGCAGGCTCTGGTACCAGTGTCCATGTTAAGTCTGGTGGTTGTATTATTGTGGGTGAGGAGTTGTTTAAGATTGGGTGGCTGTCTGTAGGCAATGAAAGGTCTTCCTCCCAGAGCTTGAGAAAGGGAGCTGTCATTGTCCAGGAGAGGCTGTAGATCTCTGATGATGCGTTGTACTGTTTTAACTTGGGAGCTGTATGTGATGACTAGTGGTGTTCTGTTATTTTCTTTTTGGGGTCTGTCTTGCAGCAGGTTCTCTCTAGGTATCAGTCTGGCTCTGTTGATCTGTTGTTTAACTTCATCAGGTGGATATTTTAGTTCTAAAAAGGTTTGCTGTAGATCTCTTAGGTGAGATTCTCTGTCTGTAGAGTTGGAACAGATGCGGTTGTAACGTAGGGCCTGGCTGTATACGATGGATTGTTTGGTATGTTTGGGATGGTAGCTAGAAGCATGTAGATATGTTTGTCGGTCAGTTGGTTTTGTGTATAATGTGGTGTCTATACGTCCATCCTGTATTTTTATAGTAGTGTCCAAAAATGTATTTCTTGCATAGATTGGTTCATTGTTAGGTTGATGGTGGGGTGAAAGTCATTGAATGTCTGGTGGAATCCGGTTTCCAGGGTCTGTTGTCCATGTGTCCAGATAATAAAAATATCGTCAATGTATCGCAGGTACAGGAGAGGTTTGAGTGGGTAGGAGTTAAGGAAACGTTGTTCTAAATCTGCCATGAAGATGTTGGCATACTGTGGGGCCATGCGGGTGCCCATGGCTGTGCCGCTGATCTGGAGCTCTCCTCTGCAAAAGATCACATTTTGACGTTTCACGTTTCGCAACAGCTCCCCCTGCAGGAGCTTCCGCTGGTACTGCAGTCATGCCCGCAAAAAGACGCCGCCCCTATTTTCTTGCAAGCCGCCCGGAGCCTGAGAGAAGTGCTCCGTCTACGGCGCGCACCTTGGTTTTTATGAATGAAAAGGTACAATTCATGAATGAAAGCCGGGCCCAAATATGATGCGGAGTGGAAAAGAGGCAGTTGGGCCATGTTTAGGCCCTGGCTGACCTCAGAGACCACTTCTCCAGTAGCCAGGAACTCCTTGATGGGTTACTGATGGGTCCCCAATCTGCAAACTAGGTGGGAGAGTATTTGTCATGGAAGGGAAAGTCTTTTGTTTATGAATGGGGAAGGTTTGTGTCAATGGACTCCGTGGCAAGAGGATTTGCCTCCCGGCTCTCCTCTCGGCAGTGCGCCCGGGCCAGCCGTGCACGTGCTCCCTCCTCATGGCCAGCCAACCCGCTTCCTGGAAACTTTGGGGAGGGGGCGTGTATGGCGCGCCCCCCTGTGGCTGGGGCGGGCGGGGGCGCGCGCAGGGGGGGGCGTGAAAAGTAAGAGGCGCATGCGTGGTCTCGGCGGGTCCGGAGCTGGATCCTCCTCGGACCAGGAGAGGAGCCGGTGGCCGGGTGAGCTGCTGCCTGCACTGTCCGCCGGGCTCCCTCGGGTTGCGGGGCAAGCGCCAGCCTTGGGGTGCTTCGGAGGAGACTTTCCCTGGGCAGGAGGGAGGGAGGGAGTCGGCTGTTCCGGAGCCCTGGCTGGGATGGAGCCGCGAGCTGGTATTCCTTTTCTTTCTCTCATATGCACTTTAACTCATTGTAATATTATATATGCATAAGGGAAAGAGGTTTCGACGGATTTTAGGTAATTTTGCAGGGTGCATCCGCGCACCCCTTTCCAAGTGTTTTGACGAGCTTTGATTGAAAGAGTTCTGGAGGAGAGGCGAGAAGCCATTTATTGCCTGCTGCTGCCACCTCCCCTCGGGCGGGAAGGGAGGGAGGGGGGCAAAAGGTGGTTGCTCGGGGACAGCCAGTAGGGGGGGAGGGGTGCTTCCGTGGCCATCGGGGGAAGGACGACGGGACCCCCATGTTAAGAAGACAGCCAGTCAAGAGCCGCTCCCTGCTGCCCATAAAACCTCTCCAGGTGTGTGCAATATACTGAGGTCCTCCTGGGCTCCTGCGAGGGCGAGCTGGGTGCTTTCAGCTTGCCGAAAGGTTGAATGCAACTGAGCTGGATTCCTAGAAAGGACAGGAAATAAAGGCGGGGGAGGCAGACCCTCCAGAGCAAAATCCTCTTCCTTCCAAGTCCCTTCAGTGGCTCCGCCCCACGCCCCCCCCCCTTGTGCAAGTGAAGCCTCGGTGGTGCCTTCTGGGATTTGGCGAGTCTCTCTTCTGGGGTGAGAGACTACTCGACAACCCAGCCATAGCTGCCAAGTTTTCGCTTTTCTCGCGAGGAAGCCTATTCAGCATAAGGGAAAATCCTTGTAAAAAAGGGATAACTTGGCAGCTATGAACCCAGCTCATCGGGGTCCAAGTCCCCCGCGGGTTCATGCAGTCAGTGGCAAGAGAGAAATGGCAAAAATGGCCTTGGAATGGAGGAAATTGGCAAAGGGGTTGAATTTTTATGATTTTATAAAGCTAGGTATCTTCCCTAAGCTGTCAAGTCGAAAGGATACATTCAGGCATAATATTTGTAACATTGTAACAAGTTTAAAGATGTGGGGGGGTGTCATTTCCGTAACACCCAACAGGGGGCCTGGGGTAGAATGGGGGGGTCCCAGAGCTGCAGGGCACATACAAAACTTTGCAGATGATCAAGGGATTCATTTTGATCTCTTGGAGGATTCCTGAGAGTCGGATGAGCAGAAAGAGGCCATGCCCTACAAATTGGGAACAGTGGGGAATTTTTGGGAAAATTCTATGCAGCAGATCCTGGGTAAGGAAGGCACCCTCAGCTCAGATGCACAGATCCAGCAGTTCTGTTAACAGGATGCCACCTCACCTTAACTCACCTTCTGAATGTTGCTTGTGTTATTTAGCAGTTTTATTTGTATATTGGTCGTGAATGGTAAAATAGGCTTCTAAAACAGTAGCTGGGATTCACATAAGCAGCCCCATCTGTTGCACAATGGGGCTCCACCCCACCCCGCTCCCATGTTGACTGTCTTGGGCCCAGTCTTATTCAACATCTTTATCAATGATGGGCTTGAGGGCATCCTGAGCAAGTTTGCAGATGGCACCAAATTGGGAGGGGTGGCTAATACCCCAGAGGACAGTATCACACTTCAAAATGACCTTAATAGATTAGAGAACTGGGCCAAAGCAAACAAGATGAATTTTAACAGGGAGAAATGTAAAGTACTACACTTGGGCAAAAAAAAAATGAAAGGCACAAATACAGGATGGGAGACACCTGGCTTGAGAGCAGTACATGTGAAAAGGATCTAGGAGTCTTGGTAGACCACAAACTTGACATGAGTCAAACAGTGTGATGCAGCAGCTAAAAAAGCCAATGCAATTCTGGACTACATCAATAGGAGTATAGATTATCTAGATCAAGGGAAGTAATAGTACCACTGTATTCTGCTCTGGTCAGACCTCACCTGGAGTACTGTGTCCAGTTCTGGGCACCACAGTTCAAGAAGGATACTGACAAGCTGGAACGTGTCCAGAGGAGGGCAACCAAAATGGTCAAAGGCCTGGAAATGATGCCTTATAAGGAACGGCTTAGGGAGCTGGGTATGTTTAGCCTGGAGAAGAGAAGGTTAAGGGGTGATATGATAGCCATGTTCAAATATATGAAAGGATGTCATATAGAAGAGGGTGAAAGGTTGTTTTATGCTGCTCCAGAGAAGTGGACACGGAGCAATGGATTCAAACTACAAGAAAGAAGATTCCACCTAAACATTAGGAAGAACTTCCTGACAGTAAGAGCTGTTCGTCAGTGGGATTTGCTGCCAAGGAGTGTGGTGGAGTCTCCTTCTTTGGAGATCTTTCAGCAGAGGCTTGACAGGCATATGTCAAGAATGCTTTGATGGTGTTCCCTGCTCTGCAGGGGGTTGGACTGGATGACCCTTGTGGTCTCTTCCAACTCTAGGATTCTATGATCTATAGTAGTATAAAGCTTTATTGGCATCATTTACAAACATTTAAAATTAATAATGCAGTGCGATCCCGTCACCAACTCATCAGTACAAACACTTGCCAAAGGGAGGGGAGGCCAGCAATCTATTTCACCTCTGTGGGTCTCCAACAGGGGCAGGATCCTGTAATGTACTTTGGCGGCAAAAGATCAAATAGAGGAACTAAGCCACAGGCATGGTACGCTCCTGGTCTCTCCCCTGTAATAGGAAGTGTATAACCTCTATCTCCAGTTTCCAATTTGGAATACATAGTTGGTCCAAGTATTGCTGACGGATATCATTGTACATTTTGCATTCAAGGACCATGTGAATTTCAACCAAGTGGGCGTCACATGGGCAGATCCTGTCTCCTGCCATCCCGGCGAACCTACCCCAGAGGTGGTTAGAGGGGTTAGCGTTGAACCTAGACAGCGCGAAAGCCCTTTCTTGCGGGTTGTAGAGGAATTGTAAATAATTGGGAGTAAATTCCTGCGCCCAAGAGAGATGAAAGTAAAGAGGGGAACATGTTTTCCTCGCAGCTAAGGTCAGTTCCTGTCACTCTATGTCCCATATCCTAGATTTTACATAGCTGCCAAGTCTCCCGTATTCCCCGGGAAACCCCCGTTTTTCCAGCTGTTCCCAGCCGAAAAAACTGATTTTTTTGTTTTCCCCGGTTTATTCTGGCGCAGCGGCCATTTTGGAACTGGGCGGAGCATGCTCAGAAGTGACTTTTGATGCTGCTCTGCCCAGTTCCAAAATGGCTGCAGCGCGACTTCTGGTGCGGCGGCCATTTTGGAACTGGGCACAGCAGCATCAAAAGTCACTTCTGAGCATGCTCCGCCCAGTTCCAAAATGGCGGCAGCTCTACTTCCGGTCTGATCCCTTATTTTTCAGGCAGGAACTTGGCAGGTATGGTTTTTAACATGGCTTTGGTGGTTGGAAAATCCACGGCTCCTAGGAGGTCCTCTGAGAGCCCCAGTTGTTGAATCTTTGTATAGAACAGTTGCAATCCTGGGGAGGGGAAGGAGTCTGACAAAACTTCACTCAGTAAGGAATCTTTATCCGCTGAGAAGCAAATGCTTAGCCAGCATAAAAGAAAACTCATCCAGGCAGCTGTCTCAAGCTTATGTTGGCACAAGGCTCAAGGCACAAGGCACAAGGCTCCATAGGGTACACAGCGTGGGACAGCAAAGATCTTATATAGGTAGAAAATCTGTCTGCACTTCCTCCACTGATTGGGTGAACCCTGACATCCAGATTGGAATTCCATAGAGCAGTTGAGCATTAAAGGCCTTGAGGGCAGAAGGGATGTGTTGGTTACCTCTTGTTGCAAAGAAGCGTGTTATGGCCTGCATAGACAGCTTGCTGGTGTTTACCACTGCTGCACAATGTGAAGACCCCCGAAGCCTGTGATGGAAAGTGATCCCCAGATAGTTGAATTTGGGAACCTGTTGGATGTGTTTCCCACCAAAAACCCAACTATAGATCTTACAAGAGTTCCTGAAAACCATTATTTTACTTTTGTCAAAGTTCATGCTCATTTTCATTCTGGACAAGTAAACAATGCAGGCTTCTTTTCTCTCTTTTTTCCAAATAATATTTATTCATTGTCAAACGCTACAAAATACAAACAAAAAACAAAAACACAAAAAAGAACAAAAACAAAAAGACCAAAAATAAAACATAAAAAAGAAAAACATATCATTTCTGACATTTTTACTTAACATTGTGGACTTCCTCAATTCCCCCCACATTGGGCCCATTTTTAAATCCAAATTAAGCAGTTTTTCATATTATAACTTGAATCATTTTAAACTTACAGGTAGGTAGCCGTGTTGGTCTGAGTCGAAGCAAAATAAAATAATTCCTTCAGTAGCACCTTAACTCCAACTAAGTTTATATTTTGGTATGAGCTTTCGTGTGCATGCACACGAAAGCTCATACCAAAATATAAACTTAGTTGGTCTTTAAGGTGCTACTGAAGGAATTTTTTCATTTTAAACTTTGTTTCATTATCTCTCAACATTTTCTATTCTAAAAAAAATCAACTATCCTTTAGGTATAATTCATTCATTAATCCAAATCCAAATCTATTTTCGCATCCATCTATCATATATTTCACCCCTTAGGCTGAAGTTTATTCCCAAAAACTTTTCCATAAATTCAAATATTACTTCTTATGTCCTAATAACATTTAAACACTTAAATCTAATTCAGCCCCCCCTCCCCTGGCCTCAGGGTCTCCCAGATGAGTCAGCCAGTTCCATAAGTCGTTCCAGTTTCAGACCATCTTAATCAGTCAAAAAATATCATCCATTATTACTTTTCACCCCACTCCCACTCTATCACAGCCTATCCCACCACTCTTCATTCTTCATCCCCTGCTGCCTCCCCAATTCTCTAGCTGTTACACAACACCATCCTACTATGTTTCCACTTTTCAGCCCTATCTCAATTTTTAATCCCCATAGACTCAGACCCCAGTATGGATCCCGCCCCCCCCCTCAGTGGGAGGGCATTATTCCACACTGGTTCTTCTTTGAGGGATATTTGAATCAAGCATGAATATTGTTTCCCCCTCTCACAGGGGGCACAATGTTCCATGTATTTTCCTCTTCTTTAAATTGAATTGCATTGTCCAGGACTGATGGTTGTTCGTCTTTCTTCTCTGTTCAAATTAGTCTTTTTTCAATTTCCACATATTTCTGATTTATTATTCCAATCTGTATTGAATTCTGATGCACTTCGCTTTTTAAATCCAAAAGTAATCTCAGGAGTTCATTTTCAAAGTCTACGAAGTCAGATGGTATTATGTCTACTGACATCTTGTTCATCTCCAGTTTCATGGGAACAGCACAGATTACAAAGCAGGAAGTGGCGCAGTTCATATTTCCAAACTTCAAAAGCAAAAGTTATGTCTGAACTGGTTGCAAACTGACATTTTTAATTCTTCTTCATAACTTAAAGCGCTTATGTCCATTTATGAAAAGAGCAATGTCAAAACTTCCCCCCCGCCAAATATTTTGCACTCTCTTCAATATTGACAGTGCCAGACCTCAAAGAGGTAAACAAATTCCTTCCTATTGTGATGTCATAATGGCAGCTCACTGATCCCTCCAGGGACCTGACTCCGGCTTCCAGGGGGGCTTCCCCCAGTCCAAAATAAAACTTTCTACAGGGATTTTGCCTAATTCAACCCTTCTCCCCTTTACCCTGTCTTAGGGGGAAAGTTTTAAGTCCAATTTTTGGAAATTAAAAGATTCCTGTCAGCCTTTCCGGCTTCGGGCAAATTAACTGCGTCTCCGTTCTCTCAATGGGGGAGATCGACTTCATTTTTAAAAAATCTCTTCCCATGGCCAATTCTTTCCCTTTAATTTTTTTTAAAGCTCTTTTTCTTTACTCACGTGTCCATTCTATTCAAATCCTTTAATTTGGAAAAATCCACCGCTCCACAGGCTGCCGGCATGGAGCTCCACACTACGAGGGTAGCAGTTCCACTCAAGCACCATGTCTCCACTCCACTCGCTCTTGGCTCCCTTAATAGGGCTTACCGGGGAGCAGAGGAGACAGAAAAAGGTGCAGCTGAGTCCCCACGTCCCCAGAACGCTCGATCTGGAGCTCTTTTGGGGGTCCGCAACGCTCTCGCGGCTCCCCCCTCCCTCACAGCGCCAGGGAATCTCTGAGCTCGAGATTCCCTCACCAATCAGCAATGGCGGTAGAACGGAAGTCTGCTTTAAGCCAATTCTTGTCTGTGAGAGCAGAATCATGTCATCTGACTTTTGACTTTGTTCATTTCACAGATGAGGAGTGGACTCAGCATAAGGAAGTCATGGAGGAGAATAATAGGATCATGGACTCTCCTAGTAAGTCTCCCTGTTGGATCATAATATCTGCTTTGAAATGAACCCTGCAAGAAGATATCACATCTAGTGCCCCTCAGTTTTTCATCTCACAAAATCATTCATTAGCATTGTTCAATAATTGGGGGCTCCATTTCTTCCTGAGAGTATAATCTGTTTCTCCCTTCATTGTAGGTGGTGATGAATTGGACGTTAAGAAAAAGGGAAACCACGGCCAAGTCCACAAAGTGGAGAAAGGATATAAGTGTTCAGAGTATGGCAATAACTTCATTCAGAGCTCCCATTCCAATCCAACAAATTCCATTGGGAAGAAACCCTATCAGTGCTTGGAATGTGGAAAGAGCTTCAGTAAGAAGGGCACACTCATAGTGCATCAAAGAATTCATACAGGGGAGAAACCATATCAGTGCTTGGAATGTGGAAAGAGCTTCAGTCACAGGCCTGGTCTCACTTCCCATCAAAGAATTCATACAGGGGAGAAACCATATCAGTGCTTGGAATGTGGAAAGAGCTTCAGTCATAGGGCCAATCTTTCTTCCCATCATAAAATTCATACAGGGGAGAAATCGTATCAGTGCTTGGAATGTAGAAGAAGCTTCCGTAAGAACTGCCATCTCACTGCCCATCAAAGAATTCATGCAGGGGAGAAACCATATCAGTGCTTGGAATGTGGAAGGAGCTTCAGTCACAAGTGCAATCTTTCTTCCCATCATAAAATTCATAAAGGGGAGAAACCATATCATTGCTTGGTATGTGGAAAGAGCTTCAGTCTCAGAAAGAGTCTCACTTCCCATCAAAGAATTCATACAGGGGAGAAACCATATCAGTGCATTGAATGTGGAAAGAGCTTCCGTGAGAAGCGCGCACTCAAAGACCATCAAAGAATTCATACAGGGGAGAAACCATATCAGTGCTTGGAATGTGGAAAGAGCTTCAGTCACAGGCATAGTCTCACTTCCCATCGAAGAATTCATACAGGGGAGAAACCATATCAGTGCTTGGAATGTGGAAAGAGCTTCCGTCTCAGAAAGGCTCTCATTTCCCATCAAAGAATTCATACAGGGGAGAAACCATATCAGTGCTTTGAATGTGGAAAGAGCTTCAGTCAGAGCGCCAATCTCACTTCCCATCACAGAATTCATACAAGGGGGAGTGACCATTTAAATGCTTGAAATGTAGGAATAACTTTATGGAAGCACAAAGTTTCATTGAAATGGAAACAGTGGAAAGAGGTTCAGTCACAACACCAGTCACAACACCCATATCACTTCCCATCACATGAGCCACAGTGGGGCATAACCTTAGAAATAGGTGTCTACAAATTTAATTTTAGGAGATTTTGATTTGTATGCAGGCATGGATTGCGATGGTGTTTATGTCCTTCAGAAACACAGCAAATAAGTCAATGTTGTCTCTACAACCGTGGAGTGAAAAAGCCTTGCTGAAATTGAGATGCACTATGTCCACAGCATTCCCCTGAACCACCAATGTTGTAACTTTATCACGGCAACTTTTTCTAAATGCTCACTGGCTGACTGTTTATCTGTTCCAGGACCATTCCTGGTACCAATGTCAAGTTCACTAGTTTTTTTTCAGTTAACCTGTACTAGGTCTTCCCCCCCCCTTTTTTTTTTGAAGATGGGAACAACATATTCCTCCAGTTTGTAGGGACCTCACCTGTTCTCCATGAATTCTCAAAGATCATAGACAATGGCTCTGCAATTACGTCTGCAAGCCTGGTGTTCCCTTACTACCTCTTTTCCTATCTTGGGCTTCAGCTCCCTCTTTACACCATTGATTCTGTTATTACCAGGTTGGGTATCACTTTCCTTTTGGGTAAAGACAGAGGCAAAGAAGCTGTTGAGCAGTTCCACCTTTTCTCTGTCACCCAATAGCATTTCTCTGTCTTCCCCATGCCAGAGACCTACCACTTGCTTGTTCTTCCTTTTGCTTCAAACAAAGCCGGAGAAACCCTTAAAAAAATTATTTTTAACTTTTCCTGCAAGCCCGAGTTCATTCTGAGCTTTAGCCCACCTGCAACTGTATACTCCTTTGTGATTTTCCCTTTCTTTCCTTTCTCAGAAATGCCCTTCTGGAATCTCAGCTTATCTGTAAACTCCTTATGCAGCCAGACTGGGACCTTCAGAGGCTTCTCACTTTTCTTATTGGAATTGTCTGCATTTGGGCCTTCAATATTTCACCTTTTAGAAATTCCCATCCATTTTGGACTCCCTTCTCTTTTGAGTATTTTTTACCATTTGATCCCACCCCATGGTTCCTTAAGCTTTATAGGAACCTCCAATTCTCTATTCATTTATTAACACCTGCATATCTGTCAGGGAGTGCTCACAGGGTCCGCGGGAGGAGGGAGACAGGGATCGGGTTACAGGGAGCCTCGGCCATTGCTCTCCAGCACCACCTCCTCCAGTCGGGAAAGCAGCCAAACCTCCAGCGGGGAGGTGGTCAGCACCACGGAGAGGGGGCTCCAGGATGTTAGGTTGGAGCCCTTGTCCCACCTCAGCCAAGAGGGCTCAGAGAGGCAGATGCTACTTCCGTCGCCCCAATTGCACAGGGGTCTGAAACGCAAAGAGGGGAGGCGGAGATTGGGGTGTCCAAGTTCTTATGCTGGGGTAGAAACCGGAAGGGGGTATTCCCGGATTCTGCTAGTGACTAGAGCAGTCATCAATCTGTTGATAACGCAACAGGTTATGGGAGTTTGGATGTGGCAAATATCCAACAGTTCCTTGGTCAAGGTGACCTCCCTAACAAGGCCATGGTTATGTCACCAAGAGGTGGTACAAACAGATACGGTAATTTACAAGGCACAGGTCATATCAATACATTCCAGGTGCTAAGAAATTTTCCAGTGTAAAGAAAATACAAGTTGATTACATTCAGAACACCCCTTTCCAAAGGTTGAGCAAAATTTATTCGCTGATAATTTCACATTTACAAAGATGCATACAATTACTTGTTTCCTTTTAGACCTGGAAGGGGAAAAAGTTTAAATAGATCAATAAATAAAATTTTATTAAGATGGTCCCATAATACAGTAAAATTATAACTACAGAAGATACAAGATTATAACTACAGAAGAAAAACAAGAGAAACACACACAAAAAGGGACATTAAAGATAAAGAAAGGAAAAAGAGAAAGAAGAATACAATGAAAAACAGAAAGAATCCTTAGTCAAAGACAGAAAAGAATTTCAAAATTTCCACCTGCCAGTTACATTGAAAATTATGATTATTTTAAACATTTGGTCCATAGGAACATCCATCTCTTTCCTTTGTAATGAAGACCAGAATAAAGAGCACAAAACTGTACTAAGCAGTACAGACAAATCGTCTTCATGATCTTTTGGGGAAAATGTCTTAAAGCTATAACAGTCCCTGCTGTGCCTTCAATTTTCCAAAGGAGCACAGACCTGGGTGAGGGTGAAGATACCTGGAATCCCGTGCATGACTCAGTGGATGTTGGGGTGGTTGGTAACAGTATGAAGCATAGAAGAAGTCAATACAAAATGCTAATGCAGTAATAAGAAGAGCTTAACACAAGGATGTAGGGAAATGTTATGTCTTCTCACAGGGGCCAACCAGATCCCCTAAAGGGAATAAGTGAATAATAATAATAATAATAATAATAATAATTTATACCCCGCCCATCTGGCTGGGTTTCCTGGGCAAGACAGTTCCATGGTTTAATTCTGTGCTGTGTGAAGGGGAACTTTCCTGGTGCCAAACAGACAGTGGCAATGATGCTTCTGAATACCATTTGCTGGAAACCACAGGAGGGAAGGGTGTGCTTGTGTTCTGCTTGCGGGTTTCCCGTTATGGAGATTGGTTGGACGCTGTGAGGACGTGATGCTGATCATGGGCCATTGGCCTGATCCAGCAGGCTCCCCTTAGGTTCTTATGTTATGTTCTCATTTCTGGCAAGTGACTGCCAGTTCAGACTCTTGTGAGGAACAGTTGAAGGAGCTGAGGAGGTTTGGCCTGGAGAAGAGAAAGCTGAGAGGTGATATGAAACTCGCCTTAAAGGGTTGTTGCATGGAAGATGGAGCAAGCTTGTTTTCTGCTTCTCCGGATGGTAGGTCCGCCTGCACCTCCAGTGAAGAGCATCATGGGACAGTTCAGGGGTAGACCTCTCTTTGCCCAAGACCCTGGAGAGCTGCTTCCTGCCATAGTGGACGCCATTGGGCTGCATGGTCCAGCATTCTGATTCAGTCTTCATAACTTCATGGGCAGTAGGGGGTTAATGGCCAGACAGATAGATAACCTGCCTAGCCTTTTCTCTTCCATTCCCTTCTCAGCCCAAGAGCCACATTCCCTCCTGAGGAACCTTCCAGGGGCCACATGGAAGTGATGGGCAGGACCAGAGATCAAAGTAGGTGGAGCAATGAAGGTAAATTTTAGCTTTGCACAATAGGCAAGGTCTGAAAGAGCCAGGATCAGACACATTTCTTTCCTAAAAATTTCATTAGATTTTCATAACTTTTAACAAATTAACTTCAGACTTTAAACTTATTACAGTATATAACTTGTATAAAGTGATGAATGTGTGGCATTGCTAAAGTGGAAGGCGATAGGGGAAAAGCAATGAGGAGTCACTGGCCTTTTAACTGCCCAGGTGTGGCATTCAGGGGGTGGGACCTCAAGTCAGCAAATAGCGAGCCAGATCTGTTGGTAGCTCCAGGCCACTGCTGAGACAACTTGTATGTTCTGCTTCCGTGCCAAGGTCGCTAGCTGTGGTCTTGACCATTCCTTGGTCCTTCTCCATGTTGCTAATCCCCTTCCTGAGAACTGAGGATCTGGGTGCTATGGAAGTCCTCTAGCTGGAGCAGTGGACAGTTTCCCATGGATAGAACACGCATGTGCCACTCCAAGGCTTTTCATTCTTCTTGCCGTGCCTTTGGCACAGGCAAAGTTCATAAATGTATTTAGTTTGTATGGGCTGTTATTGTACTGGGTAGCGCGGCTCCACCTACTGGCCATAAAGAATATTGCAAGAACGGCAGTTGCTGACAGTTGGGACAGTTGGCCTGAGGGGTTAGAGAGGAGGAGTTCAGTGGGTGTGAGGGTACCAGAGGGAGTGCTGTTACATGTTCTCCACCTGCAAGATTGTATCGTTGTTTTACCATTTAATACTTGTCTTCACACTTATTATTTGTCTTATTCAATTTGTTTTACCTCGTTCTTGACTGTTAATAAAGTATAGGATTAAAAGTAAAAAAAAAATCTCTTTCTTCCGTCGAAGACAAGAAGGTTTAGCTGTATGTCGAACTACCTAGGCCTAGGTCACCAGGCACGGTAGTGAGGACAGCACAGTAAAACAACGGCTTTCCAGCAAGTGGAAAGAGATAAGACTACGCAGACCTGCTATTCTGTCAACGCACACGCCTGCATACGACAATAGCAAGCTCTAAACAGTCAGACATCTCCTTAACAACATGTCTCAGAGTCGGGCGTCTTTGGGAAAGGCAAGGTCCCAAGTCTCTGGTACTTCTAAATCTTCCATTGTGAGTAATGCACTTGCCATTGCTCGCGCCAAGTCTGAAGCGGCTAAAACATGAGCAGCCTTCGCAGAGCAAGAAATAAAGATGAAACAGGAAAAGGCTAGGTTGGAAGCAAGCCTAGAAAAACTCATTTTAGAAAAAGAAACAGCAGCCGCCATAACTGAGGCAGACGCCTTAGAAGCGACTTTAATTCCTGTCAGGGAACGCAACAGTGTAATCAGCCCGGATCCGGGACTACAAGATCCCCTGCAACGGACTTCAGAGTACGTTTATCAGCATGCCAAATCAAGTGACTATGTACCTCTGCAACAACCTAGAGAAGAGGACATCAAAACGACAACCCAAGACTTTTATACGGTGCCGCTGCAAAACAGAGACAAGCCTATTAGTATGAGCAACCCGGCAAACTCAACCTTCGAACCGGAGCGGTACAACAGAGATCACATGAAATCAGAACCATCAGAAAGGTACGATTATCCCATACCTTTACATCGTAGTGACCCTCACCACACTGATCCAACCACAATAGACTTTGCCAAGTTCCTTGCTAAACGTGAACTAGTCACAAAGGGACTTGAAAAGTTTAACGACCAACCTGAAAGTTACAGAGCCTGGCGCGCTTCCTTTCAAAATGCTATCGAAGGCCTAGATCTATCGTGCTGGGAAGAGATGGACCTCTTAGTCAAGTGGCTTGGTAAAGAGTCTGCCGAACACGCCAAAAGAATTAGAACAATAAACATTAATTACCCAGGCATCGGCCTTAAAATGATTTGGAATAGACTTGAGGAGTGTTACGGTTCAATAGAAGCTATAGAGAACGCACTATTTAAAAGACTCGATAGTTTTCCTAAGATACCTGCCAAAGCTTACCAGAAACTCAGAGAATTGAGTGATTTACTAAAGGAACTTCAAGTAGCTAAATCTGAAGGAGACTTACCTGGACTTAAGTTTCTAGACACAGCTAGAGGTGTCAACCTCATTGTACAAAAGTTACCTTACAATCTACAAGAACAATGGATTGCACATGGTTCTAAATTTAAGAGAAAACACAACGTTCCGTATCCTCCCTTTTCTGTTTTCGTGGATTTTGTGAACCAGCAAGCTAAGATGAAGAATGATCCCAGTTTTGATTTCTCACTGTCATGTGTTATTTCCCACGGACCGAACAAGCCCCCAATATCAGTACACAAAATTAATGTAGACTCTCCAGATTCTCCTTTCAGGTCTGCTAACTCTTCTCTCACGGAGGCAAGAATTAAGGATCCTGGTAAACAGTGTCCTCTACACCGCAAGCCTCATCCTCTGCAGAATTGTAGAACCTTCAGAGAGAAGCCTTTAGAAGAACGCAAGGCCTTCCTGAAGCAGAACAACCTTTGCTACAAGTGCTGCTCAGCCTTTCACTTCGCTAAGGATTGTAAGGTCAGTCTGCGATGCCGAGAATGTGATAGTTCAGATCACAATACGGCTCTACACCCTGGGTCTGCCCCATGGTCCTTACAACACACAGCTTCACTGAGCATGGCGGGGAGCAAAAACACACTACTACAACTACGCCAGAGATTACCTCAAAATGCACTGAGGTCTGTAAAGGAACCATAACTGGCAAGTCCTGCTCCAAAATCTGTTTAGTTAGAATCTACCCTGTAGGTAACAGGAATAAAGCCATCAAACTATATGCCATTCTAGACGACCAGAGTAATAAGTCTCTAGCCAGCCCAACCTTCTTTGATATGTTTGATATCAAAGGCCCTAGCTTTCCATACTCCTTGAAAACGTGTTCAGGTAACGTTGAGACAGCGGGGAGAAGAGCATCCGGCTACAAAATAGTGTCCTTAGATGGCCAAACTTCTTTAACTCTACCAACCCTCATTGAATGCAACCAGATTCCTGATCAAAGATCTGAGATTCCGACCCCAGATACAGCACGTCACCACCCACATTTAAAACGCATAGCGAATCTAATACCTCAACTAGACCCGCAGGCTCGGATTATCTTACTCCTGGGGAGAGATATATTACAAGTCCATAAAGCAAGAGCCCAGATTAATGGTCCTCACAATGCCCCTTACGCCCAGAAGCTGGATTTAGGATGGGTCATTATAGGAGACGTCTGCCTTGGAAGCATGCAGAAACCAAACTCTGTCAACAGCATGCTCACAAATACACTAGAGAATGGACGCCCTTCTCTTTTCCAACCATGTCACAACCACTTCCTTATAAAGGAATTACCTCAAAAAAATCATTCAATTTGCCCTGTCGTCAACCTCCCTAACGAGGACGTCGCTTGTGACAGCGACACAGATTATTTAGGGTATATCTACAACGAGAGTAGACGCTTTTATGTCTATGTTAACAACAGAATTCTACGGATTAGGAAATCCACTTGTCCAACTCAATGGCATTACGTACCTACTGAACACAATCCTGCAGATCACACTACAAGGGCTGTAGCAGCTAGTCATCTCAAAAACACTACATGGTTGACAGGACCTGCTTTCTTGTACAAGGCAGAGTTGACTGCCCCTCAGAATGACATATTTGAACTAGTGGACTCAGACTTGATTCTGAAGTCCGTCCTGAAGTTTCTACACTTCAGACAATGACTACAGTCAGTCATCTCGAGTCTCACAGGTTCAGTAGATTCTCGACCTGGAAGTCACTCATTAGAGCCATTGTTAGCCTAACCCACATAGCTCATTCATTTAAACATGTCACACCTCCAGTAGAGAGTAATTGTAAAGGCTGGCATCTGTGTCCCAACATCCGCACACCATCAGAGCATCAACATGCGCAAAATGTGATCATTTGCATTGTGCAACATGGAGTCTATGCCAGAGAGATCAACTGTATCTTGAACAAAAAGGTTATCCCTAATGTGAGGGACAAGGGATACAGGGAAGTCCCTCCCATCTTAAGTTCCAGCCCATCCCCAAGTGCTGGAGAGAGTAAGGAGAGCTCTGCCTCCAGCGGAGAGTCAGGAAGTGGTGTCCGAGGCTCAGGCAAGGTTGTGGAGCCCAGGCCGCAGGTGGGACAGGAAGTTGGACGCACGGGGGGGAGGCCAATCCCCCCAACTCCCGAATTGCGACGCAAACGTAGGGGGAAGAGGTTGGGTCTGCCAAAGTTGTGGTGCTGGAAGAAAACGCGCCAATCGCCATTCGGGAGTTCTGACACCTCACCTTAAGGATGCATTTTTACTGCTCTGAACACTGTAAATAATCAGCACTTAATAAAAGCCTTAAAAGACCATGCTGGAGTCGTTACTCTAGAGTAGCCATACCAGGCCCTCTGACAGCAACTCCCGAATCATTTTTTGGCTACTTTGGAGTGCAGCGATGAGCGCTCAAGAGGCTGAGCATTGGAGGCTGGAGGCCGAAGCAGCGAAGCAGGAGCTGCAGAACCTCACAGCGCACGCACAGCAGCAATTGCATGCCGCTCAGGAGGAAGCGCGAGGGGCGCAGGAGGAGCTGAACAAGCTGGTGGACCAGGTGAGGACAAAAGAGGAGACTGAGAAACAGCTAAGGGTGATGGTATTGGACCTGCAGAAAAAGTTGGAAGAGGAGAAAGCCGCTAGAGGTGGGGGGGCGCCCCAGCCGCAGCTAGTCCAAGTGAGAAGGGGACAGAGCCTAGTCACCAAGTTCAGTGGCGACCCTAGGGAGTACCTAGGATTCGAGACAGAAATAAATTATGCGCTGGAATTGCATGCAGCAGAATTCCCAGATGACGCGCACAGAGTCTCCTTTATCATAGAGCATTTGACGGGGGCCGCCCGGGAATGGGTAAGACCGCTCATCGCGCAAAAAAATCCTTGCATGAAGAACGCAAAAATATTTCTAGAAGCCTTAAAAATAATGTACGCTAGCGACAGTGAAATGGAGGCCACTAAACAGGAGCTTCATAACTTAACACAAGGAAAATCGACAGTTAGGGACTACTGGGCGAGATTCACCATGCTGGTGCACAAACTGGGGTGGGATCTGCAAAGTGAGCCAGTGAAATCAGCCTTCTACCTGGGTTTGCACGCAGACGTTAAGGATGAGCTGGCAAGAGGTCCCAGACCGCAGACTATGGATCAGTTAAGCAAAGCGGCGCTAGCGGTGGGGGTGAGACAGGAATCCAGATGGTATGACAAACAAGCGACGCGCGCAGCAAAACCTTGGTTCCCACGCTCCCAGGACAGACCACATCACCAAACCCCACCCCAGGGCCCGCCCCCAGACCCGTCCAGACCAAGCCCAGAGCCGGAACCGATGGAGATCGGGGGAGCGCGCGCGCGCGAGGGCTTTTCAAACCCCGGCGGCGCCAAGACGCAAGGAGGGAAGGGGCGGGAATTGCTTTCTCTGCAACTCCCCCCGGCATCGCGTCAGAGACTGCCCTCATCGCAGAGAGTGGCAAGGAAAGGCGGGAACGGTTGTACCTTCCCTCACTGACGCAGCACCACAGCAGGGAAACGAGACAGCCTGGCTGCAGGAGACAAGGGGCAGCAGCCAGGCACAGTCAGCAGACAACAGCCCCAGCCTGCCCACCCGCACAGAGAGGAGCAGAGCCAGCCCACCCCTCCCAGAGCAGGAGTGGTTCTAGAAGTCACGCTAACGCTCCCAAATGGCTATCCCCTGACAGTCCTCGCCTTAATTGACAGTGGTGCCTCAGCCAACTTCTTCTCGAGAAACTTTGCAGAAGAGCACCAGATCCAACTTCTGCAGCTGGATTTTCCCCTGCACGTAGCCACCATTGACGGCAGAGAGTTGCTGGGAGGGGCCATCACTCATCAAACCCCCCCATGAGAATGACGGTGGGAAGGCACTCAGAGACACTGGCTTTCAACGTCACAACCATCTCAGACCCCCCCATCGTTTTGGGAATGAGCTGGCTGGCGCGCCACGACCCCTCCATAAGTTGGCACCAGAGATGCATCACGTTTGGGTCGGACTTTTGTCTGGAACATTGCATGCAGCACCAACCAGGGGAGGGGCCTCCGATAGCCACGGTGGCCACCATGCATGTCAAAGGGGGTGAGGCGATACCCAAGCCGTACTGGGACCTGCAGGAGGTCTTCAGCGAAGCGGAGTCCGACCACCTACCCCCACACAGGCCTTTTGACTGCCAGATCAACCTGGTGCCAGGGGCAACGATACCCCCAGCCAAGCTGTACGCCATGTCAGATCAGGAACTGGAGGATCTGCGCGCTTTCATCGACAAGAACCTCAAGCGGGGGTTCATCAGAGAAAGCAAGGCAGCAGGGGGCAGCCCGGTCTTCTGGGTGGACAAGAAAGACACGCAACAGCGCCGTCTTGTGGTGGATTTTAGACGACTGAATTCAGTGACAGCCAGTGGCTTTCCCCATGCCCAGAGTGGATGATCTCCTGACAGCGGCACGCAGGGGCAAGATTTTCACCAAGCTAGACCTAAGAGGGGCGTACAACTTGATCAGGATCCGGGAAGGCAATGAATGGAAAACCACGATGTTCACGCCTCTGGGCTCTTTTGAATATCTGGTGATGCCCTTCGGGTTGCAAGGGGGCTCAGCATGCTTCCAGGCCTTCATGCACCACGTCCTGGGGTCCCTCCTCTTCAAGAACTGCTTGGTCTTCCTAGATGACATACTTATCTATTCCAATGACCCAGTGCAGCATGTGAAGGATGTCAGGGAGGTGTTGCAGCGCCTGAAGGACAACCACCTGTATGTGAAGCTGGAGAAGTGCAAGTTTCACACCAAAGAGGTGGACTTCCTGGGCTACAAGCTGTCAGACAAGGGGCTGGCGATGGACAAGGACAAGGTGCAGGCCATCCTGGACTGGCACAGCCCCAGGACGCGCAAAGATGCCCAACGCCTACTAGGCTTCGCTAACTTCTACAGGAAGTTCATCAAGAACTTCTCTCGTGTCACGGCTCCTATCACCGACTGCCTGAGAGGCAAGCAGAAGTTCCGGTGGACACCAGAGGCGCAAGCAGCGTTCGAAAGCCTCAAGAGGGTATTCGCTTCAGACCAGCACCTGTTCCACGTGGTGCAGGATGCGCCCCTACGCCTGGAGACAGATGCTTCGGACAAGGCTCTGGGAGCGATTCTGTTGCAACTGGACGCCAACAGAGTGGAGACCCTGTGCCTTCTTCTCCAGGAAGCTGACCCAGCCAGAACGCAACTACACAGTGTTTGATAGGGAACTTCTCGCGATCCACGCTGCGTTCCAGCACTGGCGACACTTCCTGGTGGGCGCCAAGCACCCCATCCAGGTGTGCACAGACCACAAGAACCTGGAGTTCTGGAGAACTGCCAGGGTGCTCAACCAGCGGCAGATACGGTGGGCAGAGTTCTTCTCGAACTTCAACTTCTCCATCCACTACATCCCGGGGGAGCAGAATGTCAGGGCGGATGCCCTCTCCCGCAAGCCAGAGTACATGGAGGAGTTGCCACCAGCACCCAGGCACATTTTCCCCCCATCAGCATGGTCATGCGGAGCAGCAGTGGTGAGCGAGGCAGAACTCACAGCACTGACAGCAGCTGATGAATTTGCCACCCGCATCTTCAGAGAACTGAGAGGGGGGAGGGAGCAAGCTAAAGACTTTGAGGAAAGGAGGGGTTTGCTTTTTTACAGGGGAGCCCTGTACCTGCCAACCAAACAGCTGAGAGGTAAGGCCCTCAAGCAGATGCACGACAACCCAACGGCGGGTCATTTCGGAAGGGACAAAACCACTCACCTAGTCATGAGACACTTCTGGTGGCCAGGGGTGCGGGAGGATGTTCGGGATTATGTAAGGGGATGTGACACCTGCCAGCGAGCAAAGGTGGTCAGAGCGCCACCAGCAGGTTTGCTGGAGCCATTAGCCACACCGCACAGGCCGTGGGAAGTAGTGTCCATGGACTTCATCACAGACCTGCCGTCGTCCAGGGGCAAGACCGCAGTGTTGGTGGTGGTGGACCTCATGTCCAAAATGTGCCACTTTATACCGTGTGCCAGGGCGGTCTCGGCAGAAGAGACGGCCAAACTGTTTGTTGACCACGTATTCAGACTGCATGGATTGCCTTTAAGAGTTATTTCGGATCGTGGCCGCCAATTTGTTTCCAGTTTCTGGCGGCGGCTAATGAACCTCCTGCAGGTGGAGGTCAGTTTGTCTACGGCTCGGCACCCACAGACCAATGGACAGGCGGAGCGGGTCAACGCCATTCTGCAGCAGTACCTGAGATGTTACGTCAGCCAGAGGCAAACGGACTGGGTGGATCGCCTGCCACTGGCAGAATTTGTCTCAACAATGCGGTGCACGTCTCCACAGGGGTGTCGCCCTTTAAGGCCAACTACGGGCGCGACCTCAGATCTTTCCCGGAGAGGGAGGGGGAGGAGGAGGAAGAGGGTCCACAGGCAGAGGATTGGGCAGAGGACCTGGAGACGGTGCACCAGCAGCTCAGAGAACACTTGGAGAGGGCCAAGGAAGCGTACAAGAAGGGGGCAGATCGCTACAGGCGACCGGGAGAGGTCATCAGGGTGGGGGACAAGGTTTGGTTATCCTCGGAAGGTCTTCCCACCAGGGGGCGATGCAAAAAGTTAGCACCCAGGAGGCTGGGCCCCTTCACGGTCACGCAACAGGTCAACCCGGTAGCCTTCAGGCTAGCACTGCCGGAGGACATGAGAGTGCACCCAGTGTTTCATAGATCACTGCTGTCGCCGTACAGGGAAAGTACCAGGTTCAGGGACAGCGATCAGCCTCCAGAGGGAGGGGGGGAGACGGGAGACGCCCGACAGCTCAATGAGGCAACTGAGATTTTAGACTCAAGGAGAGGGGTGAGAGGGCTGGAGTACCTGATAGCATGGGAGGACACTCCGCCGTCCCACAATGAGTGGATACCGGCCACGGAAGTACCTGAGGAATTTTTAGTGGAAGAGTTCCACGCCCTGTTCCCCCACAGGCCCAAGCCCTGGCACATGGAAAGGGAGGAAGAGGGGGAGGGGCGGGAGGAAGGGATCGCAGGCAGCAGCTCTCCATGGAGATGGGAAGCGGAATTTGAGGACACGGAAGAAGAGGTGTGGGTTTCACCGAGGTCGACGACGTCAGAGGCAGGAGAGGACTGGCAGAACATTTTTACTCCAACCAGCTCTGACGCCACTGACTTCTTGGGATTCCCGTCTTCTCAGGGGGAAGGAGAAAGATCGCAGGATTGGGGGGAAATTTTTACACCCACAGGCTCGGATGCCACAGACTTCTTGGGGTTTCACTCGTCCCCAGCAAGCAGAGAGCCACTAGGGAGGGGGGGAGAGGAGCCTGGGAGGGGGGTGGATGTGAGGGACAAGGGATACAGGGAAGTCCCTCCCATCTTAAGTTCCAGCCCATCCCCAAGCGCTGGAGAGAGTAAGGAGAGCTCTGCCTCCAGCGGAGAGTCAGGAAGTGGTGTCCGAGGCTCAGGCAAGGTTGTGGAGCCCAGGCCGCAGGTGGGACAGGAAGTTGGACGCACGGGGGGGAGGCCAATCCCCCCAACTCCCGAATTGCGACGCAAACGTAGGGGGAAGAGGTTGGGTCTGCCAAAGTTGTGGTGCTGGAAGAAAACGCGCCAATCGCCATTCGGGAGTTCTGACACCTCACCTTAAGGATGCATTTTTACTGCTCTGAACACTGTAAATAATCAGCACTTAATAAAAGCCTTAAAAGACCATGCTGGAGTCGTTACTCTAGAGTAGCCATACCAGGCCCTCTGACACCTAAGGACAGTACTCTTAGGAAACTTGACCCATTCCTCGGTCGAAATGGCCTGTTAAGAGTAGGTGGTCGTCTCAAGCAAGCTAAATTAGAGTTAAATGAAAGAAACCCTCTAATTATACCTGGTCAGCACCACATCGCTTCTCTGATTGTACTGCATTACCACCAGGTCAGACATCAAGGACGTCTATTTACAGAAGGAGCTTTACGTTCTGCTGGTTTTTGGATAGTGGGAGCCAAACGACTTGTGAGTACTGAAATTTATAAATGTATTACTTGCCATAAGCTTCGTGGCATACTCCAAACACAAAAGATGGCCAATCTTCCAGCTGACAGACTCAGCACAGACCCTCCCTTTACCTATGTAGGCCTCGATGTCTTCGGCCCCTGGTCTGTTTCCGCACGTCGTACTAGAGGAGGTTATGCAAGCAGCAAGCGCTGGGCAGTCTTGTTCACCTGCATGTCTATTAGAGCTGTCCACATTGAAGTGATTGAGTCTATGGACACGTCTAGCTTTATTAATGCTTTAAGACGTTTTATTGCTATTAGAGGCCCTATAAAACACATTCGCTCTGACAGAGGCACTAATTTCATTGGTGCCTCCAAAGAACTGAGCATTCTCTCAAACTAAGACACAAAACAAGTAGAAAGATATTTGAGCAGTCAAGCTTGTATATGGACCTTCAATCCACCACATTCTTCCCACATGGGAGGAACTTGGGAAAGAATGATAGGAGTGGCTTGTAGGATCTTAGATTCCATCTTCCTACAAATAGGGAATACTTGGCTTACTCACAAGAGTCTGAAAACCTTCATGGCAGAAGTTGCAGCAATTATTAATGCCAGACCTTTAACCCATCTCCAATGACCCAGAAGAACCTTTTTTGTTGACACCGACAACTCTCCTTACTCAAAAAATTGAAGTAGTCAGTACACCTCCTGGTGAGTTCACTAACAAAGACTTGCATTTGCGTCAATGGAGACAGGTTCAAAGTCTTGCAAACACCTTCTGGGATAGGTGGAAGAAACAGTACATCTCTATTCTACAATCAAGATCTAAATGGCAAACTGCCAAGCCTAATCTAAACGTTGGCGACATCGTTCTTGTTAAAGACTGTCAGTCTCAAAGGAATGAATGGCCATTAGCCTGCATCACCAAAGTCTTTCCAAGTGAAGATAGAAGAGTCAGGAAAGTGGAAATTAAAGTATGCAAAAACCAACAAACAAAGTTGTTTCTTAGACCAGTCTCTGAACTGGTTCTACTGTTGTCATCGGGGGAATCAAATAGTAGTATCTGTTGATACCAAGCGGGGAGTGTCGTGCCTTTGGCACGGGCAAAGTTCATAAATGTATTTAGTTTGTATGGGCTGTTATTGTACTGGGTAGCACGGCTCCACCTACTGGCCAAAAAGAATATTGCAAGAACGACAGTTGCTGACAGTTGGGATAGTTGGTGGCTGAGGTTAGAGAGGAGGAGTTCAGTGGGTGTGAGGGTACCAGAGGGAGTCCTGTTACATGTTCTCCACCTGCAAGATTGTATCGTTGTTTTACCATTTAATACTTGTCTTCACACTTATTATTTGTCTTATTCAATTTGTTTTACCTCGTTCTTGACTGTTAATAAAGTATAGGATTAAAAGTAAAAAAAAAGTCTCTTTTTTCCGTCGAAGACAAGAAGGTTTAGCTGTATGTCGAACTACCTAGGTCACCAGGCACGGTAGTGAGGACAGCACACTTCTACTCTCACTTCTCTTATTCAGCAGTGAGATGCAGCACCAGCAAAAGGAAAAAAAGAAAAGAAAATGCTATTCTAGGCTGCATCAACAGAAATATAGAAGGAATATATAGAAAATATAGAAGGAAGTCATGCTCTAATCTAACTTGGAATGACTCCACCTAGAATTGTGTGTCCAGTTTTGGGCACCACAAGTTAAGAAGGATATTGACAAACTGGAGCATGTGTAGAGGAGGGTGATCGTGGCTCAGAAAAGGTCTTATGAGGAATGGCTGAATTCAGTATGTTAAGCCTGGAAAAGAGGAGATTGAGAGAAGGTCTGATAGCTATCTTGAAATATTGAAACGGCTGTCCCATTGAAAATGGGGCAACCTCATATTCTCCTGCTCTGGAGGACAGGACCCTAATCAATGGCTTCAAGTTATAAAAAAGGAGGTTCTGAGTAAACTTCAGGTAGAACCTTCTGACAGTAGGAGCTCTTCGACAGTGAAACCGACTCCTTGGAAGACGGTGGATTTTCCTCCTTTGCAGGTTCTTAAGCGGAGGTTGGATGACTATCTGTCTTGCATGCTTCAGTTGAAATTACAGCATTGTAGGAGGTTGGACTAGATGGCCCTTGGAGCCCCTTCAAACTATAGAATTCTACATTTCTATGATTCTATGATTGTACTGGTATGCATTCTTTGATGTGAAGTGAGATTGACTCGCTGACTGAAGCTCTTTCCACATTGCAAGCAGTGATATGGTTTCTCCCCTGTATGAATTCTTTCATGCGCCGTGAGATTGGACCTCTGATTGAAGCTCTTTCCACATTCCAAGCACTGATACGGTTTCTCCCCTGTATGAATTCTTTGATGAGCTGTGAGATGGGTGTTCTGACTGAAGTTCTTTCCACATTCCAAGCACTGATAAGGCTTCTCCCCTGTATGTATTCTTTGATGGGACATGAGGTTGGAACTCTGACTGAAGCTCTTTCCACATTCAATGCACTGATATGGATTCTCAGTTGTATGAATTCTTTGATGGGCTGCGAGACTTTCCTTCTGGGTGAAGCTCTTTCTACATTCCAAGCACTGATATGGTTTCTCCCCTGTGTGAATTCTTTCATGGGAAGTGAGACTTTCCTTCCAGGTGAAGCTCTTTCCACATTCCATGCACTGATAGGGTTTCTCCTCAATATGAGTTCTTTTATGGGAATTGAGATGGGAGTTCCGACTGAAGGTCTTTCCACATTCCAAGCACTGAAATGGTTTCTCCCCTGTATGAATTCTTTGATGGAAACTGAGATTTAACTTCTGGGTGAAGCTCTTTCCACATTCCAAACACTGAAATGGCTTCTCTCCTGTATGAATTCTTTGATGCACCCTAAGAACAGCACTCTGACTGAAGCTCCTCCCACATTCTAGGCAGTGATACGGTTTCTCGCCACTGTGTGTTCTTTGATGGGAAATGAGTTGGGAGTTACGACTGAAGCTCTTTCCACATTCCAAGCACTGATATGGTTTCTCCCCTGTATGAATTCTTTGATGCGAAGTGAGACTTTCCTTCCAAGCGAAGTTCTTACCGCATTCCAAGCATTGATATGGTTTCTCCCCTGTATGAATTCTTTGATGGGCTGTGAGATTAGTCCTATGACTAAAGCTCTTTCCACATTCCAAGCACTGATAGGATTTCTTCCCAAAGGCATTTCTTTCTGAGGAAGTGGAAGGGGACCTTTGACTGAAGTTACCTTCACACTCAGAATATTTATTTCCCTTCTCTATTGTGTAGACATTGTCATGGTCTCCCTCGTTATTAATTTCTAATTCATCACCACCTGCAACAAAAAGAGAAACTGATCATAGTCTCAGGAAGAAATGCAGCCCTTGGTTATTGAACAATGCTAATTAATGCTTGGGACAGAGGAAGAACAGAAGGTCTTACAACAGGCTTCACTGGTTTTGTTGACAGCCATTAATGAACATATTTATGGGAACCTGAGTGTCAGGAACAGGTCAACAATAAATCACATGGAGTAAGTGAAGTTAACTCTTTATGAGAAGAAACAGCCTGCTCAGTGCTGTCAGGCCTCACAAGCAGAGCAAGACTTCCCAGTAGGTCTTGCCCCTGTGCCTCTAAGAGTCTAAGATTTTATGATTCCAACATCAGTCATCTCTTTGGTCAACCATAAACTGACAGAAACTGACCTTGCCCCTATGAGACAGTTATGGGAACTGAAGGTCCCTGCCATCCCACAACTGACTAAGCCAACCTCTTCTCCTGGATCCTTCCCAAGTGATCTGAGACTCTGCCGGTGGAACTGTCTCTGCTCCTCCCCCTCATACCTCTTCTGGTTTAGGAAGATAAGGTGGGAGGAAAGCTTGTCACAGCAGGAGGGAGGAGACACCCTGGCTTCTTCACCAGCCTACCTCTCTTCCTCAGCTTCTGCTTCTGGACTTCTCTCTGCCACAGGTTCCCCTTGCTGCTTCCTCCCACCATTGCTCTGCATCCGGTCAGTCCATGAGACTGGGATTTGAAAAGCCTGGCTTTTCTGGCCAAATCATAGAATTTGCGCCATATCCAATGTTAGTCATCTCTTTGGTCAACCAAAAACTAACAGAAGCAGAAACAGAAAAACCTGACAGAAGCTACTTCAACTTCCATAAGATCTCTGAAGCCTAAATTTCAAAAGGACTAGGAAGTTCAGACCAACCAGGTTTAAAAAGGCAAAACTGGAGGATAACTCTATTCACGGTTCACTGTGGGTGTATCAGAATCCCAGATGCTCTTGGTGGTGTTATTGTTTAGCTCCATCAAAATATTGCAGGTTAGTGGCACGGAGATACACATTGAATTTCAAAACAGGTATCATGAGTGAACAGCAAGCTTTACCGAGAGACTCCATAATCCCACAATTCTCCTCCATGACTTCCTTATGCAGAGCTCTCTGGTCAGGATCAAGCAACGCCCACTCCTCATCTGTGAAATGAACAGCTACATCTTTAAAGCACACCAGACCCTAAAATAAAAAGGGAAAGGTCCCCTTCTTAGACAACATACAGATTATCTACTACACATTGCTCTGTTGTTTTCTGCCTGTTCATTGCTGTTTTGTTTTAATGTACATTTTAATTATGGATGCATATTTTTTATTTTTAACAAAACTGTTTTATTGTGTATTTTAATTACTGGTATTCACATTTGGGGGGATGGGTGGAACTCCAAATGGTGTTCTTCAGATCATTCTGTCTGCTCAAGCATTCCAGTTTTCCTCTTTACTCTCTGCTGTTCTGGAGGGGGAAAACCTTCACAATGTCACAGGGAGGGGAAGGAGGGGGAAAGCCGTTTAGTGCAACTGGTGGGGCAGGTGAGGTGAGTCCTGGCCACTGTTTTTTATGATTTGTCAACTGCTTAGAAGCCTATTTTAGCATTAAATGATCAACATAAATGAAACTGAAGCTGCTGATAATTAATACCAGCAACATTCAGGAGGCTATTTAAGGTGAGGTGGTTGTTCATCATTCTCAGGATGTAATGCTCCTGGAATGGCCTTTACAGCCTTTTTTAAGGGCAGTTTTGACAGAAATCAAGAGTAATAGAAACCTGGCTGCCTCATCTAACAGCCTCTTTTCCCCACAATGCTCCTTCTCCCTACCTGATCTGGTTCCATAGCTTCTGCTTCTCCTCTGCCTTCATGCAAAGATGGATGAGGAGGTCTCCCTGGCATCATTCTGTCACCTGTGAGAGGCAACGGTAAGTGGCAGGCCATTAGCACATGCTTCTCTTAGAGGTGAAGCAGTGCACCTCTAACTATAGGTGGGCCTTTTAAAAAGTCTCACCTACTGAGTGCATTTTGACATTTGTATCTTAGCTATGTAAAAATACATGTCCAGACTTTGGGCTCCTGGCCCCAAGTGTCCTCCCCAAAATATGGGGGGGGCACAGATTAGTGGCAAAATCTACAGAATGTGTAACCAAATGGAAAAACCCCTCCTTTCTCCTTACCCAGTAGCCTCTCTTTGGTGTCCAACGGAGTCATCTCTGCCTCAGAGGAATCCAGGCCCATTTCTGCAAAGATAATCTTTCCCTGAAAGGGCAAAAGGGATTGAAAACAGAGAATGGGGAGAAAGATTAGAAAAGGAATGGCAGAGGCAAAAGCTTTAGGGGTATCAGATATCATTCCTTGGAGGCTTTCCCCAAAAAAGTTGGGGGATTAAGAGAGAATTTTGGGGTACACTCTCTCATGTTCGAAGCCCCTTGGGAGCATCCAGAGAAAAGTCTCTCTCACCTGCTGCTCTGCCTGCTTCCTCTCCTCTGCCTGACTCAGGAGGAAACCTTCGGCCAGGGCCACCGCCTGGGAACTGGTCTCTGCTCCACATTCCCTCACCCAGCTCTCCATCTCCGGTGGAAGGACAGCCAGGAACTGCTCCAAGATCACCAGGTCCAGCATCTCAGCTTTTGTGTGTTTTTCTGGCTTCAGCCACCAAAGGTCAAGGTGGTGGAGTCGGCTGCAAACCTCTCGAGGTCCTTTGGCCTCCTGGTAGCAGAACTGCCTGAAATTTTTTCTCTGCACTTCTGAGCTGAAGGTGTTCTCCTCACCCAGGATCTTCGGTTGAGAGTTTTCCCAGAATCCCCCACTGCTTCCAGTTTGGATGACATGGCCTCTTCCTGCTTCAGGGCCAGCTGAGTCTTGCTCATCCATCTGGGCTCCCAGGAAGCCTCCAAGAGAACGGAAGGAAGCCCCCTTCTTCTTCTGCCAATTCCGTCTGTCCTAAGTAGAGGCGTTTGCAAATCCTACAAAGCAAATACATTGTTCTGTTATGAAATTGATAACAGCCAGGAAAAGAAAAAGGTTCCCTGAATCTTGTTAGGAACCAGGGCTTCACTGAAACACAGCCCAGACTCTGAACTAGCCCTACTAGAAGGGAAGTTAGTATGCAAAATGTGCAGGAAACATTGGGAGTGTCTGTCAAATGAATCAGCCTAGTTGCTCCTGCCTTTCAGTGTTTTCAGTCAATGAAAGAACCTTCCAACAGTTTGACCTCACCCCCAAAGGCACACTCTCCCATTGTCTCCTGAGACAGATGGATGCCAACCAACCCTGGGATCCTCAAGAGTTGCTCTCCCTCCCTCCCACAGTTCAGGACCCATATCCTTCCTGCTTCTGCCTCAGTTTCTAGCATTTGGATTCTCCAATGTTCTCAAGAACAACTGCTGGGGTGGGATCCCTTTTTCTTAGGTCTGGGGGCCAGATACGTATCTGGCCAACCTCTGAGGGCCAAAGGATAGTGCTATAAACAAGTGATGGTAAATAAATTCTCTGTTTGTAAGTGCCCCTTTCCAGCTTTGGCTAGCTTGCCAACCACTGTCCCCTTGGAGCAGAGATGACATGGCCAAGGTAATTCCTGCTGTGGATCAGATAGGATCATTGCAAGGCCCTAACTGGAACTGCTCTTGAAGATGGTTCAGAATCTGCTCCAAATTGCAGAAGCCAGATTGTTGGCTGAGTTTCCTTCCTTTATGAAGGGCATTTCTTTCCCACTTTCTTCTCCAAGGAGCATCCATGGGTCTCCCCCTCCTCACTGAAACCCACCCCAATTACAACCCTTGAGAACACATTTAATTCCTGTTTTAAAACAGCTGCATTGGTGGTCCATTCATTCCAGATCCAATTCAAAGTTCTCACAGGAGTATAATATAATAATAAGAATTTATTATTTACACCCCACCCATCTGGCTGGGTTTCCCCAGCCCCTCTGGGCGCTCACAACCAAATATTAAAAACACAATGCAGCATTAAATCTTTAAAACTTCCCTAAACAGGGATGCCTTCAGGGGTGGGGTTCACTTAGCCCCCCCCTCAAAATATGTGAAGAACTGCCTCCTTCCCTACAGACCTTCTTGGCTGTGAAATTTGGCAGAGAGGCCTCTCTTGGTAGCGGGTGGCCCGAGAGAGGGCATCCTGGGGGCAGATTCCCCCCCTTGGGGGATTCCCTCCCCACAGAGGCACCTTCCCCTCTTTCCCAAGGCCTCTGACAACGGAGACATGTTTTCAGGACCCAGCCTATTTCTGTGATTATTTTTTAACATTTTAAAGTATTTTAAAATGGCTGCAAAATATAACAACACCACAAAGCAGGCCTAGGCAAACTCTGCCCTCCAGATGTTTTGAGACTACAATTCCCATCATCCCTGACCACTGGTCCTATTAGCTAGGGATCATGGGAGTTGTAGTCCATCTCAGGCACTGACCTCTAAAAATGAACCATATGTTGTAGACATTCCCATAAACTAATTGTGCTATACAAATGACAAGAGCAGACTCGGTCCATTGATCTGTATCCTTTCTTATTCCTAGTATTCTCCCGTTGCTTCAACCCACTTTCTCCCATGAGGGATTTTCCCTCAGAACCAGAGCAGGGGGGGGGGAGCCTCTCTCTCTCTTTCTCTCTCTCTGATTGGCTCCCAGCCCTTTTGGAGGGAAAATCCAAGGAGCCCTTTCTGAGGGAGAGAATTGGACAGGGCCTGATCTGAGAGGGGAGGTGGGGTTTATTATTATTATTATTATTATTATTATTATTATTATTATTATTATTATTATTATTATTATTACAATACAGTTGTTGTTGTTGTTGTTGTTATTTGGAGAGGGTTTTTCTGAGGGAGGACTGGCTCTGATCTGAGAGGAAAAGGAGCCCCACAGCAGCTTAGATAGGAAGACGACCCAGTGGAGGGTTTGAGGAGAGTATGGAGGCAGGATTTAATCTGGAGGGCTGAGTCTGAGGAGGCAGGAGAGGAAGAAGCTGTGGGAAGACGGACTAAGCCAGGGTCTCCTCCTTCCAGTCAGGAGGGGAGAGATCTGCTAGGAAAAGGGGACCCCTAAACAAATAACAAGGCCTGAGGGGATCCCCTGGGTCTGTGGGAAATCCCAGGGGGTGGCTAAGAGAGAGGAGGGCGGACGAAAAATGCCCCTCACTCAGGAACCAAAGCATTAGGCTGAGAAGGAAGGTGTATAAAAGTATTTAATTGTAACCCTGGTACGTTAATAACTAACTAAATAAATGGACAGAAACCGAGTTAATTCTTTTACCTGCTATGTTAGAAACCTAAACTTCCAACCGAAGCGCAACAAGTGAGCTTTTAGCAACTGAAGTTTAAGAAAAGCAGTGCATCTTTATATTTAGTTTAAGAAATAACTTTTATTTGAAAGGACAGACCTCCTGACCCAAAAACTGTTTCACAAACCTCTTCTTTTTCTTCAGCTCTTTCCTAATACTCTAAATCACTAAGTTTCCCCTCGTATAGGATCCCCACAAGATGGCCTGTGGTAAACTGCAGAAATTCATGTAATTTTACTGCCAAGTGGTGGGTCCGCTATATTTAATGGGCAGTTAGCGGGGCGAGTCTGCCGCATTCTTAGTTGATGGTCATTGGTGGGATCCAAGAGCCCAAAGCAGGGAACCTCAATTTTCACATAACTAAAATATGAAATGGCTACCAATGTCCAAATGCCTCGGCACGTGAGGCTTTTTCCGTGGCCCACCCACCTCTAGTTCGACATGCATAGCTTCATCTCTGACAGAAGCATGCGCTCCTGACTTCTCATTCACCTTTCTGTCTCACAGATGGCGGAGTCATTCTGGCAAGACCGCCTCATCCATCTTTTCTTGCTGGCGGAGGAGAAGTAGCGGCTGTGGAAACGGAGGGGTGTGATGTGTGTACCATGAGGTGGGTCTCAGAGAATAGATCTAAATTACAGGAATTGTTAATAGAAAACCCCACAAAACCTTTGGCAAAAATTTATAAATTTTCACTTCGAATCATAGAATCATAGAGTTGGAAGAGACCACAAGGGCCATCCAGTCCAACCCCCTGCCGAGCAGGAAACACCATCAAAGCATTCCTGACATATGCCTGTCAAGCCTCTGCTTAAAGACCTCCAAAGAAGGAGACTCCACCACACTCCTTGGTAGCAAATTCCACTGCCGAACAGCTCTTACTGTCAGGAAGTTCTTCCTAATGTTTAGGTGGAATCTTCTTTCTTGAAGTTTGAATCCATTGCTCCGTGTCCGCTTCTCTGGAGCAGTAGAAAACAATCTTTCTCCCTCCTCCATATGACATCCTTTCATATATTTGAACATGGCTATCTTGAATGGGATATGAAAGATGAGGTGGTTAACCATGTCATGATAAGATGGGCACAGGATGTCGGAAGAACGATATAGCATCCAATGGGATAAATTGTATGGGGATAAGGGAAAACATATGGAAAACGGTATTTAGGTGGCATTGACACCAGCTAAATTAGCAAAAATATATAAAAAGGATGCGGATAAATGCTGGAAGTGCAACGAAGGAACAGGAGATTATTTCCACTGTTGGTGGAGCTGTAATAAAGTGAGTAAATTCTAGAATGATGTATATGAAAAATTGAAAAGAATGTTAAAATGGACATTTGAAAAAAAAACCCAGAGATTTTCCTATTAAGCCTAATGCCAGAGAATACCCCTAAGGACAGGAGAAATATCTTATTATACACCTGTGCAGCGGCCAGAATGGTGTTAGCCCGAAATTGGAAAGGAGGCAAAGTCCCATCAATCCAAGATTGGCACATGAAATTAGTAGAGTTCATGAACTTAGCAAAAATAACAGCAATAATTAGGAAGATATCTAAACAGAAATTGAAAACAGAATGGAGTTATGTGGCAGATTATTTTCATAAAGAAGGAATGAGTTCAAAATGGGTGATTTGCCTAGAATAGGACCGACAAGATATTTTGTATATAACAAGAGTAAGGAGGATAGAATTTAATTTAAATATAATTGATAAATATTTAAAGAAGAAACATAAAGGTTTATATATTTAGAAAGGGAACCCATATCAAATGTCTGGAAGTTTTCTATATTTTGTGTGTTTTGTGTTTTCCTTTTTCTCTGTTTTTTCCCTTTTTCTTCTATATGTATTATTGTTTGTATGGCTTTTTAAATAAGAAAACAATATGTTTAAATTTTTTTAAAATAAATGCATGCATGATCTGAACAGCCCTCCTTGCACCCTGGGACCCTCTTTCTCCCCCATCCAGCCAAAGGGAGGAAAGAGAGGAGACTCACCAGATTGCAGGAGGAGCCACCGAGGCAGCGCTTGCAAAAGAGGCCGACCAAGCATCCTCGCCCCGCTTGCAGGAAGTGACAGGAGAGGGACGGAGGGGCTTTTGTTCTGGAGTCCCTGCCCCTGTCCCGCCCCACCCTTCTTTCCTCTCCTCTCTGGGAATTCAGCTCAGTTCCTTTTAACCCTTGGCAAGCCGAGCGCCCCAATCAGACCGCCCTCTCTCTGCGTTTCCTTCCTCCAGAGCAGAGGAGGAGGAGCCCCGCGCATTGCACCTCCCCCCCCCCAGTGGTGTGTTTGGAGGGATCTGAGCTGGTCTCTCCCTTGGCCTGAAACAGCAGGAAGAGCTTGCAGGGGAGGCGTGCCCCCCTCCTTGGCCTGCATCTCCTGTCATCCCCATCCTTGTCTTCTGATTGGCTGCGACGCGCTTGGCTGTAGCCAAAACCCCACAAGAACGAACCAGATCCCACGTGGAGGTGATGCGTGGAGGTTCATGGATCGCCCTTCCCCGCAGCGAGTTGAAAGGGGGGGTGTCCCACGTCCCACCCATTCAAGGCAGCGTCCCTGTCCCATGCACCGCCCTCCCTTCTTTCGAGTCTTCTGGGGGCCTGATCCTGGCTGCGGTGCTTTGGATGTGCGTGTGAGTCTTCTTGGTGGGGGGCTGAGCAGAAAGGAAGGAGGCAGGCGGAGAAGCCTTTTCCTGCTGCCTGATTCCCCCCCCGCCCGCCCCCGTTTCCACCGGCTGGGAAGATAAGGAGGCCCCTGCCGCTCGATCTCGGAGGATGATGGGAGGGTGAAAGGGGGTGTCTAGTCTTTGGGGGGAGTAGTCATTTGGAGAGTTTAAAAGAGAGGGCATTGTAAAAATGGGGATCTAGCGGGGGGGCTGTTGGGGCTCCGCGCATCCTTAAGCTTAAGGAGAGGAGATTGGGGAGTTGGCAGGGGGAGAGGTTTCCTCCTCGTCGTGGTTTAGCTGTCCATGGCCCGCCCCAGGTGAAGCCAGAGTCTCTGGAGTCTGCACCTCCCCCTTTGAAACCCAGGACGACAGCTCTGCCACTGGAATCCACTGGTCTGCAGGTTCCTCAGTGGGGTGACAGACCCTGGGGAGATGTCCTCAGGGCCTGAAGTGCCAGGTCCCATCATTGTTGGGCCACTGCCCCCTCTCCTCCCCAGTGCCCCTTCCCACATGAAAGCATTATTCAGAATAGCTGTTTACACATCCCACTGAGAAGGGAAAAAACACAATAAAATTCTAAATAGCAACAGTTGCACATTTATTCAAAATCCAATTAAATAGACATACAGTGGTACCTCGGGTTACAAACGCTTCAGGTTACAAACTCCGCTAACCCAGAAATAGTACCTCAGGTTAAGAACTTTGCTTCAGGATGGGAACAAAAATTGTCCTCTGGCGGTGCAACAGCAGCAGGAGGCCCCATTAGATAAAGTGGTGCTTCAAGTTAAGAAAAGAATGGACCTCCGGAACGAATTAAGTTCTCAACTTAATTAATTAAGTACATACAGTCATACCTCGGTTTAAGTACGCTTCGGTTTGAGTTTAAGTACTTTGCAGACCCATCTGGAATGGATTAATCCACTTTCCATTTCTTTCAATGGGAAAGTTCGCTTCAGGTTAAGTACATACTTCCAGAACCAATTACAGTCATACCTCGGGTTAAGTACGCTTCAGGTTGAGTACTCTGCGGTCCCATCTGGAACCCTTCAAGGGGTGGGGTCACTCACTATGGGGAGACTTTCCTAGAGGAAGCCAGTGATTACAGAGGAGGCACCGTCTTTAACTGTCCAGGTGGAGCATTCAAGGGGTGGAGCCTAAGGTTAGCAAATAGTGAGCCACATCCATTGGTAATTCCAGGCCACCCCTGAGACAACTTGTATGTTGTTTAAAAAGGGGGGGTTATAGGTATATCTTAACCCATAAAAAGGTAAAGGGACCCCTGACCATTAGGTCCAGTCGTGACCGACTCTGGGGTTGCACGCTCATCTCGCATTATTGGCCGAGGGAGCCGGCGTATAGCTTCCAGGTCATGTGGCCAGCATGACAAAGCTGCTTCTGGCAAACCAGAGCAGCACATGGAAATGCCGTTTACCTTCCCGCTGTAGCGGTTCCTATTTATCTACTTGCATTTTGACGTGCTTTCGAACTGCTAGGTTGGCAGGAGCTGGGACCAAACAACGGGAGCTCAACCCGTCACAGGGATTCGAACCGCTTCAGCAAGCCCTAGGCTCAGTGGTTTAACCACAGTGCCACCTGGGTCCCTATCTTAACCCATAGATCTGATATTATTATCACAATACTAATGTAAATATATTTAGCCTACTACATTTTGTATTAATTTGTTCCAAATATTGTCATATTTACAAGCAGAGTCTACGTCTGTAAGCAGTCCGTTCATAAATTGCAAGTGCTACCATATTATCAAGCCATTGATTAAAGGAGATCATGTCTTTGTTCTTCCAGTTCATCAGTATCAGTCGCTTGGCTACCATTTTCGTTATCCCGTTAACTTGCATATAGTAGGTATCTAGTTCACAAGAATATTCTCCACTGAAAATGTTAGTTTCTTCTGATCGGCCATAATTATACAATCCAGCACTTTCTCCCAAAACTTAGTAAGTATATAAAAAGGTAAAGGACCCCTGGAGAGTTAAGTCCAGTCAAAGGCAACTATGGGGTGTGGCGCTCATCTCACTTCAGGTCGAGGGAGCTGGCTTTTTTCTGCAGACAGCTTTTCCGGGTCATGTGGCCATGCAAAGGAGGCCAGAGCGCACGGAAATGCCATTTACCTTCCCGCTGCAGTGGTACCGTATTTTTCGCTCCATAGGACGCACCTTACCATAGGACGCACCTAGTTTTTAGAGGAGGAAAACAGGAAAATATTTTTTTGCTTTCTTGAATTGTTCTAGGCATAGTAGCCAACTCCTAGAGGCCTAGGTGCCCTTGCCCCCCCTAAATATTTGAGGGAGCTTCTTTTGCAAAGGGGGAAAAGCTCCATTTTTTAAAGATCAGCTCAAAGTTGTGCAGCTTTTTTTGCAGATGGGGAAAGCCCCATTTGGGGGGTGGGGTCAGTTCAGAGTTGTGCATCTTTTTTGCAAGGGAGGAAAGCTCAATTTTTAGGATCAGCTCAAAGTTGCTGAGTTTCCTTGCAAAGGGAAAAAATCCTGTTTTTATGGGGTTCAACTCATAGTTCTGCAGCTTCTTCTATAGGAAAGGAAAGGGACCCATTTCTACAGTTTTCAGACAGATAATCTAATCAGCCAGTCACGTCTCCCTCTGCAGACAACAATTGAGGCCTAGGCAAGGGGCCAGGGGCCGGAGCTAGCTCTCTTATCTCCCTCCCTGATCTCTTGCAATCAGCTGCTGAGCGGGTTCCTTTAAGCTCATTCCCTCTTGTTAGCCTTTAGCTATTTCTTAAAAAAAAAAAAAAGCACGATCTGCCTTTAGCCCCTGGGCAATTCGGCTCCAGGGACCACGCATTTGCTCCATAAGATGCACAGACACCTATCATTTACAATAAACAATAAAACTGCAAATAAAACTAGTTTATATTCAAATGTATTGTGAACTATTCTGTGAATCTCGCAGTGTTGTCTCATGGTGCAAGCCAAGGGTTCTAAGCAGATATTAAAAAGTGATGGCGATATAGGACATCCTTGTCTGGTTCCTCAGGCCTGATGAAAGGTGGCAGACAGATGACCATTCACTTTGACTCTTGACGTAGGTGTTTCATATATTACATTAATCCATTTTAAGATATCCAAAGGAAATTCAAATTTAACTAAAGCTACTTCCATGTACTGTTTACAGATTTTAAGAGCTCTGGCCAGATAGTAGATTAATTTTTAGAAAGTTTTAAGTTGAGAATAATAAGACAAATTCCAGTAGCAATCCAGTTTTTAGAAATCCAGGACAAGGCCCTGTTTAGGTTTATTCTTCATCAGCTGGAATGACAAAGAGTCTTACATTAAAAATGTGTATTAGAGTATTGTATTACATTCTGTCTTCTTTGTATATACACAATTATATACAGAAAATTCCAACAGAGACAGCACATCTTTTGTCATCTTTACATAGAAGATATATAGAAAATTATATATAGACTTGTAACAAAGAATGCTTACCTCTAGTTTCATAGTTTCAAGGTCAAAGCGTACCTTTCATGTTTTTCTAACTTACTCAATCTGTTTGCAGTATTTAAATAGAAAACTAGGTGTGGTCTACTATCTAATTAAAGGAAGAGTGCTACATTTGCAGATGCTGACTATGGCTGCAACAATTGAAAGTTGCAGTGGCATGATTTAAATACAGGCTGTATAAGAACACAATATTGATTATAAGAATGCTGTAAAGTCAAGACTGTTATTCAACCCCCACGGATGTAACGTGTTAAAAAGATGTATGAACTTGTATTCTCGTTGAAGGAGAAGTCTGTCGTTGCTCTTCCTGTGAAAGCGGGCTGGAGGTAGTTTCCATATTACGAAGAATAAAAAATCATCCTCTGTGTGTTTGTGTTGGATGTAATGTTCAACCATGATCTGATTTCGAATCCTGGAGCGGTGTTCGCTAATTCTAAGTTTTATGGGTCTGGAATATTTGCCAATGTACATTTTTTGGCATGCATATATGCAATTTTTAGTGTTACAGTCACTGGAATGTCTTAAAGTAAACTTGAACTTAGACAAGGCATCGGAAAACTCCCTAGAGAATATTTGCATACATTGCATCCTCCGCATCAGAAGTGGCCCGAAGGAAAATTACTCTCTACGTAATGTTTTGGGCAACATAGCAGATTTCACCAGAAGGTCTTTAAAGTCCAAAAAGAGGTGGTTTTGCACATCCAGGGATGTTAGCAAGTAAATGCCAGTGTTTATTTTGTTTAGTCGTTTAGTCGTGTCCGACTCTTCGTGACCCCATGGACCATAGCACGCCAGGCACTCCTGTCTTCCACTGCCTCCCGCAGTTTGGTCAAACTCATGTTCGTAGCTTCGAGAACACTGTCCAACCATCTCGTCCTCTGTCGTCCCCTTCTCCTAGTGCCCTCCATCTTTCCCAACATCAAGGTCTTTTCCAAGGATTCTTCTCTTCTCATGAGGTGGCCAAAGTATTGGAGCCTCAGCTTCACGATCTGTCCTTCCAGTGAGCACTCAGGGCTGATTTCCTTAAGAATGGATAGGTTTGATCTTCTTGCAGTCCATGGGACTCTCAAGAGTCTCCTCCAGCACCATAATTCAAAAGCATCAATTCTTCGGCGATCAGCCTTCTTTATGGTCCAGCTCTCACTTCCATACATCACTACTGGGAAAACCATAGCTTTAACTATACGGACCTTTGTCGGCAAGGTGATGTCTCTGCTTTTTAAGATGCTGTCTAGGTTTGTCATTGCTTTTCTCCCATGAAGCAGGCGTCTTTTAATTTCGTGACTGCTGTCACCATCTGCAGTGATCAAGGAGCCCAAGAAAGTAAAATCTCTCACTGCCTCCATTTCTTCCCCTTCTATTTGCCAGGAGGTGATGGGACCAGTGGCCATGATCTTGGTTTTTTTTGATGTTGAGCTTCAGACCATATTTTGCACTCTCCTCTTTCACCCTCATTAAAAGGTTCTTTAATTCCTCCTCACTTTCTGCCATCAAGGTTGTGTCATCTGCATATCTGAGGTTGTTGATATTTCTTCCGGCAATCTTAATTCCTGCTTGGGATTCATCTAGTCCAGCCTTTCGCATGATGAATTCTGCATATAAGTGTTTATAAACCAGTGTTTATAAACAATGGCTTTAATTGAAGCTGTGCGAGGTGTATACTGTAGAGTGGATGTGATGCGGTTCGTATTTTCTTTATTCGTGCGTAATTTGAATAGATCCTGTCTATTTATCTTATCCACTCCTTGTAATCTTATCCACTCCTTGTAATGCTTCAGATGATGTTTTCTGTGAATATCCACGACAAATTAGGGAGGTGGTCATTGTCCTCGCAGAATTGTTATAATCTTGGTAGGCTGAAGAGTTTCTCTTAAGTCGTAGAAATTGTCCGTATGGGAGGTTTTTGAGTAGGTGAGGCGGATGGAATGAGAGTGCATGTACCGTGTTTCCCCTTTTTTAAGACACCGTCTTATTACTTTTTTTTCTCAAAAAACCACAGGGTGGCTTATTTTTGGTGGGATGTCTTACTGGTATTTTTATTGATATTGGTATCTGAAGAAGTGTGCATGCACACGAAAGCTCATACCAAAATATAAACTTAGTTGGTCTTTAAGGTGCTACTGAAGGATTTTTTTTATTTTGCTTCGACTCAGACCAACACGGCTACCTACCTGTAACTGGTATTTTTATTATGAGTCTGAGGGACGGGAGGTGTGTGCGTCCCTGGCCCAGCCCTCTCTCCCCAGCCCTGGGATGTTCGCAAAGGGCTGCTCTCTCTCTCCTCTGATGTGGGGACTCACTTAATAGCAATCTGCTACACTGGAGCTTCTTAAATCTAAACCAGTATAATGGAATCTATCTGTGTGATACAGTCCTAGCAGTAGCCTATACGTAAAAGCAAATAAGGATCTCTACTAGCCAGCTGCCCAAGACTTAAGTTCCAACAGTCTGAAGTTCCAACAATGTACATAGCTGCCAAGTTATCCCTTTTTAAAAGGGATTTTCCCTTATGCTGAATAGGCTTCCTCGCGAGAAAAGGGAAAACTTGGCAGCTATGACAATGTAACACTTTGTAGTGCTATCACTGATAGCAAAGAAGCTACCTGCTGAGAACAAAGAAGCCAGCTAAACAGCAATTAAGATTGCTGACTTGGTAAATGGTAGCAATTAAGAAGCAATTGAGCTAGCGAGGTGAGTTAAATTTTTGTGGGTAAAGGAAGCTAGGACCGGCAGTTTAACTTTTGTGCTCGCAAACAGCAAGACGGAAAAAGTCATTGATTTAAAAAAAAAGTCCCCAAGGCAAGGACTGCGATCCAGACTACTTACAAATCCTTAAAGGGGCAGCTCCACAGACAAGCAAGCATAAGGTAGAAAGGAAGGCTGCTTTATGCCTTCGGTAAAAGCAAGGAGACAACAATCAGACACAGGAGACTGCTGTCAAGAGGAAATCAACAGGCAACTCATGGGTGGGCGCATGGAATGGAAGGGAAAGGTGGAGGGAAGCGAGAGGTGGGTTCTCTCTCTGTGTGTGTGTGTGTGTGTGTGTGTGTGTGAGAGAGAGAGAGAGAGAGAGAGAGACGCGCACACGGAGATCTCCCTTAAAGGGAAAACAGCCTTTGAATTCGCGAGGCAGCGGCTTCAAAAGCTCCTCTCCCGTCAAGAGGAAATCAACAGGCAACTCATGGGTGGGCGCATAGAATGGAAGGGAAAGGTGGAGGGAAGCGAGAGGTGGGTTCTCTCTCTGTGTGTGTGTGTGAGAGAGAGAGAGAGAGAGAGAGAGACGCGGGGGGGGTGGAGAGACAGAGAGACGCGCACACGTAGATCTCTTCCTTAAAGGGAAAACAGCCTCTGCATTCACGAGGCAACGGCTTCAATCGCCCGAGGCAACGGCTTCAATCGCCCCTCTTTTCTTCCTCGTGCCTTCATCTCCTCCCCACCCCACTTTTCTCCTCTTCACCAAGTACAGCTTACACAGGGGGTTATTGCTACTGGGTGAAGGGTCTATCAGTATGTCTTATTTTCGGGGTATGGCTTGTATCGCGCAATTGCTTAGAAATCCTGCTATGGCTTATATAATGACTACGTCTTAAAATAGGGGAAAGACGGTAGCAGGGAGTTGCGATCTGTGGGTTTGTGGAGGCAGCGTACTCTAAGTTGTTGATAGTTGTCTCTAAACACTGTGGTGTCTAAGAAGTGTACTTCTTCCTCATGCAGGGCCGGCTCTAGGTATAGTCCCGGTGGCGTGGGGCGCCAGGGCGCCAGGCCAGTAGGCGAGGCACTGCGCGCTGTGAGGGCGGGGGCGCTGGAGCGATCTCTGTGCCTCAGCGCCAGGGCGCCTGACCTGCTCGAGACTGCCCTGTCCTCATGGATATGACCTGAAAGATTAATGTGGGGATCTTGTGCATTGATCCATTGTAAGAAGCCTGTGGCAGCATGTCGATTCTCTATGATCATGAAAAGATCATCAATGTAGCGATGGTGTTACAAAATGTGTATTTTAAATGGGTTAGTATCACACAGGATGAACTTTTTCCCCAAAATCAATCATGTATATATTAGCTATTGAGGGTGCACAAGCGAACCCATTGCTACCCCTTTCACTTGTAAATAGAACTGGTCCAGGTGTCTAAAATAATTATGGTCAAATATAATATCCAGTACGTCAAGAAGAAAATGGGTGGGAGGTTCCTTGATAGATCTAGAGTCAAGAAGTTCTTGTATAATCAGTCTGACTTCGGGAAAAGGTACGTTTACAGATTTTGTCAAAAGCCTTTTCAGCATCTAGTGATATAATTACAAACTGGTCTTTATTTTTGTTTAGATCTACAAAATCCACCACTAATCTAATATTATCTGCAGTTTTGTCTCATTTTTATAAAGCCGGTCTGGTCACCCTTGAACGGCTATTACCTGCTGAATTCTATTTGCTAGAGTCGATGTTAGAATCTTTGTATTGACTCTACACTGTAAAGAAATATGGGGGGGGATAAATGTGGGGGAATCGTTATCTTGCTGTCTCCCCATTTCAGGGGGGTAGATACACAGCTTTCTTCAGGATTTCATCCCTCTAATTTGTCTTCAGAAATGGAAGAATCATTATATTGGATGGGGTCCCAGTTCTCTGTCACATTACCAGCATAATCTTGGACGGTGGTAATTTCAAAGCTTGGACTTTCCAAAAGTGTCAAAAGCTCTTTGGAAAAAAAATCCTCCATAAACTTAATTGCTTGAGCCTGAGGAGGAGAATTGGTAGCCCCTGTTACTTTCAAATAATTCCGTGAGAGTTGAGATTCCAAAATAGTGAGGCGTTTATTTGAGATATTTTCACACAAGACAACTTGTATGTTCTTCCTCTGCTGCTGGTTTGCTGTGGTCTTGAAGCGGACTCCTCTGATCCTCTCCACGGTGCTGATCCTGCCTTCCCTTCCTGACAGCTGGGGGACCTGGTGCGGTGGTCAGTTTCCCATGGATAGAACACCCATGTACCACTCAGACTTTTCATTCTTCCACGCTCACTTCTCCTCTTGAGCAGTGTGATGCAGCAGCAGCAAAAGAAGCTGATCCTATTCTAGGTTGCAAGAAAAGAAGCATAGTGTCTGGATTGAAGGAAGAAATAGTCATGCTCTATTCTAACTTGGTCAGCCTCCAGCTAGAGTTCTGTGTCTAGTTTTGGGCACCAGAATTTAAGAAGGATATTGACAAGATAGAACATGGGCAGCGAAGGGTGACCAAGATGATCAAGGGCCACATGGAAGATGGAGCAAGCTTGATTTCTGCTGCTCCAGAGGGCAGGATCCAAACCAATGGCTACACATCAGGAAGAAAACTCTGATGATGAACTCTCCTTACTTGCAGGTTCTTCATCAGAGGTTGAATGACTATCTGTCATGCATGCTTTTGTTGACATTCCAGCATTGCCATGGCCCTGATAGTCCCTTTCGAGTTTCGACTCTACAATTCTATGTTTCTCTGCCTCTCCTCATAGACATTCTTTGATGGAAAGCGGGATTGTCGCACTGATTGAAGCTCTTTCCGGATTCCAATATCTGAATGGTTTCTCCCCTTTATGAATTATTTGATGGGAAGTGAGTGGGGTTCTCTGACTGAAACTCCTTCCACATTCTGGGCACTGTTATGCTTTGTTCCGTTTGAATTCTTTCATGGGCTGTGAGACTTGTCTTCCAGGCAAAGCTCTTTCCACATTCCAAGCCGTTACATGATTTCTCCCCTTTATTAATTCTTTGATGGGAAGTGAGAGTTACTTTATGGGTGAACCTTTTCCCTTTTCCCTTTCCTTTTTAAATGGCTGTATGTATTCTTTGATGCACCTTAAGAACAGTACTCCGACTGAAGCTCTTTCCACATTCTGAGCACTGGTATTCTTTGTCCCCTGTGTGAATTCTTCGATGGACTGAGAGCTTGGCACTATGACTGAACCATTTTTTATATTCAGAGCACTGATACGGTTTTTCCCCTGTATGAGTTCTTTCATGGGAAGTGAGACTTCCCTTCTGGGTGAACCTCTTACCACATTCCATGCACGAATAAGGTTTCTCCTTGCTATGAGTTCTTTTATGGGAATTGAGATGTGCGTTCCGACTGAAGCTCTTTCCACATTCCAAGCAGTGAAATGGCTTCTCCCCTGTATGAATTCTCTGATGGGAAGTGAGGGATAATTTAATGGTGAAGCTCTTTCCACATTCCATGCACTGAAATGGCTTCTCTCCTGTATGAACTCTTTGATGGTTCTTAAGGCTAGCACTGTGACTGAAGCTCTTTCCACATTCCAAGCACTGAAATGGCTTTTCACCTGTATGGATTCTTTGATGGGACATAAGACCAGCTCTCTGACTGAATCTCTTCCCACATTCCAAGCACTGAAATGGCTTCTCCCCTGTATGAATTCTTTGATGGAAAGTGAGATTTAATTTCTTGGTGAAGCTCTTCCCACATTCCAAGCACTGAAACGGCGTCTCTCCTGTATGAATTATTTGATGTGCTTTAAGGTTGACACCCTGAGTGAAGCTCTTTCCACATTCAAAGCACTTGTATGGTTTCTCATCACGGTGAGTTATTTGATGGGAACTGAGATAAGATTTCCGACTGAAGCTTTTCCCACATTCCAAGCATTGATATGGTTTCTCCCCTTTATGAGTTCTTTGATGGGAAGTGAGAATTTCCTTCTGAGTGAAGCTCTTTCCACATTCTAAGCACTGATATGGTTTCTCCCCTGTATGAGTTCTTTGATGTAAAGTCAGACTAGTCTTCCAGCTGAAGCTCCTTCCACATTCCAAACACTGATACGGTTTCTCCCCTGTATGAATTCTATGATGGAAAGTCAGATTTTCCTTCCGGGTGAAGCTCTTTCCACATTCCAAACAGTGAAATGCCTTTTCTGCCGTATGAGTTGTTTGATGGGATGTGAGATGGACCCTCTGACTGAACCTCTTTCCACATTCCAAACACTGATATGGTTTCTCTCCAGTATGAATTCTTTGATGGGACCTGAGACCTGTGCTCTGACTGAAGCTCCTTCCACATTCCAAGCACTGATATGGTTTTTCCTTTGTATGAATTCTTTGATGAAGAGTGAGACTATCCTTCCGATTGAAGCTCTTCCCACATTCCAAGCACTGATAGGATTTCTTCCCAAAGAGATTTCTTTGGAGGGGAGTGGAATGGGAGCTCTGACTGAAGTTCTCTATACACTCCAAATACTTATATCGCTTCTCCATTGTGTAGATTTTGTCATGGTCTCCCTTGTTCTTCATTTCCGAAACATCACCATCTGTAACAAAGAGAAAAATGGATCACAGCTTTAGGAAGGAAGGCAGCCCTCAATTATTGAACAATGCTAATTAATGCTTGGGACAGTGGAAGAGCTGAAGGGTATTAAATGTAAGGTCTTACTACAAGCTTCATGACTTTTGTGAGAGGCATTAATGAACATATTTATGGGAACCTGAGTGTCAGGAGTGGAGCAGCAATAAATCATACGGAATAAGTGAAGTTAACTCTTTATGGGAATAAACAGGCTGCTCAATAGTGTCAGGCTTCATGATCACAGCAACACTTCTCGGTAGGTCTTGCCCCTGTGCCTCTAAGATTCTATGAGTCTATGATTCCAACATCAGTCATCTCTTTGGTGAATCAAAAACTGACAGAAGCTACTTCAACTTCCCGAACCTCTCTGAAGCCTGAATTTCAAAACCTTAGCAGTTCAGACCAGCCAGATAATGATTTTAAAATGCAAAACTGGAGGAAGAATATTCACAGGCAAAACAGTAGATAACTCTCCATTCATGGTTCACTGACTACTTCAACCGGTTGTCGTCTCTAGACGTGATTTTTCCTGAAAATGTCAAAGTTCATACTCTGCATAGCAGCCTGCATGCAGGGTTTGAAAACTTAGTTCTAACTCTGCAAGTTTTGCCAGAGGACCAGCTGAATATGAATTATGTGACTGGTAGATTGTGTGAGCAAGAGTATCAACATCATCGAAAGCGTATTGATAATCCAAATGCCCCGAGTGTAGGATGTTCTGATAATTCCCAGTGTAGGGAACTGGCAGGAAGAGCTGTAAGGAAGTCTCACAAGTGTCTGCTATGGCCAGCAAGTCGTGTTTTCGATGTGGCAGCAGATTTCATCTAATAGCAAATTGCCCAGAAAAGCAACAGGAATTTCAGCAGCCCAAGGCCAGTTTCAAGAGCTACCGAGGAAGGACGTGAGAACTACAAGAGTCAACGACCCAGAGGGGGAGAAGGTGCTGATAAGGGACTGTTTGCAATGGCAGCGCAACAGAGCCCTAAAAGGAACCTACAAACCTTGAAATGGGTAATTGACAGTGGGGCTACTCACAGTTTAGTCCCGGCGACATCTTGTGGCAGTCTTAGGAACTGCAAGACCTTACCAGTTGAAAAAACTGTGGCTATAGCAGACAATAGCAAACGAGAAATGAACCTTAAAGGCACCATTTATGTTAATTGTTTGCAAACTAACCTTCCTGTTTTTGTTCTTCCAGGAATGAAGAATGGACTTTTGAGTGTGTCATGCATGGTAAAAAGTGGTTTGAAGGTTGAGTTTGAAAAAGATGTGTGCACTATTTCAAAACAGGGAAAGGAGTTGGTTAAAGTTCCCTGTGAGGAAGGGCTTTTTGTTTTGGATGAAGCGAAGTTGGCAGCAGGCAGCTGTTCAACAGGTGAAGCACAAGCTAAATGTGCAAATAAGGCTCCTCATACAGGTTGTGCACATCTACTACACAGAAGGTTAGCTCATATATGCTTTAAGTATGTAAGCAAGATGCCAGATTTAGCTGAGGGGTGTAACCTTAAACCCTGTTCGCATTTTTTGGATTGTTGTGCTTGTAAACACGCTAAGGTTAAGACATGTAACTACCCTAGATCTCATAGAGTAAGCAAGAAACCCTTTGAGCTTGTGCACACAGATGTGTGTGGCCCCATGCCAGTCAAGTCGCTTGAGGCTGCTCTTTGGGCATTTGCCTAAAGATGTGAATATCTTGTCTGTGGCTGCGTTCTGCCGGATGGAGACTACGCACCCAGGTTGGCTGATACCTTCTATGCATATACCTGCTAGTTAGTAAGTTTTGTTGTTTTATTCTGTAACCTTCCTTTTCTGAGAATTGCTTGTTTTTGCTTATATCTGCTCTATTTGGTTGTTTAAACTTTTACTTTAATAAATAGTTAAAGGCATTTTGCTGATGGTTTTCCTTACTCCTGACACCAGGGCTAAATCCAAGTCCGAACCACTTGATCATACTACCGGCTAGTGATATTTGTGGGTTACCTGGAAAGGAACCCTGGTGGCAGCAAGTTACCCACAGGCTGGAGCGGTTCCTCCCGTGTAAAACCCCAGGCGCACTTGGTCTGTTCCTATGGAGCCCAGTTTGCCCTCAGGCGAAGGGACTGGGGGATAGGTCCATGAGCAGATGGTGGCCTGGGGAACATCATGACATGGCTTGGAGGTGCACGATTTATGCAAATTTTGGTGGATGGTTTTTCAAGGGCCAGTTGGGTTTTCTTTTTGAAAGAAAAATCACAAGCAGCATCAATTCTGATGGATTGGATTGAAGAAGTGGAGTGTAAATTTGACACTAGGGTGCATAAGATACAATCAGATCGTGGTGGAGAGTTTGTGAACCACACACTAGCGACATGGTTAAAAAGGAAGGGTATAGTCCATAGACTTACCAATCCTTATTCACCACAGGAGAAAAGAAAGAAAATTCCGAACATTGCAAGAAGCCATTGCTGCTTTGCTGTTTGATTCTGGACTACCACAGCGTTTTGGGGCAGAGGCTGCACTGTATGCGAAATATTCCTTTAATAGAGCATACAACAGCACAGTAGGCAACACTCCTTATTTCATGTTATTTGGGGGGGAACAAAAATTGACCATCTAAGAGTTTTTGGATGAGGTGCTTATGTGCTGGTGCCTAGGGCACAATGCAAGAAAGGTGATCCCAGATCTAAAGAAATGATTTTCTGTGGTTATCAAGCAAACACAAAAGGTTGGAGATTTGTAAATGTAGAAGGTAATCAAACAAAAATCACAATCAGCAGAAGTGCTGAATTTTGCGAACAAGATGGTTGGAATATAACCAATGGAAATCCTGACATACTATTTGATGTGTCAAATGAAAAAGATCAGACACAGGCCCCATGGCAAGAATCAGTTCTAGAACAGGCTGAGGAATCTGAGTATTAGGACGAGGGTGAGAAACCTTCTAGTTCACACAAGTTTGAAAAGTCAGAATTATTTAGCCCAGTAGGTTCACCTGTACAGCAAGGGAGACGTATAAAGTCAGAATCAGAAAGTCCCTCAACTGCTAGTGACAAACAGGTGACGACCAGTGATTCTGGGTCAGAGGGGGCAACTGATGGAGCATTGCAGGAGCTGCCAAGGCGTTCCAAGCATACCAACAAAGGAAAACCTCCAGAAAGGTATCAAGCCATTAGTGTTTGGGTAGGATTGGCGAATGGTGAACCTGAAAGTTTTGAGGAGGTTGAGCAATTACCCCAGGAGGAGGTCAGTAGATGGTGTGAGGCCATGTAGAAAGAGTTGAATTCTATGAAGGAGCTTGGTGTGTTTTCCATCACTATATGGGGTGAGAATCAATCATGTCTTAAGTTAGCACAAAATGGTCAGTTTAAAGGTCGTACAAAACATTTGGATATCCGCTTTCAAAATGTTTGTCAAACAGTGAGAGCAGAAATTAAGTTACTGTCCCAGTCATGAAAATTTAGCTGATGGATTTACAAAACCGCTTGGGTTTCAGCGTCATGAAGAATTTTGTGAAGAAATGGGTCTGAAATAATTTTGTATAACTGTTTCTTTTTTTGCCAGCAAGAGGGGGTGTTAGGGCTCTAAACCTAAGACACTGGCAAAGTAGCAAGGTCACATGATTTAAGTTGTTAAGTCGTTAAGTTGTTAGGATGCTCAGTATATATAGAGCACGGGTGTCAAACACAAGGCCCGGGGGCCAAATCCGGCCCGCCAGAGCTCGTCATGTGGCCCGCCGAGCGCCCCAGCCAGCGGGCCCCAGCAGCGCGGGACCTTGCTGCTGAAGCGCTGCGTCGACAAAGCGCCGACAAACAGCTGGGGCCTGGGGGGGGTAGAAAGGCGGCCGGAGCAGCGCTGCGTGGAGCTCCCTGAGCCACAGCAGGAGAAGGAGGAGACAGCTTGCCGGGTCGGTGCCTAGCAGCGCTGCACGGAGAGTCCCGAGCCTCTGGGACGCAGCAGTGCTCTGTAGCACTTTGAATCCTCCTCCTCTTGCCACGGCTCGGTGCCTGGAAACGGCTGCTGCTGCTGCTGAAGCACAGACAAAGCACCCAGCAGCGCCGCGTGGAGGAGGATTCAAAGTGCTACAGAGCACTGCTGCGTCCCAGAGGCTCGGGACTCTCCGTACGGCGCTGCCGGGCACCGACCCGGCAAGCCTCCTCCTCCTCCTGCCTCACCTCCTCCTCCTCCTGCCGCGGCTCAGCCTCATGAACATGAGCTCAGCAGCGGCTCAGCCTCATGAACGTGCAACTCTGAGGCTTTACGCACGTCTCCTAAAATGGACACCCGCTGCCTCACACTGCACGGGAAATGCTTTTTGCCCCTGGGTCCCTTCGCACTCTTTTCTGGCACTGAATCAAGGCGGCGACCCCCCCCTTTCCTTTCTTTCTTCCTCTCTCTCGTTCTTATTCTTTCTTTCCCTCTCCTTCCTTCCTTCTTTATCTCTGTCTTCTCTCCCTCTTTCTTTTTCTTTCCTTCTTTATTCCCTTCCTTCTTTCCTACTCTTCTTTCTCTCCCCTCTTTCCTTCCTCTCCCTCCTGCTCCCTCTTTCCTTCCTTCCTTCCTTCCTTCCTTCCTTCCTTCCTTCCTTCCGTCCTTCCCATCTTTCTTCCTCTCCCTCATTCTTATTCTTTCTTTCCCTCTCTACTTCCTTCCTTCTTTCTCCCTTTCCGCCTTCTCTCCCTCTTTCTTTTTCTTTCCTTCTTTATTCCCTTCCTTCTTTCCTACTCTTCTTTCTCTCCCCTCTTTCCTTCCTTCCTCTCTCCCTCCCACTCCCTCTTTCCTTCCTTCCTTCCTTCCTCCCTCCCCTCCCCTCCCTCTCCTCAGAAACATAGGATGCTGCTTTATACTTCTGGCCCTTAAACCCTGGAACCAGGAGAGCAGTTCCAGTGAGTCAACCTCAGCCAGTCCCTTTGGTGAAGGGTGGTGGCTCACTGGCAGAACATCTGTCCTGCATGCAGAAGGACCCCAGCATCTCCAGGTACCAGTAGCTCTGCAAAGCTCCTGCATGAAACCCTAGCGAGCCTCCACCACCCAGTGCAGTTACCAAAAATCATTTTTCAATAAATTGTACAATAATTGTACATTTGAATATCTACTTGCCATTATTCTGACTATGTTTCTGCTTTCAGAGCTAGTTATTACTTACATTATTGCAAAAAAAACAGTAATAATTGAATGCAGTGACAATAATTTATGATAATAAAGAGTGGACACATAGTCCTACAGATATAACTGGCCCTTTGAGGGTGACCAAACTGCTGGTGCGGCCCCCGATGAATTTGAGTTTGACACCCCTGATATAGAGCATTTGTTTTGTTTGCCTGTGGGGTGTGGAGCAGTCATGTCTGAAAGCTCTGGATGTGTTTCTGTTATCTGTCTGCAATAAAACTGTCTTCGAAAGTTGGGCTTCCGTGGGTCGTTTCTGGCAAAGCTACAAGGTTTTTTACCACAACAATAATCCAGCCGCTGTGCTTGATTAATGCTCTGCAAAGAGAACTGTTTCTGGTCTGTGCAGCACAAGCGTTTTACTGGATCAGTGCAGAAAAAAACTCTTAGGAACCCCATATGCTGTGGGTGTTGTTGTTTAATTCCATGAAAATACTTGAAGTTCATCTTGTAGAGATCCATAATGAATTTCAAAAGAGATATGTAATCCAAAAGGTAGCCTTACTAAGAAACTCTGTGATCCAATGATTCTCCTCCATGACTTCCTTATGCAGAGCTCTCTGGTCAGGATCCAGCAACGCCCACTCCTCGTCTGTGAAATGAACAGCTACATCTTCAAAGCACACTGGACCCTAAAATAAAAAGAGAAAGGTCCCCTTCTTAGACAACATACAGATTATTTACTACACATTGCTCTGTTGTTTTCTGCCTGGCTGCCACATCTCACAGCCTCTTTGCCTGCAATGCTCCTTCTCCCTACCTGATCTGGTTCCAGATCTGCTGTTTCTCCACTGCCTCCATGCAAAGATGGATGAAGAGGTCTTCCTGGCATCATTCTGTCACCTGTAAGAGACAAGGGAGGTGGCAGGCCATTAACATGCTTTTCTCAGAGGTGAAGCAGTGCATCTCTAACTCAGAAAAAGTCTCACCTTCTGAGTGCCTTTTAACATTTGTATTTTAGCAAAGTAAAAATACATGTCCCTCATTTGAGATCTTGGCCTCAAGCATCTGCCCTCAAAAGATGAAAAAAAAAAACAACCCACAGATTAGTTGCCAAATCTATAGAATGTGACGAAATGGAAAAAACCTCCTTCCTCCTTACCCAGTGGCCTCTTTTTGGTGTCCAATAGAGTCCTCTCTGCCTCAGAGGAATCCAGGCCCATTTCTGCAAACATAATCGTTTCCTGAAAGAGCAACAGGGGTTGAAAACAGAGAATGAAGAGAAAGATTAGAAAAGGAATAGGAGAGTCAAAAGCTTTAGGAGCATCAGATATCATTCCTTGGGTGCTTTACAAAAAAGATTGGGGGATTAAGAGAGAATTTTGGGATACTCTCTCTCATGTTCAGAGCCCCTGGAGAGTATCCAGAGGAAAGTCTCTCTCACCTGCTGCTCTGCCTGCTTCCTCTTCTCTGCCTGACTCAGAAGGAATCCTTCAGCCAGGGCCACCGCCTGGGAACTGGTCTCTGCTCCACATTCCCTCACCCAGTTCTCCAACTCCTGTGGAAGAACAGCCAGGAACTGCTCCAAGACCACCAGGTCCACCATCTCAGCTTTCGTGTGCCTTTCTGGCTTTAGCCACTGATGGTCAAGGTGGTGGAGTCGGCTGCAAACCTCTCGAGGTCCTTTGGTCTCCTGGTAGCAGAACTGTCTGAACTGCTGGCTCTGCATATCTGAGCTGATGGTGTCCTCCTCACTCAGAATCTTCAGCATGGGGCTTTCCCAGAATCCCTCACTGCTTCCAGTTTTGATGGCATGGCCTCTTCCTGCTTCAGGGCCAGCTGAGTCTTGCTCATCCATCTGGGCCCCCAGGAAGGCTCCAAGAGGTCAGAAGGAAGCCCTTGTTCTTCTGCCCAGGACCGCCTGTCCTAAGTAGAGGCGCTTGCAAATCCTACAAAGCAAATATTGTTCTGTTATGAAACAAATACACGGTCAAGAGAATAAAAGGTTTTCTGAGAAAGCATGGGTCAATCTTGGTAGGAACCAGTGCTGGACTGCACTACAGCCCCGACTCTGAACTTTCTTTTCAAAAAAGGAAAAGGAGAAGCCAGCTTCTAGACCTACTAGAAGGAAGGTTACTATGCAAAATGTGCAGGAAACATAGGGAATTTCTGTTGAATGAATCTGCCCGGTTGCTCCTGCCTTTCAGTGATTTCAGTCAAAGAATGAAGTCAGAACTGTGACTGACAAATGAGTCTTTTCTACGAGTGTAATTTTGACATTAGACTACAGCCTCTGGAGCCACAGCTGGCGCAGTTTGACCTCGCCCTCAAAGGCACACTCTCCCATTATCTCCTGAGACAGACGGATACCAACCATCCCTGGGGTCCTCAAGAGTTGCTCTCTGTCCCATCCTCACTTCAGGACCCATTTCTTTCCTGCTTCTGTCTCATTTTCTACCACCTGGAATCTGCAAAGTTCTCAAGACAGACTACTGGGGTGGGATCCCTCTTTCTTTCCTCTGAGGGCCAGATACCTATCTAGCCACCCCCTGAGGGCCAAAGGAAAGCATTAAAAAGTGATTAAAGAACGGCTCACATTCTTACTGGAATTGAAAGTGCCTCTTTCCAGCTCCGGCTACTTTGTCTGTCCCCTTGGGACAGAGATGACATGGCCAGGGTATTCCATGCTCAGGATGACATGGGATTATTGCAGTGTCCTCTATGTGGAACTGCCCTTGAAGAAAACTGGTCCAAAATGCGGCGGCCAGATTATTGGCTGGGTCCTCTTTCTTTATAAATGGCATTTCTATCCCATATTTTCTCCATGGAGCTCAAGGTGGCCTCCATGGATCTTCCCTGTCAGGCTGGCTGTCTTTCCCCCCCACACACAACACAACTCTGGCCATTCATTACTTCATATTTATCAGTCCATCACAAGCCCCAGTTGGAGCTCAGCAATTTCAGTCCTTCCTGGACGATGGAGTTGCCTGGACTGAGTCCCCCCCCCTCCTTCATAGAATCATAGAGTTGGAAGAGACCACAAGGGCCATCCAGTCCAACCCCCTGCCAAGCAGGAAACACCATCAAAGCATTCTTGACATATGGCTGTCAAGCCTCTGCTTAAAGACCTCCAAAGAAGGAGACTCCACCACACTCCTTGGTAGCAAATTCCACTGCCGAACAGCTCTTACTGTCAGGAAGTTCTTCCTAATGTTTAGGTGGAATCTTCTTTCTTGAAGTTTGAATCCATTGCTCCGTGTCCGCTTCTCTGGAGCAGCAGAAAACAATCTTTCTCCCTCCTCCATATGACATCCTTTCATATATTTGAACATGGCTATCATATCACCCCTCAACCTTCTCTTCTCCAGGCTAAACATACCCAGCTCCCTAAGCCGTTCCTCATAAGGCATCAAGCCATAGCCTACAGAAGATCAAAAGTGATTATGAGGCTCTGGGCAGGAAGGTGAAGCAATTAAATGCACAAATTGTCATCTCATCTGTCCTCCCAGTTGAACGACATGGCCCAGGGAGAGAGAGAAAAATAGGGGAAGTGAACAACTGGCTTCGCAAATGGTGCAAACAGGAACGGTTTGGATTCTTATATCACGGTCTGCAGTTTCTTGAAGATGGACTTCTGGCAGGTGATGGGCTGCACCTCACAAAAGATGGGAGGAATGTTTTTGCCATGAAACTCAAAAACCTCATCAGGAGGGCTTTAAACTGACATATGGGGGAGGGAGACAGTGGTCCTGAAGGTAGGAGTCTATCAAGTTCTGAAGATGTTCATCCAAATGTCAAGGACCAAATGGAGCAAAAAGCACGCAGACCTAGTGGTGGAAGGAAAATATCCTTAAATAAGAGGCATGGGGGAATGATAAATGGTCTTCAATGTCTGTATACTAATGCACAGAGCATGGGAAATAAACAAGATGAACTTGAGCTCTTGGTACAGCAAACTAAATATGACATAATAGGCATTACTGAAACCTGGTGGGATGAGTCTCATGATTGGAATGTACAAATAGAGGGATACAATCTATTTCAGAGAAATAGACCAAACAGGAGAGGAGGAGGAGTAGTGTTATATGTCAGGGATGTGTATACCTGTGAAGAGATCCAGGATTTAAAACTTCAAAGCCAAGTTGAGAGTATCTGGGTCAAAATTAAGGGAGAGAAAAATAACAGTGATCTCAATGTGGGAGTTTACTATAGACCCCCAAGCCAAACTGAGGACGCAGATGAAGCCTTCCTGGAACAGATGACCAGGCATTCAAAAGGAGGTGAGATAGTAGTAATGGGGGATTTCAACTATCCTGATATTTGTTGGATGTCAAACTCAGCCAAGAGCATAAGGTCGAACAGATTCCTCACTGGCCTTGCAGACAATTTCATTGTCCAGAAAGTGGGAGAAGCAACAAGAGGATCAGCCATTTTAGATCTGGTCCTAACCAATAGTGATGACCTGGTTAGTGGGGTAGATGTGGCAGGATCATTAGGTGGGAGTGATCATGCTCTTCTGGAGTTTATTGTTCAGCGGAAAGGAGCAACCAAGCATACTAAGACTCAAATCCTAAACTTTAAGAAAGCCGACTTCAGAAAACTTAGGGAAACGCTGGGTGAGATCCCATGGACAGAAATACTAAAAGGGAAGGGAGTTCACGATGGTTGGGAGTTTGTTAAAAGAGAGATATTAAAAGCACAACTTCAGGCAATACCAATGAGACGGAAACATGGAAGGTGCATAAAGAAGCCAGGGTGGCTATCTAGAAAACTTTTAACTGAGTTAAGATTTAAAAGGGATATGTACAAAAAAATGGAAAAGGGGGGAAATCACCAGAGAGGAATTCAAACATATAGCCAGCATGTGTAGAGACAAAGTCAGAAAAGCTAAAGCACAGAATGAACTCAGGCTCACCAGAGAGGTTAAAAGCAACAAAAAGGGCTTTTATGGGTATGTCCATAGCAAAAGGAAGAACAAGGAAACAGTGGGGTCACTTAGAGGAGAAGATGGTGAAATGCAAACAGGGGACAGAGAAAGGGCAGAACTCCTCAATGCCTTCTTTGCCTCAGTCTTCTCCAAAAAAGAAAACAATGCCCAACCTGAAGAATATGGAGCAGATGATTCAGCAGGGGAAACACAGCCCAGAACAAGTAAGGAGGTAGTACAAGAATACTTGGCTAGTTTAGATGTATTCAAGTCTCCAGGGCCAGATGAACTACATCCAAGAGTATTAAAAGAACTGGCAGAGGTGATTTCAGAACCACTGGTAATAATCTTTGATAATTCCTGGAAAACAGGTGAAGTTCCAGCAGACTGGAGGAGGGCAAATGTTGTCCCTATTTTCAAAAAGGGGGAAAGAGAGGACCCAAACAATTACCGCCCAGTAAGCCTGACATCAATACCAGGAAAGATTCTAGAGCAGATCATCAAGCAAACAGTCTGTGAGCACCTAGAAAGAAACTCTGTGATCACTAAAAGTCAGCATGGGTTTCTGAAAAATAAATCATGTCAGACTAATCTGATCTCATTTTTTGACAAAATTACAAGCCTGTTAGATGAAGGGAACGCTGTGGATGTAGCGTATCTTGATTTCAGCAAGGCCTTTGACAAGGTGCCCCATGATATTATTGTAAAGAAGCTGGTAAAATGCGGGCTAGACAATGCTACCATTCAGTAGATTTGTAACTGGCTGACTGACCGAACCCAAAGCGTGCTCATCAATGGCTCCTCCTCATCCTGGAGAGTAGTGACTAGTGGGGTGCCACAGGGTTCTGTCTTGGGCCCAGTCTTATTCAACATCTTTATCAATGACTTGGATGATGGGCTTGAGGGCATCCTGAGCAAGTTTGCAGATGACACCAAATTGGGAGCAGTGGCTAATACCCCAGAGGACAGGATCACACTTCAAAATGACCTTAACAGATTAGACAACTGGGCCAAAGCAAACAAGATGAATTTTAACAAGGAGAAATGTAAGGTACTACACTTGGGCAAAAAAAAATGAAAAGCACAAATACAGGATGGGTGACACCTGGCTTGAGAGCAGTACATGTGAAAAGGATCTAGGAGTCTTGGTAGACCACAAACTTGACATGAGTCAGCAGTGTGATGCAGCAGCTAAAAAAGCCAATGCAATTCTGGGCTGCATCAATAGGAGTATAGCATCTAGATCTAGGGAAGTAATAGTACCACTGTATTCTGCTCTGGTCAGACCTCACCTGGAGTACTGTGTCCAGTTCTGGGCACCACAGTTCAAGAAGGATACTGACAAGCTGGAACGTGTCCAGAAGAGGGCAACCAAAATGGTCAAAGGCCTGGAAACGATGCCTTATGAGGAACGGCTTAGGGAGCTGGGTATGTTTAGCCTGGAGAAGAGAAGGTTAAGGGGTGATATGATAGCCATGTTCAAATATATAAAAGGATGTCATATAGAGGAGGGTTGTTTTCTGCTGCTCCAGAGAAGCGGACACGGAGCAATGGATTCAAACTTCAAGAAAGAAGATTCCACCTAAACATTAGGAAGAACTTCCTGACAGTAAGAGCTGTTCAGCAGTGGAATTTGCTACCAAGGAGTGTGGTGGAGTCTCCTTCTTTGGAGGTCTTTAAGCAGAGGCTTGACAGCCATATGTCAAAAATGCTTTGATGGTGTTTCCTGCTTGGCAGGGGGTTGGACTGGATGGCCCTTGTGGTCTCTTCCAACTCTATGATTCTATGATTTCCAGGCCTTTGACCATTTTGGTTGCCCTCTTCTGGACACGTTCCAGCTTGTCAGTATCCTTCTTGAACTGTGGTGCCCAGAACTGGACACACTACTCCAGGTGAGGTCTGACCAGAGCAGAATACAGTTGTACTATTACTTCCCTTGATCTAGATGCTATACTCCTATTGATGCAACTTGAGAGGCTGCATGTCTGAACGGGCACTCATGGGTCAGTCAGGAGTCTGGAGAAGACCCTTGTGTGATGAATGGTGGTGGGGAAAGCCTGTTGGCCCTTTTTCTGCTTTTGCTTAAACCTAATCATGAACCTGGTCCATGGGGTCATGATGCGTTGGACCTGACTAAACGACTAAACAACAAAAACAATCACGAACCAAGAACTCAGACACTGTCTCACCACTAATAATGGAGCATGTATTGTAGATATTCCCATAAACTTAATATGCTATTTTTGTGAAGTACCAGTGACAAGGGAAGAGGCCCTTTCCTCCCCGCAGACAACCCAAGGCCCTAACGGGGAAGAGAGAGGAGTCTCGCCAGATCTCAGATGGGGCCTCCGAGGCAGCGCTTGGGCAGGAAAGAGACAAAACGCCTTTATTTTTGGCGCATATCTTATTTCTGAATGTTTCCGTCTGGCTACAACTTCTATTAACAAATGTGACTGCTGCATAAATCTAAACGCCGTTTATTTGCTTGCCATTCTTTTCTCCACAAAGCGCTGAGCATCCCATTGTTACAAAGGAAGAACAGAATCGGAGACCTCCTGCAAAATCGCCCGTTTCCTGGCTTTGCAGGGAGCAAGGAGGGGGTGCAGGACCCTCCACACTGGCTGATTTTGGGGGGCCCCATGCATCTTTGCCTGCAGCCCTCGGACCCTCTTTCTCCCCCATCCAGCCAAAGGGAGGAAAGAGAGGAGACTCACCAGACTGCAGGAGGAGACACCGAAGCAACGCTTTGAACGGAGGCAGACAAAACACCCCCGCCCGCCCCCGCTTGCAGGAAGCGGCTTGGGAGGGTGGGAGGGGCTTTAGATCGGGAGGACCTGGTCCCACCCCCACCTTTCTTTCTGTCCTCTCTAGGAATCCGGTTACGTTCCGTGTAACCCTGGCAGAGCCAAGCGCCCCAAGCTCGCCCTTCCCTCTCGGCGCTCTCTCGCAAAAGCAGGTGCCCAGGAGGAGCCCCACGCATTGCGCACATCCAGAGATGCTGTATTTTGAGGGATCTGAGCTGGTCTCTCCTTTGGCCTGAAACAGCAGGGAAAGCTTGCAGGGGAGGCGTGCCCCCATCCTTGGGCTGCATCTTCTTTCATCCCCATCCTTCTAGTCTTCCGATTGGCTGCGAGCCAAAACCCAACAAGAACGAACCAGATCCCACGTGGAGGTGATGCATGGAGGTTCATGGATCGCCCTTCCCCGCGGCGAGTTGAAAGGGGGGGGGGGAATCCTCAGAGCCTGAAACTCCAACTCCTAGATCACCATGTTAGGATAATTGTTCCCCAAGCTGCTCCAGCAGGAGTAGTATGATTTGTTTTCGTCATGCGAGTGTCTGTGTTCAGCGTGAGAAAGGAAGGAAGTATGTGTTTTATCTCCTTTCTACCATGTGATGTTATTGTACTCTTTTTCTTTCGCTTCTGGTTCTCGATGGAGTAAGAAGCAAGATGCCTAGCTCTGTTCTGTTGGAGTTTTCATAGAATCATAGAGTTGGAAGAGACCACGAGGGCCATCCAGTCCAACCCCCTGCCAAGCAGGAAACACCATCAAAGCATTCTTGACATATGCCTGCCAAGCCTCTGCTTAAAGACCTCCAAAGAAGGAGACTCCACCACACTCCTTGGCAGCAAATTCCACTGTCGAACAGCTCTTACTGTCATGAAGTTCTTCCTAATGTTTAGGTGGAATCTTCTTTCTTGTAGTTTGGATCCATTGCTCCGTGTCCACTTCTCTGGAGCAGCAGAAAACAACCTTTCTCCCTCCTCTATATGACATCCTTTCATATATTTGAACATGGCTTTCATATCACCCCTTAACCTTCTCTTCTCCAGGCTAAACATGCCCAGCTCCCTAAGCCGTTCCTCATAAGGCATTGTTTCCAGGCCTTTGACCATTTTGGTTGCCCTCCTCTGGACACATTCCAGCTTGTCAGTATCCTTGAACTGTGGTGCCCAGAACTGGACACAGTACTCCAGGTGAGGTCTGACCAGAGCAGAATACAGTGGTACTATTACTTCCCTAGATCTAGATGCTATACTCCTATTGGTGCAGCCCAGAATTGCAACGGCTTTTTTAGCTGCTGCATCACACTGTTGACTCATGTCAAGTTTGTGATCTACCAAGACTCCTAGATCCTTTTCACATGTACTGCTCTCAAGCCAGGTGTCACCCATCCTGTATTTGTGCCTTTCAATTTTTTTTGCCCAAGTATAGTACTTTACATTTCTCCCTATTAAAATTTATCTTGTTTGCTTTGGCCCAGTTGTCTAATCTGTTAAGGTCATTTTGAAGTGTGATCCTGTCCTCTGGGGTATTAGCCACCCCTCCCAATTTGGTGCCATCTTCAAACTTGATCAGGATGCCCTGAAGCCCATCATCCAAGTCATTGATAAAGATGTTGAATAAGACTGGGCCCAAGACAGAACCCTGTCTTGACCAATAGGAACTCTGTCTTTTATGAGCAGAGAAACAGAGAATGGACTTTGTAAATAGCCTTTTAATAAAGTAGCTTTAGATCTACTTTTGGCTCCTTCTTTCCTACTGCATGGAGCAGGGGAATGTGCATGCTTTTCTCTACGGAGGGGAGTCGCATATCACTGGCCTCTGGACTGCTAGGGCATCGGCAGCCAGGGATGGCCACCAGAGAAGTGCGTGGAGTCTGGGGCAGTTTAGCGTCTGCCCCGGGCACTTTTCTGAAACGCCAAACATTTTTCTGCCACTTCCCCCCACTCCTCCCCAGTGCCCCCTGCCATATAAAAGCATTATTCAGAAAAGTTGTTTGCACAACACACTAAGGAAGATAGCAACACAATAATTTCTAAACGGTAACAGTTGCATATTTATTCAAAATCAAATGTACATAGTTTAATTAATACAACACAAAACCAATGAACTTGGTCATGCAGTGAAAGTTCTTCGAAGTCTGAGAGTTGTGTACATTGCCACACCTTTGCCTCATAGCGCCCCTCAGGAAAAAACCCTTCATGGGGCAATATCACCCACTTTAGGGACCAAGAGGAAGCCAGTGGTTGCAGAGGAGGAACCGACCTTTAACTGCCCAGGGGTGGCATTCAGGGGGTGGGGCCTCAAGTCAGCCAATAGCAAGCCAGATTCTGGAGTTACTCCAGGCCACTGCTGAGACAACTGCTCTGCCTCTGCTGCAGTGTTGCTAGCTGTGGCATTGAAGCCGACTCCTTTGTCCCTCTCCATGGTGCTGATTCTGCCTCTCCAACCCATCCTGACTGCTGAAGATCTGGGTGCTACGGAAGTCCTCTCCAGTAGTGCGGTGGTCAATTTCCCATGGACAGAACACCCATGTACCACTCACAAGGCTTTTCATCCATCCATTCTCACTTCTCCTCTTCAGCTGTGTGATGCAGCAGCAAAAATAGCTAATCCTATTCTAGGCTGCAAGGGATGCGGGTGGCATTGTGGTCTAAACCACTGAGCCTAGGGCTTGCCGATCAGAAGGTCAGTGGTTCGAATCGCCATGACGGGGTGAGCTCCCGCTGCCCAGTCCTAGCTCCTGCCAACCTAGCAGTTCGAAAGCACGTCAAAGTGCAAGTAGATAAATACTGCTCCGGCGGGAAGGTAAATGGCGTTTCCATGCACTGCTCTGGTTTTGCCAGAAGCAGCTTAGTCATGCTGGCCACATGACCCAGAAAAACTGTCTGTGGACAACTGTCGGCTCCCTCGGCCAGTAAAGCGAGATGAGTGCCGCAACCCCATAGTCGTTTGTGACTGGACTTAACTGTCAGGGGTCCTTTACCTTTGCCTTTTATTCTGGTCTGCATCAAAATAAGCATAGTCCCCGAATTCAGAAAAGAGATAATCATGCTCTATTTTAACTTTGTCAGACTCCACTAGAGTTCTATGTCCAGTTTTGGGCACTACAATTTATGAAGGATATTGACAAGCTAGAACGTGCAGAGGAGGGTGACCAAGACGATCAAGGGTCACATGGAAGATGGAACAAGCTTGTTTTCTGCTGCTCCAGAGGGTAGGATCCAAACCAATGTCTTCCAGTTACAAGGAAGAATGTTTGGACTAAACATTAGGGAGAATATTCTGATGGTGGACTCTCCTTCCTTGCAGGTTTTTAAGCAAGAGGTTGGATGACTATCTGTCATGCATGCTTTTTTTTTACAATAATTTTATTTATTACACTAATTGAATGAAAGCCTCATTATAACAATGCCAAATTATAATACAATTACTAATCTCAATCATTCAAATGCCAAATTATATAATTTAGGTGACCTCCTGCATACTAGAATTGATGGTTTGATCTTTATTTCTGCGTTTCAAAATCTTATTCATATCAATTACACTCCAGTTGAAATAACAATCCTTTATACAACAACTGCAATAGACACTGAGGTCCATCACCGAGGGCCTTCTGGCGGCCTTCTCGGTGGTGGCGCCTGCCCTGTGGAACGCCCTCCCAACAGATGTCAAAGACGAAAACAACTACCAGACTTTTAGAAGACATCTGAAGGCAGCCCTGCTTTTAATGTTTAATAGATTATTGTATTTTATTTTTCTGTTGGAAGCCACCCAGAGTGGCTGGGGAAACCCAGCCAGATGGGCGGGGTATAAATAATAAATTATTATTATTATTATTATTATTATTATTATTATTATTATTATTATTATTATTGACATTCATTCGTGTTAACATATTATATGGTTTGTAAATCTATAAGCGAAACATTCCAACTATGTCCTTATTCCTCCTGTGTGTGTCAGTTATTCTGTCTGTGTTCCTTCCTGTCCTTGTAAAATATTACAGTGGTACCTCGCTAGACGAATGCCACACGGCACGAAAAAATCGCAAAACGAAAATATTTTGCGATTTTTTGGCAGACTTGCAAGATGAAGTTTTCTATGGCTGTGCAATAGAAAACTTTGCAAGACGAAGCAGGGCGCCGCGAGGAGAAACTCAGACCGAGAGCCAGCCCGCCTCGCGCTTCCACCGCCGCCATCGCCTGGCTTCCGCAGCAGCCAGATCCCCCCTCACTCATCTTGAGCCGCCTGCGCACGAACAGGACAGTGCGAACAGGAGAGGCCAACCAGATAGCCAGCCTGCCTGCGCGCGAACGGGCTGTCTGTCTGCTTGGGCATGAGGGTCTGGCTGCTGGGGAAGGAGGGAGGGAGCCTCTCCCTGGCCCTCCTGCTGCTTCCCCCTGAAAAACCTCTGACCGTGGCGGGTGAGTCAGCGCCTTTTTTGCTCTTACCCCCATAGGAACACATGAATGAAATATCAATGCCTTCCTATGGGAAACCGCGCTTCGCAAGATGAAATTATCGCAAGACGAAACGACTCGTGGAACGAATTAATTTCGTCTTGCAAGGTACCGCTGTATATCTATCTTTTCCCAGCCGTTGCTACTGTACATCATGCCTTGGGCGGAGCTAATATCCCATTGTTGTTTCAGAAGTTCTCCACTGCTCCTTCCCGTGATTCACTGTTCTGCAAATTCAGCAGCAAGTGATATTGTTCTTTCATTCCACTGTCAAGCTTCTGCCTTGTACTCTCTCGTAATTTAGATCTCATTTTCTGGACCTTATATTTGGCTCTCAAAACGTTGGGTAGAAAGGTTTTATTCTCAAGTGAATCTCCTCTCTGAGTATCTTCGTAAACCTGCTGATAATGTGTCGATTTCAGAATGAACACCTTTCTGACAGATAAATGACAAATTGGAACTACTTTTTATGTGTATGTGATTTGATACTATTTTATTTTGTTCTAAGCTTCGAAATTTTGTAATCGGTATTTTTATCTTGATACTGGTCATTAATCGTGATAAAATGACGACGACAACAACTACTACTACTACTACTACTACTGGTGTGCGTTCTTTGATGAGAAGTCAGAGTTGCCTTCTGGGTGAAGCTCTTTCCACATTCCAAGCACTGATATGGTTTCTCCCCTGTATGAATTCTTTGATGGGGAGTGAGACTTTCCTTCCAGGCAAAGCTCTTTCCACATTCCATGCACTGATATGGTTTGTCCTTGCTGTGAGTTCTTTGATGGGAACTGAGATGGGAGTACCAACTGAAGCTCTTTCCACATTCCATACACTGATATGGTTTCTCCCCTGTATGAATTCTTTGATGTGCTATGAGACTTTCCTTCTGGGTGAAGCTCTTTCCACATTCTAAGCAGTGATATGGTTTCTCCCCTGTATGAATTATTTCATGGGCTGTGAGACTTTCCTTCCAGGCAAAGCTCTTTCCACATTCCATACACTGATATGGTTTCTTCTCGCTGTGAGTTGTTTTATGGAAACTGAGATGGGATTTCCGAATGAAGCTCTTTCCACATTCCAAGCACTGATATGGTTTCTCCCCTGTATGAATTCTTTGATGGAATGTGAGAGTTAATTTCTGGGTGAAGCTCTTCCCACATTCCAAACACTGAAATGGTTTCTCCCCTGTATGAACTCTTTGATGTGTCTTAAGCATAGCATTCTGACTGAAGCTCTTTCCACATTCCAAACAATGATATGGTTTCTCCCCTGTATGAATTCTTTGATGCGACTTAAAAATGGATTTCTGGCTGAAGCTCTTCCCACATTCCAAACACGGATATGGTTTATCCCCTGTATGAATTCTTTGATGGGTTGTGAGTGTGAGCATTTTCACCCCTCCCATTCTGAAAATCTGGTGATATCTGCTGTTGGGAGGGAACAGTTAGGAATTGTTACTTTGTTGTTTTTCATTCCTGACTCTGCTCTCTGCTGTGTGCTGTGTGCAGTTTAATATCTTCTGTAGACAAGATGGCTAAGTGAGAGGCTGTAACACTCACAAAGCCAGATCTGTAAATATGCAGTAGTTAATAGAAATAAATGAGGAATGTTTTGAAACCTCTACAAATGCTTCTGCTGTTTACTGCTGATTTGGTGCTCATAAAGCCCAGTTATGAGTCCATGATTCCCGGGTGTATGCTGAAGGTGTTCCAGACGTCCTGCCCAGGCATAGGGGCCTAAGAAGACCTGGACAGATCCTGGCATTTACCCACATATGGTAGCAGGCGGATGGTTGCTGGTAGCAGGCTGATGGTTGCAGATGGCTATTGATGGTTGGATAATTGGATGTTTCTGATCCATTTCCATCTGATGCTGCACATCAGAGTTGAGCTGTGAGCTGAAGCTGTTTTTCAAGCTGCTGTTTGATTTACAGAAAAGGTATGTTGCTGGCTGCCAAGAAGACAGCAGAGACGCTTTTCCAGTTTGCCTGTTAATTGTGCTGAGTGGGGAGAGAAGTTGCTGAGAGAGTCAAGAGTATTTGGGGTGCATGAAGGGAAGTGTCTTGCTGTTAACAAAACACAGGCATGGCTTCTGCACATTCTGGCCAGATGTCTCTATCTTTTCCTCTCCTTACACCAGAGACCTATCCTACGTGGCAGGTCAAAATGAAAGCACTTTTACAAAGGGAAAAGCTTTACCATACTATAGAAGATGACCCCCCCAATGAGGATGATGATGGATGGCCAGCGTGGCATGAGGCAGACATGAGAGCCAGGGGGACAATTATTCTGAGTGTCCAGGACCAGTTGTTGGTCAACTTGGAGAACCAGCAGACTGCACGGGCTGTTTGGAATAAACTTCGAGATATGCATCTAAGACAAAATGCAGGATCCAGTGTGCTTTTCTTTAAAAAGCTGTGTAGGCTGGAATTACAGAAAGATGGTGATTTGCCCAGCCATCTAGCCCAGTTAAAACGTCTCAGACAGGATCTTGTCCAGCGAGACTTAAATATTTCAGAAGCTGTTTTTGCAATGCTTATCATAAACAGTTTGGATGAATCTTATGATGCTGTAGCTGCTCAATTGTCGTCTTTGCCCAATGACCGTCTAACAGAAGATTATGTGTCTAGCGTGCTCTTGAATGAGTGGGATCGCAGACAGACTGCTAGAGAAAGCAGGGACAAGGCTGTTGGAAATGCCTACAAGCCTTCAACAGGGGAAAGTGAAAGTGTTGCAAAAGCTCTTAAAATGCGCCGCTGTTTTTCTTGCGGAGAGGTCGGCCATTTTAAAAATCAGTGTAAAAACTCTTCAAAGAAGAAGGGCAACTTCAAAGGCAAAGGGGGAGGAGGCCGAAAACCCCAAGGGCCAGCTGCATCAAAGGCTTTGATTTCACGCAGTTCTAATCAACTCACACGTTCTGTTTTTGTTGTCGACTCAGGAGCCACAAGGCACGTGGCCAATGATAAAAATCTCTTTCTTCATCTTGAGAAACAGGGAGGAGCAATTCATCAAGCGGATGGAACGACTATTAAAAGTTTGGCTCAGGGAACGGTTTCTTTGCAGAGCCTTAATGCAACAGTTAAAAATGTTATGTATGCTCCTCATTTGCAGGATAATCTCTTGAGTGTTTCTCAGCTAGACGCTCAAGGATTTAAAGTGGTGTTTGCAAACTCTCGGTGTGAAATTCTTCGAGATAACAAACTCATTCTTTATGCTAAGTGTGTTGATGGTTTATATGTATTGCCTTTTGTTACAGGTACAGCTGCTGGAGCAACTAAAGAAACTGAAAAGGCATGCTGTAATATATCAGTAGATAAGAATGAGAAATTGCATAACCATTGTATTCATGATTATCATCGTTTGTTTGGTCATTTGCATTTCCAGGCAGTAGGTAAAATGCAAAATATGGTTGAGGGCATGAAAGTTCAAAAGTGTCCTTATCATATGAAATGTGTCTCATGTGCAGAGAACAAAATTAAGCAAGCTCCCAAAGGTACAAAATCTGGGAGGGAGGTTAAGAAACCTTATGAGATTGTGCATGCAGACTTGGTTGGACCTCTAGCGCTCTCTAGAGGAAACTCATGTTATTTTTTGGTTCTGATAGATGCCTATTCTAGATATGTTTGGGTCTATATGTTACAAAAGAAGTCTGAAGCCTTCTCTAAGTTTCAAAAATTTTGTGCATGGCTCAGGAATGTTCACGATGAGCATGTACGTTGTCTTTTTACTGACAGGGGTGGAGAATTTTGTTCAGAACAGTTTGAAAACTTTACTGCTGAACAGGGCATAGAGCACATGACTGCCACGCCCAGATCTCCATGGCAGAATGGTTTATGTGAAAGAGTAAACCAGACCTTGCAACAAGGAATTAAAACTCTGTTGCATGATTCAGGCCTACCCAACCCCTTCTGGGCTGAAGCTCTATCGTGTTTCACCTATATTTACAACCGCAGGTATCAATCAGCCATTGATTGCACCCCATACGAAATGCTGTTCAAAAGGAAACCGTTTGTAAAACATTTAAAAATTTTCGGTTCTGAAGTTTGGGTGCATACTCTGCAAGGTGACAAATTGAGCAAATCTGGTCAACATGGCATTTTTCTAGGTTATGAAAAAGGTTCCTATCGTGTGCTGATGACAGACACAAACACAATTAGGCTGACCAGAAGCATGGATTGTAATCCAAAATGGGACAAAGTTGGCATTTTTCAATGTCATCCCATTTCAGATGATGAGGTGGTTAAACCAATTAACAAAGAGGCAAAACCTGTAATTGATGCTGATGGTAGCACAGATTCTGACACTGATACAGATGATCAGAATGAAAAGACCTCTTTTAAGAAATCAGATGGGTCTGACACTGATCTAGAGGTAGAATCTTTGCCAGATACAGGTCACCATTCTCCCAAGGAGGAGGAACCAGACCCAGAGGATCCCAGAGTATTGCGTAGATCTGAGAGAACTACCAAGGGACAAGCACCTAAACGATTTTCTAAAGAATTTGCTAAAGCTGCTATTTCAGATATGGCTGCCACTAGCAACACAAACTCAGTTTTTGAACCAACTAACTACAAAGAGGTTCAAAATTTACCTGAAAAAGATGCCGAACCTTGGCTTAACGCCATGAAAGCTGAATTGAATTCCCTAAAGCAAAATGACACGTGGGAATTGGTTCCAGCAGAACCAGGCATGAAACTTGTAGACAGCAGGTGGATTTACAAAACCAAGACTGATCAGACTGGTAAAGTGGTCAGATATAAAGCCAGATTAGTTGCACGTGGTTTTTCTCAAGTTCCTGATCAGGACTATCATGAGACATATTCACCGACAGTCAAATTTGAGACAGTTAGGCTGTTGATGAAAATTGCTGCAGAAGAGGGCATGACCATATCTCATCACGACGTTAATACTGCGTTTTTGTACGGAATTCTCAATGAGAGTATTTACATGTCACCGCCAGACGGAGTGCAGATAAAAAAGGGAATGGTGTGTAAATTAAAAAAATCCCTGTATGGTCTAAAACAAAGCGCTCGATGCTGGCACACTAAGCTGACAGAAGTGCTGTTTTCCTTAGGTTTCAAGCAAGGAAAGGCTGATTCTTGTGTTTTTGTTAAAGAATCTAACCAGCACAAATTGTACTGCATTTGTTTTGTGGATGATATTTTGTTTTTCTGGAAGGATGCAAATATTTACAAAACCACTCTTGCAAAACTGCAAAAGCATTTTGATATGAAAGACCTAGGGGAAGTCAGCAATTATCTCTCACTGGAAGTAGAGAGAAATAAGCAAGGTGATGTTTTGCTGCATCAATCACGTAAGATCAATGATGTGATTGAAAAATTAAATCTGACAGATGCCAATTCTGTAGACACCCCCATGGTCACAGGGTACCAACATGATACTAATGCTAATGTTTTTCCTGACACTACATTGTTCAGAAGTGTTTTGGGTAAACTTAGTTTTATAGCAAGGTGCACAAGACCAGACATTGCTGTTAGCGTAAATTTGCTCAGCAGATATGTAAATCAACCTACAGTGCAAGACTGGAAGGCACTGAAACGCATAGTTAGGTATTTAAAAGGCACTATGCATTACAGGTTGAAGCTTACTAGCCAAAAATCTGGAGGTCTTGAGATCTATGCCGATGCCAGTTTTGGCAGTGATACAACTGATGGCAAGAGCACCTCAGGTGTGTGTTATTTGTACAATCAGTGCCTATTTGATTGGTCTTGTAAGAAACAGGCAACAATAAGCATGAGTTCATGTGAAGCAGAACTCAACGCTTTAAATTTTTCCCTCATGAATGTAGAGTGGTTGTTGCAACTATGTGAGGATATGAGAGTAAAAATTTGTTGTCCAGTTCAAGTTTATCAGGACAACAAAGCCTGCATAGAACTAATCCATTCAGAAGGGTGCAAGCAAAGAACAAAACATTTGCTAATCAAATTGCACCGTGCCAGAGAATGCATTCAGAAGGGAGTTGTAAAAGTCTCATATATGCCAGGGAAAGAAATACCTGCTGATGCTTTGACTAAAGCTGTTAATAAGGAACAACTTGGTATATATGTAAAGAAATTGCTTTTGTGCTAGATTTTCATAATGGTCAGAATGAAAAGGGGGAGGTTGTGAGCATTTTCACCCCTCCCATTCTGAAAATCTGGTGATATCTGCTGTTGGGAGGGAACAGTTAGGAATTGTTACTTTGTTGTTTTTCATTCCTGACTCTGCTCTCTGCTGTGTGCTGTGTGCAGTTTAATATCTTCTGTAGACAAGATGGCTAAGTGAGAGGCTGTAACACTCACAAAGCCAGATCTGTAAATATGCAGTAGTTAATAGAAATAAATGAGGAATGTTTTGAAACCTCTACAAATGCTTCTGCTGTTTACTGCTGATTTGGTGCTCATAAAGCCCAGTTATGAGTCCATGATTCCCGGGTGTATGCTGAAGGTGTTCCAGACGTCCTGCCCAGGCATAGGGGCCTAAGAAGACCTGGACAGATCCTGGCATTTACCCACAGTGAGATGGGCACTCTGACTGAACCTTTTCCCACATTCTAGGCAGTGGTATGGTTTTTCTCCTGTATGAATTCTTTGATGCGTCGTGAGCTTGGCGCTATGAATGAAGCTCTTTCCACATTCAAAGCACTGATATGGTTTCTCCCCTGAATGAATTCTTTGATGGGCTGTGAGACTTTGCTTCTGGGTGAAGCTCTTTCCACATTCCAAGCACTGATACGGTTTCTCCCCTGAATGAATTTTTTTATGGGAGGTGAGACTTTCCTTCCAAGCGAAGTTCTTACCACATTCCAAGCACTGATATGGTTTCTGTCCGCTGTGAGTTCTTACGTGGGAAGTGAGATGGGAATTCCGATTGAAGCTCTTTCCACATTCCGAGCACTGAAATGATTTTTTCCCTTCATGAATTCTTTGATGGGTTGTGAGACATTCCTTCTGGGTGAAGCTCTTTCCACATTCTAAACACTGATAGGATTTCCTCCCAAAGGGATTTCTTTGGAGGGAAGCGGAATGAGAGCGTTGACTACATTTTCCTCTACACTCTGTATATTTACATCGCTTCTCCATTATGTAGACATTGTCATGGTCTCCCTCGTTTTTAATTTCCAGTTCATTACCACCTGCAACAAAGAGAGAAACTGATCATAGCCTCAGGAAGAAATGCAGCCCTAGATTATTGAACTTTGCTAATTAATGCTTGGGACAGAGGAAGAACAAAAGGGAAATAAATGTAAGGTCTTATAACAGGCTTCACTGCTTTTGTTGACAGCCCTTAATGGGAACCTGAATGTCAGGAATGGGTCAGCAATAAATCACATGGAATAAATGAAGTTAACTCTTTATGAGAACAAACAGGCTGCTCAGTAGTGTCAGGCCAAGTGAGCACAGGAACAATTCCCGTAGACTTTGCCACTATGAGGAAGTCGTGGCGACTTCAAGTCCCTGCCTTCCCACAACTGACTAAGCCTTCTCTTCTCAGTGGTCCTTCCCTTCCGCCAACACCACTGTCTCTGTTCCTTCTTCTGCATACCTCTTCTGGGTCAGGGAGACAAGGGGGGGAGGGGAAGCTTATCACAGCAGGAGGGCGAGACACCCTGCCTTCATCACCAGCCTGACTCATCTGTGCCTCTTGGCCTCCCTCTTCTTCACCACCTCCTTCATTTTCTTCCTCCTTTCCCTCTGACAACTCATTTTTGTCCCACCACCACACCCTGGGCTCTGAGCTTTCTCCCCCTGCTGCTTCCTCCCACCATTCCTCTACATCCAGCCAGTCCATGACAGTGAGATTTGAAAAGCCCGGGTCTATTCCAGGACAGATTTTGTTCTGCTGATTCCTGGAATTCACACCATACCAATGTCAGTCATCTCTTTTCTCAATGAAAAACTGACAGATGCAAAAACAGAAACAGAAAACGTGACAGAAGCTTCTTCAAATTCCATCACATCTCTGAAGGCCCAGATAGTTTAGACCAGTCCAACCTTGGTTTGGCAAAGGCAAAACCGGAGGAAGAATAAGAGTAGCTACCCCTCCATTCAGGGTTCACTGTGAGAGTGTCAGAATCCCAGATGCTGTAGGTGGTGCTGTTGAGCTCCATCAAAATACTGGAGGTCCATCATATATAGATACATACTGAATTTCAAAACAGACATTAGAATCCAACAGGGAGCCTTACTGAGAGTGTCCACGATCCCACAATTCTCCTGCATGACTTCCTTATGCAGAGCTCTCTGGTCAGGATCCAGCAATGCCCACTCCTCGTCTGTGAAATGAACAGCTACATCTTCAAAGCACACTGGACCCTAAAAGAAGAAGAGAAAAGCCTTGCTCAGATGGCCAACAGATTCTCTGCAACACAGAGCTCTGCTGCTTTCTGCCTGTTCATTCCTGTTGTTTTAATGGGATTGTTTTGCTGTAAAATTTAATTAAGGATGCACATTTTAACGTCTTAACAGAATTGTTTTATTGTTTAATGATGGGTATTCATCTTTGTGTAAATGGATGGAACTCCACCTTGTTTTCTTCAGATCATTCTCCCTGCTCAAGCATTCTCCCTTTCCTCTCCCCATCTACTGTTCTGGCGGGGGAAAACCTTTGCCGTGCCCTAAAGCCAACTTCAGGGGTGCAGGGGGTCACAGGGAGGGGAAGGAGGGGGAAAGTCCTACAGTATAATGCAACTGATGGGACTTGTGAGGTGAATTCTGGCCACTGTTTTTTATGGTTTGCCAATTGTCTAGAACAGGGGCTCCCAAACTACGGCCCCCGGGCCGGATGCGGCCCAATCGGCCTTCCAATCCGGCCCGCGACGACTCCCGCCGCCCGCTGCCGCCGCCCGCTCTCACGGCGCGCGGCGCAGCGACGATCTAAAAAATCGGCAAAAAATCGCCGAAAATCCTTTGTGCGCATGCGTATGGGCCTCTCCCGACCCGGAAGAGGTCATTTCTGGTGCACTTCCGGGTCGGGGGAGGCCCATACGCATGCGCACAAGCGATTTTTGGCGATTTTTCCCCGCCCGTGTGCGTGTGCGCACGGGCGCGCACTCCCCCGCCCTCCGGCCCGCTGCGCGCGCACTCCCCTGCCCTCCGGCCCACCGCGCGGTCGGCGCGGCGGGCACCGGCCCGCCGCGCAGAAAGTCTGGGGACCCCTGGTCTAGAAGCTTGTTTTAGCATTATATGTTAAATTGGTAAATAAAACTGCAAAGACTGATTAATAATACAAGCATCATTCAGAAGGCTAGTGAACGTGAGGTGATTTATTAATCATTCACAGGACATAAACCTTCTGGAATGGCATTTAAAGCCTTTTTTAAGGGCAGTTATCACAGAATTCAAGAGCAGCAGCCTCTTTCCCACAATGCTCCTTCTCCCTACCTGATCTGGTTCTAGAGCTGCTGTTTCTCCTCTGCCTCCATGCAAATATGGGTGAGGAGGTCTTCCTGGCATCATTCTGTCACCTGTGAGAGACAAAGGGAAGTGGCAGGCCATTAGCACATGCTTTTCTTCGAGGTGAAGCAATGCATCTCTAACTACAGGTAGGCCTCAGATAAAGTCTCACCTACTGAGTGACAGGTAGGTATCCGTGTTGAGTCGAAGCAAAATAAAAAAATTCCTTCAGTAGCACCTTAAAGTGAGTGAATTTTGACATTTGTATTTTAGCTACATAAAAATACATGTCCACAACTTAAGGCTTTTGGCCCCAAAAGCATCTGCCCCAAAAAGATGAAAAGAACCCACAGGTTAGTTTCCAAATCCACAGAATGTGACCAAATGAAGAAAAAACTCTTTCCTCCTTACCCATTGGCCTCTCTCTCCTGACCAACAGAATTCCCTTTGCGTCAGTGGAATCCGGGTCCATTTCTGCAAACAGATTCTTTTCCTGAAAGAGCAACAAGGATTCAAAACAGTGAATGGGGAGAAATATTAGAAAAGGAATGGGAGGGGCAAACACTTCAGGGTATCAGAGATCATTCCTAGGATGCTTCCCCCACCCCCACCCCCACCCCTGACAAAAAAGGAGGAGCCATCACAAAAGAGAGCCTATAGGGAATATCCCCAAGGACAGTCTCTCTCACCTGCTGCTCTGCCTCCTTCCTCTCCTCTGCCTGACTCAGGAGGAATCCTTCGGCCAGGGCCACTGCCTGGGAACTGGTCTCCGCTCCACATTCCCTCACCCAGTTCTCCATCTCCGGTGGAAGGACAGCCAGGAACTGCTCCAAGATCACCAGGTCCAGCATCTGATCTTTCGTATACCTTTCTGGCTTCAGCCACTGACAGTCAAGGCAGTAGAGGCGCCTGCAAACCTCTCGGGGTCCTTCAGCCTCCCGGTAGCAGAACTGCCTGAACTTTTGTCTCTGCACTTCTGAGCTGAAGGTGTTCTCCTCACCCAGGATCTTCTGCAGAGAGTTTTCCCAGATCCCCCCACTGCTCCCAGTGTTGATGGCATGGCCTCTTCCTACTTCTGGGCCAGCTGAGTCTTGCTCATCCATCTGGGCTCTCAGGAAGCCTCCAAGAGAAAAGAAGAGAGCTCTTGGTCTACTGCCCAGTTCCGTCTTAAGTAAAGGCGTCTGCAAATCCTACAAAGCAAATACATTGTTCTGTTAAGAAACAGATACATGCCCACAGGAAGAACAAAGTTCCCTGAGCAAGCATGGATGAGTCTTGCTCAGAACCAGGGCTGGAATTCATCACAGCCCAGACTCTGAACCCACCCCCTACCCACCTCGTTCCCCCTCTTTCTTTCCAATGTCTCAACAAATGAAACTGATTTACAAAAATGATACATGTAAAAATATAAGAGAGACACTGCATATACCTTTGTAAATGAAGAAATCTTTAATAAAACACAACTCATTCTGTCTAAAACAAACAAACAAACACCAAGAAAGCTCGCAGCATACTGTGAAACTGAATGTCTCAAAATTAACTATCAAAACACCAAGATACTTGCTTTCAGGGGGAAACCAAAGCTTAGAAGCTGGGAACTTCAAGGCCACAAATTAGAACAAGTCACAAATTTTAAGTACCTAGGAATGGTGGTACAGGCTTCAGGAACCAACAAACTTCACTTAACTCCATCAGGAGCTCTGCGGGGAAAAACAGCAAACTGTTTTCTTAAACTTTTTAGAGCCCAAGGGGGCTTTTTCGTCCCTGCGGCCCTAAAATTATACAAGGCCAAAACGTTGGCACAGCTCCTTTATGGATCTTTTCTGGGCCCGCCTTACTCTGCTTTCTCCCCCCTGGAGAGAGTTCAATCCAAACTCCTTAGAGCTCTCCTACATGTCCCCAAATGCATTTCATAGAAACATAGAATCATAGAGTTGGAAGAGACCACAAGGGCCATCCAGTCCAACCCCCTGCCAAGCAGGAAACACCATCAAAGCATTCTTGACATATGTCTGTCAAGTCTCTGCTTAAAGACCTCCAAAGAAGGAGACTCCACCACACTCCTTGGTAGCAAATTCCAAGGAGTGTGGTGGAGTCTCCTTCTTTGGAGGTCTTTAAGCAGAGGCTTGACAGACATTTCAAATGCATGGGTCAGACTAGAAATGGGGATGATGAGAGTGGAGGCTTATATCTGCCTAACATCAATCTACAAGTGGCTGACATTGAATCTGCTCTCCCCGAGGAATAGCCCCACTGATCCCCTGCAACCAGTTCCAGTCAGGCTGGCAGACAGTAGTCCTGAACACCCTTCAGAAACTGGGTTTTGCCCCTCAATCCCTTCTAAGTCTGGGGTTGGGCCAAGCAAAAGTTACGGTTAGGCAAAGAATCAGAGAGACAGAGAGACAACAGGACTGCTCAAGGTGCTCTGAATATAAAATTGGAGAAATCGAGAGAGAGATAGCCACACCAGCAGCATATCTCTTCTTTCTCGTATCCAAAAAGGCAAGAAGGGCTTATACTCTCGCCAGAAGCTCGGCTCTGCCCTCACCAGTCCTGGAAATATCCTTTTAAAAAGTCCCATATGCTCAGAGAATTTGTGCCTGTTCATTGGGGGAGATAGGAAGCTCAGAGCACTTATTTTTTAGATGTCCCTTTTATGAAGAGGCATGTAGTGAGACCATTGATCCCCTGCTGGTGAGGCTCACCGACACCCTGGAAAAGCAAAAATTTGATCTTCTCCTGTTAGGCAAAGACCAAAAGACGACCTGGATGGTCGCCAGATTCTGTGTACAGATCTGCAGGCGCATACCCCCACCCCCACCCCCAGATCCAAACTACTTCGTTAAGAAAATCCCCAATCTCGGTTCCTCGGGCGATTCTGGGTCATTTCTCTGCGGTAGCTTATCTCAAAGTTTTTAAGTGTCTATAGGCTTATCGCATTTATAAATTTTAAATTTACTGTTGTTCAATGTTTTAAATGTTTGTTTTCCTTCTGGGATTATACCCCCAAGTGCGTTTAATAAACTGGTCCCCGAATGTAATCAATAATAACCAAGTAACTGTCTTTACTTTTTTATGTACATTATGTCCGAATGTTTCCGTCTGGCTACAACCTCTGTGACCAAATGTGACTCATTCCTAAATCTGAACGGGGGTCATTTGCATGCCATTCCCCCCCCCCCCAGCAGCAAGCAGCGCATTTCTGCAAAGGAAGAACACAGTTGCAGACCTCCTGCAAAATCACCCGCCCCCTGGCTTTGCAGAGAGCAAGGAGGGGGTGCAGGACCCTCCACTGGCTGATTTTGGGGGGCCCCATACATCCTCGCCTGCAGCCCTGGGACCCCCTTTCTCTCCCATCCAGCCAAAGGGAGGAAAGAGAAGAGACTCACCAGATTGCAGGAGACGACACCGAGGCAGTGCTTGCAAAGGAGGCAGACAAAGCATTCACCGCCTCCCCCCCCCCCCCGCTTGCAGGAAGCGGCTTGGGAGAGAGGGAGGGGCTTTGGATCGGGAGGACCTGGTCCCACCCCCACCTTTCTTTCTGTCCTCTCTAGGAATCCGATTCCGTTCCGTGTAACCCTGGCAGAGCCAAGCGCCCCAAGCTCGCCCTTCCCTCTCTGCGCTCTCTCTCCAAAGCAGGCGCCCAGGAGGAGCCCCGCGCATTGCGCACATCCAGAGATTTTTTTAATTAAAGATTTTCTTGATTTACAGAAATATGTGCAATGTCTCTCCTAACATTTTTACAAATCAGTTTCATTTGTTGAGACATTGGGAAGAAAAAGGGGAAAAGAGGTAGATGGGGGAAAGATGGGTGGGGGTGGAGATCCAAAGATTTTTAAGGATGTTTAGGGAAGCATTTAATGTTTAATAGATTATTTGTATTTTAATATTCTGTTGGAAGCTGCCTAGAGTGGCTGGGGAAACCCAGACAGATGGGAGGGTTTAAATAATTTAATAATAATAATAATAATTTCGGGGTACCCTCCTGGCTGGGCTCTGAGCTGCTCCCTCCCTTGGCAGCAAAAAAACCCCAACAACACACACACGAGGAAAACTGGCAGGGGGAAAGATATACATTGCGATATACTCCCCCTTCCTTTCAACCCCATGCCATAAGTGTTTCTAAATACATTTCGTTAGTATTTTCTTTTTGTTCTCGTGTGTGTATAATTATCAGATTAATCTTTTTTACTTGTTTTTATTTCGCCACTTCTTAGGAAAAAAACAGCATTTAGCAGAGCAATGAATGACCCATGATTCTTAAAAGCCTTTACAATGCTCTACTCAATGCTTCAAATGTAAGTCTTAAAATATGACAGGCAAGAACGCTAAATGATGAAACAACACACGTTTTTACCAGGTATCTCACAGAGCCGCAGAAAACAAGGAGGTTGGTCAAGGGAGCCTCTGAGTTTACTGACAAGGGACAACCATTTGCTGTTTGTAATGCAATGAGTATTTGTCTATGGATGTCTGTGTTTTCTGAATCTAGAATAAAGAACAGTAGAAGGGGGGGTTGGATTATCAGGGTCTGGGGCATCTGCACAGGAGCACCTGGGAAAGATTTGTAGGTGCCATGGCACCCGCATGTGCCCAGTTGGTGAGCCCCTCACTCGGTTGAACACAAGCCAAATTCTCACGCAATGAATTTAAATACTTCCTCTCCAGCAGGAGTCCTTTGGTCAAAAGTCATTGCTCAGGCTACAGCTCTTAGGTCCCTGAGTGAGAGGTATCCTACCCCGTTTCATGAAGTGCTAATCGCTGTTTAGGAAGTCTGCTAAATTACTTCCGTTGTAGTTTTCTTGTGACAGGGAGTTCCATAGTGCACCTTTCCTCAAGCTAAGCACAGGTATCAGTTCTGGAGGTAGAGTGACCCCAAATCCCCAGGGTTGGTAGAAATGCCAAGGCAGAGACTAATGGGAGAAGAATTTTTAGCTTATGTAATTCTTCCCCCTTTTCCAGGGATCATCTGACCCATCCCATGTGAAGCCAGAGTCTCGGAAGCCTATATCTCCTCCCCTGAAGCCCAGGGAGACACTGCTGCCACCTTAATCCATTAGTCTACAGGCTCCTCAGAAGACTGAGAGACCCTGGGGAGAAATCCTCGGAGCCTGAAACTCCAAGTCCTAGATCACCAAACATTTTTGTGCCTCCGCCCCCCACTCCTCCCCAGTGCCCCCTACCATATAAAAGCATTATTCAGAAAAGCTGTTTGCACAACACACTGAGGAAGATAGCAACACAATGAATTCTAAAAGGTAACAGTTGCATATTTATTCAAAATCAAATGTACATAGTTTAATCAATACAACACAAAACCAATGAACTTGGTCATGCAGTGAAAGTTCTTCGAAGTCTGAGAGTTGTGTACACTGCCACACCTCTGCCTCATAGTGCCCCTCAGGAAAAAAACCTTCATGGGGCAATATCACCCACTTTAGGGACCAAGAGGAAGCCAGTGGTTGCAGAGGAGGAACCAACCTTTAACTGCCCAGGGGGGGCATTCAGGGGGTGGGGCCTCAAGTCAGCCAATAGCAACCCAGATTCTGGAGTAACTCCAGGCCACTGCTGAGACAACTGCTCTGCCTTTGCTGCAGGGTTGCTAGCTGTGGCATTGAAGCTGACTCCTTTGTCCCTCTCCATGGTGCTGATTCTGCCTCTCCAACCCATCCTGACTGCTGAGGATCTGGGTGCTACGGAAGTCCTCTTGCTAGTGCGGTGGTCAATTTCCCATGGACAGAACACCCATGTACCACTCACAAGGCTTTTCATCATCCATTCTCACTTCTCCTCTTCAGCTGTGTGACGCAACAGCAAAAATAGCTAATCCTATTCTAGGCTGCAAGGGATGCGGGTGGCATTGTGGTCTAAACCACTGAGCCTAGGGCTTGCCAATCAGAAGGTCGGTGGTTCGAATCGCCATGACAGGGTGAGCTCCTGTTGCTCAGTCCTAGCTCCTGCCACCCTAGCAGTCCGAAAGCACGTCAAAGTGCAACTAGATAAATACGTACCACTCCGGCGGGAAGGTAAATGGCGTTCCCACTCCGGCGGGAAGGTAAATGGCGGGAAGGTAAAGTGCGTGGAGTCTGGGGCAGTTTAGCGTCAGCCCCAAGCATCAGGTAGGTAGCCGTGTTGGTCTGAGTCGAAGCAAAATAAAAAAATTCCTTCAGTAGCACCTTAAAGACCAACTAAGTTTTTATTTTGGTATGAGCTTTTGTGTGCATGCACACTTCTTCAGATACACTGGAAACGGAAGTGTCAGACCCTTATATATATATATACAGAGGGTGGTGGGGGTGGGTGGGAATGGGTGATGGGCTGATGGGAGTGGTAAACCTGTGGATGGCTGTTAACGGCTGCTGATGGCTGCAATTAGTCCGGGGGGGGGGGGACAAGGGCTGAGGCGCTAAAGAAAGTTTGATCATGCATAATGAGATAAGAATCCGATGTCTCTATTCATCCCAGGTGGCTCCATGGTTTTAAGCTTGGTAATTAGTTCCAATTCAGCAACTTCTCTTTCCAGTTTGTTCCTGAAATTTCCCTGTAATAAAACAGCTGCTTTGAGATCTTGTATAGAATGTCCTGGGAGATTGAAGTGTTCTCCTACTGGTTTCTCTGTCTTATGGTTCCTGATGTCAGATTTATGACCATTTATCCTTTGGGGTAGGGTTTGGCCTGTTTGTCCAATATAGAGAGCTGAAGGGCACTGTTGGCATTTGATGGCATACACAATGTTAGAAGATGAGCAATTGAATAGTCCTGAGATGGTATGTTGGATGTTGTTGGGGCCAGTAATGATGTTGTCCGGGTGTATGTGGCAGCAAAGTTGGCATCTGGGTTTATTGCAGGCTCTGGTACCAGTGTCCATGTTAAGTCTGGTGGTTGTATTATTGTGGGGGAGGAGTTGTTTAAGATTGGGTGGCTGTCTGTAGGCAATGAAAGGTCTTCGGGTTAAGTATGCTCCAGGTTGAGTACTCCGCGGACCCGTCTGGAATGGATTAATCCACTTTCCATTACTTCCAATGGGAAAGTTCGCTTCAGGTTAAGTACAGACTGTGTACTTAAACCGAGGTACCACTGTAGTTTGGAGGATCCACATTGATTAAGTCTATATGACCACTTGAACCTTTGATAAAGTCCTCATATGTCTCTTGGCCAGTTGAACTGTATTCCAGGATAGGACCCAGAATAAGGCTAACCTTATTCAATAGAAGCACTAAGTGATGTTGTTCCTTCATTCCACTGTCAAGTTTCTGCCTTGTAAACTCTCGTGAGTTAGATCTCATTTCCTGGACCTTATCTTTGGCTCTCAAGGAGTTGGGTAGAAAAGGTTTTATTGGTGTCTTGTGACTTCACAAGTCAATCTCCTTTATGAGTGTCTCTGTAAACCTGCTGGATTAGAGTGTCCATTTTGGAATGAACTTCTTTCTGACAAATAAATGTCAAACTAGAACAACTTTTTATGTGTATGTGGTTTTATACTATTTTATTTTGTTCTACTCAACTTTGTTCGAAACTATTCAATTTTGTAATTGGTGGTTTTATCTTGATACTGGTCACTGACAGTAATAAAATGACTACTGCTGCTGCTACTACTACTGGTATGCATTCTTAGATGCGAAGTTAGAGTTTCCTTCCAGGTGAAGCTCTTTCCACATTCCAAGCACTGATACGGTTTTTCCCCTGTATGAATTCTTTGATGGGGAGTGAGACTTTCCTTCCGGGTGAAGCTCTTTCCACATTCCAAGCACTGATATGGTTTCTCACCTGTATGAATTCTTTGATGGGCTGTGAGATGGGGCTTCTGACTAAAGCTCTTTCCACATTCCAAGCACTGATATGGTTTCTCCCCTGTATGAATTCTTTGATGGAAAGTGAGAGTTAATCTCTGGGTGAAGCTCTTTCCACATTCCAAGCACTGATATGGTTTTTCCCCTGTATGAATTCTTTGGTGGTTCGTGAGGCTATCCTTCTGGGTGAAACTCTTTCCACATTCCAAGCACTGATATGGTTTCTCCCCTGTATGAATTCTTAGATGGGCTGTGAGATTGGTCCTCTGACTAAAGCTCTTTCCACATTCTAAGCACTGATATGGTTTCTCCCCTGTATGAATTCTTTGATGGAAACTAAGAGTTAATTTCTGACTGAAGTTCTTTCCACATTCCAAACACTGAAATGGCTTCTCCCCTGTATGAATTCTTTGATGTGTCTTAAGGATAGCACTCTGACTGAAGTTCTTCCCACATTCCAAACATTGATATGGTTTCTCCCCTGTATGAATTCTTTGATGTGACTTAAAATTGGATCTCTGATTGTAGCTCTTTCCACATTCCAAACACTGATATGGTTTCTCCCCTGTATGAATTCTCTGATGGGAAGTGAGACTTTCTTTCCGACTGAAGCTCTTTCCACATTCTAAGCACTGATATGGTTTCTCCCCTTTATGAATTTTTATATGAGATCTGAGACTTTTTTTCTGAGTAAAGTTTTTCCCACATTCCAAACACTGATATGGTTTCTCCCCTTTATGACTTCTTTGATGGGTGGTGAGATGGGCACTCTGACTGAAACTCTTCCCACATTCCAAACATTGATATGGTTTCTCCCCTGTATGAATTCTTTGATGGGTGGTGAGACTTTCCTTCCAGGCGAAGTTCTTACCACATTCCAAGCACTGATATGGTTTCTCCCCTGAATGAATTCTTTGATGGGAAGTGAGACTTTCCTTCCAGGCGAAGTTCTTACCACATTCCATGCACTGATATGGTTTTTCCCCTGAATGAATTCTTTGATGGGCGGTGAGACTTTCCTTCCAGGCGAAGCTCTTTGCACATTCCATGCACTGATATGGTTTCTCCCCTGTATGAATTCTTTGATGGGTTATGAGACTTTCCGTCTGGGTGAAGCTCTTTCCACATTCTAAACACTGATAGGATTTCTTCCCAAAGGGATTTCTTTGGAGGGAAGTGGAATGGGAGTTTTCATTAAATTTCCCTCTACATCGCTTCTCCATTGTGTAGACATTGTCATGGTCTCCCTCGTTTTTAATTTCCAGTTCATTACCCCCTGCAACAAACAGAGAAACTGATCATAGCCTCAGGAAGAAATGCAGCCCTAGATTATTGAACTTTGCTAATTAATGCTTGGGACAGAGGAAGAACAAAAGGGAATTAAATGTAAGGTCTTACAACAGGCTTCACTGCTTTTGTTGACAGCCCTTAATGGGAACCTGGGTGTCAGGAATGGGTCAGCAATAAATCACATGGAATGAATGAAGTTAACTCTTTATGAGAACAAACAGGCTGCTCAGTAGTGTCAGGCCAAGTGAGCACAGGAACAATTCCCATAGACTTTGCCACTACATATGAGGAAGTCGTGGCGACTTCAAGTCCCTGTCTTCCCACAACTAAGCCTTCTCTTCTCAGTGGTCCTTCCCTTCCACCAGCACTACTGTATCTGTTCCTTCTTCTGCATACCTCTTCTGGGTCAGGGAAACAAGGGGGAGAGGGGAAGCTTATCACAGCAGGAGGGTGAGACACCCTGCCTTCATCACCAGCCTGACTCATCTGTGCCTCTTGGCCTCCTTCTTCTTCAGCTTCGCCTTCTGGACTTCTCTCTGCCACAGACTCCATCTGCTCACTAAAACCTGTTACTTCTTCAGCTTCCAACACCACCTCCTTCAATTTCTTCCTCCTTTCCCTCTGACAACTCATTTTTGTCCCACCACCACACCCCAGGCTCTGAGCTTTCTTCCCCTGCTGCTTCCTCCCACCATTCCTCTATATCCAGCCAGTCCCTGACAGTGAGATTTGGAAAGCCTGGTTCTATTCCAGGACAGATTTTGTTCTGCTGATTCCGGGAATTCACACCATACCAATGTCAGTCATCTCTCAATGAAAAACTGACAGACGCAAAAAGAGAATCAGAAAATGTGACAGAAGCTTCTTCAAATTCCATCACATCTCTGAAGGCCCAGATAGTTTAGACCAGGCATGTCAAACCTGCGGCCCTCCAGATGTTTTGGACTACAATTCCCATCTTCCCCAACCACTGGTCCTGCTAGCTAGGGATCATGGGAGTTGTAGGCCAAAACATCTGGAGGGCCGCAAGTTTGACATGCCTAGTTTAGACCAGTCCAACCATGGTTTGGCAAAGGCAAAACCGGAGGAAGAATAAGAGTAGATAGCCCTCCATTCAGGGTTCACTGTGAGGGTGTCAGAATCCCAGATGCTGTAGGTGGCGCTGTTGAGCTCCATCAAAATACTGGAGGTCCATCATATATAGATACATACTGAATTTCAAAACAGACATTAGAATCCAACAGGGAGCCTTACTGAGAGTGTCCACGATCCCACAATTCTCCTGCATGACTTCCTTATGCAGAGCTCTCTGGTCAGGATCCAGCAATGCCCACTCCTCGTCTGTGAAATGAACAGCTACATCTTCAAAGCACACTGGACCCTAAAAGAAGAAGAGAAAAGCCTTGCTCAGACGGCCAACAGATTCTCTGCAACACAGAGCTCTGCTGCTTTCTGCCTGTTCATTCCTGTTGTTTTAATGGGATTGTTTTGCTGTAAAATTTAATTAAGGATGCACATTTTAACGTCTTAACGGAATTGTTTTATTGTGTATTTTAATGATGGGTATTCATCTTTGTGTAAATGGGTGGAACTCCAAACGGTGTTCTTCAGATCATTCTCTCGGCTCAACATTCCCCCCTTTCCTCTCCCCATCTACTGTTCTGGAGGGGGAAAACCTTCGCCATGCCCTAAAGCCAACTTCAGGGTGCAGGGGGTCACAGGGAGGGGAAGGAGGGGGAAAGTCCTACAGTATAATGCAACTGATGGGATTCATGATGTGAATTCTGGCCACTGTTTTTTATGGTTTGCCAATTGTTTAGAAGCTTGTTTTAGCATTATATGTTAAATTGGTAAATAAAACTGCAAAGACTGATTAATAATACGAGCATCATTCAGAAGGCTGGTGAATGTGAGGTGGTTGTTCATCATTCTCAGTACATAAACCTTCTGGAATGGCCTTTACAGCCTTTGTTAAGGACAATTTTGATAGAAGTCAAGAGCAGGAGGAGAGAGAACCCTTGGTGCCCTATCTCTATACCTCTTTCCCCACAATCCTTCATTCTCCCCAGGGCCGGCTCTAGGTAGACCCCAGGTGGCGTGGTGCGCCAGGGTGCTGGGCCGGTAGGCAGGGCACCACACGGCAAAACCATGCTGCGCCCTGCGAGGGCGGGGGCGCCGGAGCAATCTCCGCCCCTCAGCACCAGGGCGCGCAACCTGCTCGAAACTGCCCTGATTCTCCCTACCTGATCTGGTTCTAGAGCTGCTGTTTCTCCCCTGCCTCCATTCCAAGATGGGTGAGGAGGTCTTCGTGGCATCATTCTGTTACCTGTGAGAGACAAAAGTAAGTGGGTGGCCATTAGCGTATCCTTTTCTTAGCGGTGAAGCAGTGCATCTCTAACTAAAGATGAGCCTCAGAAAAAGTCTCACCTACTGAGTGAATTTTGACATTTGAGCTCTTGGCTCCAAGTGTCCTTCCCCAAAAGATGAAAAGAACCCACAGGTTAGTTTCAAAATCCACAGAATGTGACGAAATGGAGAAAAAGCTCATTTCTCCTTACCCAGTGGCCTTCCTTTGGTGTCCAATGGAGTCTTCTCTGCCTCAGTGGAATTCGGGTCCATTTCTGCAAACAGATCCTTTTCATGAAAAAGCAACAAGGGTTGAAAACAGAGAATGGAGAGAAAGAATAGAAAAGGAATGGGAGATGCACTTTAGGGTATCATATATCATTCCTTGGGTGCTTTCCAAAAAAGGTTGGGGAGTTCAGAAATAATTTCAGGATTCTCTCTCTCTCATGTTCAGAGCCCCTTGAGAATATCCAGAGAAAAGTCTCTCTCACCTGCTGCTCTGCCTGCTTCCTCTCCTCTGCCTGGCTCAGGAGGAATCCTTCGGCCAGGGCCACTGCCTGGGAACTGGTCTCTGCTCCACATTCCCTCACCCAGCTCTCCATCTCTGGTGGAAGGACAGCCAGGAACTGCTCCAAGATCACCAGGTCCAGCATCTCAGCTTTTGTGTGCCTTTCTGGCTTCAGCCACTGACGGTCAAGGTGGTGGAATCGGCTGCAAACTTCTCGGGGTCCTTTGGCCTCCTGGTAGCAGAACTGCCTGAACTGCTGGCTCTGCACATCTTTGTGGAGGGTGTTCTCCTCACCCAGGATCTTCAGCAGAGAGTTTTCCCAGAATCCCCCACTGCTTCCAGTTTCGAAGGCATGGCCTCTTCCTGCTTCAGGGCCAGCTGAGTCTTGCTCATCCATCTGGGCTCCCAGGAAGCTTCCAAGAGGTCAGAAGAAAGTCCTTGTTCTTCTGCCCAGTTCTGTCTGTCCTAAGTATAGGCGTTTGCAAATCCTACAAAGCAAATACATTGTTCTGTTATGAAATGGATACACAGCCAGAAAAAGAAAAAGGTTCCCTGAATCTTGTTAGGAACCAGGGCTTCACTGCAACACAGCCCAGACTCTGAACTTTCTTTTTCAAAAAAGGAAAAGGAAAAGTCAGCGTCTAGCCCTACTAGAAGGAAAGTTAGTAAGCAAAATGTGCAGGAAACATTGGGAGTGTCTGTCAAATGAATCAGCCTAGTTGCTCCTGCCTTTCAGTGTTTTCAGTCAATGAAAGAAGTCTGAACAGTGATTGACAAGTGAGTCATTTGTACAAGTGTAATTTTGACACTAGGCTATTGCCTCTGCAGCCGCTGTAACCTTCCAACAGTTTGACCTCACCCCCAAAGGCACACTCTCCCATTGTCTCCCGAGACAGATGGATGCCAACCAACCAACCCTGGGATCCTCAAGAGTTGCTCTCCCTCCCTCCCCCATTTCAGGGCCCATTTCCTTCCTGCTTCTCTCTCCTTTTCTAGCCACTTGGAATGCACAATGTTCTCAAGAACAACTGCCGGGGTGGGATCCCTTTTTCTTAGGGCTGAGGGCCAAAGAGCAGTGCTAAAAAGCATGCAAAGAAGAGCTTACATGCCTACTGTGTCTGTAAGCACCCCTCTTCAGCTGTTTTCCTTTTTCCTGTTTTTGTTTAAACCTATTCCTCAGGCACTGACCTCTAAGAATGAACCATATGTTGTAGATATTCCCATAAACTAATTGTGCTATACAAATGACAAGAGCAGACTCGGTCCATTGATCTGTATCCTTTCTTATTCCTAGTTTTCTCCCGTTGCTTCAACCCACTTTCTCCCATGAGGGATTTTCCCTCAGAGCCAGAGCAGGGGGGGAGGAGCCTCTCCCTCTCTCTCTTTCTCTCTCTCTGATTGGCTCCCAGCCCTTTTGGAGGGAAAATCCAAGGAGCCCTTTCTGAGGGAGAGAATTGGACAGGGCCTGATCTGAGAGGGGAGGTGGGGTTTATTATTATTATTATTATTATTATTATTATTATTATTATTATTATTATTATTATAACAATACAGTTGTTGTTGTTGTTGTTGTTGTTGTTATTTGGAGAGGGTTTTTCTGAGGGAGGACTGGCTCTGATCTGAGAGGAAAAGGAGCCCCACAGCAGCTTAGATAGGAAGATGACCTAGTGGAGGGTCAGGGGAGAGTATGGAGGCAGGATTTAATCTGGAGGGCTGAGTCTGAGGAGGCAGGAGAGGGAGAAGCTGTGGGAAGAAGGACTAAACCAGGGTCTCCTCCTTCCAGTCAGGAGGGGAGAGATCTGCTAGGAAAAGGGGACCCCTAAACGAATAACAAGGCCTGAGGGGATCCCCTGGGTCTGTGGGAAATCCCTTAGGGGTGGGTCAGAGAGAGGCGGATGGACGAAAAATACCCCTCCTCATCATCATCGTCATCATTTTATATTTGTATGCTGCCTTTCCACAGTTAAAAACAATGCTCAAGGCGGCTTACAACATGACAAGATTTACAGAATTACAAAAGTCACAAACAATATATAAACCACATCAAAAAATACACAACCAAATGGAAAATAATTTCCACATAAATCAAAATCTTAAAATAAGAATACAGCCTTAATACAGTTTAAAATGACATGGGTAAAAAATAACAGCAATTTAAACAGCAAATAAATAACAGCAATTTAGTGGGGTGCCACAGGGTTCTGTCTTGGGCCCAGTCTTGTTCAACATCTTTATCAATGACTTGGATGATAGGCTTGAGGGCATCCTGAGCAAGTTTGCAGATGACACCAAATTGGGAGGGGTGGCTAACACCCCAGAGGACAGGATCACACTTCAAAATGACCTTAACAGATTAGACAACTGGGCCAAAGCAAACAAGATGAATTTTAACAAGGAGAAATGTAAAGTACTATACTTGGGCAAAAAAGTTGAAAGGCACAAATAGAGGATGGGAGACACCTGGCTTGAGAGCAGTACATGTGAAAAGGATCTAGGAGTTTTGGTTGACCACAAACTTGGCATGAGTCAACAGTGTGATGCAGCAGCTAAAAAAGCCAATGCAATTCTGGGCTGCATCAATAGGAGTATAGCATCTAGATCTAGGGAAGTAATAGTACCACTGTATTCTGCTCTGGTCAGACCTCACCTGGAGTACTGTGTCCAGTTCTGGGCACCACAGTTCAAGAAGGATACTGACAAGCTGGAACGTGTCTAGAAGAGGGCAACCAAAATGGTCAAAGGCCTGGAAACGATGCCTTATGAGGAACGGCTTAGGGAGCTGGGTATGTTTAGCCTGGAGAAGAGAAGGTTAAGGGGTGATATGATAGCCATGTTCAAATATATGAAAGGATGTCATATGGAGGAGGGAGAAAGATTGTTTTCTGCTGCTCCAAAGAAGCGGACACGGAGCAATGGATTCAAACTGCAAGAAAGAAGATTCCACCTAAACATTAGGAAGAACTTCCTGACAGTAAGAGCTGTTCGGCAGTGGAATTTGCTGCCAAGGAGTGTGGTGGAGTCGCTTTCTTTGGAGGTCTTTAAGCAGAGGCTTGACAGGCATATGTCAAGAATGCTTTGATGGTGTTTCCTGCTTGGCAGGGGGTTGGACTGGATGGCCCTTGTGGTCTCTTTCAACTCTATGATTCTATGATTCTATAAACAAAAAACAAAACAAAATGGAGCCCTCTCTGCCCACCAGGCCCCGCCCTGGAGCAGGTGGTGAGTGGCAGGACTGCCGGTTTCTTTTGGAACACAGGGGCCCATAGAGCTATGAGTGGAAGAGCAGCCCATGCATTGCTTGCAGGGCAGAGGAATATTTTTGTAGAAATTTCAGCTTTTCTTAACACAGGCAAAAAGGTACTGTTGGCAGTGTTTACATAAATGATTACAAACACTTTTTTTATAAATGCTGTGATTCAAGGATTCAAGGGGAAATATACGCATTTTCCTGTGACCTGCTTCCCAGAGTGAAGCAAAGTTAAAAAAGTGGGGAGAGGACGGAGCCCTGAGACACCCCTAGGTGAGCGCCCAGGGGTCCTAATGCTTGTCCCCCAACACCACTTTCTCAGGAACAAGTATTAGGCTGAGAAGGAAGGTGCGTTGTATTAAAAGCATTTACCGTAACTGTAACCCCGGTCATAACAAGGTAAAAGGAGGAGAGGGAAGGAACAGAAACCAAGGTAAGCCTTTTACCTCCTATTGTAGAACCATTTCTATCACAAACCCAGAACTCAGACACGATCTGACCTCTAAGAATGAACTCTCTGTTGTAGATATTCCCATAGAGTTATTGCACTATTTTTGTGATGGACAAATGACAAGAGAAGACTGGGTCAATTTATTTGTATCCGTTATTATTCCTATGATCCTTGTTATAAAACTCAATTAAAATTATTCCAAAAAGACAACACACACTCCCAGGCCTCCCTCTGCGCTGCATCTGCAAAGCAGGATGAGACCATAGAATCCCGGGAAACGTAGTTTGTAAAGGGTGCTGAGCGTTGCTAGGAGACACCCCCTTGGAGTGGCTAGGCAACCCGTCCTCCTTGCCAGGGAACTCAGGGAATTATTGCTGGTGGGGAGAGGGTCTCCCAGTAACTCTCAGCACTGCCCCTTCCACCCCCAGCACAGCTTTGCTTCCTTCCCAGCAGGGCCTCTCCTGCTGCCTTGGATTCCTTGGTGGTTCTCTGTTCAGGGCTTTCTGTTCAGTCTCAGCAGATCCTCTGCACACCTGAGAGACTGCATGTCTGAACGGGCGCACATGGGTCAGCCAGGAGTCTGGATAAGACCCCTGTCTGATGAATGGCTGGTGGGGAAAGCCTTCCTTCTAACTGAAGGACAAGGGAGGGTTCGCTTGCATCCGGAGGAACTCAGCATCAGAACATGAGCCCTGCAGCCGCAGGATCAGGCCAAAGGGGGTCCCCTATTGAGTCCCCCTCCTGTTCTTTTTTTTTTTTTAAACATACTTTTTATTAATTTTACAAAATACAAAAAAACAAAAAAACGGTACATACTTAAACCCCTTTTCCACCTCCTTCCTACCCACCCACATGGGTCCTCCCCTGCCACAGAAGTATCCCATGTTTGTGAACAGTCAGAAATGGTCCATTTTATGCTTGGATTTCTGTCCTCCTCCCCCTCCCCTGACCCCAAAGCCCCCCCCTGCCACCAGGGAGCTCCAGCAAACCAGGGCAGTACGCAGGAGGACATCCATCCAACCATCTATTGTTATACCAAAAAAAGAGAAAAATAGAAATAGGAAAAAAAGGGGAAAAAGAAAGGGCGAAGAAAAAAAAGAAAAAGAAAAAAACAATACAAAACAGAAAAATTTTTCTTGCATTCATAGTTGAAAAACCATATTTTATGGGCTTCCCCTCCCCCCCTTCCCCGGTTTTCATCCCTTTTTTATCATCTGCAACAGTTTCTTACTTTATAAAAATACACCTTTGTATCTTATACAACTTATAAATCAATTGTTAACATTTTCATCTAATATTCAAATCACTGAAAATTCAAACTCCCATTTTCTCTTCCCGTGCCTAATTTTTTTTCTCCCTCTATAAGCCTCCATATTTTCACATTTTCCAAAATCCATTCACTTTTAAAACTATAACTATTCTCAATTTAACCTTACATCCCCGATTACCGGCTCCACCCCCCCCAATCCAGCAAATTCCAAAATCAGCAGACCAGTTATAAACCTGTTAATCCATCCTTATAATCACAACATCACTTTCCCTTCACCCCACCCCCTGTTTACAGTCTCTTGCCATCCAGGTCACCATACAGGACCCCTGAATTTCTTCTCTTCTCTGCATATTTTTTCCTTCTTCCCTGTGGGCGTTCTGGAGTTCCAATAATACCAATCGTGCCCCCCTCAAAGACAGGGCACTCCATCCAACTTTTTGTAGAGTAGAGTCATCATTTTTTTCATGGTGTGTTTCATTTTGTGTTGAATCATCACAGTCCTCATCTTCATCTTTTCCTTCCCCATCATTGTCATTCTCACATTGCTCTTTTTCAGTGTCAAAAGCTTCATCTCCTAGAAAATCATATTCCGCCATCACCTCCTGAAATTTCTGCTGTAACTCCTGTCGTCGTGTCTCCTCTTGACATAACTCTATTCTTGTTTCCCACATTAAGGTCAAAACAGACCGCTGGAACTCAGGGGAACACTTTTTTGTTGACATATTTCAGTCCTGCCAAGGTCAAAACTTATCACGTGGGGTGGAATATGATCACAGTTTATTTTCTCGACTCCATTTTAACAAGCTGGCTGCATTCTTCAAGTCTTGTTAACAATAAAGTTCGAACTCACATTTCACAAGCACTTAAGCCAAAAAAGAAATTCCACAAAGTCCAGAAATACAAAGTGAAGTAAAAATTGACTTATAAATCCTGATCAACTCACTGAATTGCCTAGGCTGCCGGCTCCCGAGGGAAAGAAAGGTTTTTCTTAGGCTTTACCTCATTGCTGCAGGGCAGTCATAAACCACAGTCTCTCTCCCCTTTTCACCCTGCATCAAAGGGGATATTCTCTTTGATGCCTTTGAGGGATCCTTTTGAATTACAAATCTTCTGTTTATGGCTTCGGGTTTCTATTTACTGTCTCTTTGTTGCCGTGGGGGGGGGTGGCTTCCTTTTTTCTCCCCTCTCTCCCAGACCAAATTGTTTTATAATCCAAATCGTGAGGTTACTTACAGTCTTTTCCAATCGTTTTATTTTCGGAAGAATCCAGCGCTCTCCGCCTTCGGCTTGAAGCTTCTCCCTGCTAGAATAACGTTGCCGCTCAAAATGGCCCCCGCGACTTCTACCCTCCTCGCTCCGGAGCTCTTATTAGAGCTAACCGAAGAGTTGGGGAGTCCGGATTGGGTCTGTGCCGAGCAAATTGCCCTCGGGACGCCCTTCCCGAGGTTCTAAGGGGCGCAGCGTTGCTCTCGCTGCCCTCCCCACTCCTAGCAGAGACGGGCCGTCTCGGAGACGAGACGAAACCCCGCCGATCGACGCTGGCGCTGAATCCGGAAGCCCGAGTCCCCCTCCTGTTCTTACAGGGGCCTCTTCTGGGAAGCCCACCAGACGGATCCGAGCCCAAGAGCATCTCTCTCCCTGCCGGTGGCTTTTCCAGCAACTGGGATTCAGAAGCATCGCTGCCACCGACTGTGGAGGGCAGAGCATGGCTAGTGTGGCTAGGAGCCTCCCATCGCCCTCTCCTCCTCTATGAATAGGCCTCATCCTGCTTTTAAAGCAATCTAGCTTGGGGGGCATCCCTGCCTCCTGCGGGAGGGAGTTCCGTAGGTTTAGCTGCCCTCCATCTTCTAACTTTACTGCATAGGTTAGATTCGCGTCTTTATTTTTTTATGTACATTATGTCCGAATGTTTCCGTCTGGCTACAACCTCTGTGACCAAATGTGACTCATTCCTAAATCTGAACGGGGGTCATTTGCATGCCATTTTTTTCTCCCCAAGTAGCAAGCATCGCATTTCTACAAAGGAAGAAGACAGTTGCAGACCTCCTGCAAAATCACCCGCCCCCTGGCTTTGCAGAGAGCAAGGAACGAAGGGGTGCAGGACCCTCCACTGCCTGATTTGGGGGGGGGGCGTACATCCTCGCCTGCAGCCCTGGGACCCCCTTTCTCTCCCATCCAGCCAAAGGGAGGAAAGAGAAGAGACTCACCAGATTGCAGGAGGAGACACCGAGGCAGCGCTTGCAAAGGAGGCAGACAAAACATCCACCGCCTCCCCCCCTCCCCGCTTGCAGGAAGCGCCTTGGGAGAGAGGGAGGGGCTTGGGATCGGGAGGACCTGGTCCCACCCCCACCTTTCTTTCTGTCCTCTCTAGGAATCCGGTTCCGTTCCGTGTAACCCTGGCAGAGCCAAGCGCCCCAAGCTCGCCCTTCCCTCTCTGCGCTCTCTCTCCAAAGCAGGCGCCCAGGAGGAGCCCCACGCATTGCGCACATCCAAAGATTCTTTATTTTGGGGTACCCTCCTGGATGGGCTGTGAGCTGCTCCCTCCCTTGGCAAAAAAAAAAGCAAGAGGAAAAGCTGGCAGGGGAAAATATATACAGTACATTGTGATCTTCTCCCCCTTCCTTTCAACCCCTTGCTCAAAGTGTTTCTAAATCAGGCATCCCCAAACTGCAGCCCTCCAGATTTTTGGCCTACAACTCCCACGATCCCTAGTTAACAGGACCATTGGTCGGGGAAGATGGGAATTGTAGTCCAAAACATCAGGAGGGCCGAAGTTTGGGGGTGCCTGTTTTAAATACACTTTGACTGGGAGGGAGGGGCTTTCGCTGGGGGGGGACCTGGTCCCCCCTCCTTCCTTTCCTCTCTACTCCAGGCTTCCGCAACCTCGGCCTCCAGATGTTTTGAAACTACAATTCCCATCATCCCTGACCACTGGTCCTGCTAGCTAGGAATAATGGGAGTTGTAAGCCAAAAAATCTGGAGGGCCGAGGTTGAGGAAGCCTGCTCTACTCTCTAGGAATCCAACTCAGTTCCTTGCAACACTTGGGAGGCCGAGCGCCCCAAGCTCAGCCCCCGCCCCTCGAAATGATGAATCTGGGAGGAGCCCCGCCCTTTGCACACGCCCAGAGAGGTTTTCCTTTGCGGGAGAGGGACCTTTTCATAGAAGGAAAAACTTTCTGACGGTCAGAAGATGGTGGAGGATTTTAAGCATAGGCTGGCTGGGCATCTGCCAGGGATTCTTTGGTGGCGAATTCTGCCTTGCAGGGGGTTGGACTAGATGACCCTCGGGTCCCTTGCAAGTCGAATATTCTAGGACGGGTCTTCCTGCTTCCGGCGCAGCCCTTTCCCTTGCCAGCTGCTCCTCCAACAGCTGAGTGTGCGCAATGCGCTGCTTTCCTCCTGGGCTCTTGCTTTGGAGAGAGAAAGCGCAGAGGAGAAGAGAGGGGTGAACTCGATGCGCTCGGCTTGCCAAGGGTTAAAAGGAACGGGGCTGGATTCCTAGAGAGCAGAGGAAATGAAAGAGGGGAGAGGTCCTTCAGAGCAAAAGCCCCTCCCCCAGTGCCTTCCTGCAAGGGAAAGGGGGGCATATTTTGACAGTCCCTTCTGCCTTGGTGGCGTCTCCTGGGACCTGGTGAGTCTCCTCTCTCTCCCCACTTAGGGTGCACTGGGGAGAAGGGGGTCCCAGGGCTGCAGGTGGGGTGCGTGGCAGGGGGGCTGTTCAGTTCATGCATGGGGGAGGGCATATTGGGGAGAAGGGGAAGGGCAAACTCTGTCTTTCTGAAGGAAATGCCCACCCACAGGGCATTGCAATAATGCCATCTGACCCAGGGAGTCCCACAACCTTGTCATCTCTGTCCCACTGTGGCTGGTCAGCTGACTGGAACTGGAACTGGACACTCCTAGTCACTGAGGCCACCTGAGCCTCAAGTGACCATGTTGGGCCCCAGAGAACCCCCAAGCATATATGGCTGTGTGTGGGTTACGTTATGTAACATTGCCATCATCATCATTCATTACCTGCCCTTTAAAACACAGTATCAAAAACAGCTTAAAACATCTTACAGTCACAGAAAGAAGGTGAGTCCTACTTTACTCATTTTAGGGCTATTATTTGGCACCACCCACTTGGCCCTTGGGGGCTTGGATCTGGCCCTGAGAACAAAGAAAAGGGCACCCCACCCCTGTAGCTTGTCTGGAATACATTGGAGACTCCCAGTACAAAAAATGAAGCAGGAAAGAAATGTGCACTGAAGTGGGGGGGGGAGCAGCCCTAGAGCACCCCAGGATTAGGACCCCCACGGGCTTGATTTGTTGACTGAAAACACACACACACAAAAAAATTGTATAGTACCAATTGTAAAGTTATTTACTAGAAACTACTTCTCAAAATTAGATACAGCTTCTCATTTACGTCACAGTCAACATCGGGACATATCATATTAAAATGTAGCTTATTCAGTTAACCACGAAGCCCAGTATGTACAAAATGTGGTTCCTGGATATTCCCGTTTCGCCTATTACATTTACGTGTTTTTTTTCAAGTGGATTTGCGTAATGTAGGCATTCTAGTGGTTTTTATTTTGGATTTTGTCATGGCTGATTATACTAAAAAATTGGGGTTCTACTCCTTCCTTTAAAAAAAAGGGTGGGGGGAAGCATAGCGTCTGGGCTGTGGTGGAATTTTTACCCTGGTTCCAAGCAAGACTCATCCGCACTTGCTAAGGGAACCTCTTTCTTCTTTGCTTTGCATAATTTGTTATCACTTCTAATTTGAACAGACAGAACTTGGCAGAAGACCAAAGAATTCCTTCTGATCTCTTGGAGGCTTCCTGAGAACACAGATGGATGAGCAAGACTCAGCTGGCCCTGAAGCAGGAAGAGGCCATGTCATCCAAACTGGGAGCAGTGGGGGATTATGGGAACGCTCCGTGCAGAAGATCCTGGGTGAGGAGGACACCCTCCAGTCAGATTTGCAGAACCAGCAGTTCAGACAGTTCTGCTACCAGGAGGCCAAAGGACCCCGAGAAGTTTGCAGCCATCTCTATCACCTTTGCCATCAGTGGCTGAAGCCAGAAAGGCACACAAAAGCTGAGATGCTGGACCTGGTGATCTTGGAGCAGTTCCTGGCTGTCCTTCCACCGGAGATGGAGATCTGGGTGAGGGAATGTGGAGCGGAGACCAGTTCCCAGGCAGTGGCCCTGGCCGAAGGATTCCTCCTGAGTCAGACAGAGGAGAGGAAGGAGGCAGAGCAGCAGGTGAGAGAGACTTTGGATACTCTCAAGGGGTCTGAACAGGAGGGAGAGTATCCAAAATATCTCTACTACTTCTTTTTTTTAAGCTTCCAAGGAATTATTTATGATGCCCCCAAAAGGTTTTGCCTCTGCCATTCCTCTTCTAGGCGTTCTTCCCATTTCCTGTTTTAATCTTTGTTGCTATTTCAGGGAAAATATCCATTTGCAGAAATGATTGCCAATCACTTTGAGGCAGAGAGGATTCCATTGATGACTGAAGAGAGGCCACTGAGTAAGGAGAAATTAGTTTTTCTATCTCTTTGATAACATTGTGTGTTTTTTCCACCTTTTTGGAGAGACACTTGGGGCCAAGAGCCTAAAGGAGGGGAGCTGTATTTTTACATAGCTAAAAGATGAAATGCGTACAGATGTCCAAATGCATGGACCCTCTGCACTTAGAGCTGCATAGCTTCACCTCTGACAGAAGCAGGCACTCATGGCTTCTTGTTTACCTTTCTCTCTTGCAGGTGACAGAACGGTGCTGGAAATACCTCCTCATCCATCTTTTAATGGTGGTGGAAGGGAAGCAGCAGCTATGGAACCAGATCAGGTAGCAGGAAGGAGCATTGTGGGGAAAGAGGCTGAGGGGCGGGGCAGGCAGGATGCCTCTGGGGCTGAACGAATCCCCCTGAGACTAATGAACAGCCACCTCCACTTAACTAGGCTTCTGAATGTTGCTGGTATTATTGATCAGTACAGTAGTTGCAGTTTAATTTCTATATTGATTGTTGAATGCTAAAATAGGCTTCTAAGCAGTTGACAAATCATCCAAAACATTGACCAGGATTCACCTAAACAGCCCCAGCAGGTGCACAGTGGGGCTTTCCTCCCCATGCCCCCCATTGAAGTTGGCAGTAGAGCAGCAGGAGGGTCCTCTGCTTGCTGAACGGTGCACAGGGAGCAGAGAGAGGGGCTCCTTCCATCTGGCAAACGAATGCTTACAGAGACCGCGTGATTTGAAGAACACAATGCAGAGTTCCACCCATTTACCTCAAAAGTAGTACCCATTGTTAAAATATGTAAAGGTAAACGGACCCCTGACAGTTAAGTCCAGTCGCGACGACTCTGGGGTTGCGGTGCTAAACTCGCTCTACAGGCTGAGGGAGCCGGCATTTGTCCGCTTCCGCAGACAATTTTTCTGGGTCAAGTGGCCAGCATGACTAAGCCGCTTCTGGTGAACCAGAGCAGCAGACAGAAATGCCGTTTAGCTTCCCGCCAAAGCGGTACCTATTTATTTACATGCACTTCATGCTTTTGAACTGCTAGGTTGGCAGGAGCAGGGACCGAGCAATGGGAGCTCACCCCGTTGAGGGGATTTGAACCACCGACCTTCCAAGCCGCAAGTCCAAGCGGCACAGTGGTTTAAACCACAGCACCACCTGCGTCCCTAATCTTATTGTTAAAATAGTCATCATTAAAGTACACAATAAAAGAATTCCATTAAGTCGTTAGAAGAAGCCAAACAATCCCTTAAAACAACACAGCCATGCTGTCTAAGAAGAGGACATTTCCCTTTTTATTTTAGGGTCCGGTGTGCTTTGAAGATGTAGCTGTTCATTTCACAGACGAGGAGTGGGCGTTGCTGGATCCTGACCAGAGAGCTCTGCATAAGGAAGTCATTAAGGAGAATCGTGGGATCGTGGCCTCTCTTAGTAAGGCTCCCTGTCAGATTATATTATCTGTTTTGAAATTCAATACACGAGCCTCCAATATTTTGTTGGAGCTCAAGAGCGCAACCCCCAGCAGTGGCGATTTGGACACACACACACACAAAAAAAACCCCACAAACACACCAGTTTTCCTTTTTTACACATTATAGAAGATAGTCAAATAAAAATGATTGGGCTGGTCTGAACTGCCTACATTTTTAAAATGTAGGCTTGAGAGTGGTTAGAAAAGTGGTGGTAGTTTCTGTCAGTTTTTTGTTTTTTGCTTCTGTCCAATTACAGTTGACTAAAGAGATGACTGACATTGGAAATTGGTGTTGAATCCATGAGTGGGCCAAGCAAAGTCCACTCCAGAAAAGAGCCAGGCTTTTCAAACCTCAGGTTCCCATAAATGTTAGCTAATGCCTTTCAACAAATGTGGTAATCCCTGTAGTAAGACTCCTAATTCCCTTCAGATCTTCCTGTATCACAAGCGTTAAATCAGCATTGTTCAATAATTTGAACTCCATTTCTTCCTGTAATCTGACTGTAATCCATTTCTTTGTCCATTGCAGGTGGTGATGAATTGGAAATTAAGAACTGGAATGACCAAGACTCTAATCTGTGTCTTTTTTTGTTGCAGGTAGTGGTGAAATGGAAATTAAGAACAAGAGGGACCACGGTAAAATCCACACAGGGCAGAGGCCATACAATCATTTGGAGCATGGAGGAAGCTTCAGTCAGTGCTTTATTTCCATTTCCCATCAAATAAATCCCTTTGGGGAGAAACCCTATCAGTGCTTGGAATGTAGAAAGAACTTTAGTCGGAAGGATAGTCTGACTTCCCATCAAAGAATTCATAGAGGGGAGAAACCGTATCTGTGCTTGGAATGTGGAAAGAGCTTCACTCAGAGTGCCCATCTCACTTCCCATCAAAGAATTCATACAGGGGAGAAACCACATCGGTGCTCAGAATGTGGAAAGAGCTTTAGTGTGAAGTCTAATCTCACAGCCCATCAAAAAATTCATATCAGGGACAAACCGTATCAGTGCATGGAATGTGGAAAGAGCTTCACTCAGAGTGCCCATCTCGCATCCCATCAAAGAATTCATACAGGGGAGAAACCATATCAGTGCTCAGAATGTGGGAAGACCTTCAGTAAAAGGGCCCATCTCACTTCCCATCAAATAATTCATATAGAGGGAAAACCCTATAAGTGTTTGGAATGTGGAAGGAGCTTCAGTCAGAGGGCCCATCTCACTTCCCATCGAAGAATTCATACGGAAGGGAAACCACATCAGTGCTTAGAATGGGGACAAAACTTCACAGTGATGTCCAATCTCACAGCCCCTCAAAAAATTCATACAAGGGAACAAATATTTTATTGCTTGGAATGTGGAAAGGGCTTCCATCAAAGTGCCCATCTCACTTCCCATCAAAGAATCCATATAGGGGAGAAACCGTATCTCTGTTCCAAATGTGGAAAGCGCTTTAGTGACAGGACCAATCTCACTTCGCATCACAGAATTCATACGGGGGAGAAGCCATATCGGTGCTTGCAATGCGGAAAGAGCTTCAGTCAGAGCAACAATCTCGCTTCACATCAAAGGATCCATACAGGGGAGAAACCATATCAGTGCTTGGAATGTGGAAAAACCTTCAGTCACAGCCACCATCTCCTTTCCCATCAAAGGATCCATACAGGAGAGAAACCATATCAGTGCATTGAATGTGGAAGGCGCTTTAGTGACAGAGCCAATCTCACTTCGCATCAAAGAATTCATACAGGGGAGAAACTGTATCAGTGCTTGGAATGTGGAAACAGCTTCAGTCGTAAGAGAAGTCTCACTTCACATGAAAGAAGTCATAGTACGGAGGAACCATTTTAAATCCTTAGAATGTGGAAAGAGCTTCAATTCCAAGATGAGTCTCACTTCCCACCAAAAAATTAGTACAGGGGAGAAACAGTATCACTAGTTGCAGTGTAGAGAAAGCTTCAGTCTGAGCCCCCATCTCACTTCCAGTCTAAGAATTCATCCATGGGAGAAGCCACAACAGTGCTGAGAATGTGGAAAGAAGTTCAATGAGAGTGTCAATCTCACAGTCCATCAAAGAATTCATACAGGGGAGAAATATATGTTGGAAGAAAGATGGTATTAGAAAACCATCAAACCTAAAGAAATTCTCGTGCACATGTGAGAAAAGTGAATCTTCTGTTAGTGGTGGTAGATTTTGCTTTAGTTGTTTAATGCATTTATGGGATTACGTAACAGTATATCAATAAGTTATTTGATTATTATGCTCCTACATTTTGCAAATCTCTCATGCCACACGTCTACACTGCGTTCCATGCTGATCTGACTCTGAATTGTGGGAGGTTTATTTGCATTACTAGAAAGGCACAAATGCCCAACCAAGGAGGGATGTTTTGCATTAGTACTGGAGTGCTAAGCAAGCAGCTCTTTGAAGCGTTCCGGGGACATGGAAGGACGTATTGGGAAGGCCCCTTGCTGAAGGCAACTGGAGGCTAAGTGCAAAAGCCGAAACTTAAGGGTTGGGGTTCCCCAAGATAAATGAGGGGAGATGAAAACAGAGTGGAGCCAGAACTTTTACACTCCTTTACCTGTGACCTCTTTTGATGTATGCAGTCATGTTTTGTGATGTATATCAGCTATGTGTATAAAACCCTATAAAAGCTTTTTTCAAATGTTCCTTTGGGGCAGTCTTTTCCAGCCAGCAAATCTGCCCTATCGTATTGTGCAATAGTTTTAATAAACCAAGTCCCAACAGGACACTTTTGTTTGCTCTCTTGGTTTTGCCATTATTTAAAGCTTTGTTTCCTCACCTGAGCAAGGGCCAGTGGCATAGAGGTAAATTGCCACAGGAGGATATATCAAGGGCCAAGGATTTATTAAATTCAATTCATTCATGTTTCCCGATTGTCTAACCTCACTAATTCTTTTTCTTTGTTGGTGTATTTCTATCTAGGTTAGGATAGGAAAATGTTTAATTAAAATCCCCTGCTATTATTAACTCATCATAATTACCACCATTCAGGTGTCCAAAATAATCATAAAACATTTATGGAGAGTCCATATTGGGACGATAAACATTACTGCAATGAGCTCTACATGGGGCTACCTTTGAAGGTGACTCGGAAACTACAACTAATCCAGAATGTGGCTGCCAGACTGGTGGCTGGGAGCGGCTGCCGGGACCATATAACACCAGTCCTGAAATACCTACACTGGCTCCCAGTAAGTTTCCAAGGACAATTCAAAATGTTGGTGCTGACCTTTAAAGCCCCAAATGGCTTAGGCCCTGTATATGTCACACTATATGGCCTTTTCAAAAAAGAGCAGTATGTCATTCTAAGTTCGGAGCCGATTTATTTGTTGGAGCACAAAATTGCCATTATATACCGGTAGTTCCTTTACAGGCCAACCAGAAGATTCACAAAACAGAGATTGAAAGCCGGGTATCTCATCATCGGGAGTTCCATTCGGATTGCACCAGCACCCGTCTATACAGAGAGTCATTCTCATGGACTTCTTCCAGGAATATTTGAATTGTTTGGCTTTGAGATATTGTTATGTGGTTATTATTTTGGCATGGCAGATATTATTTGATTCTATGTACAGTGGTGCCTCACTAGACGAATTTAATTCGTTCCACGGGTCTATTCTTATAACGAAAAATTTGTCTAGCGAATCCCATAGGAATGCATTGAATATTTTTTTTTTAAAAAAAATTGCCCATAGGAACGCATTAATTGAATTTCAATACATTCCTATGGGAAACCGCGATTCGCTAGACGAATTTTTCGTAAAACGAATTTGTCTAGCGAGGCAACCTCCGCTAGAAAAATCCTTTCTTTAAGTGAAATTTTTGTCTTACGGGGCGTTTGTTAAGCGAGGCACCACTGTATTAGGTGTTGAAATGTTGTGTATTATTGTTAATGTATTTTTTAATGCCATATACAGAGTTGTTTAGTTTGTGATTTATTTCTCTGTATTCCTTGGGCGTGGTATTGAGCGTATTTCCGTGCCAGCAAAACCTTAATCTTATTTATGTGGTGCCATTGCTAAAAAGAAACTAATCAGGCCAAAGGGATAGCAAGGCTATTATATGAGTGCTCTGCTGATCACCTAACGAACCAGGCTACCCAGATACATCCAGGCCTTTTGGGGGGGGGGGAGTGTGCCATTTCCTGACCCCCAGGTTGCCTTCGCTCTCAGGCCCTTCTGCTGCCATACGAGAAACAGAGAACCTCTGAGAAACCTCTTCCCTTGGAGGTTTTTAAGCAGAGGCTGGATGGCCATCTGCCACAGATTCTTTGCTTGATTCCTGCATTGCAGGGGGCTGGACTAGATGTCACTCAGGGTCCCTTTCAACAGTATAGTCCTATGACTGCGGAAGGTGGTGAGCTCTCCTTCATTGGAGATTTTGAGAGAGAGGCTGGGTGGCTACCTGTCGGGTTCTTTAGCATTGCAGGGGGTTGGGCTAGATGACCCCAGGGACCCCTTCCAACCCTAATATTCCATGATTCTACTAAACAGCTAGTCCACCAGGTTAGTTGTCTCTTTCCAAAGAACTTTATTTTACATGATACCGCCATCACGCCCACAGCTATATGGAGCAAACCTCCAGCGGCACAAAGCCTTTAAGCAGTATGTACAACGCATCCAAGGAGCCGTCTGCCCTCTCGTGATCCAGTATCAACACAGGGATGAGCCCCACACACATACAAAAAAGAAGGTGCTTTGTTCCCGAACTCTCCTTGAGTCCCCCACTCCCAAAGTCACAGTAACAGCAGAAGCGGGCAGGTTGAGTTCAGACGATCACAGGCTCCCGGACGCTGTTCTGCCTCTTCACCACAAACAGCTTCTGACCAGAGATGGTCACGAGGAAGGAGTGCTCCCCAAATACCACTGGGGGGGGACACAGAGAGAGAGACCCCAATAAGGGTATTAGGAGAGGTGAGACCCCCAGCAGGGTGCTTGGATGCATTTCTGTACTTATTTCATATATTTATACACAGTCTGGTTATAATAAAACCTCAAAGCAGTATATAATATTATCACTGAGGAAGATTAACAGCAGCAATTTTAAACTTTCGGAAAGTTAATATAGACTAAAAACTGATTAAAACTGGCACCAACTCTGAACGCCAGTGCGGGCTTGTTTTGCATGTTTTTTTAGCAGGCATCGAGAAAAGTGCAATTGAAGGCACCTGCCTAACGTCCATAGGCAGGGAGTTCCAGGGCTTAGGTTAAGCGATTAAGTTCGTACAACTGCGATGTGTGCATTATATGGCACCTGTAGCCAACCTAAGTGGTCAGGCTGGTACATGTGGGCTCAGGTGATCTCATAGGTAAACCGGTCCCAAGTTGTTAAGGGCTTTACATTCTAATTATCCCCATCTTAAACTTGGCCTGGTAGCAAATGGGCAGCCAGAGCAGGTCTCCGAGTACAAGTGTTATATGCTGACAAGGCCTCACTCCTGCCAGCAATTGTGCTGCAGCATCCTGCTTCGATCCGACAGCAGTTTCAAGGAAGCCCCACAAAGAGCGCACTGCAGAACAAGCCCACTCCTTCACTGATGGGTCGGTCACCCCATTTCCTCCTCGCATCCCTCTGAGGTAGGTCAGGCTCAGTGACAGGAAGGTGCTTCTCCCAAGGAAGACCATTCAGTCCATTGAGCCCTGTGCTGTCTTCGCTGACTGGCAGTAAATCCACTAGACTCTGCAGACATATCTGGAGATGCCATCGGGGAGCCACCATGGGACCTTCTGCATGCAAGGCAGGTGCTCTGATGGCTGCCCAGGAGGGTGCCATAGCTCAGGGGAGGGGATGCTGAGCCTTCCTTGCCCACCATTCTAGCTGTCCCCACCACCTGCCTGGCTCTCCTTTAGGGTCTGGTGAAAGGGGGAAGAACAGGACGCATCAGGGAAGCTCCGAGTTCAACCTTACACAGAACAGATCCCCAGAGGAACAGCCTCAAGGAAGGAGAGAGGGAGAAGCGTCTGCTGCTGGGCAAAGGAGAGGATTCCTCACCCCAGTCAGCAGCTGGAACGGGGGAGGAGGAACAGCAGGCGCCAAGAAGGGCCAAGAGGAATCCAGGCTCCCCTGAGTTCCTCTCAAAAACCTGTGACCTCGCCCCCGACCTTTCCCACCAAAAGGGTGGGATGCAGCCCCGCTCCCCTTTGTATCCAAGGAGCCCCCATGGAGTAAGCCCGCCTGCGAGTGCTGGGGGGTCTGCCCCCTTCTCACCAGAGATACGCCGGAAAGGCACCTCAGGGCAGCGGGGCAGGCGGAAGGCGCAGGCCGTGTTCACCAGCTCCGAGATCAACCCGGCCGTCCGCTCGTCGTTCTCCAGGTCGCCCGAAGACTGGCAGGGCAGGGAGAAAAAGAAGAGGAGTCCTTTGTCAGTAGGCATCGCAGGGCATCCCTGCCCACTCCCCCCCATCTCCGCCACCCGCATTTAACTCTCCCCTGACAACAGCCCTGCGAGGTAGGCTGAGAATAATAATAGTAATAATTTATTATTTATACCCCGCCCATCTGGCCGGGCCTCCCCAGCCCCTCTGGGCGGCTCCCAATCGAATATGAAAAACACAATACAGGATTAAACATTAAAAACTTCCCTAAACAGCCTGCCTGCCCACTCCGCCCCCCCCCCCAATATAAAGAGTTCTGCTTCCAAGGAGAGAGGTGAGCCCCGGCCTCTCCCAGCTCCCGGGGGGGGGGTCTCCTCCGTGTCCCAAGGCCCCTCCTCACCGCCAGCACCGCCCCGTCGCAGATGACCAGGTAGCCGGTCTGGTCGGGGACCCGCTCCAGCCCCTGAGTCAACGCCGCCGTCGCCGCCTGGGGGGAGAAAGAAAGTCAGGGGGCGGGGGGTCAGTCGGGGGGGTCGCTCTCCCCTCCCCCACCCGCGGGGAGAGGGGGAAGAGGAGCCGCCCACCATCGCCGCCGCCGCCGATGCTCCGTCCCGTGACCGAGCCCTCCGGTGCCGCCTCGAACAACTTCCCCAACCTTAACTTCCGGCGGAAGCGGGAAGCGGGCGCTCTCCGTCGGCTGGCGGATAAAGGATGTCTCCGCTCTAGTCCTCGGGGGTCTCTTACTTAGCGAATGGCAGGGAGTGCCGCTCTAGGACTCTGGAGCCCCTCCGTGGTGGAAGCCCGCTTAAGGCCAGCGCGGGGGGGGGAGCTCCTTACTGCGCCTGCGCGAAGCCTCGCTGCCAATCTCCCGCTCGAAGCCCGCCTTTTCCTTTCCTACCAATCTCCCCCCGGCTTTGCGACAGGCAAAAATCCTGCCAGTCTTCCCTCCCCCTAGACTAGATGACCCTCAGGGGTCCCTTTCAACCCCCCCAAATTCTATAGATTCTAAGATTCTAAAGCTCAATTGGATACAGCAGAAAACCAGCTGCCTCTCCCAGCCCTCCAGAATTTGGGAATGAGGCGGGAGGGAGAGCAGCGAGCCGGGGGCGCCCCATCTGAGATTTGTGCCTCTGGTTCTTCCTGCCTAAATCCAGAACCTGACATTTGTCCCTGTGGAAGTTCTCTTTATAAGTTTGGACCGAGTTCTCCAGCTAGGAAATGTACTGATTCTTTTACATTGAATAGATTCACAGAATTCTCCAGTTGGAAGGGACCCCGAGGGTCATCCAGTCCAACCCCCTGCAAGGCAGGAATCTTTTGCCTCACGTGGCGCTCCAACCTACGGCCCTGAGATCGAGAGTCTCCTGCTTTACCACCGGAGCCATTTGCTCTAAAGGGACTGGGGTCTCTCTCAAGGCCCCTCCTAATATGGCAACAGACTTGCAGTCTGCTACTGAACAGGTGAAGAATAAGAAGAATAAGAAGATTGTTGTTGTTGAGTCGTTTAGTCGTGTCCGACTCTTCGTGACCCCATGGACCATAGCACGCCAGGCACTCCTGTCTTCCACTGCCTCCCGCAATTTGGTCAAACTCATGTTTGTAGCTTCGAGAACACTGTCCAACCATCTCGGCCTCTGTCGTCCCCTTCTCCTTGTGCCCTCCATCTTTCCCAACATCAGGGTCTTTTCCAGGGAGTCTTCTCTTCTCATGAGGTGACCAAGTTTATTCTTTATACCCCACCCATCTGGGGGCAAGGTACGAGGCTTTTGTTTTGATGGCCTCTGAGCCGAGAATCACAGAGAACTCTGCACATTCTCTGAACCAGGCATCCCCAAACTGCGGCCCTCCAGATGTTTTAGCCTACAATTCCCATGATCCCTAGCTAACAGGACCAGTGGTCAGGGATGATGGGAATTGTAGTCCAAAACATCTGGAGGGCCGAAGTTTGGGGATGCCTGCGTCTGGACCATCCGAATTCTGGGAGGGAGGGAGAGTGGCCAGCTGGCTGTGCTCAGCTTCCGAAGCGTTAATTCGAACAGAGCTGGAGTCCTAGAGAGGACAGGAAGTAGAGAGATGGGGAAGGTCCTCCAGAGCAGACCCCCCCTCCCGCATACCCAGCCCCTTCCTGTGTCTCTTGTCTCCTCCACGTGCTGCCTCGGTTTCCCTCCTGAGAAGAATCCGGTGAGTCTCATCCTCTCTCTTCCCCCTTGGGGTGCCTGGGGGAGAAGGGGGTCCCAGGGCTGCAGGGGGCGGTTCTGCTTCTGAATGGCAGGGGGAGACCCCCAAGTCTGGGAGCAGAGGGTCCTGCTGCCCCCCCCCCAAATTCCTCTCTGGAGCTCTGCTCTTCCTTTGCATCCAGGCGCTGCTTCCTCTCTGGGTCTGGGGGGGAGGAATGCCCAGAATCCCCCTTCCGATGAAGGAGCCCCTGCCAGGCCCTCCTTTCCCCCCTGCCAGGCCTTCCTCCACATCAGCTCACGTCTCCAGCCCAGAGCCTCAAGGGAAGCCTCTCCGTGGAGAAAAGGAGAGAGCCAGGGCTGCCCTGGGTTTGCCAGGGTTCCAAGGAGCTGAGCTGCCTTCCTGGAGAGGAGAGGATGCAAATAATAATAAGAATTTATTATGTATACCCTGCACATATGGCTGGGTTTCCCCAGCCAGTCTGGGCGGCTTCCAACAGAAAAATAAAATAAAATAATCTATTAAACATTAAAAGCCTCCCTAAACAGGGCTGCCTTCAGATGTCTTCTAAAAATCTGGTAGCTGTTTTTCTTGCTGACTCTCCTGCAAGACAGGAGATGCAGCCTCTTCTCTCTCCCTCTCAGAGTCTGGGCCCCATGGAGCCTCTCCCCTTCACCCCCCTCTCTGGCTCCAATACTTCCCTGCTGGTCCCTTCTGGGATTCTGGGATTAGGGATTCCCATAATACATCTCCAGAAGCATCCTCAAGACATCATAGATCTGTCACAGAAAAGGTGTGGTCTCAGGTAGAACCTGGGTTCCAGGCTTGGCCCCACTCTTGGGGCAGGATCTCACCGGTCATGGGGGGCTCACTGACCCCTCCCCTTATGCCTCACTTTCCTGGGTCCTAAATGCCATTGGAACTGAGAAGATTGATACAATGATGTGACTTCTTATGAATTTCTAAAGTTTAACAATATGTAGCTGTTTCAAATTATGGATCCAAGGGTATGTGACAGAATAGTAGTGGGGAACCCCTGTCTCCCTTGCAGTTAATTTGGATAAGATTTGGGCTCCTTGGGGCAGAGTCCTTGGCACAGATAGAGGAGGGGGAGGGGCAACCCCTTGAGCGCTAGCACAGAAGCGGGAAAACTGCAGAGCAGGAGAGGGAGGGGTGAACTCAGCTTGCCAAGGGTTAAAAGCTGCAGAGCTGCATTCCTAGAGAGGACAGGAAGTGGAGGCTGAGAGAGGGCAAGGTCCTCCATGTCCAAATTCCCTCCCTCCCACATCCCTTCCTGCAGGCAGAGAGGAGGCTGCTTACTTCTCTCTCCTTCGCCAAACTTCCTCGGTGCCCCTCCTGGACTCCGGTGAGTCTCCTCTCTCTTCCCCCTTAGGCTGTCCTGGGGGTTCCAGGAGTGCAGGGAGGGTGAATGGGGGTTCCTGTTTAGATCATTGGGAAGACCCCCAAGTCAGGGAGCAGAAGGTCCTGTCCCCCTTCTTCTCTGCCAAGCCAGGGAGCGGGCGAGTTTGCAGGAGGTCTGCAGCTCTCTTCTTCCTTGGGATCCAGATGCTGCCTTCCTTTTGGGGGAGGGGGCTTTGGGTCAAGGAAAACTGGGCTTGCAAAGAAACCCCTTTCAGGTTTGGGGATAAGACACATTTGTTAACAGAGGCTGTAGCCAGACGGGAACATTTGCACATGGGAGGAGCACAGGGAGAAGAAAAGCCCTTTTGCATCTGCAGCAGCACTAGCGGACCACTTCCTCTGTCCCAGATGAAACAAAACATGTCTCTCCCCTATTCAGGCTAAACATGGAGAAGAACTAATGTGAAAGCAAATTTCAGATCTATTCTCAGGGAATGCTAAAGCAAGGATAAGACTCCTTCTCCCAACCTTCTGGGACAAATGAGGGATTATCAGTCATTGATGCCTTGTACTACTACTAACAGAGGACATGGAACACATAAAATCCTTCTTGGCTCACTGTAATAAAATTCTTACCATCCTGATAGGTACTTGTAAAACCTTCTGGGGGAAATATAGCAGAGAGGCTGTGGGTTTTGATAAACAAGAAATGGAAATTGGTGCAATCTCAAAAGAGGCTAGTTCTATCAAGCAATGATAAGCCTTTGGGAATCTTGTCACAAGAGGAGTGTAAAGCTCACCTCTGGAGGTTTTTTTAAAGGGTCTGCATGCCTGGTGTTCTTAAGAACACTACAGATTTAGGACATGTGGAAGATCTATACTTTGACGGCTTCCATGCCAGGGTGGGGGCCACATTTTGAGACTGGAGACTTGCAAAGATGGTGTATAAACACACACAATATCTAAGGAGGAGTGGTGTATTCGTCTCATTATATTTCAGAAACATGGCATCACCAGCTCCTCAGCTTCCACATACAGATTTGGTCCCCCTGGAACCCCAGACAGAGGCAAATAGGGCCACAACACCTGCCTGGCTTGCCATGAGAGAGCTCAAAGAGCGTCAACAGGGCTCTCCATACAAAGCACCTACATGTAATAGCTACTCGTCTGTTTTCTGCCCATGCTCTGGGGTTGCAGTTTTCAGGCCTGGGGACAGAATGGTGACTGGTTTTAGCACCAAGTTCTGTCCATAATCCCACTGAGTTCAATGGGATCTGCACTCAGGTCACTACTGTGCAGACCATGCCAGCCTTGCAAAGTGGGGTGAGGAGCAAACAGGTGAAATTGGAACCACTGGAGATGTTTAGAAATGGGGTTTCTCTTGGGAAGGGGCTGCCCCATTTGTGCTTCTCCAGGGGCAGGAGAATAGGGCAGGAGAATCCCTGCAGGGCCTCTGAGGCTCCCTTTCCTTCTTCCTTTCTCCCAGGACCCTGCAGCTTGTTTTGGCTCCTTGACTCCTCAGGAAGGATGAAAGAGACGGATCCTGCCAAGCTAGAGAGGATGGAAGGGGGAAGATGGACGGTTGACCAGATCAGGTCGTCTCCCTCATCCTTCCCCACAACTTCTGTGCTTCCCCTTCCAGGGACTTCCAAGAGTTCTGGTGAGTTCCAGAGGTATTGGGGCTTGCTCAGCTTGGGGGGGGGAGGCAGGCAGGTGGATGGAGATGGAGAAGGGGAGCACCTTTTCTGCCTCCCCCACCTGCCTGCCTGCGCTTTTGTCATCTGCAGGCAATCTGAGCTAGGAATAGATTACAGATCCCCGGCCAGCACAGCTCAAAATGTCTAAAACCAGTACTGTGATCAGAATGCCATACCAATGTCAGAAAACTTACCGATCCATCGCACAGCACTAGAAGCCATGACTGAACGCAGATGGGGCCTCCGTGTGTTGCCTTTTTCTTTACTTTTTGGAATACCATTTAATTTGCTTTTTAAAAACAAGGGTAATAGGAATAATAAATTAAAGCAGTGGTTCCCAACAGGTGGTCCGCGGACCCCCAGGGGTCCGCGAGCTAAGCCAGAGGGGTCCGCAAGATGCTATTAGAATAAAAAATATATTAAATATATTTCGTATGATAACAGATTTTTTGTTTTGGCCAATTCCTGCATGAGCAGAGTCTAGCACAAAACTAGAATTAGATAGAGGCAGTAGTTCTGCTGTATGCCGTTAGGTGGCGCTTTACAAACACTACTGTTTTGCAAAGAGGCAGCGCGCGCATTCTACTAACGCTCACCTCCCCAAGATGCTTTGCGCGCGTCGGCTCCATTTGTGTGCTACTGCGCAGGTACCCTGTCTTCTCCATTCCCCTCCCTCCTCCCTGGCGCGCGCTGCCTCTTTGCAAAACAGTAGTGTTTGTAAACAAAGCGTTGTTGTGAGGGACAGGGGATATCGCGAAGTCCCTCCCCTCCTGAGTTCAAGCCCATCCCCGAGCGCAGGGGAAAGCAGAGAGAGTTCCGATTCCAGTGGGGAAGCAGGAAGTCGTGTCCGAGGCTCAGACAAAGTAGCGGAGCCAGGGTCCCAGGTGGGACAGGAAGGGGCAAGCAAGGGGGGCAGACCCATCCCCCCAACTCCGGAATTGCGCAGAAAGCGGAGAGGGAAGAGGATGGGTCTCCCCAAGTTGTTGTGTTGGAGAAAAACACGCCAAACGCCATTCGGAGGTTCTGATTCAAGCTGAGAACATCTGTCCGTGTAAATAGCATTGCCTTCAGCACTGTAAATACGCAGCACCAATAAAAGATAAAATGCAGAGCTGTGTAGAGTCGTTACTCTGAAGTAGCCCGCTCCGGCCACTGTGACAGCAACCTCCGAATCATTTTTTGGGCTACTTTGGAGTTGCCGGGATGAGCGCGCCAGAAGCGGAGAAATGGCGGCAGATCGCAGAGAAAGCCCAGCAGGACTTGCAGCAACTGGCGTTGCAGGCACAGGGGGAATTAAAGGCAGCTAAAGAAGAGACGAAGAAGGTCCAGGAGGACAGGCAACACCTTGCGGAACAGGTGAGAGCGCTACAGGAAAAAGAGCAGCAATTAAGGGCGGTGGCGGTAGACCTCCAGAACAAGTTGGATGCAGAGAGAAACAAGGTGGGAGGGGCCCCCCAACTCCAAGTGCTGCCAGGAAGGAGAGCGGGAACCCTAGTAAGCAAGTTCAACGGAGATCCGAGGGAGTATCATGGCTTTGAGACTGAGATTTTGTATGCCCTTGAGCTGCACAATGATGAGTTCCCTGATGATGCGCACAGAGTAGCGTTTATAGTGGAACACCTTACCGGGGCAGCAAGGGAGTGGCTCAGACCGTTAATCGCGACAAAAAATCCTTGCATGAAGAATGTCAAACTATTCTTAGAAGCTTTAAAAGTAATGTATGCGTCTGACAGTCATATGGACCAGACCAAATAGGAACTGCATAATTTACGCCAGGGAAAAATGACAGTTCGCGAATATTGGTCGAGATTCACCATGCTGGTGCACAGACTGGGGTGGGAACTGCATTCGGCTCCGATGCAAGCGGCGTTCTACTTGGGGTTGCATGAGGATGTCAAGGATGAGCTCTCGAGAGGTCCAAAGCCCAATAGTATGGATGAGCTGAGCAAAGCGGCTCTGGCGGTGGGGGTGAGACAGGAATCCCGGTGGAACGACAAGCAAGCAACGCGCGCAAAGCGGGCTTGGTTCCCACGGTCTCAGGAGAAGCCACTCCCCCAACAGCCCTTCCAAGCCACGCCTGGGGTCAGCCAAGACCAGGAACCCATGCAAATTGATAGCGCGCGCGGGGGGGCTTTTCAAACCCCAGCGGCGCCAAGACGCAAGGAGGGAAGGGGCGGGAACTGCTTCCTCTGCAACTCCCCTCAGCATCTCGTCAGAGACTGCCCACATCGCAGGGAGTGGCAAGGAAAGGCGGGAACGGTTGTGCCCTTCCCCACTGACGCAGCACAACAGCAGGGAAACGAGACAGCCTGGCTGCAGGAGACAAGGGGCAGCAGCCAGGCGCAAGCAGCAGACAACAGCCCCAGCCCGCCCACCCGCACAGCGAGGAGCAGCGCCAGCCCACCCCACCCCAGAGCAGGGGTGGTTCTAGAAGTGACGCTAACGCTCCCAAATGGATACCCCCTGACGGTCTTAGCGTTAATTGACTCGGGGGCGTCTGCCAACTTCTTTTCGAGAAACTTTGCAGAAGAGCACCAGATCCAACTTCTGCAGCTGGATTTTCCCCTGCACGTAGCCACCATTGACGGCAGGGAGTTGCTGGGAGGGGCCATCACTCATCAAACCCCCCCCCCCATGAGAATGACTGTGGGACGGCACTCAGAGACACTGGCATTCAACGTCACCACCATCTCAGACCCCCCCATCGTCTTGGGCATGAGCTGGCTGGCGCGCCACGACCCCTCCATCAGTTGGCACCAGAGATGCATCACGTTTGGATCGGACTTTTGTCTGGAACATTGCATGCAGCACCAACCAGGGGAGGGGCCTCCGATAGCCACGGTGGCCACCATGCACGTCAAAGGGGGTGAGGCGATACCCAAACCGTACTGGGACCTGCAGGAGGTCTTCAGCAAAGCGGAATCCTACCACCTACCCCCGCACAGGTCTTTTGACTGTCAGATCAACCTGGTGCCAGGGGCCACGCTACCCCCAGCCAAGCTGTACGCCATGTCAGATCAGGAACTGGAGGATCTGCGGGCGTTCATAGACAAGAACCTCAAGCGGGGGTTCATCAGAGAAAGCAAGGCAGCAGGGGGCAGCCCGGTCTTCTGGGTGGACAAGAAAGACACACAACAGCGCCGCCTGGTGGTGGATTTCAGACGGCTCAATAGCATGACGGAACCGGTGGCTTTCCCAATGCCCAGTGGACGATCTCCTGACAGCAGCACGCAGGGGCAAGATCTTCACCAAGCTCGACCTGAGGGGGGCGTACAACTTGATCAGGATCAGGGAAGGCGATGAGTGGAAGACCACGATGTTCAAGCCGCTGAGCTCTTTTGAATATCTGGTGATGCCCTTCGGTTTGCAAGGGGGCTCAGCATGCTTCCAGGCCTTCATGCACCACGTCCTGGGGTCCCTCCTCTTCAAGAACTGCTTGGTCTTCCTAGATGACATCCTTATTTACTCCAATGACCCAGTGCAGCATGTGAAGGATGTCAGAGAGGTGTTGCAGCGCCTGAAGGAGAACCACCTGTATGTGAAGCTGGAGAAGTGCAAGTTTCACACCAGGGAAGTGGACTTCCTGGGCTACAACCGTGTTTTCCCTTTTTTAAGACACCGTCTTATAACTTTTTTTCCTCAAAAAAACACACGGTGTCTTATTTTCAGGGGATGTCTTAAGGCTTGGTGTTCTAGTAGTCAGTGCAATCACACATGACACTTTCTGGCACATCCAGTTTGTGATCCACTATAAATATGACTCCATCATCACCATCATCAACATCATTAGTTATGCATGGACAGAAGTATGTATGGCATCAGGTGCATAATTTAGCTTTTTTCTAAAACATGTGTCTAGTTTTCATAGAGAATATCCGAAAATACCCATCCAGACCATAAGAAGCTGCCTTAGACCTAGTCAGACGATTGTCAATCCAGCTCAGTGTTGTTTACACTGATTGGCAATGGCTCTTCTGCAGGATTTCAGGTGGGAAGTCTCTCCCAGTCCTACCTGGAGATTCTGGGGATTGTACCTGGGACCTTCTGCATGCAAAGCAGATTCTTTGCAACTGAGCCACGGCCTGGAGATGTGATGCACACAGAGACCTCGAATAAGCATAGGATGCTCCACTAATTTCAGTAGAGAGAAAAGATCAATGTGCTCAAGAGAACATGCTAACCCATGGGAGAGCCAGGGCTCCTGCACCCACCATAAATTTCTGCATTGGAGCACTTATCTCCAGAAGGCTACACTTCTTAGGGCAGTAAGGTTGGGTGGCTCTTCCTAGCCTCCTGGTCCACCTTTGTGCCCTTCATCTTTGTTCTCCTATTACCACCCATGCATGCATTTCATCCAGCCATTCCACCACCCTCTGCCAAAAGAACTGTAAATTCTCCTAATACTCAAATATTTGGTTAAGAAGAAAATATGCCAATTGAGCAAGTTATGTTAATTAAAGGTATTTGCATACACATGATTGCATACATATTACTGCTTTGCATAATTAATATTAAGCATAGCATTCTAGGACTGGAAAAGGCAAGAAATCCACCCATTTTCTACCATTAACAGAGGGTCTTCCACACTTGATTTTTCTCTTCCCCACTTCGCTTGGAGAGGCGAGAGCCCGAGCGGGAGACGCGCGCTCTACAAAGCTCTGCACTCACTTCATCCGCCCGACGGGAAAGCGAAGTGGGGAAGAGAAAAAACTGAAGCGGCTCTTTTTCTCTTCCCCACTTTGCTTGGAGAGGCGAGCGCCTGAGCAGGAGACGCGCGCTCTGCAAAGCTCTTTTTCTCTTCCCCACTTCGCTTTCCCGTCGGGCAGATGAAGTGAGTGCAGAGCTTTGCAGAGCGCGCGTCTCCTGCTCGGGCGCTCGCCTCCCCAAGCAAAGTGGGGAAGAGAAAAAGAGCCGCTTCAGTTTTTTTCTCTTTTTCTCTTCCCCACTTCGCTTTCCCGGCGGGCAGATGAAGTGAGTGCGGAGCTTTGCAGAGCGCGCGTCTCCCGCTCGGGCGCTCGCCTCTCCATGTGGCCGCACGGCTCTTTTCCTGCTGCCGCGTGGAAGCGGCTGGGGTCAGGAGCGCCCTAGCCAGCGGCCTCATCTCTTCCTGGCCCTGCCAAGGAGGCCTGCCGCCCCGCCGCTGCTGAGCGCTCCGTCCGCGCCAGTGGGTGCTCCCGTCTGCGCTGCTGGCCGCTCCACCCGGGCGCTGCTGAGCGCTCTGCGCTGCAGCAGCCGGTTCCGGGTGGCGGGGTGGCAGGCTGAAATCACTTCAAACGGCGTTTTTAAACGCCATTTTCCCTCCTCACGGCTGACTTAGCTACCGGTAGGCGCGCGCTGCAGCTGAGCCAGGAACAGCTGATTCTCGTGCTACAGCTAATCCGTATCTCCGCGCTCTGCTTCCTTGCTTTGCCCACCGCTGCTGAGCGTTCCATGCTGCAGCAGCTGGTTCCAGGCCCCGAGCTGGCAGGCATGGGGGTATGTCTTATTTTCGGGGTATGTCTTATATTGCTCAAATGCTTAAAATTGCTGCCCTGGCTTACTTTATGAGTACGTATTTAAAAAGGGGAAACACGGAAGCTGTCAGACAAGGGGCTAGCGATGGACAAGGACAAGGTGCAGGCCATCCTGGACTGGCACAGCCCCAGGACGCGCAAAGATGCCCAACACCTACTAGGCTTCGCCAACTTCTACAGGAAGTTCATCAAGAACTTCTCTTGCGTTACGGCCCCCATCACGGACTGCCTGAGAGGCAAGCAGAAGTTCAGGTGGACACCAGAGGCGCAAGCAGCGTTCAAAAGCCTCAAGAGGGTGTTCACCTCAGACCAGAACTTGTTCCACGTGGTACAGGATGCGCCCCTTCGCGTGGAGACAGACGCTTCAGACAGAGCTGTGGGCGCCATTTTGCTGCAACTGGATGCCAACAGGGAGTGGAGACCCTGTGCCTTCTTCTCCAGAAAGCTGACCCAGCCGGAGCGCAACTACACGGTGTTTGATAAGGAACTTCTCGCGATCCACTCTGCGTTCCAGCACTGGAGACACTTCCTGGTGGGCGCCAAGCACCCCATTCAGGTGTGCACAGACCACAAGAACCTGGAGTTCTGGAGAACGGCCAGGGTGCTCAACCAGCGGCAGATACGGTGGGCAGAGTTCTTCTCGCACTTCAACTTCTCCATCCACTACATACCGGGGGAGCAGAATGTCAGGGCGGATGCCCTCTCCCGCAAACCAGAGTACATGGAGGAGGAGTTGCCACCAGCACCCCGACACGTGTTTCCCCCGTCGGCATGGTCCTGCGGAGCAGCAGTGGTGAGCGAGGCGGAACTCACAGCACTGACGGCAGCAGATGAGTTCGCCAAACGCATCTTCAGAGAGCTGCGAGGGGGGAGGGAGCAGGCAAAAGACTTTGCAGAACGCAGGGGGCTGCTTTTCTACAAGGGTGCACTGTACCTGCCCACCATCCAGCTCAGAGGTAAGGTCCTCAAGCAGATGCACGACAACCCAACGGCCGGTCATTTTGGAAGGGACAAAACCACTCACCTAGTCATGAGACACTTCTGGTGGCCAGGGGTGCGGGAGGATGTTCGGGACTATGTAAGGGGCTGTGACACCTGCCAGCGAGCAAAGGTGGTCAGAGCAGCGCCAGCAGGGTTGCTGGAGCCCTTAGCCACACCGCACAGGCCGTGGGAAGTGGTGTCCATGGACTTCATCACAGACCTGCCTTCGTCCAGGGGCAAGACCGCAGTGTTGGTGGTGGTGGACCTTATGTCCAAAATGTGCCATTTTATACCGTGTGCCAGAGCGGTCTCTGCAGAAGAGACAGCCAAACTATTTGTTGACCACATATTCAGACTGCATGGATTACCTTTAAGAGTTATTTCGGATAGAGGCCGCCAATTTGTTTCCAGGTTCTGGCGGCGGCTCATGAACCTCCTGCAGGTGGAGGTCAGCTTGTCGACGGCTCGGCACCCGCAGACCAACGGACAGGCGGAGAGGGTCAACGCCATTCTGCAGCAGTACCTGAGATGCTACGTCAGCCAGAGGCAAACGGACTGGGTGGATCGCCTGCCACTGGCAGAATTTGCCTACAATAATGCAGTGCACGTCTCCACAGGGGTGTCGCCCTTTAAGGCCAATTACGGGCGCGACCTCAGATCTTTCCCAGAGAGGGAGGGGGAGGAGGAGGAGGAGGGCCCACAGGCAGAGGATTGGGCAGAGGAACTGGAGACGGTGCACCAGCAGCTCAGAGAAAACTTGGAGAGAGCCAAGGAAGCGTACAAGAAGGGGGCAGATCGCCACAGGCGACAAGGGGAGGTCATCAGGGTGGGGGACAAGGTTTGGTTGTCCTCGGAGGGCCTTCCCACCAGAGGGAGGTGCAAAAAGCTGGCACCCAGACGGCTGGGCCCCTTCACGGTCACGCAACAGGTCAACCCGGTTGCCTTCAGGCTGGCACTGCCAGAGAACATGAGGGTGCATCCAGTATTTCATAGATCGCTGCTGTCGCCGTACAGGGAAAGCAGCAGGCTCCGAAACAGCGAACAGACCCCCGAGGGAGGGGGGGAGAGGGGAGGCAGGGAGCAACTCAATGAGGCCACGGCCATCCTTGATTCACGGAGAGGGGTGGGGGGCCTGGAGTACCTCATGGCATGGGAGGATGCCCCGCCGTCCCAGAATGAATGGGTCCCAGCCACTCAGATACAGGAGGAATTCTTGGTGGAAGAATTTCACGCCCTCTTCCCACACAGGCCCAAGCCCTGGTACATGGAAAGGGAGGGGGAGGGGGAGGAAGGAGTGGAGAGCAGTTCGCCATGGGGATGGGAAGCGGAGTTTGAGGACCAGGAGGAAGAAGTATGGGCGTCTCCGAGGTCCACCCTGTCAGAGGAAGAGGCAGACTGGCAGCGCATTTTTACCCCCACCAGCTCTGACGCCACGGACTTTTTGGGATTTCAGTCCTCCCAGGTGGAAGGAGGGAGCTCGCAGGACTGGGGGGAGGTGTTCACACCAACGGGCTCGGAAAGTACAGAGTTTTTAGGCTTTCAGTCGTCACCGACACCCAGGGGGCCCCCTGGGAGGGGAGAAGGGGGGCTTGGGAGGGGGGTGGATGTGAGGGACAGGGGATATCGCGAAGTCCCTCCCCTCCTGAGTTCAAGCCCATCCCCGAGCGCAGGGGAAAGCAGAGAGAGTTCCGATTCCAGTGGGGAAGCAGGAAGTCATGTCCGAGGCTCAGACAAAGTAGCGGAGCCAGGGTCCCAGGTGGGACAGGAAGGGGCAAGCAAGGGGGGCAGACCCATCCCCCCAACTCCGGAATTGCGCAGAAAGCGGAGAGGGAAGAGGATGGGTCTCCCCAAGTTGTTGTGTTGGAGAAAAACGCGCCAAACGCCATTCGGAGGTTCTGATTCAAGCTGAGAACATCTGTCCGTGTAAATAGCATTGCCTTCAGCACTGTAAATACGCAGCACCAATAAAAGATAAAATGCAGAGCTGTGTAGAGTCGTTACTCTGAAGTAGCCCGCTCCGGCCACTGTGACAGTTGTTTTTCGCGGAAACTACAGTTCGCGTAGTTAAAAATGGACCGTTGGTTAAAAAGTGGTTCGTTAAAATGACAAAGGCCTACAGATGAAGAGGAAGATAATGCATTTGATGTTCAAACAAGTAAGTCAGTGACTCTCGAACCGATCTTGTCAGTGTCCATTGAACCTAACCCTTCCAAGATCAGTGTTAAGCTTACTGGAAAAATTAGAAAATATAACTCTGATTACTTGGAAATTGGTTTTTTAATGGGGGTCCTTGTCACAATAGCGGCTTGATGAGGGGTCCTCGAGAAAATTTTGTTGGGAACCCCTGAATTAAAGGATAGAAATAGGTAGACTGAGTCTTCTCATATGATTTGTATATCTCAAAAATAGCAGAATACATTTGCCAGAATACTTATAACATGGTTCTTCATTAGTGGTCAGTCTTTGAGCACCCGCCCCCTCTCCCCTTCGTGGAATGAAGAACGGAGTTTTAGCAGCATTTCCTCATTATATAAAAAAAGGTCAGGAACTTTTACTTTAACCTCAAAAATGGGACATTTCCTCTCTCTAAAAACAACTTTGACATTAACCCCAATAAAACGGGTAGATCACCTCCAGTTTATAAGTCCGCAAGTAGATCACAGTCTCCTGGAAGTTGTGCTCTATACTTTGGCTGATTGCAAGTCTCTGCATCTTTAAGAAACAAAAACCATGCGCTTCTCAGTCTTCATTTTCCTTTAATTCAGCCCCCTATACCCTCCTCCAATTTACCCCCTCCAATCATTGCCTCCTTCCATTCCTTACACCCCTCTCTCCCCACTTCTCTCACCCTTGTGCGATCTCATCCTATATAATAAAGTCCAAATTGTCCCTGCGTCCAAGTTGTCCCGTGTGTCCCTGGGGTACTGCGCATGTACCCCAGAGACACAGGGATTCGACGGAGAGACAGGATGCACACACACGCGCGCTCTCCCCCCCCACCTACCGTTTCCCTGCGGCCGCCAACCGCTGATCCCAGCCAGACAGCGTTGGCGGGGGGGGGAGCGCGCACGTGTGTGCGTCCAGCAAGGACAAGTCCCGGGGTTCGGAGAAGCGCTGCGCAAGCGCTTCTCCAAACCCCGGGGTGCCTCTTTCCTGTCCGCGGCTTGGGGAGAGGAACGGAGGAGGAGAAAGCAGTGCTTTCTTCTCCTCCGTTCCTGTCCCCCTGCCGCTGACAGCAAGGACAGGTCCCAGGGTTCGGAGAAGCGCTGCGCAAGCGCTTCTCCGAACCCCGGGATGCCTCCTTCCTGTCCGTGGCTTGGGGAGAGGAACGGAGGAGGAGAAAGCAGCGCTTTCTTCTCCGTTCCTGTCCCCCTGACGCCGCTTCTCCAAACCCCGGGGTGCCTCTTTCCTGTCCGCGGCTTGGGGAGAGGAACGGAGGAGGAGAAAGCAGCGCTTTCTTCTCCTCCGTTCCTGTCCCCCTGACGCCGACAGCAAGGACAGGTCCCGGGGTTCGGAGAAGCGCTGCGCAAGCGCTTCTCCGAACCCCGGGATGCCTCCTTCCTGTCCGCGGCTTGGGGAGAGGAACGGAGGAGGAGAAAGCAGACCAGAACGGAGGACATTGCAGCAGACCAGAAGGGAAAAATGGAAGTTTGGCTTTTATAAGTTGTGTGACTTTGTTTCTGATTAATTATCATGTGAAACGACAAATACGATAGAGACTATGAATAAAATAAGGAAAAAGGTAACCAAGACAAATAACTGTGCGGAAGGACCTAGTTAATATATAATGCAGCAAGTATAACTGGAGGTCAAAAGAAAGTAGAAACAATGTAAATAGTAGAAAGAGGAATGTGTTTATATAAGAATGGGTGTTTGAATTTGTATGTTTTGTGATTGTATCCATGTATGTATGTTTACTTTATTTCTTTCTTATTCTTTGCTTTTTTCATTGATTGCTTTTTTGCAACTCTCCATTTTAATCATTTTAATCAATAAAGACTTTATTAATTAAGAAAACAAACAAACCACACACACACACACACACACACACAACAATGAATCAGTGTGTCTGGCAATTAACCAGAAAATTGGCGCTTCGAGCTGACCCAGGAACGGTTGCGAGTGCAATTCCTGCATTGCAGGGGGGTTGGCCTAGATGACCCTCGGGTCCCTTTCCAGAGAGAATCCAGCACAGGGCGCAGAGAGGGGGAGAGGGGTGGCTTTGTTGCCCTCGGCTTTGCAAGGGTTAAAAGGAGCTGAGCTGGATTCCTAGAGAGGGCAGGAAATGAAGGAGGGGGCGGGTCCTCCAGAGCAAGAGCCCCTCTCTTCCTGCAAGGGGCGGGGCGTGCAGGGTTGGTCTTTTTCCTGCGGCTGCGCTGCTTCGGGGGCGCCTCCTGGGAACTGGTGAGTCTCCCCTCTCTCCCCACTTAGGGGGCGCTGGGGGGGGAAGAGAAGGGGCTCCAGGGCTGCCGGGCAGAGGGAGGGGGTGTGGGTGGGCGTCGCCTGCCCCCTTCCTCTCTGCAGAGCCAGATAGAGAGTTCTGCTGTGGGTCTGACTCTGCGGCAACTCTGCTCTCTAGGGCTCAGGACGCTGCCTGCCACTTTGGGGGAGGGTCTTCGGGTCAGGAAAAGTCTGAGAGCATGCAAATCAGCCCCATTAAGATGGATGAAAAAGTCGCCTTTATTAACAGAAGTCGTAGCCGACTTGGACATTCAGACAAAACAGACGGCAAAAACAAAAAACCTGCGAAAACTGAGCTATGCAATGAAGGAAGGAGTGAACTGCTTGCAATACAGGTCCACCTTTAATACCCAGTTATAAGTGGATTTGCAAATATGTCAGACAAAACTGATTACAGTGGAATTATAGAGTGATTAGGTGATGCAAATAATTTATATGTATTCTATATCTGACTTCCCTTAGCGATGTTTTCTTTTGAAATGTTTAAGGGGGGGTTTTTTTGTTCACTTTGTGCTAAATATGTATACTGTAGGTGACCTCCTTTGTAATGTTTTATTTTGAAATATTTTAAGATAAGATTTTAGTTTCCTGTTAATTATGTTGCTTGGACTGTATGCTTTATATCTGACTTTCTTCAGGAGTGTTTGATTCTGGATTGTTTTACTGATGTTTAATATGCTGTAAACGGCTTTGAGATTTTTCTTAAAAATATAAGGCGGTATAGAAGTGAAATAAATAATAATAATAATAATAATAATAATAATAATAATAATAATAATAAATGAGGAACATTGGAAGACGAAGGGCAAAGAAAAGAAAGTGCTGCTTTATGCAGTGCAGAGTTAAACCTGGTAAACTCCAGTGCTTAGGTCAGGGCGAGGAAAGAAGCTGGGAGATGGCTCAAATGGGAGCGGAGGAAAAACCTGATTGGTGAGGGCTCATCCTGGACACACTTCCTAGTGGCAGTGAAGGCAGCAAAGAAGCAACCATGGCCCCCTCATTGTGCCAGCCAGCAGAGCTGCTCCAGGTAGTGTGGGATCCTTTACAGTTGACAGCAGCTCACTGTGACCTTTTTTGCAAATCCTTTTGAGGATAAAATCGCTTGAATCCACCAAGACCTTGAGTTTGCTGTAACAGCTGATGAATCTCTTGGGGTGTCGCAGAGCACAGTCTAGTCCTGTTGTGTTGGATGAGTTTCAGTTAGTAAGGCTGGAGGATGTGGACTAAGTGCTCGGATCAATAAGCGCAACAACTTGGAGTCTGGACCTTTGTCCCTCTTGGATGACAAGAAATAGCCGGGAGGAGACAGCTGGCTGGGCCAGGGAGGTGGTCAATGCCTTCCTTTGAGAGTGGGGGGGGGTCCCCCTTCCAGCTTGAAGGAGGCAGGGGTGGAACCAACCACACCTCAAGAAACCCTCCCTGGATTTGGGAAATCTAAGGAACTGCAGGCCAGTTGCCAGCCTCCCCTGATTGGACAATGTTCTTGAGAGGTCCATTAATTGCAAAGATGGTGTATAAACACAGACAATATCTAAGGAGGAGTGGTGTATTCATCTCATGATATTTGAAAAACATGGCATCTCCAGCTCCTCTGCTTCCACATACAGATTTGGTCCCCCTGGAACCCCAGACAGAGGCAAATGGGGCCACAACATCTGCCTGGCTTGCCATGAGAGAGCTCAAAGAGTGTCAACAGGGCTCTCCATATAAAGCACCTAGCATGTAATAACTACTAGTCTGCTTTCTGCCCATGCTCTGGGGCTGCAGTTTTCAGGCCTGGGGACAGAATGGTGACTGGTTTTAGCACCAAGTTCTGTCCATAATCCCCATTGAGTTCAATGGGATCTGCGCTCAGGTCACTACTGTGCAGACCATGCCAGCCTTATAAAGTAGGGTGAGGAGCAAACGGGTGAAATTGGAACCACTGGAGATGTTTAGAAATAGGGCTTCTGTTGGGAAGGGGCTGCCCCATTTGTGCTTCTCCAGGGGCAGGAGAACATCTAGGGCAGGATAATCCCTGCAGGGCCTCTGAGGCTCCCTTTGCTTCTTCCTCTCTCCCAGGACCCTGCAGCTTGTTTTGGCTTCTCGACTCCTCAGGAAGGATGAAAGAGACGGATCCTGCCAAGCTAGCAAGGATGGAAGGGGGAAGATGGACGGTTGACCTGGTCAGGTTGTCTCCCTCATCCTTCCCCACAACTTCTGTGCTTCCCCTCCCAGGGACTTCCAAGAGTTCTGGTGAGTTCCAGAGGTATTGGGGCTTGCTCAGCTTGGGGGGGGGGAGGCAGGCAGGTGGATGGATGGATGGAGATGGAGAAGGGAAGCACCTTTTCTGCCTCCCCCACCTACCTGCCTGCGCTTTTGTCATCTGCAGGCAATCTGAGCTAGGAATAGATTACAGATCCCCGGCCAGCACAGCTCAAAATGTCTAAAACCAGTTCTGTGATCAGAATGCCATTCCAATGATCCATCGCGCAGCACTAGAAGCCACGACTCAACGCAGATGGGGCCTCCGTGTGTTGCCGTTTTCTTTACTTTTTGGAATACCTTTTAATTTGCTTTTTAAAAACAAGGGTAATAGGAATAATAAATTAAAGGATAGAAATAGGTAGACTGAGTCTTCTCATATGATTTGTATATCTCAGAAATAGCAGAATACATTTGCCGGAATACTTATAACATACGGTTCTTCATTAGTGGTCAGTCTTTGAGCACCCACACCCTCTCCCCTTCGTGGAATGAAGAACGGAGTTTTAGCAGCAATTCCTCATTATAAAAAAAAAGGTCAGGAACTTTTACTTTAACCTCAAAAATGGGACATTTCCTCTCTCTAAAAACAATTTTGACCTGAACCCCAATAAAACGGGGGTAGATCACCTCCAGTTTATAAGTCCGCGAGTAGATCGCAGTCTCCTGGAAGTTGGGCTCTATACTTTGGCTGATTGCAAGCCCCTGCATCTTTAAAAAACAAAAACTGCGCTTCTCAGTCTTCATTTTCCTTTAATTCATCCCCCTATACCCTCCTCCAATTTACCCCCTCCAATCATTGCCTCCTTCCATTCGTTACCCCCCTCCCTCTCTCCCAACTTCCCTCACCCCTGTGCGATCTCATTTAGTCATATACTTGCCTTTTCTGTTGTGTTGTCTATTTTGTATTTAATATTATTACCCTTTATGATGTCATTTTTTCCCTTCTGATTTTTTTTTTAATCTTTAACTAACTTTCCTTTCCATATTTTTCCATATATAACTCTACACTTTCCCATTCCTTCTTAACTCTTTGGATAGAGTGCCCCCCCCCCAATTATTGTTGTTAATTTTGCCATTCCTGGGTTTTTTATGGAACCTGTCACAGATGGGTGTTGGTTACTCCCGAGTAAGCACTCCACACATTGTCCGGATTTTCAGTGTTTTATTGTGCATTCTATATACAGTGCTGAGATGTCTCAAATCATGTCTGCTCAGCATGGGGCAGAAGCCCGCAATGGCGTCTGGCGGGCTCTGACCCAGCATTTAAGACGGGGTATCTAAACGCCCCTCCTCCTGGCTCTACAGTCCCTCCGTGGTCCCAAACCAGGCTCCTGAGGTGCCTTTCTACCTACCCCCTCCTTTCCAGCCCCTGCTGAAGCTAGCTCCGCCCCTGCTTCCCTGCTCCCAACCTGGAGTTGAGCCTCCAGGATTCTGCAGAGCCCTGGACCCCCCTTTCCCACTTCCTGTTCCTGGTTTTCCCTCCCAGACTTGCTGCTCTCCCCTCTCTGCACGCCCTCTCTCTTACAGAACCAAACAGCTCGGGTGCTTCGGAACACGCCTTCTGTTGCTACAGGGCTGTGGGGCTTCACTATTTGATCCCCCCCCCAGGTTGGGATAGTTCTGTGGGTCCCGGGGCGCAGAATCACCCCCCGATCCTTTCCTTTGTCTAAGCAGACCTCTTCCACCCTGGCTTTGGGAGGCTGTGCTTCAAGGGTGCTACCAGGGTTTTTTTAAGATCTCCGCCTCTTAAGGATTGTTACGGTCCATAATTTCCATTGCTTTCTACAGGGTTGGGGGTTTAAAGCACTGCCCCCCCTGCAGCCGCTTGGAACTGGCAGCGCCGACAAAGCGCCCAGCGGCGCGCGGAAGAGAACGCCGAGCGTCCTGAGCTAGTGGGTCCCAGTTGTACCGGCACTTTAAAAAAAGAGAAAAAAGACCCCCCCTGAAAATAAGCCACCATGTGTTTTTTTGAGGAAAAAAGTTATAAGACAGTGTCTTAAAAAAGGGGAAACGTGGTAGTCAGGAGCTCTTTTGGCAGAGTTAGCATGGCTTACACTCTAATTAGCTTCTGTCTTCATTTCAGATGGTGATGAATTGGAAGGGAAGAACAAGGGGGACCAGAACAGAATCTGCATAGTGGAGAAGCCATATAAATATTCAGAGTGTGTAGAGAACGTCCATGACAGCTCCCAGTCCACGTCCCATCAAAGAAAATCCTTCGTTCAGAGGGATAGCCTCACTTCACATGAAAGAGGACAGCGTAGGGACAAATTGTATCAGTGCAGAGAATGTGGAAAGACCTTCAGTCGGAAGGATGGTCTCACTTTGCATCAAAGAATTCATACAGGGGAGAAACCCTATCAGTGCTTGGAATGTGGAAAGAGCTTCAATCGGAAGGATAGTCTCACTTTGCATCAAATAATTCATACAGGGGAGAAACCCTATCAGTGCTTGGAATGTGGAAAGAGCTTCAATCGGAAGGATAGTCTCACTTCCCATCAAAGAATTCATACAGGTGAGAAACCTTATCAGTGCTTGGAATGTGGTAAGAACTTCGCCTGGAAGGAAAGTCTCACTTCCCATCAAAAAGTTCATACAGGGGAGAAACCTTTTCAATGCCTTGAGTGTGGAAAGAGCTTTCGTTACAGTACCAATCTCACTTCCCATCAAAAAACTCATACAGGTCAGAAACCATACCAGTGCTTTGAATGTGGGAAGAGCTTCCGGGAGGGGCCTGAGCTCACTTCCCATCAAAGAATTCATACAGGTGAGAAACCTTATCAGTGCTTGGAATGTGGAAAGAGCTTCAGTCAAAGCCAGCATCTGACTTCCCATCACAGAATTCATACAGGGGAGAAACCCTATCAGTGCTTGGAATGTGGGATGAGCTTCAGTCAGAAGCACTATCTGACTTCCCATCAAAGAATTCATGTAGGGCAGAAACCCTATCAGTGCTTGGACTGTGGAAAGAGCTTCCATCGGAAGGATGGCCTCATGTTCCATCAAAGAACTCATACAGGGGAGAAACCCTATCAGTGCTTGGAATGCGGAAAGAGCTTCAATCGGAAGGATAGTCTCACTTCCCATCAAAAAGTTCATACAGGGGAGAAACCATATCAGTGCTTGGAATGCGGAAAGAGCTTCAATCGGAAGGATAGTCTCACTTCCCATCAAAGAATTCATACAGGGGAGAAACCATATCAGTGCTTGGAATGTGGGATGAGCTTCAGTAAAAGATTCAATCTCACCTCCCATCAAAGACGTCATACAGGGGAGAAACCTTTTCAATGCCTTGAGTGTGGAAAGAGCTTCTGGGAGGGGGCTGAGCTCACTATCCATCAAAGAATTCATACAGGGGAGAAACCCTATCAGTGCTTGGAATGTGGGAAGAGCTTCAGTCAAAGATTCAATCTCACCTCCCATCAAAGACTTCATACAGGGGAGAAACCTTTTCAATGCCTTGAGTGTGGAAAGAGCTTCAGTCACAGGCACAATCTCACTTCCCATCAAAAAGTTCATACAGGGGAGAAACCCTATCAGTGCTTGGAATGTGGAAAGAGCTTCAGGCACAGGCAGGGTCTCACTTCTCATCACAGAATTCATACAGGGGAGAAACCCTATCAGTGCTTGGAATGTGGGATGAGCTTCAGTCAAAGTAGCCATCTCACCTCCCATCAAATAATTCATACTAGAGAGACAAAGTCTTAGTGTCTGGAATTTGGACCACCAAATAATCCAACTTCTTAAAAAACCCCAATGAAGAGAAAGTTCTTCCTGATCCTTAGGAGGATTCTCCTTTCTTGTTACTTGAATCCACTGGAGCAGAAGGAAACAAGCTTGCTCCATCTTCCATGGGAAATCACTACAAACAGAGGAACAAAGAATTATTATTCTAATGGAAATCCCCATAAGACTATTGAAAAAAGAGCCTAAGTATAGATTATTGATGGAAACATTAAAAAAAAGAAAACCGCCCCATTTGATTAGGAATATCCAGAAGGGATCTCGTTTGTTTATCAAAGAACAAAACTAAGAAGTGTGGAACCAATGAAGGCAAGTTATTTTATGAGAAAATATAAAAAAGGCTTTGGAGAATTAGAGGAAACACAACGAGCAGAAGTAGAAGAAAAGGAGGCGGGAGAGGGGTAAAGGGACAAAAGAAGAAGACATTGAGATGGATCTGAAGGTGCTCTTGTGGAACATAAATGGATTTAGGAATAAAACCAAAAGAAACCAAATAGCACGCAGCTTGCTTAAACAAAGTTGGAGATTATATATTTACAGGAAACACATAGAATAGTATCAAATAGAAAATTGGGCCAAGATTTCATGTTCTTGGACAAAACCAAGAAAAGGGGAGTGGTTTTGTATATTAACCCCAAATTAGATCCCAAACAAATATTCAAGGACTAGTTGTCTCCGGCCAGGCATTGCTGTGGCTCAGTCTGTTAACTGGAACACCTCCCCCCCACCTTCAGACTCCCCCCCCCACCCATGCATGTCCCACGCTCCAAATGAGAGGGTATCTACATTCCATAAAGATCTAGAGTGATCCCCTTACGTCGCAACCATGCCCCAAACTGTTTGTTCAAAAAATTCCCCGCCTCTATCTGTTTGTGTCATCTGTATATCTGAGGTTGTTGATATTTATTCCGGCAATCTTAATTCCGGTTTGGGATTCATCTAGTCCAGCCTTTCGCATGATGAATTCTGCATATAAGTTAAATAAGCAGGGAGACAATATACAACCTTGTCGTACTCCTTTCCCAATTTTGAACCAATCAGTTGGTTCAAACAACTGATAAGTGTGCCTGGTATCTATGTACTGGCTCACTGGGAAAACTTCAGAAATTCATATAGACACGTGATCTCAGCTACTCAGCAGCCCCTCTGCCTGAGTGACAATCCCTGGCATCCTGATACCTGAGTGCCAGACAGAAATAGCAAACCCAGATGAAGACAAAAGGGTGTGATTAACTTGGCTGGGAAACAGGGAAATGTAAATATCTCTTTTGTTTCACTTGGTGGGTGTGGGGTGGTGAGCAAGGGGAGGCATAGGGCAGGGTGCAGACCTGCCACCAGACCTCCCCTTTCATGATGTAACCATGATGTATTAGTGATGTAGTTTTGGGGGGGGATTAGCAGCTAATAAAAATTTGGGTTTTCTATTGTACTCCATCTTGTTTCACCTGGTGGCAGGTGGGAGTCCTGTCGCGACAGTCTTCAATAAAGACCAAGCCTACTGGCTGCTGTTTTGCTCTGGTATTCCTGGCTGGTGTCCTTGTTTTTTGTCCAAGGGAGCACTCAGATTTCTCTGTTAACAGTTGAGAGACCCATGGCTGGAATGTAGGGATTTTCTTTCTCCCTTTCCACCCCATTGTTCCCCAGCATTCGACTGGGAAGGGGTGACAACTCTTTCTTTGGACCTTTGCTCCAAGTCGACAGGTATAACCAGTTCAAAGGGAATAGACCAAACAGGAAGGCAGGAGGAGGAGGAGGAGGAGGAGGTGCGTTCTCTGCAAAGGATGTATAGGTACACCTTTGAAGAAATACATGACCTGGAGCATGGGAAGCACATGGAATGTATAGGACAAATGTCAGGTTCTGCACTTAGGCAGGAAGAAGCAGCTGCACAAATATAGGATGGGGGCACCTGGCTTACTAGCAGCATGTGTGAAAAGGATCTAGGGGTCTTGGTGGACGGCAAGCTGAACATGAGTCAACAATGTGATGCAGCAGCAAAAGAAGCTAATGCAATTCTAGGCTGCATCGACAGAAGTCTGGTGTCCAAGGAAAGTCATAGTACCACTCTATTCTGCCTTGGTCAGACCACACTTGCAATAGGTAAAGGGACCCCTGACCGTTAGGTCCAGTCGCGGACGAATCTGGGGTTGCGGCACTTATCTCGCTTTACTGGCCGAGGGAGCCGGCGGGCCATGTGGCCAACATAACTAAGCCGCTTCTGGCAAACCAGAGCAGCGCACGGAAACGCCACTTAACTTCCCGCTGTCGCGGTACCTATTTATCTACTTGCACTTCGTGCTTTCGACCTGCAACGGGATCTCACCCCGTCGCGGGGATTCGAATCGCTGACCTTCTGATCGGCAAGCCCTAGGCTCTGTGGTTTAACCCACAGTGCCACCACACTTGCAATACTGTGTCCTATTCTGGGCACCACAATTTAAGAAGGATGTTGACAAACTGGAACATGTGCAGAGGAGGGCAACCAAGCTGTGAGTCTTGGAGGCCGTTCCCTGCAAGGGCTTTTTCCCACCTGGCCCAGGGGGCGGGAATCAGACTCGCCCTGCTCTGCTTTAGACTCCGGGAAAGCTGGAGGGACATTGCCCGGCTAGGCGTCTTGAAGAGCCCAGACTTACTGGAACAAACTCTAGGGTTGGGGCAAATGCTGAAAATGCTTTTAAATGTTTTCAAGAGTTTTTAATCTGTGGTGTTTTGAATTTTGGTTTAAGCAGCTTCTGCAGGTCGAGTTTCAACGCAGTGCGTTCCTGGAGCTTCTCCAGCTTTCTGCTGATCTTTCCGGTTTGCTCCTCTGTCACAATGCTTCTTTCCAGCATCTGGACCATCTGGTCTGCTGCTTCACTAAGGCTGCAGCTTACGTAGTTTCTTATTTTAATCCATGAGGGAGTGATTTCCCCCCATCAGAGATTGCACCTTTTCTGAGGGCTCACCACCCATAGACACTGAAGGGTCCCTCCGTGAGCTTGCAGCAATGAGACCTGCAGCTTTAGCCGGCCGATCTCTGCTGCCTGAGGGTCAATATTCACTACCGGCTTGTTCTTCATTTTTCTTGCCCTATCAGCATAGCAAAAGGTTTTCAAAGTCTCTTCAAGGTTGGAATCTGCTGGGCTCACACAGGCAACCATCAAGGTGTGGCTATTGCCTCCCAAGGAATCTTGCAAAAGGCATGTTAACTTTGAGTCCCTATAAGGGACAAAATTTCCCTTCTTGGTTTGCTCCCCAAGAACGCTGGTGACATTCCCCAGGCAGAGGAGTCCTTTGTTGATGTTGATCCCTTCCCGCAGTGGATCACCACCTGCTTTGGTCTTCTTTTGCCTTTCTGAACCAGCAAGGTCTACGAGGTCCAGCTTGGAATGAAAACTGGTGTTTGTGTCACTGGCTTTTCTGCTCAATGGTCACGGTGAAGGTGGCGTGAGATGATGTTCATTGCCGTGGCAACCACCATTTGCCACTCCATCCTCTCTTTTATTTCTTGGAAGAGAAGCTTTATTGCCCGAGGGATGATTCCGACAATGGGGTCATTCTCTTTGCCAGCTGTGTAGGCCCCTCAACCATGGCATTATACCCTTTGAAGATGCCCATTATAAGGGGAGATATGCAGGCGTTGAACACCTCCTCTTGCTCAGTAGATAGGTCGAAGACATAACCGTAGGTGAATGCTTTGTCATTACCTAGAACCACCTGCTGTTCTCCAGGGACAAAAGACAAACACATCTGGCAGCCCTAAGCAAATCCCTTAGGAACAAGGGGGCAGTGGCACCTCAGTCCTGCCCCCCCCAGGGATGACCCTGGCCTCTTCTTTTTGATCCAGCTCTTCTCCTTTTGACTAGTGAGTCAGCTCTCCAGGAAATCTAAGAAGATTATGGCATTTGGTCAGCTGGCAATTTATCAAGGAGAGTTAAGAAAATCCCTCCTGTCCTAAGAATTTGCCCAGAGCTCCTGATGTGTCCAGCAGCCGCCCAAAGGAGTTGGCAATGGTGGGCCAAAATTTGTTCCCTTTGCCTCTCACATTGCAGCAGACCAGAAGGGAAAAATGGAAGTTTGGCTTTTATAAGTTGTGTGACTTTGTTTTTGATTGATTATCATGTGAAACGACAAATACGATAGAGACTATGAATAAAATAAGGAAAAAGGTAACCAAGACAAATAACTGTGCGGAAGGACCTAGTTAATATATAATGCAGCAAGTATAACTGGAGGTCAAAAGAAAGTAGAAACAATGTAAATAGTAGAAAGAGGAATGTGTTTATATAAGAATGGGTGTTTGAATTTGTATGTTTTGTGATTGTATCCATGTATGTATGTTTACTTTATTTCTTTCTTATTCTTTGCTTTTTTCCTTGATTGCTTTTTTGCAACTCTTCATTTTAATCATTTTAATCAATAAAGACTTTATTAATAAAAAACAAAAACAAACCACACACATACACACAAAACAATGAATCAGTGTGTTGCGGAGGCTCCTTCCCCCAACTCACAAGATTCCCCCACTCTACGATTCTAGGATTCTACAGAGGGGTTTTCTGCTTTGCAGATCCCTTTCCACCTCCTCCTGTTTCTGGCCAAGGGAGGAAGCAGCTCAGAACCCAGCCAGGAGGGTCCTTAAAAAACCACACACACACAAAAAAACCAAAAACAAACAATGAATCAGTGTGTCTGGCAATTAACCAGAAAGTTGGCGCTTCGAGCTGACCCAGGAACGGTTGCGAGTGCAATTCCTGCATTGCAGGGGGGTTGGACTAGATGACCCTCGGGTCCCTTTCCAGCATAGCTGCCAAGTTTTCCCTTTTCTCGCGAGGAAGCCTATTCAGCATAAGGGAAAATCCCTTAAAATAAGGGATAAATTGGCAGCTATGCTGTCCAGAGAGAATCCAGCACAGGGCGCAGAGAGGGGGAGAGGGGTGGCTTTGTTGCCCTCGGCTTTGCAAGGGTTAAAAGGAGCTGAGCTGGATTCCTAGAGAGGGCAGGAAATGAAGGAGGGGGCGGGTCCTCCAGAGCAAGAGCCCCTCTCTTCCTGCAAGGGGCGGGGCGTGCAGGGTTGGTCTTTTTCCTGCGTCTGCGCTGCTTCGGGGGCGCCTCCTGGGAACTGGTGAGTCTCCCCTCTCTCCCCACTTAGGGGGCGCTGGGGGGGGAAGAGAAGGGGCTCCAGGGCTGCCGGGGAGGGGGAGGGGGTGTGGGTGGGCGTCGCCTGCCCCCTTCCTCTCTGCAGAGCCAGATAGAGAGTTCTGCTGTGGGTCTGACTCTGCGGCAACTCTGCTCTCTAGGGCTCAGGACGCTGCCTGCCACTTTGGGGGAGGGTCTTCGGGTCAGGAAAAGTCTGAGAGCATGCAAATCAGCCCCATTAAGATGGATGGAAAAGTCGCCTTTATTAACAGAAGTCGTAGCCGACTTGGACATTCAGACAAAACAGACGGCAAAAACAAAACAAAACAAAAACCCTGCGAAAACTGAGCTATGCAATGAAGGAAGGAGTGAACTGCTTGCAATACAGGTCCACCTTTAATACCCAGTTATAAGTGGATTTGCAAATATGTCAGACAAAACTGATTACAGTGGAATTATAGAGTGATTAGGTGATGCAAATAATTTATATGTATTCTATATCTGACTTCCCTTAGCGATGTTTTCTTTTGAAATGTTTAAGGGGTGTTTTTTTTGTTCACTTTGTGCTAAATATGTATACTGTAGGTGACCTCCTTTGTAATGTTTTATTTTGAAATATTTTAAGATAAGATTTTAGTTTCCTGTTAATTATGTTGCTTGGACTGTATACTTTATATCTGACTTTCTTCAGGAGTGTTTGATTCTGGATTGTTTTACTGATGTTTAATGTGCTGTAAACGGCTTTGAGATTTTTCTTAAAAATATAAGGCGGTATAGAAGTGAAATAAATAATAATAATAATAATAATAAATGAGGAACATTGGAAGACGGAGGGCAAAGAAAAGAAAGTGCTGCTTTATGCAGTGCAGAGTTAAACCTGGTACACTCCAGTGCTTAGGGCGAGGAGATGGCTCAAATGGGAGCGGAGGAAAAACCTGATTGGTGAGGGCTCATCCTGGACACACTTCCTAGTGGCAGTGAAATTTATTTCCTAGATCTGTTTCAACCGGGGTTTAGGCCCAGTTTTGAACACATATGTATCTGGGCCCCAGATCAAAGACCAAAGGACCCCACCAAAGTAGTATGCCTTGAGAGCGTTGCAGATTTCAAGTGCTAGGAAACGTGACCGAAGCAGGAAAGAAATGTGCACTGGAGTGGGAGTGGGAGGGAGAGCAGCTCTTGAGGACCCCAGGGTTAGCACCCCCAGTCCACCCCATTGTCCAAATTACACTCGGTACAAGTGAAGAGGGCAACCAAAATGGTCAAAGGCCTGGAAACGATGCCTTATGAGGAACGGCTTAGGGAGCTGGGTATGTTTAGCCTGGAGAAGAGAAGGTTAAGGGGTGATATGATAACCATGTTCAAATATATAAAAGGATGTCATATAGAGGAGGGAGAAAGGTTGTTTTCTGCTGCTCCAGAGAAGCGGACACGGAGCAACGGATTCAAACTACAAGAAAGAAAATTCCACCTAAACATTAGGAAGAACTTCCTGACAGTAAGAGCTGTTCGGCAGTGGAATTTGCTGCCAAGGAGTGTGGTGGAGTCTCCTTCTTTGGAGGTCTTTAAGCAGAGGCTTGACAGCCATCTGTCAGGAATGCTTTGATGGTGTTTCCTGCTTGGCAGGGGGTTGGACTGGATGGCCCTTGTGGTCTCTTCCAACTCTATGATTCTATGATTCTATGACTCTTCAGTCACAGTTCTAACTTCATACGTTCACTGAAAACACTGAAAGGCAAAAGCAACCAGGCTGATTCATCTCACAGAAATCCCTTCAACTCCCTGCACATCTTGCATGATCACATTCTTCCTGGCAGGTCTAGAGCAGGCATCCCCAAACTCAGCCCTCCAGATGTTTTGGGACTACAATTCATATCATCCCTGACCACAGTGGCGTAGTAACAGGGGGGCGGAGGGCGCAGGCTGGGTGGGGGCAGCAGGCTGGACAGGGCTGACAACGTTCAACGGCCGTGGCCACCGCCACGCAACACAGCCACTGCCATGGAGTAGAAGCCCCGATGCAATCGAGACTGCCTCACTCTGCGGCTTGCTCGCAGGGTATGCTGCATCACAGCATTGCATGCCTCCTGTGCATGCATGCGTGCGACGAACACCCCGGCCCCCGGCGGGGTACTTTCGGGTTTTCCGCCCCAGGCAGCCAGGTGGCTAGCTACGCCGCTGCCTAACCACTGGTCCTGTTAGCTAGGAATGATGAGATTTGTAGTCCCAAAACACCTGGAGGGCCGGGTTTGGGGATGGCTGGACTAGAGGTTTACTTCTCCTCCTTCCTTTTTCGGTAAAGAAAGTCCAGAGTCTGCTGTGGTGCAGTCCAGTCCTGGTTCGTAGCAAGACTCAGGCATGCTTAATTCAGGGAACATTTTTATTCTCCTGACCGTGTATCTATTTTATAATGGAACAATCTATTTGATTTGTAGAAGTTGCTAGCTCCTGTTGGTAGCAGACCAAGGGATTCCTTCTGATCTCTTGGAGGCTTCCTGAGAGCCCAGATGGATGAGCAAGACTCAGCTGGCCCTGAAGCAGGAAGAGGCCATGCCGTCAAAACTGGGAGCAGTGGAGGATTCTGGGAAAACTCTGTGCAGAAGATCTTGGGTGAGGAGGACATTCTCTGCTCAGATTCACAGAGCCAGCAATTCAGGCAGTTCTGCTACCAGGAGGCCAAAGGACCCCGAGAAGTTTGCAGCCGACTCCACCACCTTTACTGTCAGTGGCTGAAGCCAGAAAGGCACACGAAAGCTGAGATGCTGGACCTGGTGGTCTTGGAGCAGTTCCTGACTGTCCTTCCACCGGAGATGGAGATCTGGGTGAGGGAATGTGGAGCGGAGACCAGTTCCCAGGCGGTGGCCCTGGCCGAAGGATTCCTCCTGAGTCAGGAAATGGAGAGACAGCAGGCAGAGCAGCAGGTGAGAGAGACTTTCCTCTGGATGCTCCCAAAGGGGTCTGAACAGGAAAGGGCTTCAGTCAGAGGGCCAATCTCAATGGGCCTTCAAAGAACTGAACATCCATTTTTGGAAAGCATTAAGTGGATGGTATTAGATACCCCTAAAGCTCTTCCCTCATCCATTCCTTTTCCAATCCTTCTTCCCGGTCTCTGTTTTGAATCTTTGTTGCTCTTTCAGGGAAAGGATCTGTTTGCAGAAAGGAGCCAAGATTCCTCTGAGGCAGAGAAGTGTCTGCTGAACACAAGAGAGATGACACTGGGTAAGGAGGAAGGAGTTTCTTCTCTGTTTGGTCACATTCTGTTTGTTTTGGAACTAATCCGTAGGTTCTTTTAATCATTTGGGGCCAAGAGCCCAAAGGAGGGGAGATGTATTTTTGCACAACTAAAATATGAAATGGGTACAAACATCAACATTCACTCAGCAGGTGAGGCTTTTAGAAAGGCTCTTCTGTATTTAGTATTGCGCTGCTTAAACCTCTGAGAAACAGGCACTAATACTTCCCGCTTCCCTTTTTGTCTTGCAGCTGACAGAAGGACAATGGCAAGACCTCCTCATCTATCTTTTCCTGGTGGAGGGGAAGCAGTGGCTGTGGAAACAATTCAGGGAGGAGGAAGGAGCATTGGGGGAAGGAGGCTGAGGGAGGGGGCAGGCAGGCTGCCCTTGGGCTTGAATGAATCCCTCTCCTCATCTTTGTTCCGGTCAAACTTGCCCTTAATAAAGGCTTAAAATGCAATTCCAGAAGGTTAATAAACAACCATCTCACCTTAACTGGCCTTCTGAATATTGCTATTATCATTTATCTGTAGTTGTAGTTTTATTTATCGATTTTTCATTTAATGTTAAAATAGGCTTCTATCCATAAAAATCAGGGGCCAGGATTCCCCTAATGAGCCTCATCAGTTGCACTTTCCCCTTCCTTCCCCTCCTGTGACCCCCTGCACCCCCTTGAAGTTGGCCGTGGGGCATTGGGAAGGTTTCCCCCTCCAGAACAGCAGACGGGGAGAAGAAAGAGGGGGTCCTTCCATCTGGGAAACAGGAACGCTTGCACAGACAGACTGATTTGAAGAACGCCATGTGGATCTCCACCCATTTACACACAGATTAATACCCATTAAAAGACACAAAAGACGTGTAAAAGAAGCATCCATAATTAAAATGTACAACTATACAATCCCATTAAAAGAACACAGCAATTAACAGGCAGAAAACAACAGAGCAATTTGTGTTAGATAATGTTTTTTAAGAAGAAGACTTTCCCCTTTTTCTTTTAGGGTCCGGTGTGCTTTGAAGATATAGCTGTTCATTTCGCACACGAGGAGTGGGCGTTGCTGGATCCTGACCAGAGAGCTCTACATAAGGAAGTCATGGGAGAGAATCGTGGGATCCTGGACGCTCTCGGTAAGGCTCCCTGTTGGATCATGATATCTGTTTTGAACCGGAAGTATTTTGATGAAGCTAAACAACAACACCCACAGCACCTGGGGTTCTGACAGCCTCACAGTGAACTGTGAATGGAGAGTTATCTACTGTTTTATCTCTGAATATTCTTCCTCCAGTTTTGCCTTTTTAAACCATGATCTGGCTGGTCTGAACTGCCCAGGCCTTTTTAAATGTAGGCTTCAGAGTGGTTAGTTTCTGTTATGTTTTCATGTCTTTCCTTCTGTCTGTCTGTTCTTAGTAGACCAAAGAGACTTCTGACATGGGGGTGAATTGGATTCCATTATTAGATCAAACAAAATCCATCAAAGAAAAGAGCCAGGGTTTTTTGAATCTCGGGTTCCCATAAATATGTCTGTTAATGCTTGTCAAAAAAGTTTATGAAGCCTGTAGTAAGACTTTTACTAAGTTGCCATTGTTTATTAATCTATGGCCTGTAAAAGTGTGGGGGAGAGGAATGTTATTATGATGACAATTTTATTAGGCAGCCTATTTACTATGCTTTTATAATTGACAAAGGGAAATAAATAAATACTTGGAGCTCCATCCCTTCCTGGTGTTCTAATGTCTTTCTCTTTTTGATACAGCTAGTGATGAATTGGAAATTAACAAGGGAGGCCATGACAAAATCCACACAATGGAGAAGCCATATAAATATATGGAGCGTGGAGAGAGCTTCAGTCAGAGTTTCCATTCCACTTCCCATCAAAGAATTAAGAGCGGGAAGAAACCAAATCAGTGCTTGGAATGTGGAAAGAGCTTCAATTCCGAATGGAGTCTCACTTGCCATCAAAGAATCCACACTGGGGAGAAACCATTTCAATGCCAAGAGTGTGGAAAGAGCTTCAGGCAGGAGGAAAGTCTCACTTCCCATCAAAGAATTCATACATTGGAGAAACCCTATCAGTGCTTGGAATGTGGAACAAGCTTCACCTGGAAGGAAAGTCTCACTTCCCATCAAAGAATTCACACAGAGGAGAAACCCTATCAGTGCTTGGAATGTGGAAAGAGCTTCAGTCTCAGGCACCATCTCACTTCCCATCAAAGAATTCACACAGCGGAGAAACCCTATCAGTGCTTGGAATGTGGAAAGAGTTTCAGTCAGAGCACCAATCTCACTTCCCATCAAAGAATTCATACAGGGGAGAAACCCTATCAGTGCTTGGAATGTGGAAAGAGCTTTAGTCACAAGCACCATCTGACTTCCCATCAAAGAATTCATACAGGAGAGAAACCCTATCAGTGTTTGGAATGTGGAAAGAGCTTCAGTCTCAGGAATAGTCTCACTTCCCATCAAAGAATTCATACAGGGGAGAAACCCTATCAGTGTCTGGAATGTGGAAAGAGCTTCAGTCTCAGCCACAATCTCACTTCCCATCAAAGAATTCATACAGAGGAGAAACCCTATCAGTGTCTGGAATGTGGAAAGAGCTTCAGTCTCAGGCACAATCTCACTTCCCATCAAAGAATTCATACAGGGGAGAAACCATATGAGTGCTTGGAATGTGGAAAGAGCTTTACTACAAGTGTAAGCTTACGTCGCCATCAAAGTAGTCATCGTGGGGAGAAACCCTTTCAGTGCCAAGAGTGTGGAAAGTGCTTCAGTCAAAAGGGAAGTCTCACTGCTCATCAAAGGCTTCATACAGGGGAGAAGCCCTATCAGTGCACGGAATGTGGAAAGAGCTTTTACCAGAGCTGCAATCTCACTTCCCATCAAAAGTCTCACAGGAACGGGACACTGTTCTTTTGTTGATGCAGCCTAGAATAGCATTGCTCTCTTTTTTGCTGCTGCTGCATCCCTCTGTTCACGCATGTAAAGCTGGCAGTCCACTAAGACCCCTAGATCATTTCCCCATGTGCTATTGGCAAGGCGGGTGTCTCCCATCATATATTTATGCAGCTGTTTATTCCTGCCTAAGTGTGGAACCTGACATTTGTCCCTATTGAAATTCATTTTGTTGGTTTGTGCCCAATTCTCCAATTCTGTGTTCTCTGGCATTAGCTACCCTTCCCAGTTTGGTGCCATCTGCAAATTGGATGAGCATCTGCTCAGTTCCTTCATCTAAGTCGTTTATAAAGATGTTGAACAACAACGGGCCCGGGACAGATCCCTGCGGCCTCCCACTTGTCACTATTTTCCAGGATGACGAGGAACCATTCATGAGTTCTCTTTGGGTTCAGTCAGTCAACCAGCTACAAATCCACCTAACAGTTCCCTCGTTCAGCCCACATTTTACCAGCTTCCTCATGAGAATATCATGGGGGACTTAGTCAAAAGCCTTACTGAAATCAAGTTACACTACTTCCACAGCATTCCCCTGATCAACCAACTTGTTGCTCCATCAAAAAAAGAAATTATATTGGTCTGGCATGACTTATTTCTGAGAAACCCATGCTGGGTTTTAGTAATCTAATTGCTCCCAGACTGACTTCTGAATTATACTTACAGGTAGGTAGCCGTGTTGGTCTGAGTCGAAGCAAAATAAAAAAATTCCTTCAGTAGCACCTTAAAGACCAACTAAGTTTTTATTTTGGTATGAGCTTTTGTGTGCATACACACTTCTTCAGATACCATATAATTCTTCTGAATTATATGTTCTAGGACTTTTCCTGGTATTGATGTCATCCTCACCGGTCAGTAGTCACCTGGGTCTCCCCCCCTTTTTTTTTAAAGGTGGGGACATTTGCCCGCTTCCAGGCTGCAGGGATCTCATCTATTCTCCAAGAATTCTAAAAGATGATAGAAAGAGGCTCTGAGTTTACATCTGCAAGCTCCTTTAATACCCTTGGATGCAGCTCATCAGGCCCTGGAGATCTGAATCCATTTATAGTAGCCTGGTGTTCCCTTACTACCTCTTTTCCTATCTTCAGCTGCAGCTCCCTCTTTGCATCATTGATTCTGTTATCATTAGGTTGGGCACGGCTTTCTTTTGGGGAAAGACGGACGCAAAGTAGGTGCTGAGTGGTCTCCATCTTCTTTCTCTGTCACCCAGCAGCATTTCTCTGTCTTTTCCACACAGAGGACATACCACTTGCTTGTTCTTCCTCTTGCTTTGAACATAGCTGAATAAAACTTTTTAAATTATTTTCAATCTCTCTTCCAAGCCTGAGCTCATTCAGAGCTTTGGCCTGCCTAGACCTCCCTGCACCTGTTGGCTACTCATGGATACTCCTCCTTTGTGATTTCCCCTTTCTTCCATAGCAGTGAGACTCTACCAGTGCCATATCAGATAAACCCTATCAGTGCTTGGAATGTGGAAGGAGCTTCACCTGGAAGGAAAGTCTCACTTCCCATCAATTACTTTATACAGTGGACAAACCATATCAGCGCTTGGAAAGTGCAAAGTGCTTCAGTAAGAACAACCTCGCAGCCCTTCAAAGAAAGCGTAGCAGTGCTTGGAATGTGGAAAGGGCTTCAGTCAGAGGGCCAATCTCAATGGCCCTTCAAAGAACTCACGGCAGGCAGGGAGAAACCATATCAATGACTGTGTGTGAGTTTAATTTGAGGACACTTTATGAATATGCAGGTGAGGACTGCAACACTCATTTGGCAACCCAGCAAAAGATTGACATTGTCTGTCAAAACCATGGCGTGAATACACCCTCAGTGCCCAATATCTCTTCATAGCCAGATCTGCGGGGTGCAGTCATTGGGCAAGGGGTTGAATACCTGCTTCATGTCACGCCTGCAATTTGACAAGCAATTCATGTACTTCAGGAGCCTCCAATTTACTAATCCGCGGTGCTCCTGATGGCCACTGCCATCCTCGGCACATCCAGGATGGTGGTCGTGTCCCCTTGAAGCTCTTTCAGATTTCTGCTCCACACACAGAACATCTTCCAGAAAAATATAACTCATACAAACTCATATTTATGCTTTTCAGTTAATTTATGATTCGTATATGATTTATATATGATTTATTACATATTTTCTGTGTGTATGTGTGGGTCGTTTTGGATTTTTCTTGCCCTAAATGATTTAATTATGATTTAATTATGATCTGCAATTGTTATGATTTATATATGATTTTATATATGTATTTATATATGTAATTGGGTTTAGGGCTTGGGTGTGTTTTTTGTTGTTGATTATTGTCATTGTGTATTTTTTTTTTTTGTTTATTTGCCTGTCTGTGTTGGTCTCTGTGTGTGTAATTTTTTAATCAAATAAAATCTTTAATAATAATAATAATAATAATAATAATAATAATAATAATAATAATAATAATAAACAGAACATCTTCCAGAAAAACCACAAGTTTCAAGCTTCCCTCTGTGAGAAGGGTAAGTCTAGGATTCCCTTGCTGCTGTTCTCCTTTGATTATTCAAAGTACATTCTGAGTGGATGCAAGGAGCAAGGGATTGTATCCTGGATGAAGAAAGAGTTCTGTCTGCCGTACTTCAGAGGTGGTTGGGAGCAACGACAAGCAGTTCAGACCCCACTTTCCCAAGCCTGGTGGGAAAGGCCTGCAAGGCAAGGAGCAGGTCTCTCACGAGCAACCTCTTCAGTGGAGACAGAGTGTGAGAGTAGCGGTTGCTGACAAGTAGTAGAGAAACAGTGTTGTAAAAATTTGCGGAGCTACACGGTCCTAGGAATAAGTGGATCCTTGACCCAGGTAGAGTCCAGGTATGCTGGCAGGCAGACGAATTTAAGCGTCTCCTGCCCACCAAATAACAGAGACCAAACCAGGACGTACGAAGCAAGGCACTTTTATTTTCACTGTTGCAACAGGGTCCTTCCTCTCACGCAGAAGAACAAGGAAGGAACCCCAAACAAAGGTGTCTTGCCCTTAAAAAGAAATTTGAAATTGGTTTCAGCCCACCCCCCAGAAGCATCACCCATACATCACAGAAGGGGTGTAGCCCAAGACCCCCCCTCCCTAGATTCATCATAGGTACATCATGAAAGGGGAGGTCTGGTGGCAGTAATCTGAGCATCCTGCACCCTGCCCCCAAAACCTAATCAACAAAAAAGAGAGATATTTACATTTCCCTGTTTCCCAGCCAAGTTAATCACACCCTTTTGTCTGGCACCCAGGTATCAGGATGCCAGGGATTATCACTTTAATTCCTGAGACAATGAGAGGGTTCCCCCCACCCCCCTTCTTCCTTGCAGAGGAACACCTGGTCAGAGAGAGTCAAAATGGTGTCAGAAAGGCCTGTCTTCCTGTGCTGCTTCAGACATGTTTCTGTACATTCATGTACATGTTTTATGAACAATTATTATTATATATATATATATATGACCTTAAATTTCTTATAACAACAGCATTATAACACCCATTGTAATCAGGTGACAAAAGTTTATGTACCCAACATTATCTTGAAACTCTTGTGTGTTTGTTTTAATAAATCCGTTGCATTCCACCACACATCTCCTCCTTTGCTAAGTTAGGGGTGAAGGGTTCAGATAAGAGTTCCCTAAGGTGGCAGCGGGAATAAAGCGGTGGTCTGATGAAAGACCCAGTCAAGACCCAGCTCATAGCTGTGCATCTTGAATCAAATGGGGAGGGGGCACAGGAGTGGGTGGGCCATGCCAGAGCACCTAGGAGCAAAGGCAGTGCAATGTGTGGGGCTTGTTGTTGACTCCTGCTTTCAAGAGAGAAACCACAGAGGGAGATGTTTGCTCCACTTTGCAAGGGTTCAAAGGGTAATAAACAAAATCTGCCCTTCTTCCCTTATGGGGTATACAAGAGCCCTTGTAGAGACCTTTGGAGGTTCTCCATCGGTAGGAGAAAATAACAGAGGCCAACCAGAGAATATTGAGAAGCAAAGCAGCTAGTAAGCTTGATCTTTCTTGACTGTTGCAACAGGGTGTTCTCCCTCTCACACAGGAGAAAAGAGGAGGACCCAGAACAAAGGTGTGCCTGCCCGTATATAGACATTTGACATTCCCCACTCCAGTCCCGGGCCACCCCCAGAAGCATCATACATACATCACAGAAGGGGTGTAGCCCAAGACCACCACCTCCAGACACGTAACACCTACCTCACAGAAGAGGCGGTCTATAACAGAAATCGGAGTGCCTTGTTTACCTCCTGTCTAGCAAGTTACCTGTTAATGGCCATTTGATTGGATTACCTGGGGATGGAGAGCCTGGCCAGTCTTTTGTAATGATAAATACTTAGTCGAAACAAACAAAAAAATTCTTTCTAGTAGCACCTTAGAGACCAACAAAGTTTGTCATAAGGTAAAGGTAAAGGGACCCCTGACCATTAGGTCCAGTCGTGACCGACTCTGGGGTTGCGCGCTCATCTCGCATTATTGGCCGAGGGAGCCGGCGTATAGCTTCCAGGTCATGTGGCCAGCATGACAAAGCCGCTTCTGGCAAACCAGAGCAGCACATGGAAACACCGTTTACCTTCCCGCTTGGAGCAGTACCTATTTATCTACTTGCATTTTTTACGTGCTTTCGAACTGCTAGGTTGGCAGGAGCTGGGACCAAGCAACGGGAGCTCACCCTGTCACAGGGATTCGAACCGCCGACCTTCTGATCAGCAAGCCCTAGGCTCAGTGGTTTAACCACAGCGCCACCTGGGTCATAGGTATGAGCTTTTGTGCATCTGAAGAAGATGTGAAGGCGAACCATAGGATGCTGCTGTTTGTGCCCACCCTGTGGTTGACCTGGCTCCTTGACAGCTCCTTGACATTGGGTTCCCTCCCGGCTGGTCTAACTGGACCTGCCAGTAGCTGAACCCAGGAGCTCCAGCATGAAAATGGCTGAGCTGTCATGGAGCTTCAGCCCCGCCCCCCATCGCAACCCCAGCTATTGTCCTTCCACACGTCTGCAATCACACGGTGCAGGAATGGGTTTTGGCATCCGGCCCCAAAACCTGAGCCCAAGAATTGCAGCAGCCGCTCTCCTGCTGCCGCCTGCAAGCAAGTGCTTCATTGATTTCCCAGTAAAATTAAGTGCACTTGATTAATGGAAGGTATAAACAAACCGAAGCTTTTGTTTTAACATTCTCTGCCTGCCCCAAGGGGCACGGGCATTTTCAGATCTCAAGAGCGCCTTCAAACCGTAAACACTGAAATGCCTTTCTCCAGCGTCATGGCAAGCCTTGTCGCCAGCCTTGTCGCGGTGAGTCGGGCAGGGCGAGGGCGAGGGCGGAGGCGATGCAGAGCAGCCCCCGACCAGCGAGGGCCTCTGGGGGTAGAGAGGCGCTCTGCACATGGTCAGAGGCCGCCTTCAGGCTGGGAACCAGGGCGGGCCCTTGCCACATTATTGGGGCTGGAGGGGCGGAGATGTTTCCCTTTATTTATTTAGAAATCCATTTAGAAATGGAGGTGCGTGCCCTCTAAGTCCCATAGAGCCTTACTTTCTGGTGGCATTTTTTTACTCCCAGTTAGGAGGAGCCTGTGTGACTGCCAGCAGGGAGGGAAAGGCAAGCTGCGTAATAAATTGGGGACAATGAGATCCAGGGGATATTGGGAGCCAGTAGTGGTGGCAGGACATATACAAGTAAATGAGACAGATCTCTGGGCTCCAGAAAGCAGAGAGGAGCTGACACTAGATCCTAGGGACAGAGAACAGTGTCTAAACGGAGTTCATAACTCAATTATAATTGTTGTGTATACATATCATTCTGCTATGCTTTACTACAAGTTGCAAATCAGGAAGCCAGAAACACACAAAGCTTGAATAAAGGAATTTAAATCAGCTAAAGGACACAATTAAATCTCTCTCTTTTTTAAAAGCAACAGATAAGATTCTTCATGGGAAGTCAAGGACATTATAATGATTTATTTAGTTTACTAGGCCCAGAAAAATGATATTTGGGCACTGCCAAGCCAATATGCTTCGAGAACAGTGTTCTCGAAGCTACCAACATGAGTTTGACCAAACTGCGGGAGGCAGTGGAAGACAGGAGTGCCTGGCGTGCTCTGGTCCATGGGGTCATGAAGAGTAGGACACAACTAAACGACTAAACAACAACAACAACAAAGCCAATATGCTATTTGTGTTTACAAATTGTGTGACTTAAGGCATGTCTGGATGGCAGTAACAGCTGGGCTTTGATCATTTCTGCCTGTATTTAGTAAAATCTGGCATTTAGCATTTATTCTCAGGAGCTGTACATTGTTTCGGATTTAGCATGCACTTGAAATTTAGCAGGGATGGATATACAGTACAGATCTTGATCTATCCAGCTTCATTTCTAGTTTATTACAACGGCCTGTTTTTAACCTTACTTATGTAATATGTGAGATGGGAAATGTTCCGCTATTACAGTTCTGGTTGAGTAGTTGCTGTGAATATAAATGGCAAATTTAAGAAACTATATATGAGCTTTTATTTGGAATCAGGTAGTGGAGAAGGGATATGATCTTTTCCTTATGCAAAGAGACTTAGTTCTGATGCATACATATTCAGGAAGCAGAAGACTGGCAAGAAATAGGATTTTTTTAAAAATAATAATAATGTTGTTTTATCTTCCATGTGGAAGTTTTGTCCACTGGGAATGACGGAGATAATCTTACTGAACTCTCATCAAATAATGATGCACATTTCAAATCCTATCCTTGTTTCTTTATAAAATAGAGCTACAGTAGGCAGGATGAGTATCGTAATCTAACTCCAAACCATAGCTGCCAAGTTCTCCCTTTTTTAAAGGGAAATTCCCTTATGCTGAATAGGCTTCCTCGCAAGAAAAGGGGAAACTTGGCAGCTATGCTCCAAACAGGTGGAGCATGTGGATTTTGTTACTGTGTAGTAATTCTGGCAAAGAGAAGTGTTCAGAATCTGTGCTCATCTTAGGGCATGATGAGAGCCTGTTGGATCACACCAATGGCTCACCTAATCTAGTGTTGTGTATTCTCACAGTGCCCCCCCCCAGATGCCCATGAGAAACCTACAATTAGGACCTGAGCCCAACAGCACTCTTTACCCTGTGGTTTTTGGCAACTAGTATGCAGAAGCATCCTGCCTCCAACCAGGGAGGACAGAACACAGCCATCAGGTTTGGTAGCCACTGATTCCCTTATTTTCCATGAATTTGCTGGTCTTCTTTTAAAGGTGTCTGAATCGGTGGCCGCCACCACCTCTTGTATGAGCAATTTCCATCCTCTGTGAATTCGTCCAATCTAGATATTACGTGCTGCTTTCTGCCATTTTGTTTACAGTGATCTACTAGACCAGGGTGGGGAGCCTCAGGCATGGAGACAAAAGGCAGCCAACTCCTAGGGGCTAAGGCAGTTTCGGCCCACCGAATGCATTTTTGGAGGAGGCCGCCCCCCTCAGTTTTCAGAGGGCATTCGGCTCTGCCCCTGGCATGGATGTCAGGGTGTCTCACAACGGCATGTTGGGTACCCCCAACCCTCTGGCGAAGCTGGCACCTTTGCCCCCGAGGCCTCTCCTTCAGCTGTTGTGAGTCTCCTTAGGCTGCACCCCTCTCCCTAGGCTCCATCCCCCCACAGACCCTGACCTGCATTCTCCTCAATTGCTCTCCCCATGGCTGGAATGTGTCCTTGGATTTCCATAATATGCATTGCCAATTTGGATGGCTGCGGATGGAGAGATGTACAGTCATACGACATACCTCGGTTTAAGTACGCCCCGGTTTGAGTATTTTCAGTTTAAGTACTCCGCGGACCCATCTGGAACGGATTAATCCACTTTCAGTTACTTTCCATGGGAAAGTATGCTTCAGTTTAAGTACAGACTTCCGGAACCAACTGTGTTTGTAAACCGAAGTACCACTGTATGTGCATGTAGACTTTTGCATGGCTGGAATGTCCTCTGCTGTACCAAGGTGAGATTCACATCCATTGCTCTGCCTCCTTTTGCCTCTGGCTCTGCTCCCCACTGACACATGGCTGCTAGAAGGTTGCCCATGAAGAACATGGTCCTTAGGCTGAGAAATGCCTGGCGTAGGCTGACCTTGGTACATTTCCGTATTGGTGTCCAGGCTCAATTTAGCACATTCCTAAGTTGGTTTAATCAGAAGGAACTTCAATAGATTCTCTATCTAGTTGGTGTGTTTAGCACTGAAGCCTCCTCTTATCAGAGTTTCCAGCACAAGATTATTGGTAATGACGGGTCACCTGAACAGAAACACTTTTGGTGTGACTCTCCTTTCCTTTCAGTCCATGGTTACAGAAGAGTGCAGGGCGTGTCGTGAGGTGTGCTGTGATCATGCAAGCCAGCAGTTAACTGTCTGAGGATCTCTTGCAGCACACAGAGATTCCTTGGAAGACAGAAAAATGTGGGAAAGGTTTTTTGAAATTTAGGAAGTTTTAAAAACACCACACGGATTTTTTTCCCCTATTGCGATTGAGTTATTATTTTTCTCTTTTTATGAACTTCTACATCCTAAATATGTTGCTTGGAAATAGATGCCCAGGCAGTTGCTTTGAATAATGAATGGCATATTTCAAAGACTTTCTCTCTCTCTCTCTCTCTCTCTCTCTCTCTCTCTCTCTCTCTCTCTCTCTCTCTCTGTGTGTGTGTGTGTGTGTGTGTGTGTGAGAGAGAGAGAGAGAGAGAGAGAGAGAGGCTTTTAAGTGATGTAATGCAGATTGTTACTTGTGTTAATTGATTGCAATGGGTCTACACTTAGTTGGATGCAATGTTAATGTTGCTGGGCCTGAGAGCAAGCATGGCCACCCCCACCCCCCACCCTAAAGCAGCCCAACGAGGGCTGAGCCTTAAGGAAGCATGGCCTCACTCAAATCTGCTTCCATTATCTAAAACTCAACACAGAGCACACACTCCATGGGGATGGGAGGCTAACTATAGAAGGGGACTTGGTACTCGTTGTTCTCTCCATTCCCTGGTCTTTTCCTTGTAATAACTACCTGAACACAGGACTTAATGTGCTGTCTTCATACTATACGCTGCTCTGCTCATGATTTGCATCATTGGCTTTTGGCAGCCTGGTTGCACAAGTATAAATTCTTCTTCTTCTTCTTCTTCTTCTTCTTCTTCTTCTTCTTCTTCTTCTTCTTCTTCTTCTTCTTCTTCTTCTTCTTCTTCTATCACTCGTAGCCGAGTAAGATTGTCTTCCATAAACATGGTTTTAACAATGAGTCCATAAGTGACTGGGAAGAGTAAAAAGGTATCCACTAAAGAGGATTGGCAATTAAAATTGATCTCATATTATAACCTGGCAACAAAAGAAGCAGAAATCAAAGGGATAAAGGAGGGGGGAAAGAATAAAGATTGGGGGAAATTCAACGGTTATATAACAAATTTTGTAGAGAATGCTGACCTCTCAAATGATTTATGAAGGCCCATAAGAATGAATATCAAAATGTATAGTCGGAAATTAGGTATACATATGAGAGAAAAAAAGGGGGGAAGGCGCAATATGAGAATGGCTAGAAGCACTAAAGGGTGGGTGGAGACTGGGGTGGTGGAGGGGAGCTTATAAATTTGTATTTTAGTTAATTTGTGTTCATTTTTGAATATTTTGCTTTAATGTTTTATTGTTTTATTATTATTTTTTGTTTTTTGTTTTTATTAGAATTAAAAAGGTAAAGGGACCCCTGACCATTAGGTCCAGTCGTGACCGACTCTAGGGTTGCGCGCTCATCTCGCATTATTGGCCGAGGGAGCCGGCGTATAGCTTCCAGGTCATGTGGCCAGCATGACAAAGCCGCTTCTGGCAAACCAGAGCAGCACATGGAAACACCGTTTACCTTCCCGCTTGGAGCAGTACCTATTTATCTACTTGCACTTTGATGTGCTTTCGAAGTGCTAGGTTGGCAGGAGCTGGGACCAAGCAACGGGAGCTCACCCCGTCACAGGGATTCGAACCGCTGACCTTCTGATCAGCAAGCCCTAGGCTCAGTGGTTTAACCACAGCACCACCTGGGTCCCTCTATTATTAGAATTATTGTATAGTAATTTTTGGATTTTTTTGGATTCATAATTTTTGTAAAGTTTTTTGTGAAAATCAATAAAATTTATTTATCATTAAAAAAGAAGAAAAAGCCATTGCCTCTTCTCCAAGCCCGCTCTCCTCCTCCCCTCCTCATCACCGGATCCCCTAGAATAGGGGATGCTGGCAGGAAATACGAACTTCACCAGGCAATTTGCACGTGGGCAAAGAAGCCGTCGGGGGTTTCCGCCAGGCAGGTAGGGAAACCCCTTCCCCGCTCTGCCCATGTCTGGGCACCAGAAATCAGGCAGCGCCGGCACCAGAAGTTGCTTCTAAGCGTCAACAAAAAATGTACTGAAGATGTACGAAAGGCCTGCAAGACTTTGGAGCAGTCATTGACACACAATGAAAACAAAGATATTAATGCTGAATATCTGTGCTGTGAACTTCAAGCAGTTGCTCGAAGGCTTCCAGAGTCTATGCCACCACAAAAAGTACTTCTCTTCATACTACAACACAAAATCCAGAATAGTGTGGCTAATGTTTTTGTTTCTCTTAACAAAATTTGCAAAGGAAAAGGCACGTAAAATAAGATTTTGATTTGCTTGAAACTGAAACATTAAAGAGACTTACATTTCAGCATCACGTTTAACATTTTTCAAAGTGATTTCAGTGCTAAAACTGTGTTCTGTTTGAGAAAATAAATCAGAAATTGTTTTATGACTTGTTTTCACAATTTTTAAAAAATAAATTAACAATTTCAAATTCTGTGCTTTTCATTCTTCTTATAATACATCTGTGTTTGAAATATGATTGGCCGGGGGGGGGGGGTGCCAGAAGGTGATCTCGCCTAGGGCGCAAAAAACCCTAGCACCGGCCCTGGCTGACCCCTGCTCCAAGGAGACACCAGCCAGGCCCCAGAGGTGAGGGGAGAGACTTCGTCAGGCAAGGCCTCCTTCCACCTACCTTGCTCCACCCTCCAGTCTCTGCTTCTCAATTTGTATTGTATTATTTTATGTTCTGTGGCTTGCCATTGTTCTATTGATTATAGTTTAGAAATTATTGTAACTGTTGAGTGGATTTCTATTTAACTTTTATATGTTGATATTATTGTTATTATTTTATACTATTCTAATGATCGCTGAATGTTATTTTTTTGATGTAGGTTGCTTATTTTAAAGTTTTGTTTTATTATCACATTTTTGTATCGCATTAGATTGTTTGTTATAAGATGTGCATTTTTTGTTTCTTCAGCTTGTAAACCACCTTGAATATTGTAAGATAGAAAGACGGTACATATACAAATTCAAAATGATGATGATGAAGACGCTTAAGGTGGTGGCCTCCTTGCGGAAGCTCAGCAGGTGGATGATGACAGCTTGCAAAGTGGCGTTCCAAATTTCAGAGAGGTTTTCCCTGCTCCTTTCCCTCCACCTCTCTTAGTCTAGAATGATCAGGCATCGCCAAACTGCGGCCCTCCAGATGTTTTGGCCTACAACTCCCATGATCCCTAGCTAACAGGACCAGTGGTCAGGGAAGATGGGAATGTCCAAAACATCTGGAGGGCCGAAATTTGGGGATGCCTGGTCTAGGATTCTAGGAAGGCGGTTCCTGCTCCTTGCACGGCTTTCCCCCACTGCAAGCTGGCCAAGGGAGGGAGCAGCTCAGAGGCTCCCCCCAAAACACAGCCTCTCCTCCGGGTGTGCGCAATGCACAGACCTGCTTTGGGGAGAGAAAGCGCAGAGGCAGAAGAGGGGAGAGCTTGGTGTCCTCGGCTTGCCAAGGGTTAAAAGGAGCCGAGCCGGATTACTAGAGAGGAGAGGAAATAAAGGAGGTGGCGCAGGTCCTCCGGAGCAAAAGCGCCTCCTTGCAAAGTCCGTCCCTGCAAAGGGAGGCTGGTGGTTTTTGTCCGTCTGCGGTGCAAGCGGTGCCTCCGTGGCGCATTCTGGGATCTGGTGAGTCTGGGGGATAACGGGGGAGGGGGTGTCCCAGGGCTGCAGGGGAACGATGCATGGGGGGGGGCTGTTCAGCTGAGGCAATGGGGGCCCCCCAAAGTCAGGAATCAGAGGGTCCTCCCCGCTTCCTCTCTGCAAAGATAGGGAGGGGGGCGAGTGTGCAGGAGGAGGGCTGCAACTATGTTCTTCCACAGTGGCAAGACGCTGCCATTTTGGGGAGAAAATAATGGAATGCAGATAAACCCATTTCAGATTTGTGAATCAGTCACCCTTGTCGGCAGGGTTGTAGCCAGGCGGAAACATTCGGGCATAAAACACACGCAAAACGACGACGACGACAATGGAAGCCTGACATTTGGCATCCATAAATAAGGAATGTTGGAAAATCGAGGGCAGACAAAAGAGGGAGCTGCTTCATGCGGCGCAGAGTTAAACCTAGGGAACGCCCTCCCACTGGAGAATGGGATGGGCACCAATCCAGACGCCTTTCCCAAGAGGAGGAGGGGGTGGCAGTTCTTCTGTGCGCTTTCCCCTCTGGTCCCAGAGTGAGCTTTTAAGCATCTTCCCCAGGATGGAGATTCTCTGCGTCCGCTGCTAGTTGCTGCTCCCAAAGTGATGGAGGAGGAGAGGGCGGTGGGAGACTCCTAACCTTAGGAGGGCCCTGCTCTGCCTCCACAGTCAGAGGCAAAGATGCTTCTGAACTTATGAGGAACGGCTTAGGGAGCTGGGTATGTTTAGCCTGGAGAAGAGAAGGTTAAGGGGTGATATGATAGCCATGTTCAAATATATAAAAGGATGTCATATAGAGGAGGGTGAAAGGTTGTTTTCTGCTGCTCCAGAGAAGCGGACACGGAGCAATGGATTCAAACTACAAGAAGATTCCACTAAACATTAGGAAGAACTTCCTGACAGTAAGAGCTGTTCGACAGTGGAATTTGCTACCAAGGACTGTGGTGGAGTCTCCTTCTTTGGAGGTCTTTAAGCAGAGGCTTGACAGGCATATGTCAAGAATGCTTTGATGGTGTTTCCTGCTTGGCAGGGGGTTGGACTGGATGGCCCTTGGGGTCTCTTCCAACTCTATGATTCTATGATTCTAACTCCAGTTGCTGGAAAACCACAGGCAGGGAGAAGGTTACTCTTGCGCTTGGATCCTGCTGGGGGGCTTCCCGGAAGAAGCCCTTGTAAGAAAAAGGAGGGGGAACTCAATAGGAAGTCCCATTGGCCTGATCCTGCAGGACTCTCTGAGGCTGAGTTCCTCCAGATGCAAGCCAACCCTCCGTTGTTGTTCTTCAGTTACTGTTAGAAGGAAAGCTTTCCATTCATCCTCCGCCAGGGGCCTTCTCCAGACTTTGACACATGTACACCTGTTCAGACATGCAGCCTCTCAGGTGTCCTGAGGATCTTTGGAGGCTGAACAGAAAGCCCTGCACAGAGACCACTGGAGGTCTCCTCATCCAAGGAATCCAAGGCAGCAGGAGAGGTACTGCTAGGAAGGAAAGGAACCTGAGATAGGGGTGGAAGAGGCAGTCCCTCCCCCCAATTGCTGTAGTTACTGGGAGACCCTCTCCCCACCACCTATAGTTCCCTGAATTCCCTGGCACAAAGGACAGGTTGTTAAAGGGCAATTGGGGAGCGGCTCCAAGGAGCTCTCAGCATCCTTAATAAACTACAGATCCCAGGATTATTAGGTAGGAGGGAAGAAGCCAATGCTCTCTAAAGTGGGATAATCCTGCTTTGCAGATACACTGTGTGTTGTCTTTTTCCTTCCTTTTTGGAATACTGGTTTATTCGGTTTTATAAACAAGGATCACAGGAGGAATAAAGGATACAAATAAATAGACCGAGTGTTCTCTTGTCATCTGTGCATCACACAAAAAGCACACAATATGTTTATGGGAATATCTACAACACCTGGATCATTATTAGTGTAATGAGTCATTGGTTCATGAATTGGTTTAATCAAAACCAGAAAAGAGGGAAACAGGAGAGAGCAGAGTTAACAGGTAACAGTCAACATTTCCTGGCTAAATGCCCAGTCAGGAGCCCTTGGAGTTAGTTGTGCTTTGGTCAAGTGTGAGGCTGAGTCATTTTTTTCTCTTAGGTAAAGGTAAAAGAACCCCTGATCATTAGGTCCAGTCGTTACCGACTCAGGGGTTGCGGCGCTCATCTCGCGTTATTGACTGAGGGAGCCGGCATACTGCTTCCAGGTCATGTGGCAAGCATGACAAAGCCGCTTCTGGCGAACGAGAGCAGCACACAGAAACGCCGTTTACCTTCCCTCTGCAGCGGTACCTATTTATCTACTTGCACTTTGATGTGCTTTCAAACTGCTAGGTTGGCAGGAGCTGGGACCGAGCAACGGGAGCTTACCCCGTCGTGGGGATTCGAACTGCCGACCTTCTGATCGGCAAGCCTTAGGCTCTGTGGTTTGACCCACAGCGCCACCTGTGTCCCTTCTCTCTCTCTCTCTCTCTCTCTCTCTCTTACGTTACCAATAAAACAATGTAAGGTGCAGATCAACCACACTGAGCCAAATGCTGACGGGGGGTGTTTCTGGAGGCAGACATCCTGGATTTAGAAGGTCATTACTTAAAATTCGGTTGGCCTGCATGTCTTTGGTATGGGAAGGCGAAAATTTATATGTAAACGTTTTATTAACTACTAGCTGGCCCGGCCACGCGTTGCTGTGGTTCTTTCCACTCTGTCCGGACACATGATTTATCCTGCCCCTCCTCCCTCCACCCCGGCTCATCCCTGTGTTTCGGTAGGATACCCTTCCCTCTGTTGTCCCTGGGGAGTGTTGGCCCCTCCCCCTGTATCTCCATACATTGGCCCCACCCTTCGAAAAGGAACTGTTCTATTTCCCAGTATGCACTTCTGTCTGAGGCCTCTGTTGTCCCTGGGGAGTCTTAGCCCCTACCCCCGGTATCTTCCTACATTGGCCCCAACCCTTGGAGAAGGAAATGTCAGTTTCTGGGTTCCATTTCCCAGTATTTACTTTTGTCTGAGCCCTCTGTTGTCCCCTCTCCCCTGTATCTCCATACATTGGCCCCTGCGCATGCATCGTGAACATTTCTATATATTTAGATTAAGGATCAGGGGTGATGATGTGCCCTGGGATGCAGAGAACTACTTTAAAAATCCTGAGGGGGGGGTCAAATAGCGAAGCCCCATAGCCCCGTAGCAACAGACAGGCCCAGACAGAAGGAGGGGGGGTCATATGGGGCACTTGGCGCGGACTTCCGAATCTAAAGGGGGCCTCGGTCAACATATTCACAATCAGTAAAATGGAAAAAGTAACAAAAGGGTTAAAAACAGGGCCCAAGAGAAGGCGCGTTCTGAAGCACCCAAGTTGTTCAGTTCCATAAAAAACCCAGGAAGTGGCAAGGGGAAGGTAGGGGGTTGTAAATGGGGTGGGGGGTGGCCACTGCAAATATCTGAGGACTTATACTGGGGAGAGAAAGTGCTTACAATCAGTTGTTTCTCCTAAAATAAGACATACCCATAAAATAAGCCATAGCAGGATTTTTAAGCATTTGCGCAATATAAGCCATACCCCGAAAATAAGACATAGTGATAGGCGAAGTTCTGGATGGTCCCAAGGAAGAGGCAAAAGTCAAAAGATTTTGGGAGATGATATATAACGAATTGAGAAAGATTTTTAAATATACTTTCCCCAAAAAACCGGAGGCATTCTTGTTAGGAATTATGGGAGGGGAGATTATGAAAGAAGATCAAGTATTGTTTATGTATGCGACAACCGCGGCTAGGACATTGTTGGCCCAAAAATGGAAACTTCAGGAATTACCAACGATTGATGAGTGGCAGATGAAAATGATAGACTATGCAGACTTAGCTAGACTGACTTGCAGGATCCGAGGCCAAGGAGAGACAAGGTTCCGAAAAGACTGGAGTAAATTTGTAGACTATATGGAGAAAAATTGTAGAAGTTTAAAAACACTTGCAGGATTGAAATAAATCCTACGAATTGACGGAAACAAGGACAATAAGGAACTGCATGGTAGGAGTTAATAAGAAAACCGCATGAAGGGAGGGAGTGAAGTCACAGCTCGGCAGAGCAAGACGAGATGGGTGATTTTAAGATGAATTGTATAAAAATTTTTGTTTTGTTTTGTTTGTTGATTGGAAAATTGAATAAAATTATTTATTTAAAAAAAAAGGAAGAGGCAAGGCTGGACGCGTAATAAAAAATAAGACATCCCCTGAAAATAAGCCAATGTGGGGTTATTTTAGGAATAATAAATATAACACGGTGCCTTATTTTTGGAGAAACACGGTAAAGCCTAGGTTAAAAGGGGCACGACTGCCCTTACTTAAAATGGCTGCCGGAGCCTCGCATGTGACACAACGCCCACTAAATTATAAAGCGAAAACCCCTCGCTGTGCCCCCAAGTGTGTGCTAGGAGAAATGATGAATGACTGCCTAATGCTGCCAGGCGTTTATTAATGCAGCCACTGGGAGAGCCTTTGGGCTTGGGGTGGAATTGCTGTTTTGGTGGTTGCAAGGCCTCCTGTTTTACAGGATCTCGTGGTGGAGGCGGGGTTTGTGGGTGGGGTGCGTTGTTGTGGCTAAACCCTGTGACTGCCCCCACATGTCCTGATCCATGATCTATTCAGTTTGTGCCCCCCCCCCATGACCGGCGTATCTCATGATGTTTTGAAGGATGGTATTTTTGTCTTGTGGATTTTTTGGGGGGTAGTGGTGCTAAATGGTAAAGTAAAAACCCCTTGCTGTGCCCCCAAGTGCGTTGCTGTGGGTTATCTCCCCCCCCCCCGGGCCTAGTGGGGGCCTGGCAGCAGGGGCCTACATAAAACAAAGGCCTAGTGGTATGATAATGGCTGCCTTGGTGGTTTCAGTTGCTTGGTTGATGATGTCATTTGGTTTGTGGGTGTGGCTTAGATTTCACAGGAAGGGAGGGGGTGTACTGGGGGAGGAATTCCACTTGAGGGCGCTGTTTGACTTGGTGGAAATCGAGGTCTGTACCTGCCCATGTGTGTGATTTGAGGGATTTTTGGCCCCAACAACGCTCGGGGAGTGGCCTGGATCATTGTGTCAAAATTTCAGGACGATCAGTCAAGCGGTTACGGATAAAAGTGTGGAACGCAGTTTCACGATTTTTACATTTATATATACCGGTATATAAGACTAGCTGGCCTAGCCATGCGTTACTGTGGTTCTTTCCTGTGATTCCCCCCACTCTGTCCGGACACATGATTTATCCTGCCCCCTCCTCCCCCCACCCCAGCTCATCCCTGTGACTGCCCCCACCCTGTCCTGACCCATGAGCTACCAGTATCAAGCCCCCTTTTCCCCCCACCCCCGCGGCACATCCATGTGACTGGCCCCACTCTGTCCCAACCCATGAGCTATTGAGTCCCCTTCTCCCCCCCACCCCTCCAGCACATCCCTGTGACTGGCCCCACCCTGTCCTGACTCATGAGCTATCGAGCCCCCTCCTCCCCACCCCTGTCTGAGCCCTCTGTTGTCTCCGGGGAGTGTTGGCCCCTACCCCCTATATCTCCATACATTGGCCCCTGTGCACACATCGTGAACATTTTTATATATTTAGATTATTATTTTTAAAAATAAGAACATGAGAAGCAGAAGTTATTATTGTTTAATTTTATTTTGGGGGTTGTCATTTATTTTGGTGGGTATTGTATGATTTGGGCGTTGTGTGTTTTGTGGTTGTTGTTTGTTTGTTTTTGGTTATCTGGATTTTCTAATTTTGGAGTAGGGGTTTTGAATGTAGGATGTGGTGTTGGTTGTTTTTTTAATGTGTTGTTTGTAATGTTTTTTAATGGTTTTTATTGTGGGTATAATTGAGGAGTATTTGGTGTTGAGGAAGGTGGGGAGAGGTATGTTTGGGCAAAGAGAAGCATCAGGGGTGATGATGCGCCCTGGGACCCAGAGAACTACTTTAAAAATCCTGACCGGGGGGTGGAGATCAAATAGCGAAGCCCCACAGCCCCATAGCAACAGAAGGTGCGTTCCGAAGTGCTCGAGCTGTTCGATTCCATAAAAAAACCCAGGAAGTGGCATGGGGAAGTAGGGAATTGTAAATCGGGGGGGGGGGGATTGGCCACTGGAAATATCCAAGGACTTAAACTGGGGAGAGAAAGTGCATGGTGGTTGTTTTTTTAAAAGACGCAGAGGCTTGCAATCAGTCATAGTAAAAGCCTAGGTTAAAAGGGGTACGACTGCCCTTACTTAAAATGGCTGCCGGAGCCTCGCATGTGACACAACGCCCGCTAAATTAAAAAGCAACCCCTCGCCGTGCCCCAAGTGTGTGTTAGGGGAAATGATGAACGACTGCCTAACGCTGCCAGGCGTTTATTAATGCAGCCGCCGGGAGAGGCTTTGGGCTTGGGCTTTAGGGGTGGAATGGCTGTTTTGGCGGTTGTTGGACGGTGGTTGATGACGTAACGATTTGGCCCCGCCCTCAGAGACCTGCCTTTCTATTGGATGCTGCTGGAGTCTTCAGAGCTTTTGTTGGTGATGTCTAATAGGGGCGTCACTTTTTTTGCATTTAATCATTATTTTGGGTGTGAAAGGTGTGGGAAATTTATGCCAGATCCCTCCCAGATGGGCATGGAACGTTTTGGCCAAAATTTTTACATTAAGGTTCAGCAGTTACAGAGAAAGGCTGTGACCTCTGCGCGCGCAATGCCTACATTTATATATATATATATATAAGATATTGTTAATATTGATTACCTGTGCTTGACCCTAAGTTCCCAGGACAGTATACACCAGGCATAGGCAAACTCGGCCCTCCAGATTTTTTGGGACTACAACTCCCATCATCCCTGACCACTGGTCCTGTTAGCTAGGGATCATGGGAATTATAGGCCAAAACATCTGGAGGGCCGAAGGTTGCCTATGCCTGATATACACAATATTAAGTGCAGTTTAGAATCATAGAGTTGGAAGAGACCACAAGGGCCATCGAGTCCAACCCCCTGCCAAGCAGGAAACACCATCAAAGCATTCCTGAAATATGGCTGTCAAGCCTCCGCTTAAAGATCTCCAAATAAGGAGACTCCACCACACTCCTTGGTAGCAAATTCCACTGCCGAACAGTTCTTACTGTCAGGAAGTTCTTCCTAATGTTGAGGTGGAATCTTCTTTCTTGAAGTTTGAATCCATTGCTCCGTGTCCGCTTCTCTGGAGCAGCAGAAAACAACCTTTCTCCCTCTTGCAATCACAGAAAGAAGATTACTCCTAATTAACTTGTTATTAAGTGGTGTCCTTTGACCCCGCCCACTTGGCCCTCAGGAAAACAACAACAACAACAACAACAATTTTATTATTTATACCCTGCCCATTTGGGGGTAGCCCACCTTATTACCATGTCTTTAGAGTGTTGCAGATTCCAAGTGCTAGATTTTTTATGTTAGATCCCTCCTTGATGGGCAAGGTACACTTTGTCCTAATTTGATGCCCCATTCGGTTCAGCGGTTACGTTGCAAGGCTGCTACATCCGCGCACGCAGTGGGAACATTTATATATAAATAGATATCCTTAGGAACAATCTGTATAGAGTTTAGGAGAAATATAAAAACCTGCTGAACAGGAAAACACCTTTATGGCTCTCTCCTATTGAGGCTATTACAATAAAGAGAGTTACTATGGAGAGACAATGGGCAACTTACAGGGAATTGCTGCACTTTACAGGGACACGGGTGACACTGTGGGTTAAACTCTTGCCGCAACCCCAGAGTCGGTCACGACTGGACCTAATGGTCAGGGGTCCCTTTACCTTTACCTTTACAGAAGGGGAACCTAAGCTCAAATCAATGGAAAGTGTAAAGAGCCATGAGACAGATTGACTACAACAGGGGTGTCAAACTCAAATTCATCGGGGGCCGCATCAGCAGTTTGGTCACCCTCAAAGGGCCGGTTGTATCTGTAGGACTATGTGTCCACTCTTTATTATCATAAATTATTGTCACTGCATTCAATTATTACTTTTTTGTAATAATGTAAGTACTGTAATAACTAGCTCTGAAAGCAGAAACATAGTCAGAATAATGGCAAGTAGATATTCAAATGTACAATTATTGTACAATTTATTGAAAAATGATTTTTGGTAACTGCACTGGGTGGTGGAGGCTTGCTAGGGTTTCATGCAGGAGCTTTGCAGAGCTACTCGTACCTGGAGATGCTGGGGTCCTTCTGCATGCAGGACAGATGTTCTGCCAGTGAGCCACCACCCTTCACCAAAGGGACTGGCTGAGGTTGACTCACTGAAGCTGCTCTCCTGGTTCCAGGGTTTAAGGGCCAGAAGTATAAAGCAGCATCCTATGTTTCTGAGGAGAGGGAGAGGGAGAGGGAGAGGGAGAGGGAGAGGGAGAGGGAGAGGGAGAGGGAGGGGAGGAAGGAAGGAAGGAAGGAAGGAAGGAAGGAAGGAAGGAAGGAAGAAAGAAAGAAAGAAAGAAAGAAAGAAAGAAAGAAAGAAAGAAAAGAGGGAGTGGGAGGGAGAGAGGAAGGAAAGAGGGGAGAGAAAGAAGAGTAGGAAATAAGGAAGAGAATAAAGAAGGAAAGAAAAAGAAAGAGGGAGAGAAGACGGAAAGGGAGAAAGAAGGAAGGAAGTAGAGGGAAAGAAAGAATAAGAATGAGGGAGAGGAAGAAAGTTGGGAAGGACGGAAGGAAGGAAGGAAGGAAGGAAGGAAGGAAGGAAGGAAGGAAGGAAGGAAGGAAGGAAGAAAGAAAGAAAGAAAAGAGGGAGCAGGAGGGAGAGAGGAAGGAAAGAGGTGAGAGAAAGAAGAGTAGGAAAGAAGGAATAAAGAAGGAAAGAAAAAGAAAGAGGGAGAGAAGACAGAGATAAAGAAGGAAGGAAGGAGAGGGAAAGAAAGAATAAGAACGAGAGAGAGGAAGGAAGAAAGGGAAGGGGGGGTCGCCGCCTTGATTCAGCGCCAGAAAAGAGCGCGAAGGGACCCAGGGGCAAAAAGCATTTCCCCGGCCCCAGCTGTTTGTCGGCGCTTTGTTGGCGCAGCGCTTCAGCAGCAAGGTCCCACTGCTGGGTCCCGCTAGCTGGGGTGCTCGGCGGGCCACATGACGAGGTCTGGCGGGCCGGATTTGGCCCCCGGGCCTTGTGTTTGACACCCGTGGACTACAATATCATCAGTTATATGAAATGTTTAAAACAGAAAGGAAAAAATGTTTTTAGGACCAAAGCTCGCGCTTTGAAAAAGAATTTTTACAAAATGAAGAAAAACTCTTCTCTAAAATGTACAATCTGTTATTAGATTGGGAAACAAAAGACGAGCTTGTTAAAGCTTCCATGACACACTGGGCAATAGATATAGGACATAATATAGATTTGAATCTCTGGGGGAAACTATGGAAGAGCGGTTTGAAGTTCACAGCATGTTATTCCTTGAAAGAAAACTACCTGACAATGATTCACAGATGGTACCTAACTCTGCGTAGACTTGCTAAGATGTACAAGACTGAATCAGCTAAGTGTTGGAGATGAAATGAGGCTGAGGGTACGTTCCATCATATGTGGTGGGCTTGTATAGGGAAATAATTTATAATGAACTAGCTGGCCCATCATATGTGGTGGGCTTGTATAGGGAAATAATTTATATTGACCAAACTGCGGGAGGCAGTGCAAGACAGGAGTGCCTGGCGTGCTATGGTCCATGGGGTCACGAAGAGTCGGACACGACTAAACAACAAAAGCTGGCCCTGCCACACATTGCTGTGGCTAATCCCTGTGACTGTCCCCCCCCTGTGTTGATCCATGACATATCCCACCCCTCCTCTCCCCCACCCCCGGCTTTTCCCTGTGATTTCCCCCAACCTGTCCCGTCCCAGATGTATCATGCCCCCTCTCCCCACCACCCCCAGGTCATCCCTTTTTAAGATTGGAATTATGACAACTTTCCCCTGCAATATAAATTTTTGCTGTATCAGGAAAATGTGATCTATTTTGTGTTTATTTGTAGGACATATGTCGGGGTTTCTATTAAGCCAACCTGTAACCGGATTTTTGCACTGCTCCTGCTGCTATTAGAAGCTAAGTCATGGTTTGACTTAACATTATATGTGCAAACCCAGACTTATGGTTTGTCTTGTTCCAAACAATCCACAAACAGTAGGCAAGTTTTGTTTCCTTCTTTTGGTTTGCTTGGTCCAGGTTGACATGTAAAACGTTTTTAGTAGTGCTGCACCAGCAGGACCAAGGAAGGAACAAAGTGGTCACAATTTTCTAAATGTGGCCTGTCAGGCTTGCTAAATAATTGTTCGGCTTAGTGTGAAATTGTGAAGAAAGGAAGAAGTTAGTTAACGTTTTGAAGTGAGGTATTTATTTTTGTCTTTTGGAGAGGCCCAGGGCTGTTGTGGAGGCCGTCTGGTCCGTGGGGGTGGGGGTGGATCGGTGTGATCTCCGGTGTGGGGGTGGGTCCCGGGAGGCGGCGGGATCAGCGGGGGGGGGTGTGTGATCCATGGGGTGGGGGTGTGTGGAGTGGTCTTGTTCGGGGGGAGGGGGTCGCGGGAAGTGGTTTGGAGAGGCCTAGGGCTGTCGTGGGGGTGGCGTTATCGCCGGCAGGATCCGTGGGTGTAGGGTGGGGTGGATCGGTGTGATCTCCAGGGCGGGAGGGGGTCGCGGGATCGGTGGAGGCGGGATTCGTGGGGTGTGTGTGTGTGTGGAGTGGGCTTGGCCGGGGGGGGGGAGGGGGTCGCTGGTAACTGATTTCCTGGATGGGCGTGGGGAGCGGCCTGGTCTCGGATGTGCGATCTCCGAGGTGGGCTTGGTTGCCTGAGGAGTGGCTTGGTCTCGGGGAGGTTTGCTCTCTGTTGGAGGCGTGGTCTCCAGGGAGTGAGGGATTGTGGGAGTATGTTTGTCCATTGTTCATTGAATGTCCACTGGAGGGCGCAATTTTTTTGACCACAAATCCAGCTTTTTACCTGTCTTAGGTGTGTCAGCTGGTCAGTGTAAGTGCATGATGACCTGCTCACATGTGAGTTTGAGGTTGTGGCCAAATTTCAGGACGATCGGGTAAGTGCTTGTGGGAGAAAAGTGGGGAATAACACACATGCACCTTCACCATTTTATATATATATATATATATATATATATATATATATATATATATATATATATATAAATTGAAAAAATGTTTTAAAGTACTTTTAAAAACAAAAACCAGAGTCCTTTTTGTTGGGGATAATTCAGATGGAAATTCCCAGGTGTCAAAAAGGTTATTTATGTATGCTACTATTGCGACCTATGGGGTGTTTTGTTAGCCCCAAAATGGAAAACGAGTGAGGTCCCAACCAAAGAAGAATGGCAACTCAAGTTGATGGAATATTTAACATATAGAATAAGAAAACAAGAGGAATATACATTTAGAGAAGACTAGAATATATGGGGGGGATTGTGTACACTTGAAAACGTTGGGAGCGTTCAACAGTGTAAATACGTTCTGATGGATGTAATAAGGAAATACTGAATGGTTTAGTTTATATAAGATATGTGGGGATTTATGTTATGCAAATTGAACCATGGAAGGAGAAAAGGGGAAGTCACTGATATTTTAAGGTTGTTTAAATGAATATTCTAAAATGTAAAATAAAAAGCAATAAACATTATATAATTTCTCTCTCTCTCATGATGCTGTAATGTTTGTGTGCTTCGTTCTGCCAAAATCTCGGAGGGAGAACATTGCCACTTCCAACAGGCTCCCCCACTTTCCTGAGATTCTATGTGTATGTTGAGGCTCCCCCCCCCCTTGAGGCTTTATGTTATTGTTGTAAAGCTTGTTGTTATTATTACAAGCAGCTCCCCTTTAGTCCTGCCCTGCCCTATTCCGCCTCTTTCCATGACATTTTCATGCTGCTTCCTGGTCCATGTGACAGGTTGTGTGTCACTGGGAGGTTTGCCTGTTAACTCTGCTCCAGGACAAGTTACATCAGTGGTAAAATTCCATATTGGAAAGAGTTAAAACTAATGACAGTCACAGGGATGGGATGGGTCTGGATTGTCTCAGGTGTCAGAGGCCTTGGTAAAGAGGGAAAGGAGCCAGACACGCCTCGGTGGGGAGGGAATTCCCCAAGGGGGATCTGCCCCCAGGATGGCCTCTCTTGGGCCACTCCAAACTCCAAACTCTGAGGGTGTTGAACCTACCTAGAGGGGCCCCTCTGCCAACCCTCCAACCCAAGAGGGTCAGTAGGGAACGAGTGGGAATCCCTCATGTGAGCACCTTGAATTGAGCCCAGTGTCAAAATTACACCCCATACAAATTACTCACCTGCCAATCTCAGTTTGACGCCATTCATTCATTGAGAACACTGAAAGGAAGGCACAAGGAGGCTGATTCAGTTGTAGGAAATCCCTTCTGTTACCTGCACATTTTGCTTAATAACTTTCCTTCCAAGAGGTAGAAACTTACATCTTACTTTTTATTTTATTTTTTGCAGCAGAAAGCTCAGAGTCTGGGATGTGGAGTCCAGCAAGACAGCTCCATTCTTCTTCGGGGAACCTCTTTATTCTCCAGACCATGTATGAATTTTATTATGGTACATTGTATTTCTTTTTGTAGAATTTGCTAGCGGCTCTCCTTAGGACAGACAGAACTTGGCAGAAGACCAAAGGATTCCTTCCTGTCACTTGGAGGCTCCCTGAAAGCCCAGATGGATGAGCCAGACTCAGCTGGCACTGAAGCAGGAAGAGGTTATGCTATCAAAACTGAGAGCAGTGGGGCATTATGGGAAAACTCTGTGCAGAAGATCCTGGGTGAGGAGGACACTCTCTGCTCAGATGTGCAGAGCCAGCAGTTCAGGCAGTTCTGCTACCAGGAGGCCAAAGGACCCAGAGAGGTTTGTGGTCGATTCTACCACCTTGACCATCAGTGGCTGAAACCAGAAAGGCACACAAAAGCTGAGATGCTGGACCTGGTGATCTTGGAGCAGTTCCTGGCTGTCCTTCCCCCGGAGATGGAGAGCTGGGTGAGGGAATGTGGAGCGGAGACCAGTTCCCAGGCGGTGGCCCTGGCCGAAGGTTTCCTCCTGAGTCAGGCAGAGGAGAGGAAGCAGGCAGAGCAGCAGGTGAGAGAGACTTTCCTCTGGATATTCTCAAGGGGGTCTGAACAGGAGGGAGAACATCACAACACTCTCTACTATTGGCTCATCCTTTTTTTGGAAAGCATTCAAGGAAGGATAGGGTTAGGGTTTACATCTGCCTTTTTTCTAATTCTTCTCCCCATTGTCTGTTTTTAAATCTTGCTCTTTCAGGGAAAGGATCCATTTGCAGAAATGGGCTTAGATTCCTCTGAGGCAGAGAGGACCCCGTTGGACACCAGAGAGAGGCCTCTGGGTAAGGAGGAATGTGTCTGGAGGCAGTTGGAGGATGGATGGCGGCTAACAGATTGAGGTTGAATCCTGACAAGACAGAAGTACTGTTTTGGGGAATGGGGTGGGCAGGTGTGAGGGACTCCCTGGTCCTGAATGGGGTAACTGTGCCCCTGAAGGACCAGGTGCGCAGCCTGGGAGTCATTTTGGACTCATAGCTGTCCATGGAGGCACAGGTTAATTCTGTATCCAGGGCAGCAGTTTATTAGCTCCATCTGGTACACAGGCTGAGACCCTACCTGCCCACGGACTGTCTCGCCAGAGTGGTGCATGCTCTGGTTATCTCCTGCTTGGACTACTGCAATGCGCTCTACATGGGGCTACCTTTGAAGGTGACCCAGAAACTGCAATTAATCCAGAATGCGGCAGCTAGACTGGTGACTGGGAGCGGCCACAGAGACCACATAACACAGGTTCTGACAGACCTTCATTGGCTTCCAGTACGTTTCCAAGCACAATTCAAAGTGTTGGTGCTGACTTTAAAAGCCCTAAACGGCCTCTCCACCCCCATATCTTAGCCAGGACGCTGAGGTCCAGCTCCGAGGATCTTCTGGCAGTTCCCTCCCTGCAAGAAGTGAACCACCAGGGAACCAGGCAGAGGGCCTTCTCGGTAGTGGCACTCTCCCTGTGGAACACCCTCCCTTTAGATGCCAAGGAGATAACAAACTATACAGCTTTTAGAAGATATCTGAAGGCAGCCTTGTATCGGGAAGTTTTTAATGTTTGTTGCTTTCTTATGTTTTAAATATTCTGTGTAAGCCACACAGAGTGACTGGGGAAGCCCAGCCAGATGGGCAGGGTATAAATATTATTATTATTATTATTATTATTATTATTATTATTATTATTATTATGTATTTGTACACAGCTAAAATACGAAATGGCTACAAACAGCCCAATGCATGAAGCAGGTGAGGCTTTTTCTATGGCCAAGCTGTAGTTAGAGCTGCCCTGCTTCACTCATGGCTTCCTACTTACCTCTGTCAGGTGACACAAGGATGCTGGCAAGACTTCCTCATCCATCTTCTTATGCTGGTGGAGGGGAAGCAGCCGCTCTGGAACCGGATCAGGTAGGGAGAAGGATTCTTTGGGGGAAAGAGGCTGAGAGGTGGGGCAGTCACTGTTCTCGGGGCCTCAACGAATCTCTTTCGCTCATCTCTTGACTTCTGCCAAAACTACCCTTAACAAAGGCTTAAAATGCCATTCTGGAAGGTTTATGTGCTGAGAATGAACTTTATGCCATCTGACAGCAAGACATTTTTCTTCTTCTTTTAGGGTCCAGTGTGCTTTGAAGATATAGCTGTTTATTTCACGGATGAGGAGTGGGCTTTGCTGGATCCTGACCAGAGAGCTCTGCATAAGGAAGTCATGGAGGAGAATCGTGGGATCCTGGACTCGCTTGGTAAGACTGCCCATTTGATCATAATATCTGTTTTGAAATGCAATACATATCTTTATGTGATTCTGACAACCCCACAGCTACCCTTGAATTATTGGTCTTCTTAAACTATGAATAGGCTGGCCTGAACTGCCCTGCCCTTTTAAATGTAGGCTTCAGAGTTTTTAGGGAATTTGAAGTAGATTCTGTCACATTTTTTGTTTTGGTTTATGCTTCTCACATTTTTGGCTGACCAACGAGATTACTGACATCTGAAATGGCACAAATTCTATGATTGGGCCAAGCAAAATCAATAAACATGTAATGCCACAGCAGTGAACATTCACAAGCCTTCATGAGCATTGTTCAATAATTTGGGACTCCATTTTTTCCTGAGGATATCTAATCAATTTCTCCCTTTCTTGCAGGTGGTGGTGAATTGCTAATTAATAACAAGGGAGAGCATGACAAAATCCAAATGGTGGAAAATCCATATATATATTCAGATTGCTGGGAGAGCTTCTTTCAGAGCTCCCAGTCCACTTCCCTTCGAAACATTCCCATTGGGAATAAGCCATATCAGTGCTTGGAATGTGGAAAAAGTTTCGGGCAGCGTGCCCACCTAAAGGGCCATCAGATTATTCATACTGGGGAGAAACCATACCAGTGCTTGGAATGTGGGAAAAGGTTCAGTCGGAGCACCCATCTCACTTCCCACCAAAGATTTCATACAGGAGAGAAACCATATCAGTGCTTGCAATGTGGGAAAAGGTTCAGTCAGAGTGCCAATCTAACTTCCCACCAAAGATTTCATACCGGGGAGAAGCCCTTTCAGTGCTTAGAATGTGGGAAGAAGTTCAGTCGGACAGCCAATCTCATTTCCCATCAAAGAATTCACACAGGAGAGAAACCCTATGAGTGCTTGCAATGTGGAAAGAGTTTCAATGCGAGTTCCAGTCTCACGGTCCATCAAAGAATTCATACAGGGGAGAAACCATATCAGTGCTTGGAATGTGGAAAGTGCTTCAGTCACAGGCCTGGTCTCACGGTCCATCAAAGTATTCATACTGGGGAGAAACCTTATCTGTGCTCAGAATGTGGAAAGAGCTTCAGTAAGAGGGCCCACCTCACATCCCATCAAAGAGTTCATACAGGGGAGAAACCGTATCTCTGCTCAGAATGTGGGAAAAGTTTCAGTCAGAGTTCCCATCTCAAGGGTCATCAAAGAATTCATACAGGGGAGAAAGTGTATCAGTGCTTGGATTGTGGGAAGAGCTTCAGTCAGAGGGCCAAACTCTCTTCCCACCAAATATTTCATATTGGGGAGAAACCATCTCAGTGCTTGGAATGGGGAAAGAGCTTCATTGCGGGTTCTAATCTTAAGGGAGACCACAACCAAATCCAAACAGTGAAGAAGCCATATCAATATTTGGAGAGCTCAGAGATGTTCAGCCAGAAGGAAAGTCTCTCTTCACATCATAGTATTCACAGCAGGGAAAAACCCTATCAGTGTTTGGAATGTGGAAAGAGCTTCACCCAAAAACTAAGCCTCATTTCCCATCAAATTACTCATACAAGGGAGGTACCATATTACTGTCTAGAATGTGGAAAGAGCTTTAATACAATCACAAACTTCCGCCGACATAAATATATTCACAGTGAGGTGAAACCGTATCAGTGTTTGGAATGTGGAAAGGGCTTCGGTCGGAAAGAGAGCCTCACTTCCCATCAAAGAATTCACACAGGGGAGAAACCCTATCAGTGCTTGAAATGTGGGAAAAGATTCAGTCAGAGTGCCCATCTCACTTCCCATCAAAGAATTCATACAGGGGAGAAACCCTATCAGTGCTTGGAATGTGGAAAGAGCTTCAGTCAAAGCCAGCATCTGACTTCCCATCAAAGAACTCACATCGGGTAGAATCATAGAATTGTAGAGTTGGAAGGGAGCCACTGTTATCTGGTCCAATTCACCTCTTACCATCAGAACGTTTTTCCTCATTTTTAGTTGGAATCTGCTTTCTTGTAACCTGAATCCATTGATTCCTGCCCTACCCTCCAGAGCAGGAGAGAACAAGTTTGCTCCATCTTCTATGTGATAGCTTTTTAGATATTTGAAGATGCCTATCATATCTTTTCTTTTTCCGGACATACCCAAATACCATTACTGTTCCTCATCAGGCTTGGTTTCCAGACCCTTGATCATCTTGGTCGCCCTCCTCAGAACACATTCAAACTTGTCAATATCCTTCTTGAATTGTGGTGCCCAGAACTGAACAAAGGATTCCAGGTGTGGTCTGAGGAAGGCAGAATAGATTGGTGCTATTACTTCCCTTGATCGGGACACTAGACTTCCATTGATGCAGTCTAGAATAGCATTAAGTTAATTTGCTGCTGCATCACTTTGTTGTCTTATGTTCAGCTTGTGGCAAGCCAGGATACCCCACCTTATAGTTGTGCAACTGGTTCTTCTTGCCCAGGCATCCCCAAACTACGGCCCTCCAGATGTTTTGGCCTACAACTCCCATGGTCCCTAGCTAACAGGACCAGTGGTCGGGGAAGATGGGAATTGTAGTCCAAAACATCTCGAGGGGCGAAGTTTGGGGGTGCCTGTTCTTGCCTAACTACAGAACCTGACATCTGTCCTATTTGAAATCCATTTATTCAGCTTCATGGTCAAATTGGGATTTGAACCCAAGTTTCCCAGGGTTCCTGAAACCCTTATCACTATACCTAATCACTTGCTCTCTAGTAACACTCTTGAAAAATGTGCATGTGTGTGCATCTCCTTAATGTTTGTGTGCAATGTTCCGGTGTTTTGTATTTAAAGTTGTATACACCTGTATCAAAGTAATTAATGTAATAGTGATAAGTAAGTACAATAGTGGTTTTAAGGAAAATGTAGCTGGGGAGTGGGGGTGGGTGTTAGGAATGCTAAAGTGAAAGATTATTGGCTCCGTGTTTGAAAGCACCAAACGGAGCAGTTTTCACATAAATCACAACAAGATCTAAAAAAAATATTCGGTTCAGAAACTTCAGCTGGTGCAGAATTCAGTCACCAGGTTGATCACCGGAGCAAGACAGTTTGAGCATAATACACCGATCCTGGCCCAACTGCATTGGCTACCGATTAGTTTCCGGGCCCAATTCAAAGTGCTGGTTTTGACCTATAAAGCCTTAAATGGCCCAGGACCGCAATACCTCAAGGACCGCCTTTTTCCATATGAACCTACCTGTGCCCTGAGATCATCTTCCGAGGCCCTCCTTCGTGTGCCTCCTCCGCAATAGGTCCGGAGGGTGTCAACACGAGAACGGGCCTTCTCTGCAGTGGCCCCCCGTCTATGGAATGCTCTCACCAGGGAAGTTCGCCTGGCGCCTTCATTATACACCTTTAGGCGCCAGGCAAAAGCGGTCCTTTTTAACCAGGCCTTAGGTTAACATCCAATACCCTTTTAAAATGTAGCTCTTTTGGGGGGAGTATTACTGGGTTATTGCTTTTATTTTTATTTTATATACTGTGATATTAATAATAATAATAATTAATAATAATAATAATAAAGATACAAAAAAACTCAACAGCAACAACCCCCCCCCCTCCAAAAGCCCCAGAGACTGTTCAACAGGCTCAGCCATTGCAGCTGGAGTCAGTCCATCAATCCTCCCAGGCTAGGTGGAAAAAGGCCTGCAAGGCAGAGAGCCATTGTGGTGGTGCGGTTAAGAGTGGTAGACTCGTAATCTGGGGAACTGGGTTCGCGTCTCCGCTCCTCCACATGCAGCTGCTGGGTGACCTTGGGCTAATCACACTTCTCTGAAGCCTCTCAGCCTCACTCACCTCACAGAGCGTTTGTTCTGGGGGAGGAAGGGAAAGGAGAACGTTAGCCGCTTTGAGACTCCTTTGGGGAGTGATAAAGCGGGATAAATATGGTGCTGGAGGAGACTCTTGAGAGTCCCATGGACTGCAAGAAGATCAAACTGATCCATTCTGAAGGAAATCAGCCCCGAGTGCTCACTGGAAGGACAGATCCTGAAGCTGAGGCTCCAATACTTTGGCCACCTCGTGAGAAGAGAAGAATCCCTGGGAAAGACCCTGATGTTGGGAAAGATGGAGGGCACTATGAGAAGGGGACGACAGAGAACGAGATGGTTGGGCAGTGTTCTCGAAGCTACGAACATGAGTTTGACCAAACTGCGGGAGGCAGTGCAAGACAGGAGTGCCTGGCGTGCTCTGGTCCATGGGGTCACGAAGAGTCGGACACGACTAAACAGCAACAACAAAGCGGGATATCAAATCCAAACTCCTCCTCCTCCTCCTCTTCTTCTTCTATGGTTGCTTTAGTAGAGACAGGTGGAGGGTGAAAGTAGCGGTTGTTTTGAAGCATTGTTGCATTGGGTAGATTAGCAGTAAAGGAACAGCCTTATAATACCCCTTGTTAGGGATTCGGGTGGCGCTGTGGTCTAAACCACAGAGCCTAGGGCTTGCTGATCAGAAGGTCGGCGGTTCAAATCCCCGCGACAGGGTGAGCTCCCATTGTTCGGTCCCATCTCCTGCCCACCAGCAGTTCAAAAGCAGGTCAAAGTGCAAGTAGATAAATAGCTACCGCTACAGCAGGAAGGTAAACGGCATTTCTGTGCACTGCTCTGGTTAACCAGAAGCGGCTTTGTCATGCTGGCCACATGACCCAGAAGCTGTGTGCAGACAAACGCCGGCTCCCTCGGCCTATAGAGCGAGATTAGTGCGCAACCCCAGAGTTGTCTGCAACTGGACCTAACGGTCAGGGTACCTTTACCTTTACCCCTTGTTACAGTTGAGAAGAGGTGGGGGGGGGGGTTAGTGATATGTTTCCTGTTCTTGTTTTTATCATCACACACTTGGTGTTTTTATATTGTATATTTATGTTGTGTATCGCCCTGAGATCTGTGGGTGAAGGGCAGTGTACAAATGTAATAAAATAATTAAATAAACTATTATTAAAAAGAAACAGGAACATTTGAAAGTATTTGTTTATGTACACAAAGTGACCTTGGAACCCTTGTTATCTATCTATCTATCTATCTATCTATCTATCTATCTATCTATCTATCTATCTATCTATCTATCATCATCTATCAATGAGTCACATTCCACTGCACACCTCCTTCTTTGGTAGGTTAGGGGTGAAGTGTTCAGATAAGAGTTCTCTGTGATCACAGACAGAATAAAGGGGTGTTTGGTGAAAAACCCAGTAAAGACTCAGGTCAAAGCCGTGCCCCTTGGCTCAAGTGGGAAGGGGGCGCAGGCGTGGGGGGCAGTGCCAGAGCAAATCTGATCAGGGAGGAATACCAATTCATGGAACACACCCCATGAATTACTGTTTTGGACACACCAAGTGGAATGGAAGAAGCAGAAATGGAAGGAATGGTATTTCTAAATTAGTAGGATACATCATGGCCTACAGGAATGGGTTCGGAAGATATGGAACTAGGTACGAATTAATGAATATTCAATAAAAAATAAAAGGGCTAAAACTATTTTGAAGTATGAAGATACGTTTTACTCTTAATGTTAAGGGGCTTCGGGTATCCAAGAAATCACACTGTGGACTCATGTTCAGCATGTGGTCTGCTAAGACCCCTAGATCATTTTCACATGGACAATTTGCCAAGGCAGGTGTCCCCTGTCTTATATTTGTGCATCTGGTTCTTCCTGCCTAAGTGCAGAACCTGACATTTGTCCCTATTGACATTCATTTATTGCATTTGCAGGTATGTACCACTTTTTTCTCCAAGGAGCTCGAGGGGGTGCTACATGGCTCTCCCCCTCCTCATTTAACCTGACAATAACCCTGTGAGATAGGTTAGGCTGTGAAGCTCAGGTACATACCATATACACATTCGAAGGAGGCTTTGTCACAACAGACACTGGTCTTTTGCAGTCACTATTGGAAGAAAAAGAATGTGCAAATATTGACACTAAAATACATCACTTAACAGTGAAGCAAAACTGGAGCTGGTGGTGGTGAGGATTGTGGCAAGTGAGGCTTTTATGGACTGAACCAATGAGGACGGCACTTTGGCATTCGTCCATGTTAACAGCCGCCCAGTGATGCTACTCTAAAAAAGCAGATCTAATGGTTCACGACACAAGCCAAAATAAAACAAGACCTCATCAGTAATTCAAATACAGTATTAATAGTAAAACAAATATGACATTTCAGTTGTATATTATCCCGCGCAGCCTCCGAGAGGAAGGGCCGCCGCCATGACAGGAGAGGCAGAGCGAGGCGGAGGCGGAAGGCGCCCGCGTCCCTCCAGGAAAGGCGTCCCCCTCGGCGGCAGGGGCCGCGCGCGAAGGTTCCGCCTCCGGCGCTTGAGAAACATAAAGGGACGGGGGAGCGAGGGCAGGCTATGGCAGGGGGCTGAACTAGGTGTCCTTGCGGGGTACCAGCTCTGCTATTTCTCTGAGTCTGGCGGTGGTGCACTCTCTTCCCTGTAGGTTAGTAAGCAGAGGCGGGGGGGGGGCGTCTGCAGAAGGATGCTCCTTGCACGAGGGGGTTGGACTAGATGACCCCTGGGGGTCCCTTCCCGAGGAGCCCGAAGAGCTTTCGCAGCCAGGTGTCAGAGGCTCGTCCAGACCCAAGGAAAGTATCGCCCTCCCTCCGTCCACTTGCACAGGGAGTGGTTGCAGCCAAGGCACCATCGAAAGGGCTGCTCTGCTGCTATTCTGAGTTGCAAAGGAAAGGATCTCCCCCTCCCCCCTCCTCCTCTTAGATCTCTCTGGCATTTTGGATTCTGGGAAGGCGACTCCTGCTTCTTGCAGAGCCTTTTTCCTCCCATCTCCACCTCCCGTTCCTGGCCAAGGGAGGGAGCAGCTCAGAGCCCCCCCCCCGGCTGTGCGCGATGCCCGGGGCTCCTCCGGGACTCCTGCTTTGCAGAGGGACGGAGGGGTGAGCTTGCTCCGCTCGGCATTGCAAGGGTTAAAAGGAGCGGAGCTGGATTCCTAGAGAGGAGAGGAAATGAAGGAGGGGCCAGGTCCCGTCCCCCCAGAGCCAAACCTTCTCCCTCCACCCCCCCCTCCACTCCCTGCATAGGGAAAGGTCTGGCTCTGGTCTCTCTCTGCAAATGCTGCCTCGGTGGCCCCACCTGGGATCTGGTGAGTCTCCCCTCTCTTCCCCCTATGGGTGCATTGGGGAGGAAGGGGGGTCCCAGGGCTGCAGGGGGGTGCATGGAGGGGGGGTGTTCGGTTCATGCATGGAGGACCCACCAGATCAAGGAGCAGAGGGTCCCGCTCCCCTAGTCTGCAACTCTGCTCTTCCTCCGGATCCACTGGCTGGTCTTTGGGTCAGGGCGAAAGTCGTGCAAATAAACCCAATTGAGATTGATGCACAAGTCAAATTCATTACCAGAGGTGGTAGCCAGATGGAAACATCCGGACATAAAATACTCGCAGAAAATAACAATGAAAACCTGATCTACTGTGCAGTAAATAAAGAAAGAATGTTGGAAGGTAGAGAGGGCAGAGAAAAGAAAGTGCTTCTTCCTGCGGTGCAGAGTTGAACCTTTGGAACTCCCTCCTGCAGGATGGATGGCTTTAAAAGGAGGGTGAGGGGGCAAATTCGTGGAGGAGGAGAGGGGAGCCAGGGTGGGTCTACTCTGCCCTCCACCAGCCCCCTTTGCCCAAGGTACAATTACCTGAGTTCCCTGGCAAGGAGGATGGTTTGTTAAACGACTCTGGGGAGGGGGGGGGTGTCTCCTAGCAACTGTCAGCATCCATAACTATGGTCCCCAGGGATACTGTGGAGGAAGCCATAGAATCAGTTGGAAGGGGTCCTGAGGATCATCTAGTCCAGGCATCCCCAAACTTCGGCCCTCCAGATGTTTTGGACTACAATTCCCATCTTCCCCAACCACTGGTCCTGTTAGCTAGGGATAATGGGAGTTGTAGGCCAGAACATCTGGAGGGCCGCAGTTTGGGGATGCCTGATCTAGTCCAACCCTCTGCAATGCCAGGAGCCCTTGTGGTTAATGAAGAGTAATAGTCATATTTCTCCTTATGCTACCAATGAAATAAGAAAAAAGTTGGTCTTTGGTTGAATGTGGGAATGTTCAATGTTTAAATTTAGATCAACCGCACTGAGCCATATGCTGATTGGGGGGAGGGGGGTGTTTTCTTGCGGTTTTATTTACCTCCACCCTGCATTTTATTTTTTATTGTTCCAGTTTTTGTTTTGTTACTCTTATTACTAAAACCACATTTCTAACCCAGGGCTGGTTGCAACCATATTCAGTATTAAAAACACACGTCTCAGCAGTCGGATATCGTGGTAAAGAGGGGAAGGTGCCTGGCTGGCCTCCGTTGGGAGGGAATTCCCACTCTTGGGCCACCCCCACCGAACACTCTGAGGCTGGTGATGAAACTACCAAGAGGACCCCCCTTTGCCAACCTGAACACCCAAGATGGTCTGTGGGGAAGGAGGCAGTTCTTCAGATATTGGGGGGTGTAAGTGAATCCCTCGTGTGAGCACTTTGAATTGAGCCTGGAAATGAACTCCACCCCATTTACATTACTCATTTGTCAATCACAGCTCTGACTTCAATCTTTGACTGAAACTATTGAAAGGCAGGAGCAACCAGGCTCATTCATAGCACAGACAGAAATCCCTTCAGTTGCCTGCACATTTTGCATGGTAACTTTCCTTCTAGGAGGGCTAGAGGCTTACTTCTCCTTCTTGTCTGCTTGTTAGCTTGTTTCTTGAAGAAAGTTAAGAATCTGAGCTGTAAGTGGTACAGGCCTTGTTCCTAGCAAGACTCAACCATGCTTGCTCAGGCAACATTTTTTTCTCCTGACAGTGTATAAATTTTATAACAGAACAATGTATTTGTTTGTAGGATTTGGTAGCACCTTTCATAAGGACACACAGAACTTGGCAGAAGACCAAGGATTCCTTCCAATCTCTTGGAGGCTTCCTAAGAGCCCAGATGGATGAGCAAGACTCAGCTGGCCCAGAAGTAGGAAGAGGCCATGCCATCAACACTGGGAGCAGTGGGGGATTCTGGGAAAACTCTCTGCAGAAGATCGTGAGTGAGAAGGATACCCTCTGCTCAGATGTGTGGAACCAGCATTTCAGGGAGTTCTGCTACCAGGAGGTCGAAGGACCCAGAGAGATTTGCAGCCGCCTCCACCACCTTTGCCATCAGTGGCTGAAGCCAGAAAGGCATACAAAAGCTGAGATGCTGGACCTGGTGATCTTGGAGCAGTTCCTGGCTGTCCTTCCACCGGAGCTGGGGAGCTGGGTGAGGGAATGTGGAGCAGAGACCAGTTCCCAGGCGGTGGCCCTGGCTGAAGGTTTCCTCCTGAGTCAGGAAATGGAGAGACAGCAGGCAGAGCAGCAGGTGAGAGAGACTTCCCTCTGGATACTCTCCAGGGGTCTCTGAACACGAGGGAGAGTATCCCCCCCCCCACTACTAGTTTGCCCATCCTTTTTTGGAAAGCTTCCAAGGAATGATGTCTGACACCATTAGAGTGTTTACACCTGCCATTCTTTTTCTAATTCTTCTCAAATCCTTCCTGCTCTTCCAGGGAAAGGATCCATTTGCAGAGATGGGCCCGGATTCCTCTGAGGCAAAGAGGACTCTGTTGGACACCAGAGAGAGGTCCCCAGGTAAGAAACAATGAGGTGGTTTTCTCTCTTTCTTCTCATCTTTTTGGAGAAAACATTTGTGAGCTAGAATCCTAGGGAGCGGAGATGCATTTTTACGCAGCTAACGGCGAAATGGGTCCAAATGTCCAAATGAAAGCAGCAAGTGAGGCTTTTTCTAAGGCCTCCCCCCTGTAGCTAGAGATGCACAGCTTCACCTCTGAGAGAATCAGGCCCTCATGGCTTCCCACTTAACTTTGTCAGGTGACAGAAGGATGCTGGCAAGACCTCCTCACCTGCCTTTCCATGGAGGTGGAGCAGAAGCCGTGGCTGTGGAACCAGATCAGGTAGCCGGAAGGAGCCTTGTGGGGAAGAGACAGGGGGGTGGGGCAGCCAGACTGCTTTTTGTCCCAAAGGAATCTCCTCGCCTCCTCTTGACTGCTCTGGACAAAGTCTGAGCATGTCAATCAAGGTTTATGTGTGGAGAATAAGGAACCTCACCTTGACTGGCCTTCAGAAGGTTGCTAGCATTATTTATCAGTAGCTTCAGTTTAATGTACATCTTTATCTCTTAATGCTAAAATCGGCTTATAAGCTGTTGGAAAACCATACAACAGTGTGGTGAGGATTCACCTAACAGCCCCACCAGCTGCACAATGAGGCTATGCTCCCTCTGGCCTCCTTCCCTGTGCCCCCCATGTGCCCCTTGAAATTGGCTTTAAGGCACCAGGAAGGGTCTGCCCCAGAACAGCGGAAAGGGGGGCCTTCCATGGGGCAAACGGGAAGGCTTGCGCAGATCAAATGATCTGAAGACCACCATGTGGAGTTCCAGTCTTTTCCAAAAGATTAATACCCGTCATTAAAAGACGCAATTAAATACATTAAAAGAATCTCACGTGTAATTAAAATATGCAGGAAAACAATCCCATTAAAACAACACAGCCATTGGCAGGCAGAAAACAACAGAGCAGTGTGTAGTAGATAATCTTTATGCCGTCTAAGAGGAACATACTTTTTCATTTTAGGGTTCAGTTTGCTTTGAAGATGTAGCTCTCTATTTCACAGACGAGGAATGGGCATTGCTGGATCCTGACCAGAGAGCTCTGCATAAGGAAGTCATGAAGGAGAATCGTGGGATCCTGGACTCTCTCAGTAAGGCTCCCTGTTGGATCATAATATCTGTTTTGTAATTCAGTATGTACAGTATCTCTATGTAACAAACCTCCAATATTTTGATGGAGCTCAGCAGGACCACGTACAGCATCTGGGATTCTAACACCCTGCAATGCACACCTTGAGTGGTAATGCCAGTTAACCCTGGAGGAAGACCTCACAACTAATTCCGCTCAGTTCTTCCTCTATCACAAGCATTCATTAGCATCGTCCAGTAATTTGGGGCTCCATTTCTTCCTAATTTGTTTCTCTCTTCATTGCAGGTGGTAATGAATTGGAAATTAGGAACAAGAGAGAACAGGACAAATTCCACACAGTGAAAAAACCCTATCGATTTTTGGAGTGCGGAGAGAGTTTCAGGCAGAGCTCCCATTCCTCTTCCCATCAAAGAAATCCCATTGGACAGAAACCATATCAGTGCTTGGAATGTGGAAAGAGCTTCAGTCGGAGGGAAAGTCTCACTTCCCATCTAAGAAATCATACAGGGGATAAACCGTATCAGTGTTTGGAATGTGGAAAGAGCTTCAACCAGAAGAAAAATCTCATTTCCCATCAAATAATTCATACAAGAGAGAAACCATATCAGTGTTTGGAATGTGGAAAGAGCTTCAGTCGGAAAGAAAGTCTCAATTCCCACCAAAGAACTCATACAGGGGAGGAACCATATCGGTGCATGGAATGTGGAAAAAGCTTCACCTGGAAAGAAAGTCTCAATTCCCATCAAAGACTTCATAGTGGGGAGGAACCATTTAAATGCTTGGAATGTGGAAACAGCTTCAGTTGTAAGAGAAATCTCACTTTCCATCAAACAATTCATACAGGGGAGAAGCCGTATCAGTGCTTGGAATGTGGGAACACCTTCACCCAGAAGTTAAGTCTCATCTCCCACCATCTAATTCATACAGGAGAGAGACCGTATCAGTGCTTGGAATGTGGGAAAAGTTTCAATAAGAGGGGCAATCTCACAGCCCATCAAAGAATTCATACAAGGGGGAAACCATATCAGTGCTTGGAATGTGGAAGGAGCTTCAGCCGGAACTCCAATCTCACCACCCATCAAATAATTCATACAGGGGAGAAACCGTATCAGTGCTTGGAATGTGGAAAGAGATTCACCCATAAGAAAATTCTCACTTGCCATCAAAGAATTCACACCGGGGAGAATCCATACCAGTGCTTGGAACGTGGAAAGAGATTCATTCAGAGGGAAAGTCTCGCTTCCCATCTAAGAAATCACACAGGGGATAAACCGTATCAGTGTTTGGAATGTGGAAAGAGCTTCCGTAAGAGCTGCCATCTCACAGCCCATCAAAGAATTCATACAGGGGAAAAACCATATCAGTGCTTGGAATGTGGAAAGAGCTTCAGTCGGAAAAATGGTCTCAATTCCCACCAAAGAACTCATACAGGGGAGGAACCCTATCGGTGCATGGAATGTGGAAAAAGCTTCACCTGGAAAGAAAGTCTCAAATCCCATCAAAGACTTCATAGTGGGGAGGAACCATTTAAATGCTTGGAATGTGGAAAGAGCTTCACACGGAAGGGCAGTCTTGCTTCCCATCAAAGAATTCATAGTGGGGAGAAACCGTATCAGTGCTTGGAATGCGGAAAGAGTTTCAATAAGACGGGCAATCTCACGGCCCACCAAAGAATTCATACAAGGGAGAAACCATAGTAGTGCTTGGAATAGGGCAAGAGCTTCAGGAAGCACCAATCTCACTGCCCACCCAAGAACTCAGGAAACCCTTTATCAATGGCTGTGTATGAATTTAATTTTTGGAGGCTTTAGTATGTGGATGAGGATTGCAATGGAGAAGACCCTCCGACCCTCCGTGCCCAATATTTCTTCAAGGTGCAAGTCGCTGTACGAGGTGTTGAATACCTTTTCCTCGTCACATCTGGGGAGACGGTTAGGAGCAATTTGGCAACACTGACGAGGCAGCCATCAATGCTGATCTCTTCTCTGAAGACGTTGACAAGTAATTTGTGCTTCAAGAGCCTCCAAGTTGCAATTTTGTGCTGCTGTTGACTGCGACTGTCGCCTTTGCGTGTCCAGGATGGGGTCGTCATTAAGCTCTTCCTGGCATCTGCTAAGCACACACAGAAAATAAGAATTCATACAGGGGGGGAACCATGTCAGTGCTTGGAATGTGGGAAGAGATTCATTCAGAGCGCAAGTCTCAGGTCCCATCAAAGAATTCATACTGGAGAGAAACCATTTCAATGCTTGAAATGTGGAAAGAGCTTCAGTCAAAGGGCTGCTCTCATTGCCCGTCAAATAACTCACAGTGGGGAGAAACCATATCAGTGCACAGAATGTGGAAAAAGCTTCATTAGGAAGGATGGTCTCATTTCCCATCAAAGAATTCATACAGGGGAGAAACCATATCAGTACATGGAATGTGGAAAGAGCTTCATTCAGAGTTCCAATCTCACTTCCCATCAAATGACTCACAGTGGCGAAAAACCATTTAAATGCTTGGAATGTGGAAAAAGCTTCAATTCCAAGAGAAATCTCGCTTCCCATCAAAGAATCCATATGGTGGAGAAACCATATCTTTGCTTGGAATGTGGAAAGGGTTTCAGTCGTCATGCCAATCTAATGTTCCATCAAAGAACTCACAGCGGAGAGAATCAAAGTGTTATGATTCTATGATTTCTCTACACTAAGGGCGGAAATTGGGGAAAGCCTTCCCATTGTGTTTTTGCTTACAAATCCTGTCTTAAGGGTGTATTTGTGTATGGATAGTGACCTGGATTCAGGAACTAAAGTATTTACCATCACAAAAGAATAGCCAGGCTGCCCAGCTGAAGCAATCAGTGACCATTATCAGGTATCCTGACAGGCAGGATTTCTGCTGTAGACCGCCTTCTGTGATTTATGTATGATGTTTTTGGGGTGGTCTTGGGCAATTTCAAAGGTCTATATAAGGGCTTGGGCACCATTTTTCAGAGTTCTCCCTCCTTCTGGTGAGTGGGGATCCTGTTGCAACAATTCCTTTAATAAAAATCAGGCTGACTAGCCGCTTTGTGGTTGGCCTCTGTTATTTTCTCCTACCACACCTACCACTTAAGGACTCTATATGGGCTCTTGGATACCCCATAAGGGAAAATGAGCCGTTTTCCCTTATAACAGCTGCGAGAGAGCTCTGCCTGGAGAGCTGCTGCCAGTCAGTGCAGGCAATACACTGTCTGCAGTCTCGCTTCCTAAAACCACACAGAACACATGGGAGCTCTGAATCTGCCTGGAGCTGCTCCTCTTCTGGGCGGCTCTTCTGTCAATGCCCACAAAGGCCTCTTGGGTCCAGTCCAAAGGATGCCAGACTCGGTGCCAGGCATGTTTCCAAGGGGAGAATGTGCACAGTCGTGGCCCTGGCAGCCCTGGCAGGACCCACAGCCTCTGAGCTTGGAGGGGAAGAAGATAAGATAAGAAGAACCTGCTGGATCCGGCCAACGCTCCTGTGAGAACAGGATGCTGGACTCAATGGGCCCCTGGCTTCATCCAGTATGCTCTTCTGAGAAAAGGTAAAGGACCCCTGGATGGTTAAGTCCAGTCAAAGGTGACGATGGGGTTGTGGCGCTCATCTTGCTTTTCAGGCCGAAGGAGATGGCGTTTGTCCGCAGACAGCTTTCCAGGTCATGTGGCCACCATGACTAAACCGCTTCTGGCGCAATGGAACAGCGTGACGGAAACCAAAGCGCACGGAAACGCCGTTTACCTTCCTGCCGCAGAGATGCCTGTTTATCTACTTGCACTGGTGTGCTTTAAACTGCTAGGTTGGCAGGAGCTGGGGCAGAGCAACCCTGTTGCAGGGATTCGAACCGCCGACCTTCTGATTGGCAAGCCCAAGAAGCTCAGTGGTTTAGACCACAGCGCCACCCGCAGCACCACAACTAATCCCCTCGCAGACATCCCTGCCTGCCATCAGCTGCAGGGCTGGCTGGGGCAAAGAACTTTCCTTTTCTGAAACTCCCGGGTGGTCCTGGTGTGACTCCCGCAGGGCTGAATGGCCAAGGATGCTGCCGAGCAGCCAGACAGCCATCTCCATGCAGAGCATTTGGGGCTGCTGCCTCTCTTAATAATAATAATAATAATTTATTATTTATACCCCGCCCATCTGGCCGGGTTCCCCCAGCCACTCTGGGCGGCTTCCAAAAAAACAGAAATTCTAAAATACAGAAATCCATCAAACATTAAAAGCTTCCCTAAACAGGGCTGCCTTGAGATGCCTTCTAAAGGTCTGGTAATTGTTCTCTTTGACCTCTAGTGGGAGGGCATTCCACAGGGTGGGTGCCACTACCGAGAAGGCCCTCTGCCTGGTTCCCTGTAACTTGGCTTCTCGTAATGAGGGAACCGCCAGAAGGCCCTCGGAGCTGGACCTCAGTGTACGGGCAGAACGATGGGGGTGGAGACGCTCCTTCAGGTATACCGGACCGAGGCCATTTAGGGCTTTAAAGGTCAACACCAACACTTTGAATTGTGCTCGGAAACGTACTGGGAGCCAATGTAGGTCTTTTAGGACCGGTGTTATGTGATCTCGGCGGCCGCTCCCAGTCACCAGTCTAGCTGCCGCATTCTGGATTAGTTGTAGTTTCCGGGTCACCTTCAAAGGTAGCCCCACGTAGAGCGCATTGCAGTAGTCCAAGCGAGAGATAACTAGAGCATGCACCACTCTGGAGAGACAGTCACTGGGCAGGTAAGGACTTGCAAAATTGCCTTCCTTCTTCAATCTGCTTCCTTCTCAGCCCAGATAGTTTTGGCCTCTTCCCTGTTCCTACCACCGGGGAGGAGTTTAGCATATTGTCCTCTATACAGTAGTACCTTGGTTTGCAACTGCTTTGGATTACAACCGTTTTAGATTACAACCACGTCAAACCCGGAAGTGTGTGTCCCTTTTTTTGGATTACAACCCTTTTTATTTTTATTTTTTATTTTTTTGGATTACCACCAACCGGGGCGGGGGGGGGGCATTGGCAAAAGCGTGCCTTGGGTTGCAACCTGTTTTGTTTTACAACCGGACCTCTGGAATGGATTATGGTTGTAAACCAAGGTACCACTGTATTTCTAACAACATATTTCATTTTTTAAAATAATAATACTTATTCATTTTTCAAGCAAAAGCAAACAAACATAAAAACAAACAAACACAAATATTTCTTATAAATTCATAATTTTTCTTAAACAGTAGTGTGTGACTCCCCCCCCCCAATCCCCTCCATCTGAATTTCATATCAAATCTCTTTGGCAGTTCCAGAATTTATTACCTCATCAAAATCTACCTTTAAAAAAGAATTACTGGTATTTAAACTTAACCTGTTCTCTATATTTACACCGACAGCCTCTAATCCTTTCACTAAAGGATATAAATATTACAATATTTTCCAAGATATAACTTAAATTTCTTCAAATCTTCCTCCACCTCCTCTTCTTCCCGGTTGCAGAGTCTCCCAGACAGTTCAGCGAGTTCCATAAAGTCCATCATCTTCATTTGCCAGTCATCTATAGTTGGTATAGAGTTACACTTCAAAATGACCTTAACAGATTAGAGAACTGGGCCAAAGCAAACAAGACGAATTTTAACAAGGAGAATTGTAAAGTACTACACTTGGGCAAAAAAAATGAAAGGCACAAATACAGGATGGGAGACACGTGAAAAGGATCTAGGAGTCCTGGTAGACCACAAACTTGACATGAGTCAGCAGTGTGATGCAGCAGCTAAAAAAGCCAATGCAATTCTGGGCTGCATCAATAGGAGTATAGCATCTAGATCTAGGGAAGTAATAGTACCACTGTATTCTGCTCTGGTCAGACCTCACCTGGAATACTGTGTCCAGTTCTGGGCACCACAGTTCAAGAAGGATACTGACAAGCTGGAACGTGTCCAGAGGAGGGCAACCAAAATGGTCAAAGGCCTGGAAATGATGCCTTATGAGGAACAGCTTAGTGAGCTGGGCATGTTTAGCCTGGAGAAGAGAAGGTTAAGGGGTAATATGATAGCCGTGTTCAAATATATCAAAGGATGCCATGTAGAGGAGGGTGAAAGGTTGTTTTCTGCTGCTCCAGAGAAGCGGACACGGAGCAACGGATTCAAGCTACAAGAAAGAAGATTCCACCTAAACATTAGGAAGAACTTCCTGACAGTAAGAGCTGTTCCGCAGTGGAATTTGCTGCCAAGGAGTGTGGTGGAGTCTCCTTCTTTGGAGGTCTTTAAGCAGAGGCTTGACAGCCATCTGTCAGGAATGCTTTGATGGTGTTTCCTGCTTGGCAGGGGGTTGGACTGGATGGCCCTTGTGGTCTCTTCCAACTCTATGATTCTATCATTCTATTCTATGATTCTATGGTATGTCTTGACTCTTCCAATTCTTCGCAAGTAGCCTCGCAGCAGTTGCGGCATACAGAAAGAATGTAGTGTCCTTTTGGGGGATTTCCTCCCCTACTACTGTATTCCCAGTAAAAAGGCTTCTGGTTTCTCTAACAACCTATATCAAGCCTGGCATTTCTAAGCAGGGTCTCCTTCCTCGACCTCCAGAATGGAAGCTGTTTTGGGGAGTTTGCCCAAGGCAGGAGAGCTTTGCCCCGGCTACCAAGGGCTCCTCCTGGCCAGCATGGCTCTGCTCTGCCTCCACAGTCCGAGTCAGCGATGCTTCTGAATGCCACTTGCTGGAAACCAGGGGAGGGGAGAGTTGCTCTTGGGCTCGACTCCTGTTTCGGGTTTCCCATAAGGGGCATCTGGCTGGCCACCGTGGGAACAGGAGGCTGGACTAGATGGGCGACTGGCTGGATCCAGCAGACGCTCCTTGCAGCTGCTGTGCCAGTTGGTTGGAGAGCTGGAACAGGGTTTGTTGTGTATTGAGTCAAAGGATTTTATCTCTGTATTATTATTGTCTGTATTTGCATTAGGATAAAGTAACTGCCTTTTGGTTCCAGAAGGTACAGCTACTATTGGTTCATTTAAGCTGCTGTATTTGGATCCTCTGTCTTATTGGTTTCCACCTTGGTTTCCACCTTAACGTAAAACACCTTGGTGGTTATCACCATTGGAAGTTATGAGTGTGAAAAAAAATAATATGAGAGAAGAATGGGTTACATATGAAAGGAAGGAAATAAATGGAAAATGAAATCCTATGAGGAAGTAAAAGGATATGTAAATGATTGGTTGCACTATCGCCAGATTAATGAAATGTATAAGGAGAATTTGAAAGAGAATGGACTTGAGGATAAGAAATCAAGGTATGAAATTGTAATGGTCAAATATTATCGAAAATGGCCCCAGAGACTTGTAGAATCGGAAGGGATTTTCTGGCTGGGATGTCTGGTGCTCCTGAGGCCCTGGTCTTGTTGTGCAATGGCCAAGTGAGCCGGGACATCAACAGGACTTTTCCCAGGTGGCTTCCCTGACCCTGGGGAGCCCAGTCAGCTGCCTGGTGGTGGAAATCTTAGAGCAAGCTTGGCTGGGCACAGGTACAGGTGTCGATGCCTCGGAATACCAGTTGCTGGAAAGGGCAGGGGGCCAGAGCGCTGTTCTGCTCATGTCCTGCCTGCAGGCTTCCCAGAGAGGCATCTGGGAAAAGAAGATGCTGGACTTGATTGGCCACTGGCCTGAGCCAGCAGGTCCCTCTTCTAGATTCATTTGTAGAGTTGGACGTGGCCTCAAAGGGTCATCTATCCATCCCCCTGCAATTCAGCTGAGATTCCCTGACAAATGACCATCCAGCCTCTGCTTAAAAAGCTCCAACCAAGGACACCGCCAGACTCAGAGAAATAGCAGAGCTGGTACCCCGCAAGGCCATCTAGTCCAGCCCCCTGTCATAGCCTGCCCTCGCTCCCCCGCCCCTTTATGTTTCTCAAGCGCCAGAGGCGGAACCTTCGCGCGCGGCCCCTGCCGCCGAGGGGAACGCCTTTCCTGGAGGGACGCGGGCGCCTTCCGCCTCCGCCTCGCTCTACCTCTCCTGTCATGGCGGCGGCCCTTCCCCTCGGAGGCTGCGCGGGAGAGACGCTCTGCGCGCAAGGGGGAGAATAGAGCAGCTTTAAGCAGGTGCTCTAGATCAGAAGCGGGTTGTTAAGCCTTAAGTTAAGAGCTTAGGGCCCCACTCTCTTGAGGGCCCCCAAAAAATGTAAAGGAAAAAATAACCTGGATGTACATTTCGAAAATACAAGATAAAAAACAAATAAAAAAGGCTACATGCAGCAACAGTGTTTGGGTTCTCCTCCCCTGGAGGTTAGTAAGCAGAGGCGAGGGGGGGGCGTCTGCAGAAGGATGCTCCTTGCGCGAGGGGGTTGGACTAGATGACCCCTGGGGGTGCCTTCCCGAGGAGCCCGAAGAGCTTTCGCAGCCAGGTGTCAGAGGCTCGTCCAGACCCAAGGAAAGTATCGCCCTCCCTCCGTCCACTTGCACAGGGAGTGGTTGCAGCCAAGGCACCATCGAAAGGGCTGCTCTGCTGCTATTCTGAGTTGCAGAAGAAAGGATCGCCCCTCCCCCCCCTCCTGGATCTCTCTCTGGCATTTTGGATTCTAGGAAGGCGACTCCTGCTTCTTGCAGAGCCTTTTCCCTCCCATCTCCACCTCCCGTTCATGACCAAGGGAGGGAGCAGCTCAGAGCACACACACACACACACCCGCTGTGCGCGATGCCCGGGGCTCCTCCGGGACTCCTGCTTTGCAGAGGGACGGAGGGGTGAGCATTGCAAGGGTTAAAAGGAGCGGAGCTGGATTCCTAGAGAGGAGAGGAAATGAAGGAGGGGTCCCCCCCAGAGCCAAACCGTCTCCCTCCACGCCCCCCCCCTCCACTCCCTGCATAGGGAAAGGTCTGGCTCTGGTCTCTCTGCAAATGCTGCCTCGGTGGCCCCGCCTGGGATCTGGTGAGTCTCCCCTCTCTTCCCCCTATGGGTGCATTGGGGAGGAAGGGGGGGTCCCCGGGCTGCAGGGGAGGGTGCATGGAGGGGGCGCTGTTCGGTTCATGCATGGAGGACCCACCAGATCAAGGAGCAGAGGGTCCCGCTCCCCTCCTTCCTAGTCTGCAACTCTGCTCTTCCTCCGGATCCACTGGCTGGTCTTTGGGTCAGGGGGAAAGTCGTGCAAATAAACCCAATTGAGATTGATGCACAAGTCACATTCATTACCAGAGGTGGTAGCCAGATGGAAACATTCGGACATAAAATACACGCAGAAAATAACAATGAAAACCTGATCTGTGCAGTAAATAAAGAAATAATGGGAGCGGAGTTCAAAGTTTAAATTTAGATCAACCGCACTGAGCCAAATGCTGATGGGGGGTGGGGTGTTTTCTTGCGGTTTTATTTACATCCACCCTACACTTTATTTTTTTATTGTTCCAGTTGTTGTTTTGTTACTCTTATTACTAAAAGCACATTTCTAACCCAGGGCTGGTTGCAACCATATTCAGTATTAAAAACACACGTCTCAGCAGTCGGATATCGTGGTAAAGAGGGGAAGGTGCCTGGCTGGCCTCCGTTGGGAGGGAATTCCCACTCTTGGGCCACCCCCACCGAACACTCTGAGGGTGGTGATGAAGCTACCAGGAGGACCCCCCTTTGCCAACCTGAACACCCAAGATGGTCTGTGGGGAAGGAGGCAGTTCTTCAGATATTGGGGGGTGTAAGTGAATCCCTCGTGTGAGCACTTTGAATTGAGCCTGGAAATGAACTCCTCCACCCCATTTACATTACTCACTTGTCAGTTACAGCTCTGACTGGATTCATATACTGAAAATACTGAAAGGCAGGAGCAACCAGGCTCATTCATAGCACAGAAATCCCTTCAGTTGCCTGCACATTTTGCATGGTAACTTTCCTTCTAGGAGGGCTAGAGGCTTCCTTCTCCTTCTTGCCTGCTTGTTTCTTGAAGAAAGCTAAGAACCTGAGCTGTAAGTGGTACAGGCCTTGTTCCTAGCAAGACTCAACCATGCTTACTCAGGCGACATTTTTCTCTCCTGACAGTGTATAAATTTTAAAACTATGTATTTGCTTTGTAGGATTTGCTAGCAGTTCTCATAAGGACAGACGGAACTTGGCAGAAGACCAAGGGTTCCTTCCAATCTCTTGGAGGCTTCCTGAGAGCCCAGATGGATGAACAAGACTCAGCTGGCCCTGAAGCAGGAAGAGGCCATGCCATCGAAACTGAGAGCAGTGAAGGATTCTGGGAAAGCTCCATGCAGAAGATCCTGGGTGAGGAGGACACTCTCCATTCAGATGTGCAGAGCCAGCTGTTCAGGCAGTTCTGCTACCAGGAGGCCGAAGGACCCAGAGAGATTTGCAGCCATCTCTACCACCTTTGCCATCAGTGGCTGAAGCCAGAAAGGCACACAAAAGCTCAGATGGTGGACCTGGTGATCTTGGAGCAGTTCCTGGCTGTCCTTCCACCGGAGATGGAGAGCTGGGTGAGGGAATGTGGAGCAGAGACCAGTTCTCAGGCGGTGGCCCTGGCCGAAGGATTCCTCCTGAGTCAGGAAATGGAGAGACAGCAGGCAGAGCAGCAGGTGAGAGAGACTTCCCTCTGGATACTCCCAAGGGGGTCTGAACAGGAGGGAGAGTATACCCAAACTCTCTCCTAATGGCCCATCCATTTTTGGAAAGCTTCCAAGGAATGATGTCTGACACCATTAGAGAGTTTACACCTGCCATTCTTTTCCTAATTCTTCTCAAATCCTTCCTGCTCTTCCAGGGAAAGGATCCATTTGCAGAGATGGGCCCGGATTCCTCTGAGGCAAAGAGGACTCTGTGGGACACCAGAGAGAGGCCCCCAGGTAAGAAGCAATGAGGTGTTTTTTTTCTCTTTGGTCACATTCTGTGGATTTTGAAACTAATCTGAGAGCTCTTCTCATCTTTTTGGAAAAAACATTTGTGACCTAGAATCCTAGGGAGCGGAAATGTATTTTTACGCAGCTAACGACGAAATGGGTCCAAATGTCCAAATGAAAGAAGCAGGTGAGGCTTTTTCTAAGGCCCCCCTGTAGCTAAAGATGCACAGCTTCACCTCTGAGAGAATCATGCCCTCATGGCTTCCCACTTAACTTTGTCAGGTGACAGAAGGATGCTGGCAAGACCTCCTCACCTGCCTTTCCATGGAGGTGGAGCAGAAGCAGAAGCCGTGGCTGTGGAACCAGATCAGGTAGCGGGAAGGAGCCTTGTGGGGAAGAGGCAGGGGGGTGGGGCAGCCAGACCGCTTTTTGTCCCAAAGGAATCTCCTTGCCTCCTCTTGACTTCTGTCAAAGCTGCCCTGGACAAAGTCTGAGCATGTCAATCAAGGTTTATGTGTGGAGAATAAGGATCCTCACCTTGACTGGCCTTCAGAAGGTTGCTAGCATTATTTATCAGTAGCTTCAGTTTAATGTACATCTTTATCTCTTAATGCTAAAATCGGCTTATAAGCTGTTGGAAAACCATACAACAGTGTGGTGAGGATTCACCTAACAGCCCCACCAGCTGCACAATGAGGCTATGCTCCCTCTGTCCCCCTTCCCTGTGCCCCCCACGTGCCCCTTGAAGTTGGCTTTAAGGCACCAGGAAGGGTCTGCCCCAGAACAGCGGACAGGGAGGCCTTCCATGGGGCAAACGGGAAGGCTTGCGCAGATCAAATGATCTGAAGACCACCATGTGGAGTTCCACTCTTTTCCAAAAGATTAATACCCATCATTAAAAGACGCTATTAAATACATTAAAATAATCTCACATGTAATTAAAATATGCAGGAAAACAAACCTATTAAAACAACACAGCCATTGGCAGGCAGAAAACAACAGAGCAGTGTGAAGTAGATAATCTTTCTGCTGTCTAAGAGGAACATACTTTTTCATTTTAGGGTTCAGTTTGCTTTGAAGATGTAGCGCTCTATTTCACAGACGAGGAATGGGCATTGCTGGATCCTGACCAGAGAGCTCTGCATAAGGAAGTCATGGAGGAGAATCGTGGGATCCTGGACTCTCTCAGTAAGGCTCCCTGTTGGATCATAATATCTGTTTTAGAATTCAGTACGTACAGTATCTCTATGTAACAAACCTCCAATAACTATTATTTTGGTTTTCTTCATATTTATCTTCAATCTTGCTACCTCTCCATATTTTTATAATATAATTTTAAGATTTATAATTGATTCTAAGGGGTCCTCTAACATTATTACTACATCATCGGCAAAAGCCTTAATTTTATACATGCTATTCCCCCGCTTTAATTCCCTTAATATTAATATCTTCATTTATTGCCTTTAACACAAACAGGAGTGGTGATAGCGGGCACCCTTGACGAGTACCCCTTGACACTTCGAACTCATCCGATAATTCTCCATTAACAATCAACTTAGCTACTTGTTTCTTATATATGGCATTTACTCCCTGAAAAAATTTCCCTTCAATTCCTATTTTCCCCATCATTTTTTTTTCATATAATTCCAATTTACATTATCAAACGCTTTCTCTGCATCGAGGAATACAAATGCTGCTTTTTTGCCTGGGTTCTAATCTAGAAATTCTATTAGATCTATCAATATACTCACATTCCTGCTCATCTTCCTTCCCGGTAGAAAACCCTGTTGATTCATCCCTATAATTCTGTTAAGAATCCCTTTCACACGCTTCGCCAAAATACTAACAAAAATTTTGTAGTCTGCATTTAATAAAGAAATAGGTCTGAAATTTCTACTTGATCAATGCTTTTATCTCCTTTGGGGGTTAACGTAATATACGCCTCTTGCCATGTCTTTGGAAGAACACCCTTTTCCATTATTCTATTTACTAATTTTTGATACATCTCCCCTAATTCTATCTTAAATATTTTGTAATGTAAATTTGTAAGGCCATCAGGCCCTGGGGATTTTCCTATTTTAAGATTACCTATAATTTTGTGAATCTCTTGTATTGAAATTGGATTATTTAATTTTTCTTTTCTTCATTGTTTATTTGTGTTAATTTACAACTTTTAAGATACTCTTCTATTTTCTCTTCCTTTATTTTTTCTCCTGTATATAATTTTCTATATTTCACAAAACATTTCAATATATCTTCTTTTTTTGTCCAATTTTTCTCCCCATTCTTGATATTTGTAATTATTTTTTCACTTTGTTTTTCCTTAACCTCCATGCCAGTAATTTCCCAATTTCTCCCCTAGCTTCGAAAGTTCTCTGCTTAGCCCATTTGATTTTCTTTTCTATCTCATAACTCATTAATGCAGATAACTCATTTTGCCAGATTTTGACTTGTAATGCTGCTTTTTCATTTTTAGGATTTTTAAATTAAATTCAAATTCTTTTCTCTTTCTTTTTTATTTTGCTTTTCTGCTGGATGTATATTCCTCTTATAAACGCTTTGCTTGCATCCCAGACTGTTTCTAAACACACATCTTCTGTATTATTGATTTGAAAAAATTCATTTAATGCTTCCTTCATTTTTATAATGAAATTCTCATCATTTAAAATGCCTTCATCCATACGCCATCTTGTAGATTTCTTATAATTGTCCTTTAATTTTAACATCACCAAATTATGATCTGTCAGGGATTTTATCATTGTTTCGCATTTTGTTAATTTTGGGATTAAATTTTTTGATAACCACATAATATCTATTCTTGATGCTGATTTTTTTGAGTCCGAATAATATGTGTACTTCCTTTCCCTCTCATTCATCAATCTCCAACAGTCTACTAATTCAAAAATATCCACAATATTAAAAAACACACCTGGTAGCTTCCCCTTATTCTTTCTCCCAGCTTTTGATCTGTCTAGTTATGGTCTCACTACTCCATTGAAATCCCCTACGAGGATTACTTCTTCTTCATTCACATACTCCCCTATCTGCTCATTTAACTCTTTAAAGAAATTTATCTTACTTCCATTTGGTGCATAAACATTTATCACAATAACATTTCTATTTGGCGGATAAAGTTTCGTTCCAACCACTCTCCCATCTTTATCCTGAAACAATTTTTCTGCTTTAATATTATGTTTAATATAAGTTACTACTCCTCTTTTCTTTCTCCGGTCTGAGGAGACATATTCTTCACCCAATCTTTTTTTTTTCAACACTCTTTCATGCTTTTTTGAAACATGGGCTTCTTGTAGACGGATCACGTCCCAGGTACCTTTTTTAAATATATGCTCTATCTTGTTCCTTTTAATTTTATTATTTAGCCCATTAATATTCCAGGAGATAATATTAAGATTCATTCCTTTATTAGAATAATTTCCCTTTGCAAATCAATCCTTTCTATACTTTATCTCAGATATAAAATTATATTATGCAAATTTATAAAATTATACAACACTTATCAGGAAAAAAAGCAAAACAATCTCAGAGATAGGTATTAAACAAAACATCAATCTACCCACTTAATCCCTTCCAGTTTAATTTATTCTTGTCTAGAGAAGTTTTCAAGATCAAATTCGACTTTAATAAACAGTTTTATGCGGCAAGTATTGACTATTAGTTATAAAAAGATGTCACTTAATAGAACTTCACCAAGACGACTAATAATAAATATCGCTCATTAGATTCAATATAATCAATAATTTCAATTCAATCTCTCCAGCTGTCCCTCAATTTGATCCTCCTCGTTGTTTTCCCCCTCCTCTCCCCTTAAGTCTTTCTTATTTTTATTGCTGAATCTTTCTGCTTCTTCCGCCGATCTTACTGTCTTCTTTTTCCCTTTGAATGTAAATGTTATACCTTCAGGGAACTCCCAAACATACCAGATTCCCATTTTTCTCAGGGCATCTGTTAGAACTTTATAATTCTGTCTTTTCATTCTCAGTCTTTTTGGAATTTCTTTAAAGATGGATACTGTTCTCCCCTCAATTATGAGGTCTGATTGTTTCTTCCTCTGAAGAATTTTGTCTTTCAACAGCATCGAATTCATGTTAATCATGCAGTCACCTGACATCTTATCATTCCTCCTTCTATCTGTCCTTATTCTATAAACCTTATCAATATCCAGCCATAATTCATCTTCTTTTACTTTCAGCCACACTGCTAATTCCTTTATTATCTTTTCATCAATCTGCTCGTTTGGGACCTCTGGCACGCCCCTCAAACGCAAAACCAAGGATTTTTGTTTCATATCGAGCATAGCTATCTGGTCTGCCAACTCTTCTTGTTGCGGTTTCAATCTTTGTCTTTCATCTTCTTCTACCCCTTGGACTTTCTGTATTTCTTTATTTTCAGAAATTATCTTCTTTATCGAGTCGTCTTGCTTATTTATTTTTAAATTCACCTCCTTTGTTGCCTTATCTAACTCTTTGTTTTTACCACTTAATTCCTTTATCTGTCCCGACATTTCTGAAATCACTTTAGAGTTTTGTTCTATTTTGGCTTCAATTGAGTCTAATTTTTCATTTAGTGACTTGTTCATTTCAGTTATTAGCTCTTTGATGTCTGCTAGTGCATCATTTTCTGTAGTCGTCGAATATCTTTTTGCTTGGTTTCCTGATGTACTTGCTGCCATTGCTTGCGCTTTCGTACTCCTTGTTGACGTCATTTTGCCAAGATCTATTCTGCAAAGTCCGTTATACTGTCTAAAAGGGGAAAAAACATTCACACTTTATTTCACGTCCTGATTTGCTCTTTTTAATTTTGGAAGTTCCCTTCCCCCCCCCCAGCAGAGCATTGTATCTTATCTTATTTTCCTCTTTTGAAATTGGGATTTAGTTTTCAAAATGTGGTATCAGCCTTGACACATGTTGTCTACCCTTTAAGCACAATGCCTGTTGATTTTACATTTACAATGTGAGAGTTTCTTCTATCCACCAGGTGTCACTATTGGTTATTTCTCATTTAGACACCTTTCTACGTTCCATTTTTCACCTCCAGCCACTCTTACGGTAGACCTCTATTTCCGTAGAGAAGACGGAAGAGGAGAAGCTCCGTGACTTGGCACAATCTAGGTCTCCATTTCCCCCCATATCGAAAAGCCTTTCATTGAATGAAATTAACACCTCTTCACAATATTAAAACCGTCTGTCTTCTAGGTCTTTAAACTGCTTTCACCCTTCAAACTTTGCCTCCCCTCCTCTCTCTTTTCAAAGTCCAAATACCTTTATTTTAAGATTTTAACTTATGGGAGATCTTTTTAAGTCTCTCCTATTTTTTTTAAAAGTCTCTCTCCAGCGCTACAATGTGACAGGCTTCTCACCCTCGTTAATTTGCTTGAAAAAAAGATACAGAGTAATACTTAGCAGGTTCTTTTCGCGATGTTTCAAGCTGTCCCTCGATCTTTCTTCTCCGGTTTGCTTCTAAGTCTTTGATCTTTTCTCTTCTTCTGTGCTCCCAAACCGGTTGCTTTTCTTATTCCTGGATCAAGGAGTCTTGGGCGCTCACTAGGTGGGTTTTGGGGTGCTCTGTCGGTAGGCAACTTGATTACCTTTGCGTTCTGCGTTCGGCTCCTTTCCGTACCTTCCACCGCTGGGTGCAGGCACCACCGGATGCTGGCACGGAGTTCTGCCTTCTTACGCCGCTCTTCCCATTCTCAGCAAAGCCCCACACTTTGCTGTTAGAGGGGGTGTGAGCATTTTCACCCCTCCCGTTCTGAAAATCTGGTGATACCTGCTGTTGGGAGAGAACAGTTAGGAATTGTTACTTTGTTGTTTTACATTCCTTACTCTGCTCTCTGCCGTGTGCTGTATGCAGCTGAATATCTGCTGGGGATAAGATGGCTAAGTGAGAGGCTGTAACACTCACAAAGCCAGATCTACAAATATGCAGTAGTTAATAGAAATAAATGAGGAATGTTTTGAAACCTCTACAAATGCTTCTGTTGTTTACTGCTGAGTTGGTGCTCATAAAGCCCAGTTATGAGTCCATGATTCCCGGGTGTATGCTGAAGGTGTTCCAGACGTCCTGCCCAGGCATAGCGGCCTAAGAAGACCTGGACAGATCCTGGCATTTACCCACAGGGTGTGTGTTGAGCGCTAAACCCCCTTTCTTTTGCCGACGACCTTTCTTTTCCTTAAGAATAAAATGTAAAGAATAGACTCCGTAATTACGGAGCTCTACTTTTCCCACCCGCTCTCTAGCGTGCCCAAACCGGAAGTCCCTAATTTGTTTCTTCATTACAGGTGGTGATGAATTGGAAATTAGGAACAAGAGAGAACAGGACAAAATCCACACAGTGAAAAAACCATATCAATATTTGGAGTGTGGAGAGAGTTTCAGTCAGAGCTCCCATTCCTCTTCCCATCAAAGAAATCCCATTGGACAGAAACCATATCAGTGCTTGGAATGTGGAAGGAGCTTCAGCCGGAACTCCAATCTTACCTCCCATCAAATAATTCATACAGGGGAGAAAGCATATCAGTGCTTGGAATGTGGAAAGAGATTCACCCATAAGAAAAATCTCACTTGCCATCAAAGAATTCATACTGGGGAAAATCCATACCAGTGCTTGGAATGTGGAAAGAGATTCATTCGGAGGGAAAGTCTCACTTCCCATCTAAGAAATCATACAGGGGATAAACCGTATCAGTGTTTGGAATGTGGAAAGAGCTTCAACCAGAAGAAAAATCTCATTTCCCATCAAATAATTCATACAAGAGAGAAACCATATCAGTGTTTGGAATGTGGAAAGAGCTTCCGTAAGAGCTGCCACCTCACACCCCATCAAAGAATTCATACTGGAGAAAAACCATATCAGTGCTTGGAATGTGGAAAGAGCTTCAGTCGGAAAGATAGTCTCAATTCCCACCAAAGAATTCATACAGGGGAGGAACCATATCAGTGCATGGAATGTGGAAAAAGCTTCACCTGGAAAGAAAGTCTCAATTCCCATCAAAGACTTCATAGTGGGGAGGAACCATTTAAATGCTTGGAATGTGGAAACAGCTTCAGTTGTAAGAGAAATCTCACTTTCCATCAAACAATTCATACAGGGGAGAAACCATATCAATGCTTGGAATGTGGGAACACCTTCACCCAGAAGTTAAGTCTCATTTCCCACAATCTAATTCATACAGGAGAGAGACCGTATCAGTGCTTGGAATGTGGGAAAAGTTTCAATAAGAGGGGCAATCTCACAGCCCATCAAAGAATTCATACAAGGGGGAAACTATAGTAGTGCTTGGAATAGGGCAAGAGCTTCAGTAAGCACCAATCTCACTGCCCACCCAAGAACTCAGGAAACCCTCTATTAATGGCTGTGTATTTGTAATTTAATTTTTGGAGGCTTCAGTATGTGGATGAGGATTGCAATGGAGAAGACCCACAGTGCCCAATATTTCTTCAAGGTGCAAGTCGCTGTGCGAGGTGTTGAATACCTTTTCCACGTCACATCTGGGGAGACGGTTAGGAGGGATTTGGCAACCCTGACGAGGTAGCCATCAATGCTGATCTCTGCAGTCCTTTGTGTGTCCACGATGGTGTCATAGAATCATAGAGTTGGAAGAGACCACAAGGGCCATCCAGTCCAACCCCCTGCCAAGCAGGAAACACCATCAAAACATTCTTGACATATGGCTTCTTGGCAGCAAATTCCACTGCTGAACAGCTCTTACTGTCAGGGAGTTCTTCCTAATGTTTAGGTGGAATCTTCCTTCTTGTAGTTTGAATCCATTGCTCCATGTCCGCATCTCTGGAGCAGCAGAAAACAACCTTTCTCCCTCCTCTATATGACATCCTTTGATATATTTGAACATGGCTATCATATCACCCCTTAACCTTCTCTTCTCCAGGCTAAACATACCCAGCTCCCTAAGCCGTTCCTCATAAGGCATCATTTCCAGGCCTTTGACCATCTTGGTTGCCCTCCTCTGGACACTTTCCAGCTTGTCAGTACTGTATCCTTCTTGAACTGTGGTACCCAGAACTGGACACAGTACTCCAGGTGAGGTCTGACCAGAGCAGAATACAGTGGTACTATTACTTCCCTAGATCTAGATGCTATACTCCTATTGATGCAGCCCAGAATTGCATTGGCTTTTTTAGCTGCTGCATCACACTGTTGACTCATGTCAAGTTTGTGGTCTACCAAGACTCCTAGATCCTTTTCACATGTACTGCTCTCAAGCCAGGTGTCACCCATCCTGTATTTGTGCCTTTCATTTTTTTTGCCCAAGTGTAGTACTTTACATTTCTCCCTGTTAAAATTCATCTTGTTTGCTTTGGCCCAGTTGTCTAATCTGTTAAGGTCATTTTGAAGTGTGATCCTGTCCTCTGGGGTATTAGCCACCGCTCCCAATTTAGCGTCATCTGTAAACTTGCTCAGGATGCCCTCAAGCCCATCATCCAAGTCATTGATAAAGATGTTGAATAAGACTGGGCCCAAGACAGAACCCTGTGGCACCCCACTAGTCACTACTCTCCAGGATGAGGAGGAGCCATTGATGAGCACCCTTTGGGTTCGGTCAGTCAGCCAGTTACAAATCCACTGAATGGTAGCATTGTCTAGCCCGCATTTTACCAGCTTCTTTACAAGAATATCATGGGGCACCTTGTCAAAGGCCTTCCTGAAATCAAGATAGGCTATATACACAGCATTCCCTTCATCTACCAGGCTTGTAATTTTGTCAAAAAATGAGATCAGATTAGTCTGACATGACCTATTTTTCAGACACCCATGCTGACTTTTAGTGATCACAGCGTTCCTTTCTAGGTGCTCACAGACCGTTTGCTTAATGATCTGCTCTAGAATCTTTCCTGGTATTGATGTCAGGCTGACTGGGCGGTAATTGTTTGGGTCCTCTCTTTTCCCCTTTTTGAAAATAGGGACAACATTTGCCCTCCTCCAGTCTGCTGGAACTTCGCCTGTTCTCCAGGAATTTTCAAAGATTATTGCCAGTGGTTCTGAAATCACCTCTGCCAGTTCTTTTAATACTCTTGGATGTAGTTCATCTGGCCCTGGAGACTTGAATACATCTAAACTAGCCAAGTATTCTTGTACTACCTCCTTAATTAATCTGGGCTGTGTTTCCCCTGCTGAATCATCTGCTCCATAGTCTTCAGGTCGGGCATTGTTTTCTTTTTTGGAGAAGACTGAGGCAAAGAAAGCGTTGAGGAGTTCTGCCCTTTCTCTATCCCCTGTTTGCATTTCCCCATCTTCTCCTCTAAGTGACCCCACTGTTTCCTTGTTCTTCCTTTTGCTATGGACATGCCCATTAAAGACATTTTTGTTGCTTTTAATCTCTCTAGCAAGCCTGAGTTCATTCAGTGCTTTAGCTTTTCTGACTTTGTCTCTACACGTGCTGGCTATTTGTTTGAATTCCTCTCTGGTGGTTTCCCCCCTTTTCCATTTTTTGGTACATATCCCTTTTAAATCTTAACTCAGTTAAAAGTTATTTAGATAGCCACCCTGGCTTCTTTGGGCACCTTCCATGTTTCTGTCTCATTGGTATTGCCTGAAGTTGTGCTTTTAATATCTCCCTTTTAACAAACTCCTAACCATCATGAACTCCCTTCCCTTTTAGTATTTCTGTCCATGGGATCTCACCCAGCGTTTCCCTAAGTTTTCTGAAGTCAGCTTTTTTAAAGTCTAGAATTTGAGTCTTAGTATGCTTGGTTGCTCCTTTCTGCTGAATAATAAACTCCAGAAGAGCATGGTCACTCCCACCTAATGATTCTGCCACTTCTACCCAGCTAACCAAGTCATCACTATTGGTTAGGATCAGATCTAAAATGGCTGATCCTCTTGTTGCTTCTCCCACTTTCTGGACAATGAAATAGTCTGCAAGGCCAGTGAGGAATCTGTTCGATCTTATGCTCTTGGCTGAGTTTGCAATCCAACAAATATCAGAATCGTTCAAATCCCCCATTACTACTCTCTCACTTCCTTTTTTTAAAAAAAAATTATTAAAGATTTCTTGAATTACAAAGGTGTGTGCAGTGTCTCGCATTTTTTAACTTGTATCATTTTTGCAAATCATTTTCATTCGTTAAGACACTAAGAAGAAAGAGGGAAAACGAGGTAGATAGGGGATGGGAGGGTGGATGGGGATGAGAGTAGGTGACGATGTTTCTGTTTTGCTTAATATATGTAGGGCTTGATGTCAGCTTTGTTTGTGTTGGTACTCCTTTATTTACTTGTGTTCTTTTGATGATGAGAGAGATTGGGGTTGGCCAAGGGTGTGGTTGTTCATTTGTAATTGGCAATGATGGTCTTTGTTTTCATGTGTGAGTGGGGTGGGTGGGTACTTTTGGGTCAGGTTAGCCATACTGATTTTTATGCTGACGGTAAATTTTTGTCATTATCTTGTTGGGCTGTGTGTGTGATAAAGGGGAACCATACCGGCAAGGCCGGTGCTAGGGTTTTTTTGCGCCCTAGGCGAGATCACCTTCTGGCGCCCCCCGCCCCCCCCCCCCCCAAATTTTTTCCCAGAGTTGTTGACCTTTTTTAGAGAAAATAAAAGTGGAATTAAAAAAATAGAAAAATACAGTGGTACTTCTACTTACGAATAACTCTACTTACGAATGTTTCTACTTACGAACGGAGCTTGACATTTGGGTGATCATTTTCAGCACTTGGTAGACTCCTACCTTCAGGACCATTATCTCCCTCCCCCACAATTTCTTTCAATTAAAAAATTTTTCCCTTACATTTTTTTCTGTTACGGTGTCCAATGTCTTCAATTCCTTTTTGTTAAAAAAAAAATCCACCGCTCCTCCGCTGCCGGCTCGGAGCTTCACTCTGTGAGGGTAGTGGTTTACAGTGGTACCTCGGTTTATGAACACAATTGGTTCCGGAAGTCTGTTCATAAACTGAAGCGTTCATAAACTGAAGCGAACTTTCCCATTGAAAGTAATGGAAAGTGAATTAATCCGTTCCAGATGGGTCCGCGGCATTCGTAAACCGAAAATTCATAAACCGAGGTGTTCATAACATCATGACATCATTATTTGGTGCCGTCCTTCAGAGCTTTTGCTGGTGACAGTGCACGATCAGCCTGTCTATTGGATGCTGCTGGAGTCTTCAGTGCTGCTGGAGTCTTCAGAGCTTCTGCTGGTGATGTATAATTTGCGCGCCACTTTTTTTGTGTTTAATCATTATTTTAGGTATGAAAGGTGTGCTTTTTTGGGGGGGAAATTATGCCAGATCCCTCCCTGATGGGCAAGGTACACTTTGTCCTAATTTGATGCAATTCGGTTCAGCGGTTACGGTGCAAGGCTGTTACATCCGCGCACACAGTGGGAACATTTATATATATATATAGATTTTTCTGATCCACAGATGACACAAAAGGACTCTTCTCTATTTATTTTTATCATTTATTACTCCTATGATCCTTGCTTATAAAACCCAATAAAAGTTATTCCATATTGAAATGGAAAAGACAACACACAGAGACCCACGGCCCATCTGCACCGTGTTTGCAAAGCAGGATCAGAGCATTTGTTGTTAGGATCGCTTACTCTTGAGTAGGACCCTGGTAGAGACACATACCCGGCTGGCATGTTCTTTCCCTCCTGGTAGATCATTCGGGAGCTTCAAAAGCTTTCTCCAGCCCGAACATTGCAGCGACTGATGCGAACTGACATCAGCACACTGACACCAGCAGCACAGCATTTTGGCTAATTACTTTTATTTACATATAAACACACACGGAGCACTGCAACATGGCTCCCCCTCTCTCTCTAGCATCCTGGCTAAGCACTTCTAAAAAGCTTTAAAGAGCTCCTCCTGCTTTTAAAGCCCCCTAGCTTGGTGGCCATCCCTGCCTCTTGTGGGAGGGAGTTCCGTAGGTTTAACTGCACCGCATGAAGGAGCACTTTCTTTTTTTCCTGCCCTCTATCTTCCAACAGTCCTTATTTATTTGCTGCTGTTAAGGGGGAAAAATTCCAGGGTGAGAGGCTACTCAACAGTCCAGCTTGTCGAGGTGCAAGTCCCTCACAGGTCCATGCGGTCAGTAAAAGAAGGACGTTCCAGCCAAGTCATTTGGAGCAAAACAACAGTAGACCATGATCTTTATTGTTGCGCAACAGGTCCCCCCAGGAGTAAGAACCCCAAGCATGGGGTGACCTCTTCTTTGAAACCTTCCCTCTTTCCCCCACAATGCACTTCGAGGGGCATCACTGATACATCATCACTACATCACTAGCGTGTCACAAATGGGGAGGGCTATACAAGGGTGACACAAGTTCAACATTAGGTCACTATCAGACACCTTTCCCAACGCCTCTTAAGTCCCCATCACCGAAAGAACAAGAAAACTCTTGCTATCTCCTTGCCCTCAGGACTTGAGATGGGCTTTCAGAACAAACACCTGACTTGCTCAGGCGCCTCTGCCGATGTCTCTTGTTGCCCCCCTGGTCACTCCCTGGGTGGGCTGCCATGGATGTTCCTGCTGCCTACGTGACTTCCTGCTTCTTAGTTCATGGAGGGAGGTGGAGTCCAGATTCACCTTTCTTTAAGGGTTCAAATGGCGCTGGAATGAGGAGAGTCGGTTAAAGTATGGATTTTCTATGAATTTATAAAGCTAGGTATCTTCCCTGAGCTGTCAAGTCGAAAGGATACATTCAGGCATAAATGTGAGATTAATTTGCACGCCTTTTTTTCCTGAGCCAAAGAACCACAAGCAGCGCAAGGATCCGAAGCAAGAACAGAACTGCAGACTTCTTGCAAACTCGCCCCCTCCCTGGCTTTCCTTTTTCAGGAAGGGGGAGAAACCTCTGCTCCCTGATTTCTGAACAGGCACCCTTCCCCTGTAGCCCTGGGACCCCCCCCCCTTCTCCCCAATGTACCCGAAGGGGGATGAGAGAGGAGACTCACCAGATCCCAGCGCTTGCACAGAAGGAAGACAAAATATGCACATTCCTCCCCCGGGTAGCAAGGGACTTCGGAAGGAGGTGCTTTGCTCCGGACTCTGGGAAACCTGCCTTTATTCCTTCCCCCTCTAATAATCCGGCTCAGCTCCTTTTAACCCTTGCAAAGCCGAGCGGAGCAAGCAAGCTCACCCCGCCCCCCTTCCCCTGGAAAGCAGGCGTCCTGGAGGAGCCCCGGGCATCGCGCACAGCCAGAGAGGCTTCATTTGTGGGGGGGGGGGACTCTGAGCTGCTCCCTCCCTTGGCCAGGAACGGGAGGGGGAGGGAAAAGGCTCTGCAAGAAGCAGGAGTCTCCTTCCTAGGAGAGGAGGAGGGTCATCCCAGTGGGTCTAGATCAAGGGAAGTAATAGTACCACTGTATTCTGCTCTGGTCAGACCTCCCCTGGAGTACTGTGTCCAGTTCTGGGCACCACACTTCAAGAAGGATACTGACAAGCTGGAACGTGTCCAGAAGAGGGCAACCAAAATGGTCAAAGGCCTGGAAAGGGAGCTGGGTATGTTTAGCCTGGAGAAGAGAAGGTTATGGGGTGATATGATAGCCATCTTCAAATATATAAGAGGATGCCATATAGAGGAGGGAGAAAGGTGGTTTTCTGCTGCTCCAGAGAAGCGGACACGGAGCAATGGATTCAAACTACAAGAAAGAAGATTCCACCTAAACATTAGGAAGAACTTCCTGACAGTAAGAGCTGTTCGGCAGTGGAATTTGCTACCAAGGAGTGTGGTGGAGTCTCCTTCTTTGGAGGTCTTTAAGCAGAGGCTTGAAAGACATATGTCAAGAATGCTTTGATGGTGTTTCCTGCTTGGCAGGGGGTTGGACTGGATGGCCTTTGTGGTCTCTTCCAACTCAATGATTCTATGATTCTAAGCAGTTACCATCACAAAAGAGTGGCCAAAAGGCCCAGGTAATGCAATCAGTGATTCATTATCAGGTATCCTGGCAGACAGGAGAAAAACAACACACTCAGATTTCTGCTGTAGACCGCTCCTTCTGTTATGTATGTATGATGGGGGGTGCTCTTGAACTGGAGGGTGGGAATTTCAAAAGTCTATATCGGAGTTTGCACCCCATCATTCTGGGTTCCTCTCCTCCCAGTCATCATGCCAATCTAATGTTCCATCAAAGAACTCATAGTGGAGATAATCAAAGTGTTACAGGATCATAGGATTGCAGAATTGAAGAGACTCTGCGGGTAATCTAGTCCCCTCCCTCTTGAATGCTGGAATCTCCTCTATGACAGATAGGTATTCAACCTCTGCTTTAAAAACTCATAGGAAGGAGAATCCACCACCTTCTGATGGAGTCCCTTACATAGCTGAATACATCTTACCTTCCTGATATTTAGCATTCGTCTCTTTTCTTGTAACTTGAATCCATTAGTTTGTGTCCTACCATCCAGCGCAAGAGAAAACAGGCTTTCTCCATGTTCCATGTGACAACCTATTAGATATTTGAAGATGGACATCATATCTCTTCTCAGCCTTCTCTTTTGTAGGCCAAGCATATCCAGATCCCTCAACTGTGCCCCATAAGGCTTGGTTTCCGGACTCTTGATCACCTTGGTCACTCTCTGTGCATGTTCTAGATTGTCCATATCTTCTCAAACTGCAGTGCCCCGAACTGGATGCAGGACTCTAGGTGTCCTGTGATGAAGGCAGGATAGAACAATTCTATTACTGTACTGTGAGGGACAGGGGATATCGCGAAGTCCCTCCCCTCCTGAGTTCAAGCCCGTCCCCGAGCAAAGGGGAAAGCAGGGAGAGTTCCGATTCCAGTGGGGAAGCAGGAAGTCGTGTCCGAGGCTCAGGCAAGGTAGAGGAGCCAGGGTCCCAGGTGGGACAGGAAGGGGCAAGTAAGGGGGGAAGACCCATCCCCCCAACTCCAGAATTACGCAGGAAGAGGAGGGGCAAGAGGATGGGTCTGCCAAAGCTTTTGTGTTGGAGAAAGACGCGCCAAAAGCCATTAGGAGGTTCTGAAACCGACTGACAACATCGCTCCGTGTAAATAGCAATGACTTGAGCACTGTAAATACGCAGCACCAATAAAAGAATAAAATGCAGAGCTGCGTAGCGTCGTTACTCTGAAGTAGTCCACTCCGGCCACTGTGACAGCAACCTCCTAATCATTTTTGGGCTACTTTGGAGTTGCCGGGATGAGCGTGTCAGAGGCGGAGAAGTGGCGGCAGATCGCTGAGCAAGCCCAGCTAGAACTGCAACAGCTGTCGCTGCAGGCGCAGGGAGAATTGAAGGCAGCTAAAGAGGAGACTAAGAAGGTCCAGGACGACCGGCTACAACTTGCGGAACAGGTGAGAGAGCTCCAGGAAAAAGAGCAGCATTTAAGGGCGGTGGCGGTAGACCTCCAAAACAAGCTGGATGCAGAGAAAAACAAGGCGGGAGGGGCACCCCAAGTCCAAGTGCTGCCAGGAAGGAGAGCCGGGACCCTAGTAAGCAAGTTCAATGGAGACCCGAAGGAGTTTCAGGGCTTTGAGACTGAGATTGTGTATGCTCTTGAGCTGCACCACGATGAGTTCCCTGATGATGAGCACAGAGTAGCGTTTATTGTGGAGCACCTTACAGGGGCGGCCAGGGAGTGGCTAAGACCGTTAATTGCAACAAGGAATCCTTGCATGAAGAATGTCAAACTATTTCTAGAAGGTTTGAAAACGATGTATTCGTCCGATAGTCATATGGACCAGACTAAGGAGGAACTTCATAATTTACGCCAAGGAAATATGACAGTTCGCGCGTATTGGGCGAAATTCACCATGCTGGTGCACAGATTGGGGTGGGATCTGGAGTCTGCCCCAATGCAAGCGGCGTTTTACTTGGGGTTGCATGAGGAGGTGAAGGATGAGCTCTCGAGAGGTCCAAAGCCCAGTAATATGGATCAACTGAGCAAAGCGGCTCTGGCGGTGGGGGTGAGGCAGGAATCCAGATGGAGCGACAAGCAAGCAACGCGCGCAAAGCGGGCTTGGTTCCCACGGTCGCAGGAGAAGCCACTCCCTCAACAACCCTTTCAAGCCACGCCTGGGGCCAGTCAGGACCAGGAACCCATGCAGATTGATAGCGCGCGCGCGCGGGCTTTTCAAACCCCAGCGGCGCCAAGACGCAAGGAGGGAAGGGGTGGGAATTGCTTTCTCTGCAACTCCCCCCAGCATCTCGTCAGAGACTGCCCACATCGCAGGGAGTGGCAAGGAAAGGCGGGAACGGTTGTGCCCTCCCCCACTGACGCAGCACCACAGCAGGGAAACGGGAAAGCCTGGCTGCAGGAGACAAGGGGCGGCAGCCAGGCACAGTCAGCAGACAACAGCCCCAGCCCACCCACCCGCACAGAGAGGAGCAGAGCCAGCCCACCCCTCCCAGAGCAGGAGTGGTTCTAGAAGTGACGCTCACGCTCCCAAATGGCTATCCATTGACGGTCCTCGCCCTAATTGACAGTGGTGCCTCAGCCAACTTCTTCTCGAGAAACTTTGCAGAAGAGCACCAGATCCAGCTTCTGCAGCTGGATTTTCCTCTGCACGTGGCAACCATTGACGGCAGAGAGCTGCTGGGAGGGGCCATCACTCATCAAACCCCCCCCATGAGAATGACGGTTGGAAGGCACTCAGAGACACTGGCATTCAACGTCACCACCATCTCAGACCCCCCAATCGTTTTGGGCATGAGCTGGCTGGCGCGCCACGACCCCTCCATAAGTTGGCATCAGAGATGCATCACTTTTGGATCGGACTTTTGCCTGGAACATTGCATGCAGCACCAACCAGGGGAGGGGCCTCCGATAGCCACGGTGGCCACCATGCACGTCAAAGGGGGTGAGGCGATACCCAAACCATACTGGGACCTGCAGGAGGTCTTCAGTGAAGCGGAGTCCGACCACCTGCCCCCACACAGGCCTTTTGACTGCCAGATCAACCTGGTGCCTGGGGCAACTATACCCCCAGCCAAGCTGTACGCCATGTCAGACCAGGAACTGGAGGATCTGCGCGCTTTTATCGACAAGAACCTCAAGCGGGGGTTCATCAGAGAAAGCAAGGCAGCAGGGGGCAGCCCGGTCTTCTGGGTGGACAAGAAAGACACGCAACAGCGCCGTCTTGTGGTGGATTTTAGACGGCTGAATTCGGTGACAGAGCCAGTGGCTTTCCCCATGCCCAGAGTGGATGATCTCCTGACAGCGGCACGCAGAGGCAAGATTTTCACCAAGCTAGACCTGAGGGGGGCGTACAACTTGATCAGGATCCGGGAAGGCGATGAGTGGAAAACCACGATGTTCACGCCTCTGGGCTCTTTTGAATATCTGGTGATGCCCTTCGGGTTGCAAGGGGGCTCAGCATGCTTCCAGGCCTTCATGCACCACGTCCTGGGGTCCCTACTCTTCAGGAAATGCTTGGTCTTTCTGGATGACATCCTTATTTACTCCAACGACCCAGTGCAGCACGTGAAGGACGTCAGGGAGGTGTTACAGCGCCTGAAGGAGAACCACCTGTATGTGAAGCTGGAGAAGTGCAAGTTTCACACCAAGGAGGTGGACTTCCTGGGCTACAAGCTGTCAGACAAGGGGCTGGCAATGGACAAGGACAAGGTGCAGACCATCCTGGACTGGCACAGCCCCAGGACGCGCAAAGATGCCCAACGCCTACTAGGCTTTGCCAACTTCTACAGGAAGTTCATCAAGAACTTCTCTCGAGTTACGGCTCCCATCACTGACTGCCTGAGAGGCAAGCAGAAGTTCAGGTGGACACCAGAGGCGCAAGCAGCGTTCGAAAGCCTCAAGAGGGTGTTCGCCTCAGACCAGAACCTGTTCCACGTGGTTCAGGACGCGCCCCTACGCATTGAAACAGATGCTTCTGATAAGGCTGTGGGCGCCATTTTGTTGCAACTGGACGCCAACAGAGAGTGGAGACCCTGTGCCTTCTTCTCCAGGAAGTTGACCCAGCCCGAGCGAAACTACACAGTTTTTGATCGGGAACTTCTTGCGATCCACGCGGCGTTCCAGCACTGGAGACACTTCCTGGTGGGCGCCAAGCACCCCATCCAGGTGTGCACAGACCACAAGAACCTGGAGTTCTGGAGAACTGCCAGGGTGCTCAACCAGCGGCAGATACGGTGGGCGGAGTTCTTCTCGAACTTCAACTTCTCCATACACTACATCCCAGGAGAGCAGAATGTCAGGGCGGATGCCCTCTCCCGCAAGCCAGAGTACATGGAGGAGGAGGCGCCACCAGCCCCAAGGCACATTTTCCCCCCGTCGGCATGGTCCTGCGGAGCAGCAGTGGTGAGCGAGGCAGAACTCACAGCACTGACGGCAGCGGATGAATTTGCCAACCGCATCTTCAGAGAACTGAGAGGGGGGAGGGAGCAGGCAAAAGACTTTGCAGAACGCAGAGGGCTGCTTTTCTACAAGGGTGCGCTGTACCTACCCACCACCCAGCTTCGACGTACGGTCCTCAAGCAGATGCACGACAACCCTACAGCGGGGCATTTTGGAAGGGACAAGACCACTCACCTAGTCATGAGACACTTCTGGTGGCCAGGGGTGAGGGAAGATGTTCGAGACTATGTAAGGGGCTGTACCACCTGCCAGCGGGCGAAGGTGGTCAGAGCAGCGCCACCAGGGTTGCTGGAGCCCTTAGCCACACCACACAGGCCGTGGGAAGTGGTGTCCATGGACTTCATCACAGATCTGCCTTCGTCCAGGGGTAAGACTGCAGTGTTGGTGGTGGTGGACCTCATGTCCAAAATGTGTCACTTTATACCGTGTGCCAGGGCAGTCTCGGCAGAAGAGACAGCCAAACTGTTTGTTGATCACATTTTCAGACTGCATGGATTACCTTTAAGGGTTATTTCGGATCGTGGCCGCCAATTTGTTTCCAGGTTCTGGCGGCGGCTCATGAACCTCCTGCAGGTGGAGGTCAGCTTGTCGACGGCTAGACACCCGCAGACCAACGGACAAGCGGAGAGGGTCAACGCCATTCTGCAGCAGTACCTGAGATGCTACGTCAGCCAGCGGCAAACGGACTGGGTGGATCGCTTGCCACTAGCAGAATTTGCCTACAACAATGCAGTGCACGTCTCCACAGGGGTGTCGCCCTTTAAGGCCAATTACGGGCGCGACCTCAGATCTTTCCCAGAGAGGGAGAGGGAGGAGGAGGAGGAGGGCCCACAGGCTGAGGATTGGGCAGAGGAACTGGAGACGGTGCACCAGCAGCTCAGAGAACACTTGGAGAGGGCCAAGGAAGCGTACAAAAAGGGGGCAGATCGCCACAGGCGACAAGGGGAGGTCATCAGGGTGGGGGACAAGGTGTGGTTGTCCTCGGAGGGCCTTCCCACCAGAGGGAGGTGCAAAAAGCTGGCACCCAAATGGCTGGGCCCCTTCACGGTCACGCAACAGGTCAACCCGGTGGCATACAGGCTGGCACTGCCAGAGGACATGAGGGTGCATCCAGTGTTTCATAGATCGCTGCTGTCGCCGTACAGGGAAAGCAGCAGGCTCAGAGACAGCGAACAAACCCCCGAGGGAGGGGGGGAGAGGGAAAGCAGGGAGCAACTCAATGAGGCCACGGCCATCCTGGATTCAAGGTGGGGGGTGGGGGGCCTGGAGTACCTCATGGCATGGGAGGATGCTCCACCGTCCCAGAATGAATGGGTTCCCGCCACTCAGATACAGGAGGAATTCTTGGTGGAAGAATTTCACGCCCTCTTTCCCCACAGACCCAAGCCCTGGCACATGGAAAGGGAGGGGGAGGAGGAGGAGGCACGGGAGAACAGCTCACCATGGCGCTGGGAAGCGGAGTTTGAGGAACCAGAGGATGAGGTATGGGTGTCGCCAAGATCCACCCAGTCAGAGGAAGGAGCAGATTGGCAAAACATTTTTACCCCCACCAGCTCTGACGCCACGGACTTTTTGGGATTCCCGTCCTCCCAGGCGGAAGGGGGGGGCTCGCAGGACTGGGGGGAGGTGTTCACACCAACGGGCTCGGAGAGCACCGAGTTTTTAGGCTTCCAGTCGTCACCGACACATGGGGGGGGCCTGGGGAGGGGTGAAGGAGAGCTTGGGAGGGGGGTGGATGTGAGGGACAGGGGATATCGCGAAGTCCCTCCCCTCCTGAGTTCAAGCCCGTCCCCGAGCAAAGGGGAAAGCAGGGAGAGTTCCGATTCCAGTGGGGAAGCAGGAAGTCGTGTCCGAGGCTCAGGCAAGGTAGAGGAGCCAGGGTCCCAGGTGGGACAGGAAGGGGCAAGTAAGGGGGGAAGACCCATCCCCCCAACTCCAGAATTACGCAGGAAGAGGAGGGGCAAGAGGATGGGTCTGCCAAAGCTTTTGTGTTGGAGAAAGACGCGCCAAAAGCCATTAGGAGGTTCTGAAACCGACTGACAACATCGCTCCGTGTAAATAGCAATGACTTGAGCACTGTAAATACGCAGCACCAATAAAAGAATAAAATGCAGAGCTGCGTAGCGTCGTTACTCTGAAGTAGTCCACTCCGGCCACTGTGACATGTACTATAAAACCAAAGACGTGACAACTGAGATTCTCACCAAGCCTCTACCAAGAGGCAGTTTTGAGAATCTTTTGAGTTGAGTTGCGATTCTGGGTGGTTTATTCTATTGTGTATCCAGTTTTTGTATTTACCTGAGGAGTTTCTGGGGGAAAATTCAGCCAAATATCACTGGCAAGCTTCAGGCTAGTTATTGCATGAAGGGAGAGGAGAGGGAGAGAATATTCTGTGGGACAAGGGAGAAATCCCTGTGCTTATGCAGGCCCTGCCAACCTTGTGGACCAGGGAGCACTTTTCCAGATGCTTAGAAAGTGGGTATGAATTTTAATGCCTTTCAGTATTTTAGCTTTTTGTACGTTCTAAAGTATGCCTGCAGGGACCCAGGTGGCGCTGTGGGTTAAACCACTGAGCCTAGGGCTTGCCGATCAGAAGGTCGGCGTTTCGAATCCCTGTGACGGGGTGAGCTCCCGTTGCTTGGTCCCAGCTCCTGCCAACCTAGCAGTTCGAAAGCACGTCAAAATGCAAGTAGATAAATAGGAACTGCTACAGCGGGAAGGTAAACGGCGTTTCCATGTGCTGCTCTGGTTTGCCAGAAGCGGCTTTGTCATGCTGGCCACATGACCTGGAAGCTATACGCCGGCTCCCTCGGCCAATAATGCGAGATGAGCGCGCAACCCCAGAGTCGGTCACGACTGGACCTAATGGTCAGGGGTTCCTTTACCTTTTAAAGTATGCCTGCAGATTTTTCTTGATTTTCTTGATTTATCTTTTTGTAAATCACCTTGAGATTGTTGTTGTTTTTTACAATCGGCAAGGTATACATTTCATGAAATAAATAAAAGTAAAAATATATTTTGAATTTTGAGAGAGTGCTGGGGATTGACCGGAAAGAGGCTTATACCAACTGTTGTGTAGTGGGTATTCAGTGATTTCAGCCCGGTGCAGATAAGAAGCTGGAGGCGAGGATCTGGTACAACATCTCTTTTCTTCAAAGAACAGGTAAGAGCCAGAACACAGGAATGGGGAAAACTGGGGCTTATATAATAACAGGGAAAATCTGCAGGGAAAAGATACATTTGGGCAGGAATCAATGGCACGGATTCCCTCCCGCGGGAACCAATCCAGCAGAGGATCAAAATCCTGCACCCTGAACCAGCAAATGATAGACATTCCTGCTGGAACTTGTACATTCAAATAAACTCTGTAATACAATACAATAAACTCTATATATTACAATACATACTTGGCTGTGCTATTACTTTAATACACCACAGCAACGAAATAAATAATGGGACTATAATGAGGATGTGAAAATGAGAAGAGTATAGCTCTAATTAAGTTAAAGATTTTAAAATTAAAATGTATTACAGCAAGCAGGAGAAGTTAAGATGTAAAAAACCCAGGAAGAGGAAGTTGAGGGAAATAATGGGGGGGGTTGGGAGTTGTATTTTTTATATTTGATATGAAATTTTGATGTTTAAAATGCAAAATCCTATCTATCTATCTATCTATCTAAGAAAAGAGGGCGCTTATAACTCTATTGTGGAGCAGAAAACCTACATCTGATGTGGAAAGAGCCTTAGCAGGAGTAAACACAGAAGTGCCCAAACTTTTCAGAGAGGGCCAGATTTGATGAAGTGAACATGCGTGAGGGTCAACCAAAATTGTTGAGCTTTTTTTAGGATTGAAGTTGCTGAGGTTTTTGTTTTGTTTTTTACCCCATGACATATACTGCCACAGGGGCCGGATTAAATGGACTGCCGGGCCGGATGTCCTGCCACCCACAAAGAATTTACTGGGTGAGCCTGTGCGGGTGCCCCAGACTCTGAGCATTCTCCCCCCCCCCCACGGTCCTCTTCTACTGTTCTTTATTTCAGATTCACTAAAGTAAAGAAAGACATCGATCAACAAATACTCATAGGATTGCAACAGGTTGAAAGCAGCCTAAGGATGAACATGATCATTAAACGGATTATTTCCAAAAAATACCTATCTGTCCACGAACCTGTTACTGTACTTAGATTTGTATACTGTTGGGTGTTTTTTTGGGGGGGGGGGTCTTCTGCTTTGGCGAGTAAGATTGTCTTCCATGAACACGGTCTCAACAGTGAATCTCAACTGTCAGACCATGGGGGGGGGGAGAGAAACATCCCTAAATACTGTCTGTTTTTGATGATTTGGGATGTGAAAGGAGAAATTAGGAGGGCAGAATCACACTTCAAAATGACCTTAATAGATTAGACAACTGGGCCAAAGCAAACAAGATGAATTTCAACAAGGAGAAATGTAAGGTACTACACTTGGGCAAAAAAAATGAAAGGCACAAATACAGGATGGGAGACACCTGGCTTGAGAGCAGTACATGTGAAAAGGATCTAGGAGTCTTGGTAGACCACAAACTTGACATGAGTCAACAGTGTGATGCAGTAGCTCAAAAAGCCAATGCAATTCTGGGCTGCATCAAGAGGAGTATAGCATCTAGATCAAGGGAAATAATAGTACCACCGTATTCTGCTCTGGTCAGACCTCACCTGGAGTACTGTGTCCAGTTCTGGGCACCACAGTTCAAGAAGGATACTGACAAGCTGGAACGTGTCCAGAGGAGGGCAACCAAAATGGTCAAAGGCCTGGAAACGATGCCTTATGAGGAACGGCTTAGGGAGCTGGGTATGTTTAGCCTGGAGAAGAGAAGGTTAAGGGGTGATATGATAGCCATGTTCAAATATATTAAAAGATGCCATATAGAGGAGGGTGAAAGGTTGTTTTCTGCTGCTCCAGAGAAGCGGACACGGAGCAATGGATTCAAACTACAAGAAAGAAGATTCCACTTAAACATTAGGAAGAACTTCCTGACAGTAAGAGCTGTTCGGCAGTGGAATTTGCTACCAAGGAGTGTGGTGGAGTCTCCTTCTTTGGAGGTCTTTAAGCAGAGGCTTGAAAGACATATGTCAAGAATGCTTTGATGGTGTTTCCTGCTTGGCAGGGGGTTGGACTGGATGGCCCTTATGGTCTCTTCCGATTCTATGATTCTATGGTCCTATGATTCTATGAAATACGAGCTGCAGATTTTGGCAAGGGGTTCCCTGCTTCCCTGCCAGCTGCTGCTGCTCCTCCTGTTTCTGACCAAGGGAGGCAGCAGCTGAGAGCCCAGCCAGGAGCGCCCCCCCCCAAATAAAGCCTCTCCTCTGGATGTGCGCAATGCGCAGGTCTCCTGCTTCGGAGAGAGAAAGCGCAGAGAGGGTTGAGCTTGGTGCGCTCGGATTTGCAAGGGTTAAAAGGAGCAGAGCTGGATTCCTAGAGAGGAGAGGAAATTAGGTTCCGGGTGGGGCGGGGCCAGGTCCTCCAGCGCATCAGTCCCTCCCTGAAAGGGGAGCAGGCTGGGTCTTGGGTTTTCCTCTTGTGCAAGCGCTTCCTTGGTGAGTCCCTTCTCTCTTCCCCCTTTGGGTGCATTGGGGAGAAAGGGGGTCCGAGGGATGCCTGGGGGGCGGCGTTCAGATCATGCATGGGGGGGGGATCCAAGCCAAGAAGCAGAGGGTCCTTTCCTCTCTGCAGATCCAGGCTGGGAGGAGTCCGCGACTCTGTCCTTGCTTTGTATCGCTGCGCTGCTTGCCACTTTCCAGAGGGGTCTTTGGATGAGGAGAAAAATGTGTGCAAATATGTATGAATCAGGACATGCAAAGCAAGATAGGTCAAGCCTTTATTTGTTGTAATTGTAATTACTTGTCGTTAGGGTTAGAGTTAGGGTCAATTATAAATGGAATGTAATTAATGAAATGTAATAGCGATGTTTATTTCAGTTTATTTTTGTATTATTTTAACTATTTGTTTTATTACTGTGGAATTTCCAAAAGAAAGTATTTGTAAAAATTAAAAGAAAAATAAATAATAAGTTGCATTACTGAAATAAATGCACGTTTCGACGATATTCTAATATTCTGAGTTTCACCTGTAGCCAGATGGAGACAGACATAAAATATAAACAAGAAATAAAGGCGAAAATCTGACCTAAAACTGAAATAATGGGCTAATGCTGCCAATTTCTTCAAAAGTCCAATACAATGCAAGCAGCACGCAAGGGCACAGGATTCAATCAAGTTTCAATCAAATATTAGTACAAAAAGAAAACAATAAGAGAGCAATCTGTTAATTTCTTATACGGTTTGAATGCCAAGGTGTTTCTATTTGAAATGTAGACCACTACATCCAAAAATGGAATTTCTTTTTTGTGATGCTGGCAAGTAAATTTTAAATGGAGGTCCAATGTGTTCACCCATTCTTTGAATGCAATACACGTTGCTTCAGATTTAAAAATTATGAGCAAATCATCGGTGTATCTCTTAATCAAAGTGATGTCATTTGTAAAGGGGTTAGATTCAGAAAAAAATGTTTGTTTTCAAAGTCAATCATGTGAATGATCGCTACTGATGGCGCCAATGCCGCACCCATGGCAACCCCCTTGGTTTGGATGTAGAAGTCATTTTTGTACCTGAAGAAATTATTTTCAAAAACAATATCCAATAATTGGATTAAAAATGATAAGGAGGGGTTTGTTCTTGTCTGGAACGTAATAAATTTTCAATGGTTCCTCTTATGGTCTCTAATGGAATATTAGTGTAAAGAGAGCCTGCATGAGTGTTGCCAGGATCGCTCCTCTAGGTATGGGAAAGTCTTCCAGTTTAGCAATGAGATCTTTAGTGTCTCGAATATATGTGGTGGTGGCAGTAGAGTATTCAAATATGAATGAGTCTAGGTACTTGGATAAAGGTTCGGTGAGTGAACCAACAGCTGAAACAATAGGACGGCCAGGGGGTGGTGTGATATTATTATGGATCTGTTCTGAACTCAGTTCTGAAGCTGAGTTCCTTCAGATGCAAGCAAATCCTCTGTTTTCCTTCAGTTAGAAGTATAGCTCCCCCCTACCAAAAAAAGGGGTGTGATCCAGACTCGTGGATGATGCAGACATGCAGCCTCTCAGGTGCCCAGAGGATCTTCTGAGACGGAACAGGAAGCCCAGCTGAGAACCCTGGAGGTCTTGCCACCCAAGGATCCCAAGGCAGGAGAGGCCCTGTGGGGAAGGAAGCAAAGCTGGGGTGGGGTTGGGGGTGAAAGAGGCATCCCCCCCACCTGAGTGTTGAGAGTTACTGGGAAACCCTCTCCCACCAGCTTCGTCTGCCTGTTCTATAATTCCCAGAGTCCCCAGGCAAAAATAATGAAGCCTTAAAACACTCTTAATGGGGTATCTCCTAGGAACTCTCAGCATCCTTAACAAACTACAATTCCCAGGATTCTTTGGAGGAAGCCAGGGCTCTTTAAAAGGGTCCTGCAGTGCAGATGGGACGTAGGGCTCTGTCTGTTGTATTTCCCCTTCCCTTATGGAATAACTTTTTTATTGGGTTTTATAACAAGGATCATAGGGACACGGGTGGTGCTGTGGGTTAAACCACAGAGCCTAGGCCCTAGTGCCGATCAGAAGGTCGGCAGTTCAAATCCCCGCGATGGGGTGAGTTCGAATCCCCGCGACGCCGGCTCCCTCAGCCAATAACGCGAGATGAGCGCCGCAACCCCAGAGTCGGTCATGACTGGGCCTAATGGTCAGGGGTCCCTTTACCTTTTATAACAAGGATCATAGGAGTAATCAATGATACAAATAAATAGACGGAGTCTTTTCGCTTCATTTGTAGATCACAAAAATTGTATGATAAATTTGGAGGCAAATCCATAACATATGCTGAATTATTGGTGGTCAGTGCATGAGTTTCTGGTTCATGAATGGGTTTAAACAAAGCGGGAAACGGGAGAGAGCAGAGTTAACAGTCTTCAGCACTTAGCCAAATTCCTAGTCAGGAGCCCTTGTTGAATGAGGAAGATAATTTCCCCTGATGTTAACAATAAAACAGTATAAAGTGTCGGTCTATCCATGAACATGGGAGGAGCATTCAAAGTGAAGATAATTATTTGTGTTTAAATTTAGACCATATCTCCTCTCAATCTCCTCTTTTCCAGGCTAAACATACGCAGCTCCCTCAACCCTTCCTCATAAGGCTTGGTTTCCAGACCCTTGATCCTCTTGGTCACCCTCCTCTGCCCACCTTCCAGCTTCTCCACATCCTTCTTAAATGGTGGCTCCCAGAACTGGACACAGGACTCCAGGTGTCATCATCATCATCATCATCATCATCACTTTTAATTTGAGTATCATACAATACTCAAGGCGGTTTACAAGCTGAAGAAACAGAATCTAATGAAATACAAAACAACCTTATAACAATCTAATGTAATACAAAAATGTGATAATAAAACATAGCTTTAAGATAAGCAATCAAATAATGTAATGTTCAACAATCATTAGAATAGTATAGAATAATATCAGCATATGAAAATTAAACAGAAACCCACTCTTAACATTTACAATAAATCATTTCAGAACAACAGCAATCCACAGTGCATAAAAAATACAATACAAATTGAAAAACAGAGACTGGAGGGTGAGGCAAGGCAGGTGGAAGGAGGCCTTGCCTGATGGAGTCTGATTGTGTGGTCCAGGCACCCCCAAACTTCGGCCCTCCAGATGTTTTGAACTACAATTCCCATCTTCCCCGACCACTGGTCCTGTTAGCTAGGGATCATGGGAGTTGTAGGCCAAAATATCTGGGGGGCCGCAGTTTGGGGATGCCTGGTGTGGTCTGACCAGGGCAGAAGAGAGTGAGACGGTTACTTCCCTTGATCTAGGCAGGTCCTCCCAGGTTTCCCAGTACTTCCCTGCTGGTGAGGACCAGATCCAAGATAGATGATCTTGGAAGGCAGGAGCAATCAGTTGCCTTCATATTTTGCATGGTAACTTTCCTTCAAGGTGGGCTAGAGGCTTGCTTTTCCTACTTCTTCCTGTTAAAGGAAGCTCAGAGTCTGGGCTGCGGTGGAGTCCAGGCCTGGTTCTTAGCAAGACTCAACCATGCTTACTCAAGGAACATCTTATCTTCTCCTGACAGCATATGGATCTTATAACAGAACAATGTATTTGCTTTGTAGGATTTGTTAGCAGTTCTCATAAGGACAGACGGAACTTGGCAGAAGAACAAAGGCTTCCTTCCGACCTTTTGGAAGCTTCTTGAGAGCCCAGATGGATGAGCAAGACTCAGTTGGCTCTGAAGCAGGAAGAGGCCATGCCATCAAAACCGAGAGCAGTGGGGGATTATGGGAAAACTCTGTGCAGAAGATCCTGGGTGAGGAGGACACCGTTTGCTCAGATATGAAGAGCAAGCTGTTCAGGCAGTTGTGCAACCAGGAGGCCAAAGGACCCCGAGAGGTTTGCAGCCGACTCTACAACCTTGACTGTCAGTGGCTGAAGCCAGAAAGGCACACAAAAGCTCAGATGGTGGACCTGGTGATCTTGGAGCAGTTCCTGGCTGTCCTTCCACCGGAGATGGAGATCTGGGTGAGGGAATGTGGAGCAGAGAACAGTTCCCAGGCGGTGGCCCTGGCCGAAGGATTCCTCCTGAGTCAGGCAGAGGAGAGGAAGCAGGTGAGAGAGACTTTCCTGTGGATACTCCCAAGGGGCTCCAAACAGGACGGAGAACAAACAGGGCTTCGAACATGAGAGAGAGTATCCCCAAATTCTCTCCTAATGGTCCATATTTTTTGGGGGGGGGACCAACCTAGGAATTATCTCTTATACCCTAAAATATTTGCCCCTGTCATTCCTTTTCTAATCCTTCTCCCTATTCTCTGTTTTGAATCCTTGTTGCTCTTTCAGGAAAATGATCTTTTTGCAGAAATGGACTTTGATTCCTTTGAGACCGAGAGGATTCCATTGGAGACCAAAGAGAGGCCACTCTGTAAGGAGGAAGGTTTTTTTCTCCATTTGGTCACATTCTGTGGATTTTGAAACTAATCTGTGGATTCTTTTAATCTTCTTAGAGAATACACTTGTGTATTTCTGCGCAACTAAAATATAAAATGGGTACAAACATCTTGCATGCAATCAGCACGTGGCGCTGTGGTCTAAACCAGTGGTCCTCAACCTTGGGCCTCCAGATGTTTTGAAACTACAATTCCCATCATCCCTGACCACTGGTCCTGCTAGCTAGGGATCATGGGAGTTGTAGGCCAAAAACATCTGGAGGCCCAAGGTTGAGGACCACTGGTCTAAACTACCGAGCCTCTTGGACTTGCCGACAGCAAGGTCAGCAGTTCGAATCCCTGCAACAGGGTGAGCTCCCGTTGCTCTATCCCAGCTTCTGCCAACCTAGAAGTTCAAAAGCACACCAGTGGAAGTAGATAAATAGGTAGCGCTGCGGCGGGAAGGTAAACAGCATTTCCGTGCGCTCTGGCTTCTGTCATGGTGTCGAGTTGTGCCAGAAGCAGTTTAGTCCTGCTGGCCACATGACCCAGAAAGCTGAGTCTGGACAATCGCCGGCTCCCTCAGCCTGCAGTGAGATGAGTGCTTCACCCCATAGTCGCCTTTGACTGGAGTTAACCGTCCAGGGGTCCTTTGCCTTTACTTTTTACTACTATTTATTTGGTCCATCTGTGGTTAGAGATGCACTGCTTCACCTCTGAGGAAAGCATGCACTCATGGTCTCCTACATCCCTTTATTTCTCGCAGATGACAGAAGGATGCCAGCAAAACCTCCTCATCCATCTTTTCATGGTAGCGGAGAGGAAGCAGTGGCTGTAGAACCAGATGTGGTAAGGAAGGAGCACTGTGGGGAAAGGAGCAGTCAGGGTTCCTCTGAGGCTGAGGAAATCTCTCTCTTCCTGCTCTGTCTTCTTGCTATATTGATAGTGGAATGCTAGTATAAGTTGGGAAGCAGGTAAGAAACCCTGGAAAAAAGGTTGCCAGGATTCACCTAATCAGCCTCCTCAGTTGCACAATGGGCTTCTCCCCCCTTTCCTCCTACTCTCCATTCCCCCATGCGCCCCTTGAACTTGGCTTTTGCGCATCAGGAGAGTTCCACCCCAGAACAGCACACAGGGAGAGTTTATAAAGAGGGGGTCCTTCCGTCTGGCAACAGGAATGCTTTCGCAGACATAGTGATTTGAAGACCACCGTGCCGTGTGGAGTTCCACCCATTCATACAAAGTTGAATACCCATCGTTTAAAGACACAATAAAAAAATGCCATTAAAACAACAACGCATTTAACATGTAGAAAGCCACAGAGCCATGTCATAGAATCATGGAGTTGGAAGGGACCCCGAGGCTCATCTAGTCCATCTCCCTGCAATGAAATAATCTCAACCTAAAGCACCCATGACAGATGACCACCCAACCTCTCCTTGAAAACCTCCAAGGAAGGAGAGTCCACCACCATTCCACTAGAACAGGCATGTCCAACAGGTAGATCGTGATCTACCAGTAGATCACTGGCTCCCCTTAAAGAAGCTCAGCAAGTTTTGCTCCCCTAAAAAAGGACCTGAACCCCCCAAAACAGGCCTTTCCTTTCAAAAGAAAAAGCTCAACAACTTAGACCTGAACCCCCCAAAAGGGCGTAGATCACTGCCCGTTTTTAACTCTGCGATCGCAGCCTCTTGGGAGTTGGCCACCCCTGCACTAGAACCTGACATTTGTCCCTATTGCATTTCATTCATTCCGTTAGTAGGGCTGCATGAGGCGGATTTGTAGCCAGTTGACTGGCAGAATTTCAAGATGATGAACATAGATGGTCTGTGGTGCATGAAACCCTAGATCAGTGGTGATGAACCTATGGCACGCGTGCCAGAGAGGGCACTCAGAGCCCCAGTAGGGCCGTAGCTTCCATGCCGGGGGTGGAGGAGAGGAGGGCTCGCACTGTCCAAAGCCTCTGGCACCTGGGTCTGGCGAGCATTGAAGGGCTGAGCAGGTATTGACTTTTGATCCGCCAGTCTGTTTTTCCTACTCGGGAGTAATCCACCTTGAGTTCAGCAGGGCTTAACTCCCAGGTCAGTAAGCATATAAATACGGCAACCTAAGAAGGGGCTGCTGGGATTACATGTTCACTAGGGTTTCCCGCGGACGTCGACAGAGAAATAGTAATATATTATTTATACTCCGCCCATCTGGCTGAGTCTCTTTATATTTATTTGTATGTGCGCATATTAAAAACTGGGAGAGGGTGGCTCTTAGTACAGCTCTCCAGTGTACAGTAGTGGCCAAAATTGTGGAACCTACTGGAAAAAATGTATTTCCGAGGTTTGATGGCTCATAACACCACTATAGTCGTACCTCGGGTTACGTACACTTTGGGTTGCGTACTTTTCGGGTTACGTACTTTTCAGGTTATGTACCGCACCCCGGAACGAATCAGGTATGTAACCCGAGGTACCACTGTAGTGCTTTTTTTTCTGTGGGGACGCAGGGGGACACATACCCCTAAACATTTTGTGAATTTAACGGGAGAACAAATTCCCTGTATTTATTTCTCCAGATTTGAAATGTTTTTATTTTTCCCTAGAGGTGAATTTCTTGAGTCAAAATGAGAGTACCCTTAAACATTTTTTAAGAAAAAAAAGCACTGAGTTATACCATAAAATTATGTATCGATGGAAAGATAATTTAATGAAGAATGTAATGCAATAACTTTTATGAAGGATTATTTATTACAACAGCAGTCAAAGAAATGTGAAATACAGAAAAAATGAGATATACAGGTTAAATTGCTGTGTTGGCACTTTGCGATAAATAAGTGGGTTTTGGGTTGCAGTTTGGGCATCGGTCTCTAAAAGGTTCACTACCGCTGCACTAGATTAATGGTTCAAGTAGGGAGCTGTGTTGGTCTGCTGTAGTTGAAATAATTTAAAACAAATCTTTTAGAAGAATTTTTTTAGAAGATACTTTAAAAAGACTCTTCTTTTTAATGGGTTTCTCTTTATTTTAATCTGCCTTTTCTAAGTGCTCACAGACTGACTGCTTCATTTTCTGTTCTAGGACCTTTCTTGGTATTGATGACACTCTCACTGGTCAGTCATTACCTGTGTAGTAGATGAGCTTTAAGCTAAGAGGAAGATACTTTTCTTTTTCTTTTAGGTTCCAGTGTGCTTTGAAGATATAGCTGTTCATTTCGCAGACGAGGAGTGGGCTTTGCTGGATCCTGACCAGAGAGCTCTGCATAACGAAGTCATGGAGGAGAATCGTGGGATCCTGGACTCGCTTGGTAAGGCTCCCTGTGGGATTGTAATATCTGTTTTGAAATTCTGTGTGACAAACCTACATATTGATGTATTTCAAGAGCGTTCCGTCTAGCATCTGGGATTCTAAGACTCTCGCAGCTCACTTTGGATGTGGGACTATCTGCTGTTTGGTCTGCAAATATTCTTCATTCAGTTATGCTTTTTTAAACCATGACCAGGCTGGACTGAACTGCCCAAGCCTTTTAAAATGTAGGCTTTAAAGTTGTTTGGGAAGTTGTTTGGGAAAACGAAGAAACTTCAGTCAGCTTTTTTGTTTTTGTTGTGTCATTTTTGTTTGAGGAATGAGATGAGATTGGAGATGTTTCAGCTTAACAAAAGACATAAAAGAAAAGATCCTGGCTTTTTGATCTTTGTGGTTCCAATATTTAAGAGCTGCATTTGTTCCTGAAGCTCTAATAAATTTCTCTCTTGGTTGCAGGTGCTGAAGAATTGCAAATGAAGAATGCGGGAGACCCCGACAGAATCCACAGAGAGGAGAAGCCGTTGAAATATTCAGGGTCTGGAAAGAGATTCAGTCAAAGCTCCCACTCCACTTCCCATCAAATAAATCTTTTGGGGAAGAAACAACATCAGTGTTTGGAATGTGGAAAGAACTTTTGTCGGAAATCCAACCTCACTTCTCATCAAATAACTCACAGCACGGAGAAACCATATCAGTGCCAAGAATGTGGAAAGAGTTTCAGTTGGAAGAGAAGTTTCACTTCCCACCAAAAAATTCATACAGGCGAAAAACCCTATCATTGTTTGGAATGTGGAAAGAGCTTCAATCGAAAGGATGCTTTCACTTTCCATCAAAGAATTCATACAGGGGAGAAACCATATCAGTGCATGGAATGTGGAAAGAGCTTCAGCCGGAAGCAAAGTCTAACTTTCCATCAAAGAATTCATACAGGGGAAAAACCCTATCATTGTTTGGAATGTGGAAAGAGCTTCCGTCAGAAGGATAGTCTCACTTCACATCAAAGAATTCATACAGGAGAGAAACCCTATCAGTGCTTGGAATGTGGGAAGGGGTTCTATGGGAAGAATATGCTCACTTCTCATGGAAAAGTTCATACAGCGGATAAACCCTATCAGTGCTTGGAATGTGGAAAGACTTTCCGTCAGAAGAGCGAGCTCACTTCCCATCAAAGAATTCATACTGGGGAAAAACCATATGAGTGCATGGAATGTGGAAAGAGCTTCACTCACAGAGCTGGCCTCGTGTACCATCAAAGATTACATACAGGGGAGAAACCATATGAGTGCTTTGAGTGTGGAAAAAAGTTCAGTTGGAAGAATATGCTCACTTCCCACCAAATAATTCACACAGGGGAGAATCCTTATCAGTGCTTGGAATGTGGAAAGAGCTTCAGTCGGAAGGATAGTCTCACTCTCCATCAAAGGATTCATACAGGGGATAAACCATATCACTGCTTAGAATGTGGGAAAAGTTTCACCCAGAGGGCCGCTCTCATGTCCCATAAAAGAATTCATACAGGAGAGAAACCATATAAGTGCTTGGAATGTGGAAAGAACTTTGCTCACAAAGCTGGCCTCATGTCCCATCAAAGAATTCATACAGGAGAGAAACCATATGAGTGCTTGGAATGTGGAAAGAGGTTCAGTTGGAAGAACATGCTCACTTCCCACAAGATAATTCACACAGGGGAGAACACCTATCCATGCTTAGAATGCGGAAAGAGCTTCAGTCGGAAGGATAGTCTCGCTTCCCATCAAAGGATTCATACAGGAGAGAAACCTTATCAGTGCTTGGAATGTGGGAAAGGGTTCTATGGGAAGAATATGCTCACTTCTCATCAAAAAGTTCATACAGGGGAGAAACCCTATCTTTGCCTGGAATGTGGAAAGAGTTTCCGTCAGAAGAGCGAGCTCACTTCTCATCACAGAATTCATACAGGGGAGAAGCCATATCAGTGCTTGGAGTGTGGAAAGAGCTTCACTCACAGAGCGGGTCTCATGTACCATCAGAGAATTCATACAGGGGAGAAGCCATATCAGTGCTTGGAGTGTGGAAAGAGCTTCACTCACAGAGCTGCTCTCATGTACCATGAAAGAATACATACAGGAGAGAAACCATACGAGTGCTTGGAGTGTGGAAAGAAGTTCAGTTGGAAGAATATGCTCACTTCCCACCAAATAATACACACTGGGGAGAATCCCTATGCTTGTTTGGAATGTGGAAAGAACTTCCGTCGGAAAGATAGTCTGACTTCCCATCAAAGAATTCATACAGGGGAGAAACCATATGAGTGCTTGGAATGTGGAAAGAGCTTCACTCAGAGAGCCGGTCTTATGTACCATCAAAGAATTCATGAGAGAAGAAACCATATTGGTCCTTGGAATGTGGAAGAGCTTCAACCAGAGGCCCAGTCTCACTTCTCATCAATTAACTTACCGTGGGGAGAAACCATGTAAGTTTTGGAATGTAGAAAGAGCTTTTACCCACTCACCATCAAATAATTCATATGTTGGAAACCATAGAAATGCTTGTAATGTGAAATGAGCTTCAGCCGTAGCTCCGATTTCACGTTCCATAAAGAAACTCACAATGAGGAGAATCATAGAGTGTCTGAATTATAGTTATAGCATTTGAGAGGACTCTGTGTGTTGTGGGACCCTGGTGGCACTGTGGGTTAAACCACAGAGTCTAGGGCTTGCTGATCAGAAGGTCGGCGGTTCGAATGGGCATGACGGGGTGAGTTCCCGTTGCTCGGTCCCAGCTCCTGCCCACCTAGCAGTTCGAAAGCACACCAAAGTGCAAGTAGATAAATAGGGACCGCTCTGGCGGGAAGGTAAACGGCGTTTCCATGCGCTGCTCTGGTTCGCCAGAAGTGACTTAGTCCTGCTGGCCACGTGACCTGGAAGCTGTCTGCAGACACGCTGGCTCCCTGGGCGTATAGAGCGAGATGAGCGCCGCAACCCCAGAGTCGGACACAACTGGGCCTGATGGTCAGGGGCCCCTTTACCTTTACTAGCATTTGAGAGGACTCTGTTTGTTGTCTAGTCCACCCACCTGGAATGCAGGAATCTCCACTATGCCAGATGAGCATGCAACCTCTTCTTAAAAACCTCCACGGAAGGAGAACCCACCACCTTCTGAGGCAGCCTGTTCCGCCCTTGAAGAGCTCTTACCTGTAGAAGGTTCTTCCTGATGTTTAGTCTGATTCTCTTTTCTTGCAACTTGCATCCATTGCTCTTCCAGAGCAGCACAAAACAGGCTTTCTTCATCTTGTCCCCTCTTCCATGAGACAGCCCTTGAGATATTTGAAGATGGCTATCATATCTCTTCTCAGTGTCTTCTTTTCCAGGCTGACCATTCCTCACAAGGCTTGGTTTCCAGACCCTTGAACGTCTTGGTCACCCTCCTCTGCACCCATTCCAGTTTGCTTGTTTTCTGTTCCTGTTCCATGGTGTCAGGGACTGGGCAGAGGGGGACAGGTGGAGACCGCCTCCCCAGCCTGACCCTTCCAGAGAAGAAGAAGACAGTTCAGAATTACAACAGGGGTTTGAGGGAGGTCACAGCTCAGAGGCAGATGAGGGGGAAAGCTGGGAAATAAGGGGAGATGAGGAGGAAGAGGAATCACCAGGAGAGGAATAGCTGACAGACACAGTGTCTTTAGAAAGCATTTGATGCCCCCCTCTTCCAGAACCTGGCAAGCCTTGAAAGTAGTAGAGCAAAGGGCTCAGGAGCCCTGTAGCAGAGAAGGTGACGAATGAGGAAGTGGGAGGAAAAGGGGGTGGAGAGTCACTCGGGACATCGCCATTAGTCCAAGGGGCTGCGTTCTAAGCCTCTTGTCTGTAAATATTGAATAAAAAGCAGGTGGTAAGGACTTTTCCTTGTCTGTTCCTGGCAACCTGCTGTGGGGGTTGTTTCCTCTGCCGCCTGACATGTAGACTAGTCTGATTTTATTGTATGTTGAAAAATTCCAATAAATTTTCTTCCACCCTCACTCTTTTGGATGCTTCCTTGATTTCATTCTCCAACGCAGGATCACTCTGGGCATTTGGGTCAGAGAGACGAAAGCACATTCCAAGTCCTACATTTTGAGAAGACAGCAGAGTGGAATGTGGGTTTTCTTGTAACTTGAATCCATTAGTTTGTGTCCTACCATCCAGCGCAAGAGAAAACAGGCTTTCTCCATGTTCCATGTGACAACCTATTAGATATTTGAAGATGGACATCATATCTCTTCTCAGCCTTCTCTTTTGTAGGCCAAGCATATCCAGATCCCTCAACTGTGCCCCATAAGGCTTGGTTTCCGGACTCTTGATCACCTTGGTCACTCTCTGTGCATGTTCTAGATTGTCCATATCTTCTCAAACTGCAGTGCCCCGAACTGGATGCAGGACTCTAGGTGTCCTGTGATGAAGGCAGGATAGAACAATTCTATTACTGTACTATAAAACCAAAGACGTGACAACTGAGATTCTCACCAAGCCTCTACCAAGAGGCAGTTTTGAGAATCTTTTGAGTTGAGTTGCGATTCTGGGTGGTTTATTCTATTGTGTATCCAGTTTTTGTATTTACCTGAGGAGTTTCTGGGGGAAAATTCAGCCAAATATCACTGGCAAGCTTCAGGCTAGTTATTGCATGAAGGGAGAGGAGAGGGAGAGAATATTCTGTGGGACAAGGGAGAAATCCCTGTGCTTATGCAGGCCCTGCCAACCTTGTGGACCAGGGAGCACTTTTCCAGATGCTTAGAAAGTGGGTATGAATTTTAATGCCTTTCAGTATTTTAGCTTTTTGTACGTTCTAAAGTATGCCTGCAGGGACCCAGGTGGCGCTGTGGGTTAAACCACTTCAACCAGAGGCCCAGTCTCACTTCTCATCAATTAACTTACCGTGGGGAGAAACCATGTAAGTTTTGGAATGTAGAAAGAGCTTTTACCCACTCACCATCAAATAATTCATATGTTGGAAACCATAGAAATGCTTGTAATGTGAAATGAGCTTCAGCCGTAGCTCCGATTTCACGTTCCATAAAGAAACTCACAATGAGGAGAATCATAGAGTGTCTGAATTATAGTTATAGCATTTGAGAGGACTCTGTGTGTTGTGGGACCCTGGTGGCACTGTGGGTTAAACCACAGAGTCTAGGGCTTGCTGATCAGAAGGTCGGCGGTTCGAATGGGCATGACGGGGTGAGTTCCCGTTGCTCGGTCCCAGCTCCTGCCCACCTAGCAGTTCGAAAGCACACCAAAGTGCAAGTAGATAAATAGGGACCGCTCTGGCGGGAAGGTAAACGGCGTTTCCATGCGCTGCTCTGGTTCGCCAGAAGTGACTTAGTCCTGCTGGCCACGTGACCTGGAAGCTGTCTGCAGACACGCTGGCTCCCTGGGCGTATAGAGCGAGATGAGCGCCGCAACCCCAGAGTCGGACACAACTGGGCCTGATGGTCAGGGGCCCCTTTACCTTTACTAGCATTTGAGAGGACTCTGTTTGTTGTCTAGTCCACCCACCTGGAATGCAGGAATCTCCACTATGCCAGATGAGCATGCAACCTCTTCTTAAAAACCTCCACGGAAGGAGAACCCACCACCTTCTGAGGCAGCCTGTTCCGCCCTTGAAGAGCTCTTACCTGTAGAAGGTTCTTCCTGATGTTTAGTCTGATTCTCTTTTCTTGCAACTTGCATCCATTGCTCTTCCAGAGCAGCACAAAACAGGCTTTCTTCATCTTGTCCCCTCTTCCATGAGACAGCCCTTGAGATATTTGAAGATGGCTATCATATCTCTTCTCAGTGTCTTCTTTTCCAGGCTGACCATTCCTCACAAGGCTTGGTTTCCAGACCCTTGAACGTCTTGGTCACCCTCCTCTGCACCCATTCCAGTTTGCTTGTTTTCTGTTCCTGTTCCATGGTGTCAGGGACTGGGCAGAGGGGGACAGGTGGAGACCGCCTCCCCAGCCTGACCCTTCCAGAGAAGAAGAAGACAGTTCAGAATTACAACAGGGGTTTGAGGGAGGTCACAGCTCAGAGGCAGATGAGGGGGAAAGCTGGGAAATAAGGGGAGATGAGGAGGAAGAGGAATCACCAGGAGAGGAATAGCTGACAGACACAGTGTCTTTAGAAAGCATTTGATGCCCCCCTCTTCCAGAACCTGGCAAGCCTTGAAAGTAGTAGAGCAAAGGGCTCAGGAGCCCTGTAGCAGAGAAGGTGACGAATGAGGAAGTGGGAGGAAAAGGGGGTGGAGAGTCACTCGGGACATCGCCATTAGTCCAAGGGGCTGCGTTCTAAGCCTCTTGTCTGTAAATATTGAATAAAAAGCAGGTGGTAAGGACTTTTCCTTGTCTGTTCCTGGCAACCTGCTGTGGGGGTTGTTTCCTCTGCCGCCTGACATGTAGACTAGTCTGATTTTATTGTATGTTGAAAAATTCCAATAAATTTTCTTCCACCCTCACTCTTTTGGATGCTTCCTTGATTTCATTCTCCAACGCAGGATCACTCTGGGCATTTGGGTCAGAGAGACGAAAGCACATTCCAAGTCCTACATTTTGAGAAGACAGCAGAGTGGAATGTGGGTTTTGCTTAAGTGGTGATTAACTTACAGTCTGGTTTTGAAAAACTGAATTAACTCTAAATGATTTTAAACTGAGGAATTAAACTTACAGCTGAACCCATAGTTTATATGCCAATCTTCCTTCCCTGCCAAAAAACTGACGCTTGCATTGAGATACACCTACCTTATTGGTTCCAAGATGGCTCTCCTGCTTAGCTTGCTGTGTGCCACATGAAACCATAGATCAATGGGTATTTCTTTATTTTTTTACCCACCTCTCTAAAATTGGGATCTCGTCTAAGATTTTACTGTGGCTCCTCAAGATATTCCTGCTGGGGCAGAGCTGAAAACTGTTTCTAAAGGCATTTTGCCCCTAAGATTGAATTCCGAGACTTAATTTAAAAACAACAACAGCATTTAGCTCCTAACACACCTTGCTTTCACTATGCCCTCTTAGAATTTCAGTGGATGCAGCAAACAAATGGGGATACTTAGCCCTGCAGCTACAGAGCGGCTTAACTCAGTTTTCCCTCTGATGCTTTGTCCCAGGCATTGAGACAGGCGGTGGCCTGAGAACATTTGTGATGCTTGCTGAATACCTGCAGCTGCAGGAAGGCTGATCATTTGGGCACCTGCAAGCCAAAGCCTATTAAAGTGGGGGAGAACATACCAGTAACACTTTCCCAAAAGCTTTTCTCCCAGGACTTTTCATTCTCCAAGAGAATAATTTCAAAAGGAGATTACAGCATGAAACGGCAGCTCCTGAATTCCGTCACCGTTGGCTGGAATGGGGATAATTGATTCTCGTGCTATTAATGTACGTGTATTATTTATTTTTATTTATTAGCTAATTCTATTGACACCCCACCTTCCAAGGAGCTCAGGGCGCCATACATGGTCTTCTCCCAGCAACACAGGGAAGCAGGTAAGGATAAGAGGCAGTGACAGAGATTTGAACCTTGGTCTCCTAGTCCATCCAACACTCTCCACTCCCATCATCCTTGACCACCTTAGGGATGATGGGACTTGTAGTCCAACAACATCTGGGGACCCAAAGTGGAGAAAGACTGCTCTGCACATTACACCACAGTGGCTCTCTTATGCATGGCGACCCACACCAGACAAGCCCCTTCTCTCTCTGGGGGAATGTGTAAGTGGGACTCCTGCTTCTCTCATAGATTTCTCACCAAGGTCCTATGGTCCGCTGGGGATTCCTTTGTTGGGTTTAGCATCCTCTTGCACTGATGCTACCATGTTTTTCCATAATGACAAGGACATGGGATCATAGGGGGCTCCTTTATCCCACCTCAGACCTTTGCTTCAGCTAGCTCTCATTTGTCTCCACGGACTGCAGCCGTTCTCCAAGGTTTCAAAGATGGGACATTCCCAGCCCTACCTGGAGATGTTGTGGGTTGAATCCATAGCTTTATATGCCACACTTCACAAACCCAGGGTTTGTTTCCTTGGAATGAGGGACGGCGGAGACTGGTATTTTTAGAATATATGGTTTATTTACACATATCTACAACCTGACCCTGCGATGGAGGAAATCACAGCGTCAACACCCCAATAAGTTCTTGCGTTGGCCCATAGTCGCCACCTTGTATTCAAACAAATCAAACATTTCTCTGTCCAGCCCGATGCCTTGCTTCCAGCTTCCCCTAACCCCACCCACCCTAACAACCTAACTCAAACCTAACCCTAAATCCCTAACCATAAGCCAGAGCCTGAACATTAACCCCTAACCATAACCCAACCCTCAAGCTCTAATTCTAAACTTGACCCTGAACCCTGTACAATCATCCCCTGACCCTAAAGCTAACGACCCTCTAACCCTACACCCTACCCTGAACTTTAATCACTAACCCCTGAACACAACCCCTCTAACCGAAACCCCAACAAAAACCCCTAACCACAAACCCTAATGGCATCTTTAACCCCTAATGTAACACTAACTGCAACCCCTACCCATCAACCCTCTTCCAACCATAACCCTCTAATCCTTCTAACCCTAATCCCCCGACTCCTCATAAAAGTCTATCAGAGTTCCTCTCGTCAGTCTTCCTGTGTTCATCAAAATGAACCTCATGCCTCGTGGTGACTTCCTTTCCCTGTGTTTTTTGCTCCCTGAAGCACAGCCAATCGCCATTGTCTCTTCTGCCCTGGAATCTAACTTTTGTCTACTTTCCTTGGGTACACAGACATAGGCAAGACCACCAAATACATGAATGTGCGACATGTTAGGTGCTCTTCCATGTCTAAGTTCCAAAGCCATATGTGTAGCTCCCTGGATTGGTAGTCTGTTTTGGAGACACCCTTCTCCCCATATGCATTTGGGAAGGCCATAGTCACTCAACACGAACCTAGTCATTTCCAGAAGAGATCTAAACTTTCTCTCAAGGACTGAGCTTTGCTTCAAGGTGTGGTTAACATGCCTCAAGTGTGTTATCCCTTCCTCATTCAAGAGGGTTTTCATGTGGTGCGAGAGAAACCATTTGGAACCCTTTCCAATTGGGCTTCAGGCCCCATCATGGGACTGAAACAGCCATGGTCGCGAAGGTCGATGATTTCCGGCAGACTACGGACAGAGGGGAAAGCTGTTTCCTGGTTCTACTGGATCTCTCAGCGGTTTTTGATACTGTTGGCCACAGCATCATTCTGGACCGTCTAGGAGGGATGGGAGCTGGAGGAACTGTTATGCAGTGGTTCTGCTTCTTCCTCCTGGACTGTGTCCTTATTTTCTTTGTGTGCTCAGCAGATACCAGGAAGAGCATCATGATGACACCACCATGGACACGCAAAGGACGGCAGTCACAGTCAGCAGCAGCACAAATTTGCAACTTGGAGGCTCTTGAAGCACGAATTACTTGTCAACGTCTTCAGAGAAGAGATCAGCATTGATGGCTACCTCGTCAGGGTTGCCAAATCGCTCTTAACCGTCTCCCCAGGTGTGACGTGGAAAAGGTATTCAACACCTCGTACAGCGACTTGCACCTTGAAGAAATATTGGGCACTGAGGGTCTTCTCCATTGCAATCCTCATCCACATATTGAAGTCTCCAAAAATTAAATTAATACACAGCAATTTATAGAGGGTTTCTCTGCACTGAGTTCTTGGGTGGGCAGTGAGATTGGTGCTTCCTGAAGCTCTTGCCCTATTCCAAGCACTACTATGGTTTCCCCCTTGTATGAATTCTTTGATGGGTTGTGAGATTGCCCCTCTTATTGAAACTCTTTCCGCATTCCAAGCACTGATACGGTCTCTCTCCTGTATGAATTCTTTGGTGGGAAATGAGACTTAACTTCTGGGTGAAGGTGTTCCCACATTCCAAGCACTGATACGGTTTCTCCCCTGTATGAATTCTTTGATGGGCTGTGAGATTGCCCCTCTTAGTGAAACTTCTTCCACATTCCAAGCACTGATATGGTCTCTCCCCTGTATGACTTAGATGGTGGGAAATGAGACTAAACTTCTGGGTGAAGGTGTTCCCACATTCCAAGCATTGATATGGTTTCTCCCCTGTATGAATTGTTTGATGAGAAGTGAGACTGCCCTTCCGTGTGAAGCTCTTTCCACATTCCAAGCACTGATAAGGTCCCTCCCCACTATGAATTCTTTGGTGGGAATTGAGACTATCTTTCCGATTGAAGCTCTTTCCACATTCCAAGCACTGATATGGTTTTTCTCCAGTATGAATTCTTTGATGGGAAGTGAGATGGAAGCTCCTACGGAAACTCTTTCCACATTCCAAGCATTGATATGGTTTCTCCCCAGTATGAATTATTTGATGGGAAGTGAGACTATCCTTCCGACTGAAGCTCTTACCACATTCCAAACACTGGAATGGTTTATCCCCTGTGTGAATTCTTTGATGGGAAGTGAGTCTTTTCTTCCAGTTGAAACTCTTTCCACATTCTAAGCAGTGATATCGTTTCTCCCCGGTATGAATTATTTGATGGGCAGTGAGATTGTTCTTCTGACTGAAGCTCTTTCTACATTCTTGGCACTGAAATGGTTTCTCCCTGCTGTGAGATATTTGATGAGCAGTGAGGTTGGATTTCCAACAGACGTTCTTTCCACATTCTGAATACTGATAGAGTTTCTTCCCCAAGAGATTTCTTACATGGGAAGTGGAGTGGGAGCTCCGGCTGAAATTCACATGTCCCCGATATTTAAATAACTTCTCTCTTGTGTGGATTTTTTTAAGCTCTCCTTTATTCTTATTTTCCAATTCATCACCACCTGCAAAAAAGAGAGAAACTGATTAGAGCTTCAGGAAGAACTGCAAATTCAAAATATGGGAAGCTGAGATTTGAAAAGCCAGGCTCTATTCTTCAATGGATTTTGCTTAGCACAATCATGGAATCCTCACCATCTCCAATGTCATTCATCTCTTTAGTAAAGCAAAACTGGACACAAGCAAAATAAAATAACCTGACAGAAGCTACTCCAAGTCTCCAACTCAAAACAAAAATTTTAAAAAGCCTGGCCAGTTCACACCAGCCTGATCATGGTTTAAAAAGCATCAATGGAGGAAGAATATTCAAAGTAGGAAACAGTAAATAGCAAGCCATTCAAGCTGAGTTTGGGGGGGTGTTAGAATCCTAGATGCTATAGAAAATATTGGAGGTTCATCATGTACACATATGTAAAGAATTTCGAAATAGATATTGTGTTCCAACAGGAGGCCTTACTTAGAGAATTCATGATCCCACGATTCTCCTCCATGACTTCCTTATGCAGAGCTCTCTGGTCAGGATCCAGCAACACCCACTCATTGTCTGTGAAACGAACAGCTACATCTTCAAAGCAAACTGAACCCTACAAGAAAAAGAAAAGTATATTCTTTTAGACACAATAAAGATTATCTTCCACACAGGTAACTACTGACCAGTGAACTTCACATCAATACCGGGGAAAGTGGAGACTGAGAAGAGATATGATAGCCATCTTCAAATAAGTAAAGGGCTGTCACGTGGAAGATGGATCAAGGAACAAGAGGGAACAAGATGCAGAAAGCCTCTTTTCTCCTGCTCTGCACAGTTGGACCCAAACCAGTGGATCCAAGTTACAAGAGAAAAGCTGCATGCTAAACATGAGGAACCAACTCCCTCAGAAGGTGACGGGTTGTCCTTCCTTGGAGGTTGTTAAGCAGAGCTTGGATGGCCATCTGTCATGGATGCTTTTGTTGAAATCATTGCATTGCAGACCCTTGGGATCCCTTCCAACTCTCCAAGTCTACATTCCTATTGCTCTGTGGTTTCCTGCCTATTAATTATTGTGTTGTTTTAATAGGATTGTTTTGCTGCACAGTTGAGTTATGGATGCTTCTTTTAAGGTCTTAATGGAATTCTTCATTGTCTTTTAACGATGGGTCTTAATCTAGGTGTAAATAGGTGGAAGGAACTCTACACGGTGGTCTTCAAACCATTCTATCTGCACAAGGATTCCTGTTGGCCTCTACTCTCCCCATGTGCTATTCTGGGCGGAGGAGAGACTTTCCTGATGTCCTAAAGCCAACTTCAAGGGGTGCCTGGGGGCACGGGGAGGGAAGCGGGGAAGCGGGGAAGCCACTGTGCAACTGAGGGAGCCGCTTGGGTGAATCCGGACAATGGTTTTGTATGGTTTCTTGACTGCTTCAAAGTCCATTTCAGCATTCAACAATTAACACAGGAATCAAATACAGTGATTGATAAATAATGCTAGCAATTTTCAGAAGGTGATGTTAGGTGAGGCTGCTGTGCATTCTTCTCCGAATGGCAGTTTCATCCCTTCTTGAGAGCAGCTTTGACGAAAGCCAAAGGGAGGAGAAGAGACATTTATTCAGGCCAAAGGCAGCCTGGCTTCCCCTCTTTCCCCACAATGCTCCTTCTTCCTACCTGGTCTGGTTCCACAGCCACTGCTTCTCCTTCACCACCATGAGGAGGTCTTGCCGGTGTCATTGTGTCACCTGCGAGAGACAAAGGTAAGTGGGGGAAGTCACGAGTGCATCCTTCTCTGAGAGGAGAAAGGGGGCCTCTCTCACTTAAGATGGGCCTCAGGATAAGTCTCCCCTGCAAAATGCATTTCGGGGTTTGTACCCATTCATGATTTAGTTGCGTAAAAATACATCTCCCCTTTTCTGGGCTCTTGGCCCCAAATCTCACCCCCCCCCAAAAAGGAAAGGAACCCACCAATTATTTTCAAAATCCACAGAATGTGACCAAACAGAGAAAAAGCTCCTTCCTCCTTACCCTGTGGCCTCTCTCTGGTGACCAACAGAGTCTTCTCTGCCTCAGGGGAATCCAGGCTCCTTTCTGCAAATAGATCCTTTCCCTGATGGAACAAAGATTTAAAACAAAGTAAGGGGCAGCATCGAAATCAGATTGATTATATTCTCTGCAGCCAAAGATGGAGAAGCTCTATACAGTCAGCAAAAACAAGACCTGGAGCTGACTGTAACTCAGATCATCAGCTTCTTATAGCAAAATTCCAGCTTAAACTGAAGAAAGTAGGAAAAAGCACTGGGCCAGTAAGATACAATCTGAATCAAATCCCTTATGAATACACAGTGGAAGTGAGGAACAGGTTTAAGGATTTAGATTTGGTGGACAGAGTGCCTGAAGAACTATGGATGGAGGCTCGTAACATTATACAGGAGGCAGCAACGAAAACCATCCCAAGGAAAAGGAAATGCAAGAAAGCAAAATGGCTATCCAACGAGGCCTTACAAATAGCGGAGGAGAGGAGGCAAGCAAAATGCAAGGGAGATAGGGAAAGATACAGGAAACTGAATGCAGATTTCCAAAAAACAGCAAGGAGAGACAAGAGGGTCTTCTTAAATGAGCAATGCAAAGAAATAGAGGAAAACAATAGAATGGGGAAAACCAGAGATCTGTTCAAGAAAATTGGAGATATGAAAGGAACATTTCGTACAAAGATTACCATAATCAAGGACAAAAGTGGTAAGGACCTAACAGAAGCAGAAGACATCAAGAAGAGGTGGCAGGAATACACAGAGGAATTATACCAGAAAGATATGGAGGTCTCGTACACCCCAGGTAGTGTGGTTGCTGACCTTGAGCCAGACATCTTGGAGAGTGAAGTCAAATGGGCCTTAGAAAGCACTGCTAATAACAAGGCCAGTGGAAGTGATGATATTCCAGCTGAACTATTTAAAATTTTAAAAGATGATGCTGTTAAGGTGCTACACCCAATATGCCAGCAAGTTTGGAAAACTCAGCAATGGCCAGAGGATTGGAGAAGATCAGTCTACATCCCAATTCCAAAGAAGGGCAGTGCCAAAGAATGCTCCAACTACCGCACAATTGCGCTCATTTCACACGCTAGCAAGGTTATGCTTAAAATTCTACAAGGCAGGCTTAGGCAGTATGTGGACCGAGAACTCCCAGAAGTGCAAGCTGGATTTCGAAAGGGCAGAGGAACCAGAGACCAAATAGCAAACATGCGCTGGATTATGGAGAAAGCTAGAGAGTTCCAGAAAAACGTCTACTTCTGCTTCATTGACTATGCAAAAGCCTTCGACTGTGTCGACCACAGCAAACTATGGCAAGTTCTTAAAGAAATGGGAGTGCCTGATCACCTCATCTGTCTCCTGAGAAATCTCTATGTGGGACAAGAAGCTACAGTTAGAACTGGATATGGAACAACTGATTGGTTCAAAATTGGGAAAGGAGTACGACAAGGTTGTATATTGTCTCCCTGCTTATTTAACTTATATGCAGAATTCATCATGCGAAAGGCTGGACTAGATGAATCCCAAGCCGGAATTAAGATTGCCGGAAGAAATATCAACAACCTCAGATATGCAGATGACACAACCTTGATGGCAGAAAGCGAGGAGGAATTAAAGAACCTTTTAATGAGGGTGAAAGAGGAGAGCGCAAAATATGGTCTGAAGCTCAACATCAAAAAAACCAAGATCATGGCCACTGGTCCCATCACCTCCTGGCAAATAGAAGGGGAAGAAATGGAGGCAGTGAGAGATTTTACTTTCTTGGGCTCCTTGATCACTGCAGATGGTGACAGCAGTCACGAAATTAAAAGACGCCTGCTTCTTGGGAGAAAAGCAATGACAAACCTAGACAGCATCTTAAAAAGCAGAGACATCACTTTGCCGACAAAGGTCCGTATAGTTAAAGCTATGGTTTTCCCAGTAGTGATGTATGGAAGTGAGAGCTGGACCATAAAGAAGGCTGATCGTCGAAGAATTGATGCTTTTGAATTATGGTGCTGGAGGAGACTCTTGAGAGTCCCATGGACTGCTAGAAGATCAAACCTATCCATTCTTAAGGAAATCAGCCCTGAGTGCTCCCTGGAAGGACAGATCGTGAAGCTGAGGCTCCAATACTTTGGCCACCTCATGAGAAGAGAAGAATCCTTGGAAAAGACCCTGATGTTGGGAAAGATTGAGGGCACTAGGAGAAGGGGACGTCAGAGGACAAGATGGTTGGACAGTGTTCTCGAAGCTACGAACATGAGTTTGACCAAACTGCGGGAGGCAGTGCAAGACAGGAGTGCCTGGCGTGCTATGGTCCATGGGGTCACGAAGAGTCGGACACGACTAAACGACTAAACAACAACAACAACAAGGGGAGCAGGATTACAAAAGGAATGACAGAGGAAAAAATTTAGGGGTATCTGATATCATTCCTAGGATGCTTCCCCCCCCCCAAAGGATGGACCATTAGGAGAGAATTTTGGAGATACTCTCCCTCCTGTTTGGAGCCCCTTGGGAATATCCAGAGGACAGTCTCTCTCACCTGCTGCTCTGCCTCCTTCCTCTCCTCTGCCTGACTCAGGAGGAATCCTTCGGCCAGGGCCACCGCCTGGGAACTGGTCTCCGCTCCACATTCTCTCACCCAGTTCTCCATCTCCGGTGGAAGGACAGCCAGGAACTGCTCCAAGATCACCAGGTCCACCATCTGAGCTTTTGTATGCCTTTCTGGCTTCAGCCACTGATGGCAAAGGTGGTAGAGATGGCTGCAAATCTCTCTGGGTCCTTCAGCCTCCTGGTAGCAGAACTGCCTGAACACTTTTCTCTGTGCATCTGAGCGAAGGGTGTCCTCCTCACCCAGGATCTTATGCACAGAGTTTCCCCAGAATCCCCCACTGCTCCCAGGGTTGATGGCATGGCCTCTTCCTACTTCTGGGCCAGCTGAGTCTTGCTCATCCATTTGGGCCCCCAGGAAGCCTCCAAGATATCAGAAGGAATCCCTTGTTCTTCTGCCAAGTTCCGTCTGTCCTAAGTAGAGGCGTCTGCAAATCCTACAAAGCAAATACATTGTTTTGTTATTAAACAGATACATGCCCATAAGAAGAACAAAGTTCCCTGAGCAAGCGTGGATGAGTCTTGTTTAGAACCAGGGCTGGAATTCATCACAGGCCAGACTCTGAGCCTTCTTTAAGAAAGGAGCAAACAAACAAAAGGAAGGAGAAGTAAGCCTCCAGCCCTCCTAAAAGTAAAGTTACCATGCAAAATGTCCAGGCAGGATGATGAATCTGCCCAGCTGAAGATGAATCTGCCTAGCTGCTCCTTTCTTTCAGTATTTTCAGTCAATGAATGAATCAGAACTAGTTACACGTAGGTAGCCGTGTTGGTCTGACATAGGCGAAACAAAATAAAAAATAAATTTCTTCCAGTAGCACCTTAGAGACCAACTAAGTTTGTCATTGGTATGAGCCATTGGTATCTGAAGAAGTGTGCATGCACACAAAAGCTCATACCAATGACAAACTTAGTTGGTCTCTAAGGTGCTACTGGAAGGAATTTTATTATTTTTTATTTTGAATCTGAACTGTTATTGACAAGTGAATAATTCATACTGAGTGTATTTGAACACTAGGCGAGATTGTGGGTCCTAACTCTGTAGTCCTCAAGAGTTGCTCTCCCTCTCACTAGATATCTTGATATATATTAAAGATTTCTTGGTTTACAAAGGTATGTCTCATTGATTTGCCCCCCCCATGCATGATCCGAATAGCCTCCCCAATGCACCCTCCCCTATAGTCCTGGGACCCCCTTCTCCCCATTGAACCTAAAGCGGGAAGAGAGAGGAGACTCACCAAATCCCGGGAGTCTCTTTTTTTCATTTTTTAATATATATATATTTTTATTAAAGATTTATTGGTCTCTCACTATATATCTGAGTTTCTAACACTGATCCATAGGCTAAAATACTGTTAAGGCTCTTTTACTGCTATTATCCTTGCTTATAAAATTCCACAAGGAAAGGAATTTCCACACACACACACACGCCTGCATGTGGCACTTATTCTTGCACACTTGTTCTACTACTCTGCTTATTGTGATGCATGCAGATCACAACAGAAGACTCAGTCTAATCATTTGCATCAGTTATTATTATTATTCCTATTATCCTTTCTTATACAACCCAATAAAAAGGCATTCCAGAAAGAGAAGAAAAAGACCACAAACACACACAAACCCCTAGGCCCCACCTGTGCTGTATTTGCAAAGCAGGATAAAGAGTCCTGGCTTCCTCCAAAAAAATACTGGGAACTGTAGCTTGTGAATGATGCTGAGAGTTGCTAGGAGGCAGGGAACTCTGGGAATTATTGCTCAGCTGGGGGGGGGGGTGGAAGAGGGTCTGCAAGGAACTTCCAGCAGGGGGTTTCAAGCAGCGTTAATTAATGACACAGAGTTCTTCATTGAAGCAATTAAAATCTTTACTAAGTTTAAAATAAACATCTTCATAACATAGTTCTAAAAACATTTAAGAGATCACACACTGAGTACAGACTCTGTTCCATACTAACACGGCTCTGAGAAACAAAAAATTAAAAAAATCCTTCCAGTAGCACCAACTAAGCTTGTCATTGGTATGAGCTTTTGGTATGAAACAGAAGTCACCAGACCCTTAAGTATAGTGAGAGGGTGGGGAGGGGTATTACTCAGAAGGGTGGTGGGAATGGGTGATTGACTGACAGGTGTGGTAAATATGTGTATGACTGTTAATGACTGCACTTGGTCTTGCAGGAAAAAGCAAGGGGTGAGGTGGCTAAAAATAGCTTGATCATGTATAATGAGATAAGAATCCAATGTCTCTATTCAGACCAGGTCTCTCCATGGTTTTAAGCTTGGTAATGAGTTGCAATTCAGCAACTTCTCTTTCCAGTCTATTTCTGAAATTCTTTTGTAACAAGACAGCCATAGCTGCCAAGTTACCCCTTTTTAAAAGGGATTTTCCCTTATGCTGAATAGGCTTCCTCGCGAGAAAAGGGAAAACTTGGCAGCTATGAAGACAGCTACTTTGAGATCTTGTAGAGATCTTGTATAGATCATCTACCTACCTGTAACAACGACTCTGAGACCCAGACAAAATGGTCGCTACATTGAAGGTAAGTTGACAGTTAGGCTTCAACGGTTTTACCAGCCCGAATGACATGGACGTTCCTGTTCTCTTTCCCCTCCCCTCCCAGCCCAGCATTTCCCTCGTCCTTCTTTTCAGACTATCTCCCTTGGTGGACATCCCTGCCTCCTGAGGGAGGGAGTTCCAAAGATTTAACTCTGCTCCGCGTGAAAAAGCACTTAATTTTCTCTGCCCTCCCTCTTCCTCCCTTTCTTTCTTGCTCAAGCCAGCTTTCCTTTTTATTTTGGAAGTATATTTTATGTCCAAATGTTTTTGTCTGGCTACAACCCCGGCTGCTCATAAATGTGACCTTTTTTCTGCGTAAATGTGAATGGCGTTTATATGCACGCCTTTTTTCCTGACCCAAAGAAACATCATCCTCCCCCCAAGAGGCAAGCGACGTCTGGATCCAAAGGAAGGAGAGAGTTGCAGACCTCTTGCAAACTCCCCGGCTCTGCTCCTTGACTTGGGGGTCGCCGCCCCCATGCATGATCTGACCCCCTTCTCCCCACTGAAGCCAAAAACGGGGGGGGGGAGAGCAGACTCACCCGATCCCGGGCGAGAGGCGCCACCATGCAAGGCAGCACTTGCAGAGAGAGACGAAAGCCAGGCAGCCTCCCTGTGCAAGAGGCGCTCCGCCTCTATTGCTGGAGTCAAGGCGGAGGGAGGGAGGGAGCCCCGTGCATTGCGCGCCCCCGGAGGAGAGGCTTTCTTTTGGGGGACCCTCCTGGACGGGTTGGGTTCTGAGCTGCTTCCTCCCTTGGCCAGGAACAGGAGGAAGAGCAGCAGGCAGGGAAAAGGCTTTGCAAGAAGAAGCAGGAAGCCCCTTGCTAGAACCCTAGAATGGGAGAGGGCGAAGAGGAGGAGGAGGCATCTGTCAAGAATGCTTTGATGGTGTTTCCTGCTCGGCAGGGGGTTGGACTGGATGGCCCTTGTGGTATCTGTTGTGACGTGGGGTTTGTGATTTCAGCTCTCTTGACATAACACGCTGGAGAAAGTTCTCTCCTAACACTTCTTTATTAAAGCAAACAAGACTGACTCTGAGGGCAGGAAGGCTACATTTATAGGGACAGGGAACTAGCTAGAAAGGGATAGATTTTGGAGGGAACAATATCAGGCAATCGCAGTGCTGCCTTTTGGAGGAAACCAAGAAGACAGAGGATCCAAATACAGCAGCTTAAATGAATCAATAGTAGCTGTACCTTCTGGAACCAAAAGGCAGTTACTTTATCCTAATGCAAATACAGACAATAGTAATACAGATATAAAACCCTTTGACTCAATACACAACAGTATCTTCCAACTCTATGGTTCTAGGAGGAGGGGGATCATCCTCTCTGCAATTTAGAATAACAATAAAACAAAACAAAATTAAAAAAAATCCTTCCAGTAACACCTTAGAGACCAAGTGAAGTTTGTCATAGGTATTGGAAGAAGTGTGCATGCAAACGAAAGCTCATACCAATGACAAACTTAGTTAGTCTCTAAGGTGTTACTGGAAGGATTTTTTAAATTTTGTTTTGACTGCGTCAGAGCTACATGGCTACCTACCTGTAAATAAAAGCTCTGCTGTAGGGCATCCATCTATTCCTATGCATGTCCTTGTGAGTATTGATAATACCTTCCTTGGAGGAGCCTCTGACTTCTGCTTGCGAAATCTACTCAGTCTCCTCAGGAAGGGATCCCAAGGGTCATCCAGCCCAACCCCCTGCAATGCAGGAATCTCAGCTGAAGCATCTGTGGCAGATGGTCATCCAACTTCTGCTTAAAACCTCCAAGGAAGGAGAGTCCGCCACCTCCCAAGGAAGGGTGCTCCAATGTTTTTACGTTTTGTTGAAAACAAAGTAATATTCCTGTGCTACTGGTCCTGAACAAAGGGTTGATTCAAGTAAAAACACGCCTTTGACCAAGTTGGGCCCCTGGTCCCTTGCGCTGCATATGAACTGGCAGTGTCTCTCCACCAGTTCAGGCAGGGGGTGTTCCCAATCCTTGTATTCTTAAAGATCCGCTTTTGGGTTTGATCCTGGAAGTCAAGGCGTGTGGAACCAGAAATAAGCAGGAGAATCAAGATCACAAACAAAGCGGATTTTAGATGTGTGTTGAAATCACAGCATACTGTATTTAATATTCAGTTGGAAGCCGCCCAGAGTGGCTGGAGAAACCCAGCCAGATGGGCGGGCTATAAATAATAAATTATTGTTATAAGTTATTATTATACAAATGGTGACAGTTTATAAACTCAGGGAAAAAACATGTGGGAATGGGGAAAGCAGAGCATAAAAATTAATGTTTGTGTGATATGAGAGAATTAAAGAGAAGAGGGACATGTATAAAGCGATTAACATGTGAAATAGCTAAAGAGGAAGGCTATAGGCAGAAAACAATTATGAGTAAAGCTTACTATTCTTAATATGGTATTCCCTACCCACTCTAGTACCATGTCCACCACATAAAAATTAATGTGGTGGCAAAATAAATGTTCAAACTGCCACCCTGGTGGGGATCATAGAATCATAGAGTTGGAAGAGACCACAAGGGCCATCCAGTCCACCCCCTGCCAAGCCGGAAACACCATCAAAGCATTCTTGGCATATGGCTGTCAAGCCTCTGCTTAAAGACCTCCAAAGAAGGAGACTCCACCACACTCCTTGGTAGCAAATTCCACTGCCGAACAGCTCTTACTGTCAGGAAGTTCTTCCTAATGTTTAGGTGGAATCTTCTTTCTTGTAGTTTGAATCCATTGCTCCGTGTCCGCTTCTCTGGAGCAGCAGAAAACAATCCTTCTCCTTCCTCCATATGACATCCTTTCATATATTTGAACATGGCTATCATATCACCCCTTAACCTTCTCTTCTCTAGGCTAAACATACCCAGCTCCCTAAGCCGTTCCTCATAAGGCATTGTTTCCAGGCCTTTGACCATTTTGGTTGCCCTCTTCTGGACACGTTCCAGCTTGTCAGTATCCTTCTTGAACTGTGGTGCCCAGAACTGGACACAGTTGGGATGGCTGAAGGCACTTCCTGTGATGCTCATGGGGAAACTGTGGGAAGTTTAGAAATAGTCATTTGCTGGAAAGGGAGAGGGGAAGCTCTTTCCACCCCAGCCAAGTCCTGCGCAGACCGCGGGGCAGATCAAACTCCAGGGGCACTTCAGGACAGAAGAGCGCCCAGCCATGAACCCCAGAGGCATTTGGATGGAGGGCAGAGAGGGCAGGACGGGGAAAGCATTTCCAGCTCTTCTTTGATGGGAAATGTTGACCTCATCTTGCTGGCCCAGTGGGTCAACCCTCACTGGGATTGTGCTGATAGTGGCGCTTTCCTGCTTTCCCTGCGTTCCAGAGGGCCTCGGCTGTTGTGTTTCTTGCTGTGCATTAAAACCAATAAGTTATCTGCAGAAATGGAGACATGACTTCTCAAATACAGCTAGTGGGTGGTAATTTGACTAAATTAGTGTGTCAGCAAAAAGATTTGCACTAGTCCAAGGAGGCGTCCCTGCCTCACTCTCCTTCCTCCCACTGTGCCTGGTGTCTCCCCCACATCTGCTCTCAAGGGTTGGGGAACTCCCAGAGCAGATTTGGGGGGAGGGAGAGGAGAGGGGGAGAGCGTTCGGTTGCTGCACAATGAGAAATCCTTACGCAGGCACTGCCAACCTTTGGGGCCAGTGAAAACATTTCCAGGTGCTTAGAAAGTTGGTGTGAATTTACCTCTTTCACACTATTAGATTTTTGCATGTTCTAAAGTACAGTTGTAGATTTTTTTCTTAATTTTATTGTTTAATCTTTCTGTAAATCACTTTGAGGTTCTTCTTGTTTTTATAATCAAGCTTTGGGATAGGTTTTATGAAATAAATGAAAAAAAGCAAAAATATGTTTTCAGTTTTGGGAGAGTGCTGTTGGGGGTGTCAGCTACAAAACGACGGAGGAAGAGTGGCATAACACCCAGTGGCTGCCTTGGAGCCTGCCATAGCACTAAAATAATTGCAGAAAGCGCTTTCCTTCCATGGGCGTACCCAGGATCAAAACTGGGGGGGCGGGGCGGGCATGCCGGCCACGCCCCCACCGCAGCCACCCGATTGGTTGGCATGCTATGACGTGACCGGGATCCACCCAGGAGGCGTGGTCAACGTCCACGCCCCCCGGAGGGGAGGGGGCGGTCACGCAACTCCTCCCCACCGCCCTCTGCTCTTTTTACATAAAAAAAAACCTAGAGGGGGAAGGGGATCTCGGAGGGGGTGGGGCCAGATCCTCCAGAGCAAAGCTCCCTCCCCTGCGTCACTTCCTGCATGTTTTGCATGTCTCCTGCGCAAGGGCTGCCTCGGTGAGTCTCCTCCCTCTTCCCCCTTTGGGTGCAGTGGGGAGAAGGGGGTCCCAGGACTGCCGGGGAGGATGCATTCGAGGGGGTCCTGTGCGTATAATGCATGGGGAGGGGGACCCCCCAGTCAGAGGATCCGGCACCTTCCTTCTCCGCAAAGCCAGGGAAGGGGAGAGATTGCAGGAGCTGTGGAACGGTGCTCTTCGTAGAGATGCGAGGAAACAATGGCCTGCTAACAGACCCCCCCTTTCAGATTTAGGAATCAGCCTCCTTTGTTAGAAGAGGTTGCAGCCAGGCAGAAACATTCAGACATAAAATCCACCCAAACGAGAAACACAACTTGACCTATGCAGTAAATAAATAAGGAATGTTGGAAGATGGAGGGCAGAAAAAAGAAAGTGCGTCTTCATGCGAACTCCCTCCTGCAGGAGGCAGGGATGCCCACCAAGCTAAATAACTATATTATTATTAATTATTATATTTATACCCTGCCCATCTGGCTAGTTTGCCCCAGCCACTCTGGTCGGCTTCGTACACGTATAAAAATACAACAAAAAAAGAAATAATAGCAATCCAAAACAATAAGATTAAAATAAATAACTTCTATCAGATGAAACAATATTCAATAATGCATTATAATCTAATAGTAAACAGTAAAATTAAACATCAACAAATAATAGTTAAACAATTTACACTTATCAGTTACAATAAAGAATTACTAATCCATAATCTATAAAAAATAAAGGAAAGTCTCAATGCAGATATCACAAAGCATACAAAACCATGCACGTAGATGGTTTTAAAAAGGCAATGAGGCCGATTCATGGTTCCCACGATTCTATGGAGGAAGCCAGGGCTCTTTGAAATGCTCTGATCCTGCTTTGCAAACACAGTGCAGATGGGGCGGGGTCTCTGTGTGTTGTCTTTTCCCTTTTCTTATGGAATAACTATTGAGTTTTGTAAGCAAGGGTCACAGGACTAATAAATGATACAAATAAATAGACGGAGTCTTTTCGCTTCATTTGTAGATCACAAAAATACTATAATAAATTTGGAGGCAAATCCACAACATATGCTGAATTATTGGTGATCAGTGCATGAGTTTCTGGTTCATGAATGGGTTTAAACAAAGTGGGAAACGGGAGAATCATAGAATCATAGAGTTGGAAGAGACCACAAGGGCCATCCAGTCCAACCCCCTGCCAAGCAGGAAACACCATCAAAGCATTCCTGACAGATGGCTGTCAAGCCTCTGCTTAAAGACCTCCAAAGAAGGAGACTCCACCACACTCCTTGGCAGCAAATTCCACTGCTGAACAGCTCTTACTGTCAGGAAGTTCTTCCTAATGTTTAGGTGGAATTTTCTTTCTTGTAGTTTGAATCCATTGCTCCGTGTCCGCTTCTCTGGAGCAGCAGAAAACAACCTTTCTCCCTCCTCTATATGACATCCTTTTATATATTTGAACATGGTTATCATATCACCCCTTAACCTTCTCTTCTCCAGGCTAAACATACCCAGCTCCCTAAGCCGTTCCTCATAAGGCATCGTTTCCAGGCCTTTGACCATTTTGGTTGCCCTCTTCTGGACACGTTCCAGCTTATCAGTATCCTTCTTGAACTGTGGTGCCCAGAACTGGACACAGTACTCCAGGTGAGGTCTGACCAGAGCAGAATACAGTGGTACTATTACTTCCCTTGATCTAGATGCTATACTCCTATTGATGCAGCCCAGAATTGCATTGGCTTTTTTAGCTGCTGCATCACACTGCTGACTCATGTCAAGTTTGTGGTCTACCAAGACTCCTAAATCCTTTTCACATGTACTGCTCTCAAGCCAGGTGTCTCCCATCCTGTATTTGTGCCTTTCATTTTTTTTGCCCAAGTGTAGTACTTTACATTTCTCCTTGTTAAAATTCATCTTGTTTGCTTTGGCCCAGTTGTCTAATCTGTTAAGGTCATTCTGAAGTGTGATCCTGTCCTCTGGGGTGTTAGCCACCCCTCCCAATTTGGTGTCATCTGCAAACTTGCTCAGGATGCCCTCAAGCCCATCATCCAAGTCATTGATAAAGATGTTGAACAAGACTGGGCCCAAGACAGAACCCTGTGGCACCCCACTAGTCACTACTCTCCAGGATGAGGAGGAGCCATTGATGAGCACCCTTTGGGTTCGGTCAGTAAGCCAGTTACAAATCCACTGAATGGTAGCATTGTCTAACCCACATTTTACCAGCTTCTTTACAAGAATATCATGGGGCACCTTGTCAAAGGCCTTGCTGAAATCAAGATAGGCTACATCCACAGCGTTCCCTTCATCTACCAGGCTTGTAATTCTGTCAAAAAATGAGATCAGATTAGTCTGACATGACTTATTTTTCAGGAACCCATGCTGACTTTTAGTGATCACAGAGTTTCTTTCTAGGTGCTCACAGACTGTTTGCTTAATGATCTGCTCTAGAATCTTTCCTGGTATTGATGTCAGGCTGACTGGGCGGTAATTGTTTGGGTCCTCTCTTTTCCCCTTTTTGAAAATAGGGACAACATTTGCCCTCCTCCAGTCTGGGAGAGAGCAGAGTTAACAGTCTTCAACACTTAGCCAAATTCCTAGTCAGGAGCCCTTGTTGAATGAGGAAGATAATTTCCCCCTGATGTTAACAATAAAACAGTATAAAGTGTTGGTCTATCCATGAACATGGGAGGAGCGTTCAAAGTGAAGATAATGATTTGTGTTTAAATATCTCCTCTCAATCTCCTCTTTTCCAGGCTAAACATACGCAGCTGCCTCAACCCTTCCTCATAAGGCTTGGTTTCCAGACCCTTGATCCTCTTGGTCACCCTCCTCTGAACACCTTCCAGCTTGTCCACATCCTTCTTAAATGGTGGCTCCCAGAACTGGACACAGGACTCCAGGTGTGGTCTGACCAAGGCAGAAGAGAGTGATACGGTTACTTCCCTTGATCTAGGCAGGTCCTCCCAAGTTTCCCAGTACTTACCTGCTGGTGAGGACCAGATCCAAGATAGACGATCCCCTTGTTGCTTCTTCCACATTCTGGGAAATGAAATCTTGTGAATGTTGGAGATTCCAAGGGTGGCGGGAGGGAGAGCAGCTCTTGAGGAACCCAGGGATGGGACCCCCTTTCTAGCCTAGTGTCCAAATTACACTCTGTACAAATGACTCACTTGTCAGTTACAGCTCTGACTGGATTCACATACTGAAAATACTGAAAGGCAGGAGCAACCAGGCTCATTCATAGCACAGAAATCCCTTCAGTTGCCTGCACATTTTGCATGGTAACTTTCCTTCTAGGAGGGCTAGAGGCTTCCTTCTTCTTGCCTGCTTGTTTCTTGAAGAAAGCTAAGAACCTGAGCTGTAAGTGGTACAGGCCTTGTTCCTAGCAAGACTCAACCATGCTTGCTCAGGCGACATTTTTCTCTCCTGACAGTGTATGAATTTTAAAACAATGTATTTGGTTTGTAGGATTTGCTAGCAGTTCTCATAAGGACAGACGGAACTTGGCAGAAGACCAAGGGTTCCTTCCAATCTCTTGGAGGCTTCCTGAGAGCCCAGATGGATGAACAAGACTCAGCTGGCCCTGAAGCAGGAAGAGGCCATGCCATCGAAACTGAGAGCAGTGAAGGATTCTGGGAAAGCTCCATGCAGAAGATCCTGGGTGAGGAGGACACTCTCCATTCAGATGTGCAGAGCCAGCTGTTCAGGCAGTTCTGCTACCAGGAGGCCAAAGGACCCCGTGAGGTTTGCAGCCAACTCCACCACCTTTGCCATCAGTGGCTGAAGCCAGAAAGGCACACAAAAGCTGAGATGCTGGACCTGGTGATATTGGAGCAGTTCCTGGCTGTCCTTCCACCGGAGATGGAGATCTGGGTGAGGGAATGTGGAGCGGAGACCAGTTCCCAGGCGGTGGCCCTGGCTGAAGGTTTCCTCCTGAGTCAGGCAGAGGAGAGGAAGGAGGCAGAGCAGCAGGTGAGAGAGACTTCCCTCTGGATCCTCCTAAGGGACTCTGAACAGGAGGGAGAGTATACCCAAATTCCCTCCTAATGGCCCATCCTTTTTTTGGAGAGCATCCAAGGAATGATATCAGATACCACCAAATTTCCCCCCTCAGACATTCCTTTTCTAATCCTTCTCACTATTCTCTGCTTTGAATCTTTGTTGCTTCTTCAACAGGGAAAGGATCCGTTTGCAGAAGTGGGCCCAGATTCCTTTGAGACAGAGAGGACTCCGTTGGACACCAGAGAGAGGCCACTGGGTAAGGAGGAATGGGGTTTTTCTCTGTTTGGTCACATTCTGTGGATTTTGAAACTAATCTCCGGGTTCTTTTAATCATCTTGGAGAAGACACTGAATTGTGTATTTTTGCACAACTAAAATATAAAATGGATACCAATGTCTCACATGCACTCAGCAGGTGAAACTATTTCTATGGCCCATCTGTGGTTAGAGATGCACTAATTTGCCTCTGAGGAAAGCATGTACTCATGATCTCCCACTTCCCTTTATTTCTCACAGATGACAGAAGGATGCCAGCAAAACCTCCTCATCCATCTTTTCATGGTAGCGGAGAGGAAGCAGTGGCTGTAGAACCAGATGCGGTAAGGAAGGAGCATTGTGGGGAAAGGAGCAGGCAGGGTTCCTCTGAGGCTGAGGAAATCTCTCTCTTCCTGCTCTGTCTTCTTGCTATACTGATGGTGGAATGCTAGTATATGTTGGGAAGCAGGTAAGAAACCATAGGAAAAAGTTGCCAGGATTCACCTAATCAGCCTCCTCAGTTGCACAATGGGCTTCTCCCCCCTTTCCTCCTACTCTCCGTTCCCCCATGCGCCCCTTGAACTTGGCTTTTGCGCATCAGGAGAGTTCCACCCCAGAACAGCGCACAGGGAGAGTTTATAAGGAGGGGGTCCTTCCTTCTGGCAACAGGAATGCTTTCGCAGACATAGTGATTTGAAGACCACCGTGCCGTGTGGAGTTCCACCCATTCATACAAAGATGAATACCCATCGTTTAAATTTTAAAGACACAATAAAAAAAGATCAAGATATTAAAAGAAACAACCAGACTTAAAATGTGCAGCACAACATTCCCATTAAAACAGGTGAGGTCCCTACAAACTGGAGGAGGGCAAATGTCCCCAGCCTCAAAAAGGGGGGAAAGGAAGAACAAGTTAACTACAGTCCGGTGAGCTTGACATCGATACCAGAGAAGGTACCAGAACAGATAATTCAACATTTGGTCTGTGAGCATTTAGAAAAGGATGCTGTGATTAGTAAGCATGGGTTTCTCCAACATAATTCATGCCAGACCATTCTAATTTCTTTTTTTGATGGAATTACAAACCTGGTTGATGAGGGGAATGCTGTGGAAGTAGTGTATCTTGATTTCAGTAAGGCTTTTGACAAAGTCTCCCATGATATTCTCACAAGGAAGCTGGTGAAATGTGGGTTGAATGAGGTAACTGTTAGGTGGATTTGTAGCTGGTTGATTGACTGAACCCAAAGAGGACTCATTTAATGGTTCCTCGTCATCCTGGAAAATAATGACAAGTGGGGTGCCGCAGGAATCTGTCCTGGGCCCGTTGCTGTTCAACATCTTTATAAATAACTTGGCTGAAGGAACTGAGGAGATATTCATCAAATTTGCAGATGACACCTGTCACAGGGTCGCTGGCGGCTACTCTAGAGTAACGACTCCAACGCGTTGCCTTTTCATGCTTTTATTATGTGCAGACTATTTACAGTGCAGAAGCTGTACAATGTACATGTTCTCAGTCTGGGGCAGTACCCCGGAATGGGGATTCCTGCGTCTTTTTCCAACAAAGTAGTCTGGGAATCCCCAATCTCCGCCCCCTTTTCTTCATGCGCAGCTCCGGAACAGGAGGGAGGGGTCTTCTAGCCGTGTTTTCCTGCCTCCCTCTTTCCCTCTCCCTTCCTTCCTCTCCCGGTCGGCGCAGAGGCTCTGTGACCCTGTCCGAGCCCTGCCCTCTATTTCCTGTTTCCCCGCTAGACTCATCTCCCCCGCTTGTGCTGGGAGAGGAGCTGGTGGTCACGATGGGAGGGGGCAGTCTATAGCTCCTGTCCCTCACAACACCAAACTGGGAGAGGTAGCTAATGCCACAGAACACAAAATCAAAATTCAAAATGACCGTAGCAGATTGGAGAACTGAGTGCAAGCTAAGAATGTGAATTTCAGTAGGGACAAATGTCAGGTTCTGCACTTAGGCAGGAAGAACCAGATGCACAAATATAGGATGGGGAAAACCTGGCTTACTAGCAGTACAGTTGAAAAGGATCTAGCGGTCTTGGTGGACCACAAGCTTAACATGAGTCAACAATGTGATGCAGCAGCAAAAAAAGCGAATGCTATTCTAGGCTGCATCAACAGAAGTCAACAGATCAAGGCAAGTCATAGCCCTGCTCTAATTTGCCTTGGTCACACCTCACCTGAAATACTGTGTCCAGTTTTGGGAGCCACAATGTAAGAAGGATGTTGACAAGCTGGAACGTTGCAGGGCAACTAGGATGATCAAGGCTGTAGAAGCCAAGTCTTATGAGGAACGGTTGAGAGAGTATGTTTAGCCTGGAAAAGAGGAGCTATGATAGCCATCTTCAAATATCTGAAGGGTTGTCACATGGAGGATGGAGCAAGCTTCTTTTCTCACGCTCTAAAAGGTAGGACTCGAATAAAAGGCTTCAAATTGCAGGAAAGGAGATTCTGACTAGACATACGTAAAACTTTCTGACCCAGCTGTTCAACAGTGGAAGAGTCTCACTCCGGAGGGTGTGAAGTCTCTTTCCTTGGAGGTTTTTAAGCAGAGGTTGGATGGGCATCTGTCAGGAATACTTTAGCTGAAATTCCTGCATTGCCAGGGGTTGGACTAGATGGTCCACAGGGTGATAGAATCATAGAACCCTAGAGCTGGAAAGGACGCAAGGGTCATCTAGTCCAACCTCCAACGAAGGAGAGTCTACAGTTTCGCAAGGGAGTTGTTGTTGTTTAGTAGTTTAGTCGTGTCCGACTCTTCGTGACCCCCATGGACCATAGCACGCCAGACACTCCTGTCTTCCACTGCCTCCCGCAGTTTGGTCAAACTTATTTTCGTAGCTTCAAGAACACTGTCCAACCATCTCGTCCTCTGTCGTCCCCTTCTCCTAGTGCCCTCAATCTTTCCCAACATCAGGGTCTTTTCCAAGGATTCTTCTCTTCTCATGAGGTGGCCAAAGTATTGGAGCCTCAGCTTCACGATCTGTCCTTCCAGGGAGCACTCAGGGCTGATTTCCTTAAGAATGGATAGGTTTGATCTTCTTGCAGTCCATGGGACTCTCAAGAGTCTCCTCCAGCACCACAATTCAAAAGCATCAATTCTTCGGCAATCAGCCTTCTTTATGGTCCAGCTCTCACTTCCATACATCGCTACTGGGAAAACCATAGCTTTAACTATACGGACCTTTGTTGGCAAGGTGATGTCTCTGCTTTGGAAGATGCTGTCTAGGTTTGTCATTGCTTTTCTCCCAAGAAGCAGGTGTCTTTTAATTAAATTAAATTAAAAGTCGCAAGGGAGTAGCAATTATATTTCGTTCTGTTAGTTGGGCTGGATGAGGGGATTTGTAGCTGGTTGCCTGACAGAATTTCAAGATGATGAACATAGATGGTCTGCGGTACATGAAACCCTATCAACGGGTTTCTTTCTTTTTTTAATCTGCCTTCTCTAAGTGCTCACAGACCAAATGTTTGATCTATTCTAGGACCTTTCCTGGTATTGATGACAATGTCACTGGCCAGTTAGTGTAGTAGATAATCTTTATGCTGTCTTAGAGGAAGATACTTTTCTTTTTCATTTTAGGGTCCAGTGTGCTTTGAAGATGTAGCTGTTCATTTCACAGATGAGGAGTGGGCATTGCTGGATCCTGGCCAGAGAGCTCTGCATAAAGAACTAATGGAGGAGAATCATAGGATCATGGTCTCTCTCAGTAAGGCTCCCTGTTGGATCACGATATCTCTTGAAATTCCATACGTATATCTATGTCAGTGATGGCGGACCTATGACACGCGTGTCAGACATGACACGCAGAGCCCTCACTGCTGGCACACGCCCCATCGGCCCATTCGCACTGTTATTGTTGTTCCCCCCCCCATTTGTTCTCCAGCTCCTCCTACAGCTTGTCTCCACTAGAGCTTGTCTCCGCTACAGCTTGTCTCCGCTGTTAAAACCTGGATGCTTTCTTGTTGTTGTTGTTGTTGTTGCTGGTAGCCAGAGATTGGTTTTTAACCCTTTCTGTGCTGTTTTTTTCTGGTGCTTTGGCAGACTATGATTGGGTGTAACAGCGTTCGTTTTTTAACCCGTTCTGTGCTGGTTTTTTTGGCACTTTGGCAGACTATGTCGGTGTTACATGTTAGTTCCAGTGAAGGTATTATTCGTCATTTATTTCTGTTCTCTTTCCCCCTAAAAAAGTGCAGCAGCTTTGGGGCATCCTCCACAAAAAAGCAAAGCAACTTTTGCACCCCCCCAAAAAAACCTCCAAAACTTTGGTCAGCAGCTCCCCCCAAAAAGCTCAACAACTCTGGGCACTTTGTGATAAATAAGGGTTTTTTTGTTTGGTTAGGTTAAATAATTAGTTTTTTTGGTTTATTAAATAGTTATATATTACAATTATAATTTTTTGTTATTTAAACTATAAATATCGCAAAATTATGGGGTTTTTCTTGAAGTGACACACCACCCGAGTTATGCTCGGTTTTTTGGCGAATTTTGACACACCAAGCTCAAAAGGTTGCCCATCACTGATCTATGTGAAAAACCTCCAATATTTTGATGGAGCTCAACAGCGCCACCTATAGCAGCTGGGATTCTAACACACCCACAGCTCTAAAAGATTTGCCTGCAAATATTCTTCCTCCAGTTATGTCTTTTTAAACAGTAATCAGGCTGGACTGAACTGCCAGGGCCTTTAAAATGTAGGCTTTAGGTTGTAAGGGAAGTTGAAAGAATTTCAGTTGGGTTATTCGTTTTTGGTTGACAAAAGAGATGACTGCCATTGGCTACGGCACAGATTCCATATTCGACTCAACATAATCCATCAATGAAAAGAGCCTGTTTTTTTATCCCTGTTTTTCTGCTATTGAAGAACTGCATTTGTTCCTGAAGCTATACTTAATTTCTCTCCTTGGTGCAGGTGCTGAAGAATTGCAAATGAAGAATGAGGAAGACCCCGACAGAATGCGCAGAGAGGAGAAGCCGCTTAAATATTCGGGGTCTGGAAAGAGATTCAGTCAAAGCTCCCACTCCACTTCCAGTCTAACAAATCCCTTGGGGAAAAAACTCTATCAGTGTTTGGAATGTGGAAAGAACTTCTGTCGGAAATCCCGCCTCACTTACCATCAAGTAACTCACAGTGGGGAGAAACCATATCAGTGTTTACAATGTGGAAAGCGCTTTAGTTGGAAGAGAAGTTTCAATTCCCATCAAAAAATTCATACAGGGGAGAAACCCTATCAGTGCTTGGAATGTGGGAAGAGCTTCAAACGGAAGGATGCTTTAACTTTCCATCAAAGAAGCCATACAGGGGAGAAACCCTATCAGTGCATGGAATGTGGAAAGAGCTTCAGCCGGAAACATAGTCTGACTTTCCATCAAAGAAGCCATACAGGGGAGAAACCCTATACGTGCTTGGAATGTGGAAAGAGCTTCAGTCAGAGGGCCAGTCTCACAGTCCACCAGAGAATTCATACAGGGGAGAAACCATACAAGTGCTTGGAATGTGGGAAGGAGTTCTATGGGAAGAATATGCTCACTTCTCATCAAAAAGTTCATACAGGGGAGAAACCCTATCAGTGCTTTGAATGTGGAAAGGGTTTCCGTCACAAGGGTGAGCTCACTGTCCATCAAAGAATTCATACAGGTGAAAAACCATATCAGTGCATGGAATGTGGAAAAAGCTTCACTCAGAAATCCAGTCTCACCTCCCATCAAAGATTCCATACAGGGGAGAAACCATATGAGTGCTTGGAGTGTGGAAAGAAGTTCAGTTGGAAGACAATGCTCACTTCCCACCAAATGATTCACACAGGGGAAAATCCCTATCCGTGCTTGGAATGTGGGAAGAGCTTCAATCGGAAGGATAGTCTCACCCTCCATCAAAGAACTCATACAGGGGAAAAACCGTATCAGTGCTTGGAATGTGGAAAGAGCTTCACTCAGAGAGCAGGTCTCATGTACCATAAAAGAACTCATACAGGAGAAAAACCATATCAGTGCTTGGAATGCGGAAAGAGCTTCACTCACAGAGCTGGTCTCATGTCCCATCAAAGATTCCATACAGGGGAGAAACCATACGAGTGCTTGGAATGTGGAAAGAGGTTCAGTTGGAAAAATATGCTCACTTCCCACCAAATGATTCACACAGGGGAGAATCCCTATCCATGCTTGGAATGTGGGAAGAGCTTCAATCGGAAGGATAGTCTCACTTCCCATCAAAGGATTCATACAGGGGAGAAACCATATCAGTGCTTGGAATGTGGGAAGAGCTTCACTCAGAGAGCAGGTCTCATGTACCATCGAAGAATTCATATGAGGAGAAACCATATCAGTGTATGGAATGTGGAAAGAGGTGTAGTCAAAGGACCAGTTTCACTTCTCATTGAGTAACTCACAGTGGGAAGTAACTACCTCAGTGCATGGAATGGGGAAAGAGTCTCAGTCGGAAGAATAGTCTTACTTCTCATTGAAGAGTAGAAACCATATAGGTGCATGGAATATAGAAGGAACTTCAATCTGAGGGCAAGTCTCACTTCACAACAAAGAACTCACGGGCAAAAACCATATATGTGTGTGGAATGTGCTTCACCTGGAAGGAAACTCTCAGTTCCCATGAAATAATTCAAACAGGGAAGAAACATACCAGTGCATGGAATGCAGAAAGGGCTTCACCCAGGATCAAAGCCTCACCATCAAAGAATTCATATGTTGGAAACCATAGAAATGCTTGTAATGTGAAATGAGCTTCTGCCGTAGCTCCAATTTCACTTTCCATCAAGAAACTCACAATGAGGAGAATCATAGAGTGTCTGAATTATAGAGTTATAGCATTTGAGAGGACTCTGTGTGTTGTCTAGTCCACCCACCTGGAATGCAGGAATCTCCACTATGGCAGATGAGCATGCAACCTCTTCTTAAAAACCTCCACGGAAGGAGAACCCACCACCTTCTGAGGCAGCCTGTTCCGCCCTTGAAGAGCTCTTACCTGTAGAAGGTTCTTCCTTCCTGATGTTTAGCCTGATTCGCTTTTCTTGCAACTTGCATCCATGACTCTTCCAGAGCAGCACAAAACAGACTTTCTTCATCTTGTCCCCTCTTCCATGAGACAGCCCTTGAGATATTTGAAGATGGCTATCATATCTCTTCTCAGTGTCTTCTTTTCCAGGCTGACCATTCCTCACAAGGCTTGGTTTCCAGACCCTTGAACGTCTTGGTCACCCTCCTCTGCACCCATTCCAGTTTGCTTGTTTTCTGTTCCTGTTCCATGGTGTCAGGGACTGGGCAGAGGGGGACAGGTGGAGACCGCCTCCCCAGCCTGACCCTTCCAGAGAAGAAGAAGACAGTTCAGAATTTCAACAGGGGTTTGAGGGAGGTCACAGCTCAGAGGCAGATGAGGGGGAAAGCTGGGAAATAAGGGGAGATGAGGGGGAAGAGGAATCACCAGGAGAGGAATAGCTGACAGACAGTGTCTTTAGAAAGCACTCGGGACATCACCATTAGTCCAAGGGGCTGCGTTCTAACCCTCTTGTCTGTAAATATTGAATAAAAAGCAGATGGTAAGGACTTTTCCTTGTCTGTTCCTGGCAACCTGCTGTGGGGGCTGTTTCCTCTGCCGCCTGACACGTAGACTAGTCTGACTTTTATTGTATGTTGAAAAATTCCAATAAATTTTCTTCCACCCTCACTCTTTTGGATGCTTCCTTGATTTCATTCTCCAACGCAGGATCACTCTGGGCATTTGGGTCAGGGAGACGAAAGCACATTCCAAGTCCTACATTTTGAGAAGACAGCAGAGTGGAATGTGGGTTTTGCTTAAGTGGTGATTAACTTACAGTCTGGTTTTGAAAAACTGAATTAACTCTAAATGATTTTAAACTGAGGAATTAAACTTACAGCTGAATCCATAGTTTATATGCCAATCTTCCTTCCCCTACAAAAAAACCCTGCAGCTTGCATTGAGATACACCTACCTTGTTGGTTCTAAGATGGCTCTCCTGCTAACTTGGTCTGTGCCACATTGATCAAAGGGTCTCTCTCTCTCTCTCCCCTCTAAATTTGGGATCCTGCTGGGGTAGAGCCAAAAAGTAAGTTTCTAAAGGCTTGTTGCCCCTAGGATTGAGCTCTTGAGGGTTTTAAATATATATATATATATATATATATATATATATATAAGATTTTGTCCCTAGCTCACAGTTTGTTTAATATGCCCTCGTTACAGTTTCTTTGGATGCATTAAACAAGCAAACAAACAAATGGGGATACTAGAGCCACTTCCCTCACTCCTTACCTTGATGCTTTCTCAGTGGGATTGAGAAGGGGTTGGTCTGAGAACGTTTGCAAATGCTTGTTGTAAAGCTGCGGTTGCAGGAAGAATGATTGTGCCCTTCATTCATCATCTGAAGATTTACAAGCCGAAGCCTTTTAAGGTATAAAATGGGAGAGAACATAACTCTTTCCCGATACCTTCTCTCCCAGGACCTTTTGTTCTCCAAGGAGGGAGAATTCAGCATGAAACCCCTGTGTTGCAGTTCCTTAAAATGGTTCAATTCTGTCACCTTTGGTTGAAATAGGGATAAAAGATTCTTATGTCCATGTGTTATTTGTTTTTATTATTTAGCTAATTATATTGACATCCCACCTTTCTTCCAAGGAACTCAAGGTGCCGTATGTCACTGTAGAAATCTGAAGCGGGGGGACCTGAAGTGCTAGTTCTAACTGGTTTTAAACTGAAGAATGAAGCTTACAGCTTAATCCATGGCTTATATGCCATTTCCCCTACCAAAAAACTGACGCTTGCATTGAGATACACCTACCTTGTTGATTCAAAGATGGCTCTTCTGCTAGCTTGGTCTGTGCCACATGAAACCATAGTAGATCAATGGGTATTTCTCTTTTTTTTACCCACCTCTCTAAAAATGGGATATCCTCTAAGATTCTGGTTTACTGTGGCTCCTCAAGATATTCCTGCTAGGGCAGAGATGAAAACTTAAGTTTCTAAAATTTTATTGCCCCTAGAAATTGAGCAATGAAGTTTTTTTTAAACTTGATCATTTGGGCATCTACAAGCCAAAGCCTATTAAAGTATAAAGTGGAAGAGAACACAACTCTTTCCTGATACCTTTTCTCCTGGGACCCTTTGTTCTGCAAGAGGATTTCAAAAGGAGATTGCAGCATGAAGCTGCTAGATTGCAGTTCATGAAATGGTTCAAATCTGTCACCTTTGTGTTGGAATGATGATAATAGATTCTTATGTGTTATTTATTTTTATTTATTAGCTAATTATATTGACATTCCCCTCCTTTCTTCCAAGGAGCTCAACACAGGGCAGTAGGTCAGGTTAAGAGACAGTGACAGAGTGGGGATTCAAACCTCGGTCTCCCAGGTCCTAGTCCATCCAACACCCTCCACCAGCCTTTCTCAGCCTGGAGTCTCCCCAGTTTGCAGTGTGGGAGAAGGACTCCCATCATCCCCGATGATGGGACTTGTAGTCCAACAACATCTGGGGACCCAAAGTGGACAAAGGCTGCTCTACACATTACACCACAGTGGCTCTCTTATGCATGGCGACCCACACCAGGCAAGCCCCTTCTCTCTCTGGGGGAATGTGTAAGTGGGACTCCTGCTTCTCTCAGAGATTTCTCACCAAGGTCCTATGGTCCGCTGGGGATTCCTTTCTTGGTTTAAGCATCTCTTGCACTGATGCTACCATGTTTTTCCATAAAGACAAGGACATGGGATCATAGGGGGCTCCTTTATCCCACCTCAGACCTTTGCTTCAGCTAGCTCTGATTTGTCTCCACGGACTGCAGCCGTTCTCCAAGGTTTCAAAGATGGGACATTCCTAGCCCTACCTGGAGATGTTGGGGGTTGAATGGAGGACCTTCTGTATACAAAGCAAGTGTACTAGGATGGAGCTACAACTCTAGGACGGTCACTGTGGTTCAACAAAAGTTCCAGGCACTTTGCACAAAGTCTCCCACAGGGCTGTCCTCTGGTCCACCATGGCTTCTTTGCTGTTTGGTGAACTTTGCTGAAGTTGATGGTTCCTCGGGCCTAACAGCACCCGATTGACAGCAACACCAGAGAGTTCTTGGAAGCATTTTTTCTCTGGCTCTTTCCTGGCCCCTGGAGCCAAGGTCCACACCCTGCACTCGGCTCTCGTTTGTGGCTCCTAGAAGCTGTTGGTATGCAAATGTAGCCACATCTTGGGTAATGGCTTTGGTCTGCTAAACCAGGTGAGGGAAGCTGATGGGTCTTAAACCCTTGGTGACTTAGGGACTTGCCTATCTTCTGCATGTGAAGACAGGCTCGGCCGGATTGAGCAGTCAAGACCAACAGCGGGTCCAACAGTTAAGAAGGTGGTTTCTGCACATGCAGCACAAGGAAATAAGCAGGTGGGGCTTTTCAACCTGGGAAAGTAGTCCATCTAGAAGGAAAACTCTGATCCTAAACCTCTGCTGCCTTGCAGCTGTACTCATTGGTGAGAAAGGCTTGCCAAGTAAATCCTGGGGAACAATCTGTAGCCTTGTGGGATACCTTTGGGAGAAGAAAAGGCTAAGGAGTAAACCCTGTACAAATCTGGCGTGGATTCCCTACGGTGTCTTGTATGTCTCCTTCCAGCAGCCAAGCAGGTGCCAAACATATTGCTCTGCATTCTTTTGGACCACATCAGCGAGGCCAAGAGGGGGGGGTCTTGTCATCTGGGCAGCCTAGGACATTCATACACACTGCCCAGGCTTATGCCCTTGAGATACCACCATTCATCAAAAGACCAAAGGGCAGTTTGCAACATAGAACACATCATTAAAGAGACAAATGATGCCTTGCCCAGGATTTCTTTAAACAGGTGGCAGCACCAAATATGGGGAATCACCATAGCTCAGTAGTAGAGCATCTGCTTGGCAGGCAGAATGTTCAACCTCAGGGATCCCTAGAGATAACACAACAGCTTTCCAGGTTAGTTAGCTGTAAGGCAGCTGGCAGGAGCCACTTTAGCACTGTAATACATACCTTTTATATTTAAAAGGATTAATTTTTAACTCATCTACTTACACTTTGCACTTTTATAGACGGCTGAGCTTGCAGAAGCATGACTAAGTGCTGAAATTCTCCATGATGCTCACTAGATTCTAAATGTTTGGGGGAAAGGGTGTGCCTTTTTCCTTCATTTTCATTATCAGTTATTTCTACCTAAGAAATTGGGAGAAAGCAGGGTTCGTCAGGATTCAGATTAATGAGCCAACTATGGTGTAATTTTTCTGCAAAAATATGATATATTATTATCTGTAAGTGAAGCCACATTTGAAACACTACAGCAGCAGTCCAAGGGATTTTTCTAGGAAGCATTTTATTTAGTCTCATCTGCAATTATGTGTACTGAACACACACAAACACACAGATAATATGAAATTACCGAGAGTTATTGTCTCCAAACAACATTAAACCCGTGCAAGCAGATTAATAGAATAGTACAAATGATTCCCCCTCCCATGAATTCACTAGGCAAACAAATTTTATGATACTTTACCATACATGAAATGGAACATTTCTATTGTAACATTAAATCTTAAGATACTCTGCTTTGACACCGAAGTATCTCTAGTCTAGCCATCTATATAAAAACCCCCAAAAGTCACAATGCACCAAATGAATTTTTTTTAAAAAACAACCACCACCCAACAATTTAAAATAAATTCAGGTGTGGGTTGTGTGTGCCGGGGGAAATGTGCTTTAAATGAAAGGTGTGTACAAAGTCTCAGTGGCGCTTGAGGTCCGCCAGCTTCAGATTTTTCAACCTAAGGAACAGGACAGCCAATAGCTAAGCAGGTTAAAGGGTGTCATATGATTTCTGTGACCAGTTGTTTAATTCCAGGTTAGAAGGTGGGTGCCCTAGTCCAGGAGCACATGGACTGTGTCAGATTCCTCTTTGGAAGTTGCAGAACCCAACACCATGGACACTGTCTTTGGGGCCAAGCTCCATCTTTTCACGAACTTCTGAAATATTTTATTTCCATTTCATTGTTTTGAGGACTGTATTCTCGTCTGGTTTTCATATGTGACTATGGACATTGCAAAAAGTTACCCTTGCAGCCAACTGTCCACTTTGCAGCCAACTGTCCACTTTGCAGCAAAAGCCATCATTTCTATTTATTCATTTATTTTAAAAATGATGGGATTACAGGTCATATTAAGAGGATTGGGAAGTAAGAGAGCATTTCTCAGCTACGAAGCTCAGGGCCAGCCAGTCACTGTCTCTCAGCCTAAACTACCTTACAGGATTGTTCATTTAAGTATTTATAGACAGCTGTATCATAAAAATATACCACAGCAGTTTAGAGCAATATAAGAACATAAAACCAATTAATATCATAAAAATTAGAATTAAAAGCAAGTTAATTAAAACAAGTTAACAGCAAAAATAAAATTTAAAAACAAGCAAGAATAGACCCTTGGGGGTGTACTCTTAATGGAATAGAAACAAAAATATCAGGCAGCTAAAAGTTGGCACAGCAGGAAACTACTGAATCTCTAGTGGCAGGATGTTCCACAGGACTGGGGCCATGACAAGAAACGCTAAAATAAAGGCTTGAAATCAACACTGGTAAAAGGTGCACAGCTGTGAGCTGAGTCTTTCACCAAACACCTGCGTTTTCTCCTTTGCCACTCTTACCTGAACACTTCAGTCCTAATGTAGTGAAGGAGGTGTGTGGTGGAATGCAACTGACTTTTTAAAAAATAAACAAAGGTTTCAATGAAAATTTGTGTACATAAACAAATGCTTTCAAATGTCCCCATTTCCATTTTTGTCACTTTATTACAACTGTAACAACAGGTATTATAATGCTGTCCATCTATTCCTAATTTAACTAAGGCTGATTCACAACAACCCCTCTCACACTCCACACTCTCACACTCCACTCCACCCTCGAACCGTCTCTTCCGGTACTGAAGAGTCCAGAGACCATCTTGGCCATCTCCAGAAGACCTGCTCTCAGTCTTGCAGGCCTTTTCCCACCTGGCCTGGGAGGGCCCAGACTGATGGACTGACTCCAGCTGCAAAGGCTGAGCCTGCTGAATAGGCTCTGGGGCTTAGGGATTTCGGGGTGGCGAGGCTGTTGCTGTTACATTTATTTTTGTATCTTTATTTTAGATCTTGTTGCAATTCTTGTGGAAATTGTTCGGCTTGATTGTATATTTTTAATGTTTCATTCATTGTTTATGACTCCTTTTCGGACACTGTATTTATTGAAACCTCATTTGAAGCTCAGCCAATCACCTCTTACCCCAGCATTCCAAACTCACCCTGCCCCACCTCCCTAGCTAACAGTACCTTAAATCTACTATTTACTATACTTATCATTATGAATTACTTTGATACAGGTGCATACAACTTTACATGCAATTGGAGCCCGAGAGAGATACGATAGCCGTCTTCTAAGATCAAAAGGGCTGAGACATGGAAGATGGAGAAAACTTGTTTTCTCTTGCTCCGGGAGCAGGACTTGAAGCCATGGATTAAAGTAACAATAAAGGAGATTCCAAGTAAGCATCAGACAAGAAATTAGACAATACCATAATAGCTATTCAACACTGGAAGGGAATTCCCACCAATGGATTGGGTGGCCATCTGTCTGAGATACTTCAGCTGAGATTCCAACCTTGAGGGGATTGGGGTAAATGAACCTCAGGGTCGATTCATTGCTACAATTTTATGATTCTCTCCTCTGGAAGATCTTTCATGGGAAATGTGGGAAGTGAGATGGATTCTCTGATTGAAGCTCTTAGCATATTAGAAGCATTGATATGGTTTCTCCCCTGTATGAATTGTTTTATGGGTCATGAGATTGATGTTCTGACTGAAGCACTTTCCACATTACGAGAAATGATATTGTTCCTCTCTTCTGTGAGTTCTGTGATGGGAAGTGAGATGGCTGCTCTGGCTGAAGCTCTTCCCACATTCCAAGCATTGATAAGGTTTCTCCCCACGGTGAATACTTTGATGTCGGCGGAAGTTTGTGCTTGTATTAAACCTCTTTCCACATTCCAAGCACTGATAGGGTTTCTCCCCAGTGTGGATTCTCTGATGGGAAGTAAGATTGGCCCTCTTACAGAAGCTCTTTCCACATTCCATGCACTGATAGGGTTTCTCCCTTGTATGAGTTATTTGATGGGCGGTGAGATGGGCACTCTCACTGAAACTCTTTCCACATTCCAAACACTGATATGGTTTCTCACCTTTATGAATTATTTGATGGGAAATGAGACTTTCTTTCCAGGTAAAGCTCTTTCCACATTCCATGCAGTGATATGGTTTCTCCCCTGTATGAATTCTTTGATGTGCCGTGAGATTGGTGCTCCGACTGAAGGTCTTTCCACATTCCAAGCACTGATATGGCTTCTCCCCCGTATGAATTACTTGATGGGAAGTGAGATAGGTGCTCTTATTGAAGCTCTTTCCACATTCCAAACACTGATAGGGTTTCTCCCCTGTATGGATCATTTCATGGGAAGTGAGACTTTCTTTCCAGGTGAAGCACTTTCCACATTCCAGGCACTGGTAGGGTTTCTCCCCTGTATGAATTCTTTGATGGGATGTGAGATAGGCACTCTTACTGAAACTCTTTCCACACTCCACGCACTGATAGGGTTTTTCTCCACTGTGAATTCTTTGATGGGACGTGAGATTGCCCCTCTCTCTGAAGTTTTTTCCACATTCCAAGCACTGGTAGGGTTTCTCCCCTGTATGAATTCTTTCATGGGTTGTGAGATTGGCGCTCTGACTGAACCTCTTTCCGCAGTCCAAGCACTGATATGGTTTCTCCCCTGTATGAATTCTTTGATGGGATGTGAGATTGGCGCTTTTATTGAAGCTCTTTCCACATTCCAAGCACTGATATGCTTTTTCCCCGTTGTGAATTCTTCGATGGGCCGTGAGCTTGCCCATCTCACTGAAGCTTTTTCCACATTCCAAGCACAGATACGGCTTTTCCCCTGTATGAATACTTTGATGGGAAGTGAGACTTTTCTTCCAGGTGAAGCTTTTTCCACATTCCAAGCACTGATAGGGCTTCTCCCCAGTGTGGATTCTTTGATGGCAAGTGAGATGAGTGCTCTGACTGAAGCTCTTTCCACATTCCAAACACTGATATGGTCTCTCCCCTGTATGGATTCTTTGATGGGAAATGAGATTGGCTTTCTCACTGAAGCTTTTTCCACATTCCAAACACTGATAGGGCTTCTCTGCTGTATGAATTCTTTGATGGGCCATGAGCTTGCCCCTCTCGCTGAAGGTCTTTCCACATTCCAAGCAATAATATAATTTCTCCCCTGTATGAATTCTTTGATGAGACATGAGACTTTTCTTCCAAGTGAAGTTCTTTCCACATTCCAAACACTGATAGAGCTTCTTCCAAATGGGATTTATTTGATGGGAAGTGGAATGGGAACTCTGACTGTAGCTCTCTCCACACTCTGAGTATTGATACGGCTTTTCCACTGTGTGGATGATGTCTTGGTCTCCCTTGTTCTTAATTTCCAAATCATCATTACCTGTAACAAAGAGAGAAATGGATTAGAGCCTCAAGAAGAAATGGAGCCCCAATGATTGAAGAATGCTCATAAACACATGTGATAGATGAAGTACTGAAGGGAGTTAGGGTGAGGTCTTACTACACGGTTCACTGCCTTAGTTAACTGGCACCAACAGGGATATTTATGGGAACCTGAGATTCAAAAAGCATGGCTCTTTTCTAGGATGGATTTTGTTTGTCCACATCATGGAATCTTTGATCAACCAAAAGCCGACACAAGCAGAAATGAAAAAAACTGCCAGGGAGCTACTTCAACTTCCCTAACAATTCTGAAGCCTAAAAAAAGGGCCAGGCATTTAAGACCAACCTGATTGTGGTTTAAAAAGGCATAACTGGGGAAATAAGATTTGCAGACTAAACAGTAGAGAGCTGTAAATTCAAGGTGAGCTGTAGAGGTGTCAGAATCCCAGATGCTGTAGGTTGCACTATTGAACCCCATCAAAATATAGGAGGTTCATCACACAGAGATATGTATTGATTTTCAAAACAGATATTGTGATCCAACAAGGAGCCTTACCAAGCGAGTCCATGATGCCACGATTCTCCTCCATGACTTCCTTATGCAGAGCTCTCTGGTCAGGTTGCAGCAATGCCCATTCCTCATCTGTGAAATGAATGGCTACATCTTCAAAGCACATTGGACCCTAAGAGAAAAATGAAGTTTCTCTTCTAAGACAGCATAACAACTATCCACTACACATTTCTTTCTTATTTTCTGCCTATTCATTGCTGTGTTGTTTTGACGGATTATTATTTTTTTGCTGCACGTTGTATTTATGGATGCTTTTTAAATGTCTTAATTAATGTAATTCTATTACTTTGTATTTTAATGATGGCTATTAATCTTTCTTTAAATGGATGGAATGCCACACTGTGTTCTACAAAACATTTTGTCTGTGCAAGCATTTCCCTCTCTACTCTCCCCATGTGCAGTTCTGTAGTGGGAACCCTCCAAACACACTAAACCTTCAAGGGGCACATGGGGGCACAGAGAGCAGGAGGAGAGGGGGGGGAGGTGACTCCTGGCAACTGTTTTGTATGGTTTAACTACTATTTTCACATTCAACGATCAATATATAAATAAAATTGCAACCAGTGGTAAATGATACTACAAGCACTCAGAAGGCTAATTAAGGTGAGGCAGCTGTTTATTATTCTCAGCACATAAACCTCCTTGAATGGCATGTTCAGCCTTTGTTAACGGCAGGTTTGACAGAAGCCAAGAGAGGAGAGGCTCATCCTGGCCCAGAGGCACCCTGGCTGCCTTGCCCCTGAGCCCCTTTCCCCACAATGCTCCTTCTTCCTACCTGATCTGGTTCCACAGCTGCTGCTACTCCTCCGCCACCAAGAAAAGATGGATAACCAGGTCTTGCCAGCATCCTTCTGTCACCTGCGAGAGATAAAGGTAAGTAGGAAGCCATGAGTGTGTGTGCTCCCAGAGGTGAAGCAGTGCATCTCTAACTACCGGTACAGACGGGCCTTCGAAAAAGTGTCACCAGTGGAGTGCATTTTGATGTTGGTACCCATTTCGTATTTCAGATGTGCAAAAATACGTATCCCCTCCTTTAGGCTCTTGACACCAGGTATCCTCAAAAACATGAAAAGAACCCACAGATTGTAAAGAATGTGAACAAATGGAGAAAAAGCTCCATCTTACCTAGGGGTGTCTCTCTGGTGCCCAATGCAGTCCTCTCTGCCTCAGAGGAATCAGGACCCATTTCTGCAAAGATCACCATTCCCTGATATAGCAACAAGGATTCAAAACAGAGATTGAGGGGGAAGATTAGAAAAGGAGTGGCAGAGACAAAAAGAATTATGGAACTCCCAAATCATTCAGACCCCCTTGAGGGTATCCTGAGAAAAGTCTCACCTGCTGCTTTGACTGGCTTCTCTCCTCTGCCTGACTCAGGAGGAATCCTTCGGCCAGGGCCACTGCCTGGGAACTGGTCTCTGCTCCACATTCCCTCACCCAGTTCTCCATCTCCGGTGGAAGGACAGCCAGGAACTGCTCCAGGATCACCAGGTCCAGCATCTGAGCTTTCGTGTGCCTTTCTGGCTTCAGCCACTGACGGAAAAGGCGGTAGAGTCGGCTGCAAACCTCTCGGGGTCCTTCGGCCTCCTGGTAGCAGAATTGCCTGAACCGCGGGCTCTGCACATCTGAGTGGAGGGTGTCCTTCTCACTCAGGATCTTTTGAATGGAGATTTCCCATAATCCCCCACTGCTCTCAGTTTTGATGGCATGGCCTCTTCCTGCTTCAGGGCCAGCTGAGTCTAGCTCATCCATCTGGGCTCTCAGGAAGCCTCCAAGAGATCAGAAGGAACCTTTTGGTCTTCTGCCCAGTTCTGCTTGTCCTAATGAGAGGTGCTAGCAAATCCTACAAAGAAAATACATTGTTTTGTTATAAGACTAATACACGGTCAGGAGAAGAAAAAGGTTCCCTGAGCAAGTGTGGATGAGTCTGACTAGAAACAAAGGCTGGATTCCACCACAGCCCAGAGTCTGAGCTTTCTTTAACAAAAGAAAGAAGGAAGGAAGGAAGGAAGGAAGGAGAAGTAATCCTCTAGCCCCACTTTGATAGATTCTAAAGATAGAGGCGGATTCTCCCTGCCAGATTTAAGATTATATTATGAAGCATCCTGTTTATGCTGGCTAAGGGAATGGATATTATTTTACAAACTCTGGCATTTTAGATCTCGAGGGTCATGACAATAGATACGGTTGGCATGCATTTTTGTGGTACACGAAGGTTAAAGTATATACAGCTTTCCTAAATCATGTAGTAAGAAAATTGGTTTAGGAAGTATAGGAAAAATATAAAAATCTATTAGAACAAAAAACACCATGGTGGCATTCCCCACAGGGAGCGATATCTTTGAAAAAAATTCAATATGAGAAATGCCTGGGCAACTTACAAAGAACTGTTAATGGAAATAGAACATCAACTACGATTTAAGAGTATAAGAGAATAATTAACTGATCGGTTACAATACCATGAGCTAAAAGATATATTTAGGATGGATAAAAAGAAAATTTTTCTTAATAAAACCTCTAAATTTGAAAAAGAGCTGTTAGAAAAGAAGACTAAATTGCTTTCAAAAATGTATAAATTAATATTAAAATATTAATATTAGAATAGCATATGAAAGATGAGCAGGTTAAATCAGTTATAATACACTAGGCTTTGGATATAATATACAACTTACAGCATGGGAGAAGCTATGGAGCTGGGATTTGAAGCATGTTATATATTGAAAGAAATTTTTATTAAAATGGTGTATCTTTGGTATTTAACTCCTAGTAAACTAGCTAAAAGGGGGACGCAGGTGGTGCTGTGGGTTAAACCACAGAGCCTAGGGCTTGCCGATCAGAAGGTCGGCGGTTCGAATCCCTGCAACAGGGTGAGCTCCCATTGCTCGGTCCCAGCTCCTGCCAACTTAGCAGTTCGAAAGCATGTCAAAGTGCAAGTAGATAAATAGGTACCGCTACAGCGGGAAGGTAAATGGTGTTTCCGTGCGCTGACCTGGAAGCTGTACACCGGCTCCCTCGGCCAATAACACGAGATGAGCGCCACAACCCCAGAGTCGGTCACAACTGGACCTAATGGTCAGGGGTCCCTTTACCTTTAAACTAGCTAAAATGTACAAAACAAGGTCAAATACATACTGGAAATGTAAGGAAAAAGAAGGCACATTTAAGGTAGTAAAAGAATTCTGGGAGATGTTTAAAATAAACTTTTCTAGAAAACTCGAAGCTTTTCTTTTAGGAATTCTAGGTGCTGAAATTCCAACAGATCAGAAAAGACTATTCTGACCACTTCTGCTCAGATGTTATAAGCCCAGAGATGGAAAGAAGACAAGAGTCATCTTCTTCATACCAGAGAAGAATGGAGGATTAAGTTATGGACTATGCCTAATTAGCAAAGATGACCGGAAGAATCAGAAACCAGGAAGACCAAAATTTTAATAAGGAATAGGGGAAATGTATAATTTACATTAAAAACCATTGTAAACAACTAAAATTATTAGTAGGATTGGAATAACACTTCTGGTTTAATGTTGAATTTCGGGTATAATAGAGATTTAAAATATTTGGATTAATAGACAATATGCAGGAGGAAAAGGTTAATATAAGGATCCACAAAGGACAAAGGAGAGGGGGGAAATTCAGGAGATCCTTCGGAATTATCTTTTTATGTTGGTTGTCTGCTAATTGTTTGTAAAAAATTTAAATCTGAAAAACTAACTAACTAACTAACTAATCCTCCAGCCCTCCTGGAAAGAAAAAGACCGTGCAAAATATGCAGGCAACTAAAGGGATTTCTGTGAGATGAAGCAGCCTGGTTGTTCCTGCCTTTCTGCATTTTCAGTCAAAGAGCCAAGTCAGAAGTGTGATTGACATATGAATCGATCGACTACGGAGTATAAAAAGGACACTAAGCTAGAGTGGGGGTCCTAACCCTGGGATCCCCAAAAGTTGCTCTCCCTCCCACCCCCACTTTGGGGGCAATTTCTTTCCTGCTTCTGTCTCGTTTTCTAGCACTTGGAATCTGCAACACTCTAAAGACATGCTAATGAGGTGGGCTACCCCCAAATGGGCAGGGTATAAATAATAAAATTGTTGTTGTTTTCCTGAGGGCCAAGTGGGCGGGGTCAAAGGACACCACTTAAAAACAAGTTAATTAGGAGTAATCTTCTTTCTGTGATTGCAAGTGGTTTGAAACCGCGCTTAATATTATGTATACCAGGCATAGGCAAACGCGGCCCTCCAGGTGTTTTGGCCTATAATTCCCATCATCCCTAGCTAACAGGACCAGTGGCCAGGAATGATGGGAGTTGTAGAAGAGGGGTGGAGGGAAGTTAATTTGGATTATAGATTTAAAGGAGAATAATATTGTTAAGCTGTATTGTGTTTAAGATATTTGGAAAAATTAATAAAAATTATTGCAGGGGGGGAGAGAGTTTGCCTATGCCTGGTGTATACCATCCTGGGAACTTAGGGCCAAGCACAGGTAATCAATATTAACAATATTAATAATAATAAAACATAGTGGGTGTTCTCCAGCATCCCACACGGCCCATTTCCAGCTCCAGATCCTTTGCCAGCCCCCGTCCCTTGGGGGCTGAGGGGGCGGGGCCATGGGGCTCCCCACTTGGGGTCACATGGGGCATCGCAAGGCCCTGATTGGCTCCCAGCCCTTTTGGAGGGAAAATCGAAGGAGCCCTTTCTGAGGGAGAGAGTTGAACAGGGCCTGATCTGAGAGGGGAGGTGGGGATATTACTACTCTACTACTACTACTACTACTGGCTCTGATCTGAGAGGAGAATCTCTCTAGCCAGAAGAAGGAGCCTCGCAGCAGCTTAGATAGGAAGACGACCCAGTGGAGGGTCTGGGGAGAATATGGAGGCAGGATTTAATCTGGAGGGCTGAGTCTGAGGAGGCAGGAGAGGGAGAAGCTGTGGGAAGAAGGACTAAACCAGGGTCTCCTCCTTCCAGTCAGGAGGGGAGAGATCTGCTAGGAAAAGGGGACCCCTAAACAAATAACAAGGGCTGAGGGGACCCCCTGGGTCTGTGGGAAATCCCTTAGGGGTGGGATGGCTAAGAAAGAGGAAGATGGATGAAAAATGCCCCTCGCTCAGGAACCAAAACATTAGGCTGAGAAGGAAGGTGTGCTGTATTAAAAGTATTTAATTGTAACCCTAGTCATAACTAAATAAATGGACAGAAACCGAGTTAATCCTTTTACCTCCTATGGTAGAAACCTGAACATCTAACTGAAGTGTAAAAACTCATTTTTAGCAACTGAGGTTTAAGAAAAGCTGTGCATATACTACAGTGACATCTTTATATTTAGCTTATGTCATAACTTTTATTTGAAAGGACACATCTCCTGACCCAAAAATTGTTTCACAAACCTCTTCTTTTTGTTCAGCTCTTTCCTAATACTCTAAATCACTAAAATTTTCCCTCACACGATATCCTCACAAGGCAGCCTGTGGTAAACTGCAGAAATCCATGTCACTGGCTTGCCAAGCGGTGGGTCCGCTATATTTAATGGGGGGCAGCTAGCGGGGTGAGTCTACCATGTTATTAATCGGTGGCTAGTGGTGGCTTCTGCTACAACAACTCACAAGCTGGTCCAAAATGGAGCAACCACTTTATCGGCCAGGTTCCCTCTCTTTATTAACGTCATTCCCCCCCCATCTTTTTTTCCTCCAGAGAGCTCAAGGTGGCCTCTACGGATCTGCCCCTCCTCATTGAATCGCCTCAGCAACCCTTGAAAACACATTTCATTCCTGTTTTTGGTGTTCCGTTCATTTTGGGGCCCAAATCGAGGTGCTCATACCAGGGGTTCACTTAGGTCCCCAAGAATTTGAAGAACTGCCTCCTTTTCTACCGCCATGACCCCCTTCCAGGTTTTGGTATCACTAAGCTACAAACACAGCATCATGAAAAGGAGGAGAGAAAAAAAAACCCCAGGAACACCCCCACCCCCCTTCAGGATTGGGCTGCACCTGGTTGATCTAAATTTGAATTTAAACATAAACTTCTATCATCACTTTGAACCCATGTTCATCAATAGACCAATTACTTGATATTGTTTCATTGGTAACATAGGAGGGAAAATGACTATTTTTCCCACTTGACCTAAGCACAACCCCAAGGGCTCCTGGCCAGGCCTTTGGCTAGAAGATGCTCAATGTTATCTGTTAACTCTGCTCTGTCCTGTTTCCCCCTTTTCTGCTTTAGCTTAAAACCTATTCATGAACTGAGAACTCAGACACTCCAATAATAACGAACCATGTGTTGCAGATACTCCTGCCAATTTATTACGCTATTTTTGTGACGCAGAGAAGACTCGGTGTTTGGTTTTTCCTTATCCTTTATTCTTCCTATGATCCCTGTTCATAAAACCCAATAAAAAGTTATTCAAAACAACACCACCACACACTCCCAGGCCCCCCTCTGTGCTGCATCTGCAAAGCAGGATGAGACCCCACAGAATCCTGGGAACTGTAGTTTGTAAAGGGTGCTGAGAGTTCCTAGGAGATACTACCCCCCCCCCCTTAGGAGTGTCTGAGCAATTCAATCTTTTTGCCAGGAAACTCTGGGAATTATAGCCCAGGCAAAGGGAGCTGGTGGGAGAGGGTCTCCCAGTTAAGGATGCTGAGCGTTGCTAAGTGACCATTCCCCTCCCCCCGAAAAAAAGGGTTCTAAGAATTTGTGCTTCCTGCCAGGGAAATCTGGGAATTATAGCTCGGGCACAGGCGGCCCTCCACCTCTCCGCAATCCTTATTGATGGGGTTGCACAGCTCAGGTTTTCCTTTTGTCTTTTGCGTATATTTCATGCCTCTGCTCGTCCCTGTGGCTGATCCTGATCAGTCTTCTCTGCATGCTCTTTCCCCTGACCCAGAGACCCCCCCCCAAAAAAAAGTAGCAAGCAGCAGCCTTGGGATCCTAAGGAAGACTAGAGTGCCAGGCTTCCTGCTGCAAACACGTCCCCTCCCTGCCTTTTCAGAGAGGGGTAGGGCAGGACCCTCTACTCCCAGACTTGGGGGGGGGGTCCCCACATACATTAGCTGAGCAGCCCCCCCCCCAAGCACGCCCACCCTGCAGTCCCGGGACCCCCCCTTCTCCCCCAGACTCACCAGATCCCAGAATGCGCCACGGAGGCAGCGCTTGCTCCGCACAGACAAAAACCACCAGCCTCCCTTTGCAGGAAGCGGGGAAGAGGGGGAGGGGCTGTTGCTCTGGAGGACCTGCCCCTCCTGTATTGCCTGTCCTCTCTAGGAATGTAGATCAGTGCCTTGTAACCCTTGCAAAGCCGAGGTCACCCCTCCCTACCTGCGTTGTTGTCGCTTAGCCCAGGAGGAGCCTCCTGCATTGCGCACAACCAGGGGTTTTCTTGGGGGGCCCTCTGGTCTGGGATCTGAGAAGCTCCCTGCCTTGGCCAGAAAAAAGAAGCGCAGGGGAAATGCTCCCGGCCAAGATAGCCCCCCCAAATGAAGGCTCTCTGGGTGTGCGCAATGCACGGGGCTCCTCCTGGACTCCTGCTTTCAAGAGAGAAAGTGCAGAGAGGGCGACAGGGGGGAGCTTGGTGTCTCGGCTTTGCAAGGGTTAAAAGGAGCCGCGCTGGGTTCCTAGAAAGGAGGGGAGAGGAAATGAAGGCGGGGGAGAGACAGGTTCTCCATAGCAAAATTCCTTGGCTTTTGTCTCTATCTGCAAGCCAAGCGCTGCCTAGGTGGCGCGCGCCTCCTGGGATCCGGCGAGTCTCTTCTCTCTCCCCCCTTAGGGGTGCAACGGGGAGAAGGGGAGTCCCAGAGAGGATGCATTGGGGGGGGGGCTTGTTCAGATCATGCATGGGGGGTGAGCAAGGAGCACAGTGGGGACTCCTTTGGCGTGATTCCGCAGGGCAACTGTTCTGATGCTGAGTCCCTCCAGATGCAAGCGAATTGTCCTTCAGTGTTAGAAGCTCACCCGCTCATTCATCAGGCTCTACGGTTCCCAGAATTCTGTGGAGGAAGCCAGGACTCTAAAGTAGGATGATCGTGCTTTGTAGATACAGTGCAGACAGGGCCTGGGTATCTGTCTTGTCTTTCTCCTTTCTTCTTGGAATGGCTTTTTAGTGGGTTTTATAAACAAGTATTATAGGAGTAATAAAGGATACAAAAAACAGACCAAGTCTTCTCTTGTCATCTGTGCAAGAATAGCACAATAAGTTTGCAATAATCCCTTCAACATATGGTTCATTTTTAGTGGTCAGTGTCTGAGTTCTTGGTTCATGAATTGGGTGTAAGCAAAAGGAGAAAAAGGGAAAACAGGATAGAGCAGAGTTAACAGGTAACTGTCAACATTGGGGAAAAGTCACTTTTCCTCTTATGTTGTCAATGAAATACTATAAAGTGTTGATGAGGGTGGTGTTTAGATTTTACTTTAGATCAGGGGTCAGCAACCTTTTTCAGCCATGGGCCAGCCCACCGTCCCTCAGAACATGTGGTGGGCCGGACTATATTTTTGGGGGGGAAATGAACAAATTCCTATACCCCACAAATAACCCAGAGATGCATTTTAAATAAAAGGACACATTCTACTCATGTAAAAACACTCTGACTCTCGGACTGTCCGTGGGCCGGATTGAGAAGGTGATTGGGCCGCATCCGGCCCATGGGCCTTAGGTTGCCTACCCCTGCTTTAGATCAACCAGATGGAGTCTGATCCTGATGTGGGGGGTGGGGTGGGGTGAGGTGTTTCTGGAGACTTTTCTTTCGACAGAACAAAAAAGGGGGGACCCCACCCCAGTAGTCTGTCAGGGTTGGAACTTTGGAGATTCTAAGTGCTAGAAAACGAGACAGAAGCAGGAAAGAAATGGGCACTGAAGTGGGAATGGGAAGGAGAGCAGCTCTTGAGGACCACAATTTAGCACACCCACCCTCTAGCCTGGTGGACAAATTGCACTGGGTCAATCACAGTTCTGACTTCATTTATTGACTGGAAACACAGAAAGGCAGGAGGAACTAGCTCTTTCATCTCACAGAAAACCCTTCGGCTGCCTGCATTGTAAGTTTTCTTTTCGGAGGATTAGAGTCTTACTTCTCATTCTTCCTTTTGTTGTTGTTAAAGAAAGCCAGGGTAAGTGCTGTGGTGCAGTCCAGCCCTGGTTCCTAGCAAGACTCTATACAGTATTAGAACAAAGTACCGTGTTTCGTATTTTTTCGTTGATAAGATGTCCCCATGTATAAGATGCCCCCTATTTTGGGAGACTCAGATTTAAGAAAATGGAGGGAAGATGTATCTGTGTAAAAGATGCCCCCTAATTTTTGACATTATTTTTTTTTGGGGGGGTGAACCTAGTTTTATACATGGAAAAATATGGTATTTCCTTTTGTAGGATTTGCCAGCAACTCTAATAAGGACAGACAGAACTTGGCAGAAGACCAAGGGGTTCCTTCCGATCTCTTGGAGGAGCAGCACCTTAAGATGTTGGAATATGCAGAATTCACAGGAATGACCAGTAGAATAAGAAATCAAGATGAAAGAAAGGTTTAAGGAGGGCAGGATTATATATATATATATATATATATATATATATATATATATATATAATGACAATTAACTTAGCAGGATGCTAGTGTGCTGGTCCCTAGTGTTACCCAAGAGGCATAGTCAAAGTCCAGTCTGTGGTTCGAAGGTTCAGGGTCGAGACAGTCCAAAGTAGCCAAAGCTGGGAGCAGGGCAGGGCGTCAGGTGAGGTCAGGAACAGGTACGGTACGTAGGTCAGGAACACTGGCAGGTCAGAAGTGCGGGCAGGAAAGCTAAGGCAGGTCGAAGGCAGGAACACTAGCAGGGTCTAGGGACTAACAATGTTGCTCCTGCAACCTGGGGCAGGGTTTGGCCACCTTTTATCTAGAATGGGGTAACGGACGGCCCCGATTCCCTCGGCCATAGCTGCCAAGTTCTCCCTTTTTTAAAGGGAAATTCCCTTATGCTGAATAGGCTTCCTCGCCAGAAAAGGGAAAACATGACAGCTACAGTATGCCCCTGGTGACTCACTTCCTCGCCTTGCCTGGAGGCGAGCACTCCTCCTGCAAGTACTCAGGTCTCTTCTTCTATCAGCCCTGAGTCTCTGCAACTCAGGAGACGCCAGTGGGTTACTGGACCCAGGAGCCACCTCAGCCCCAGCCGGCAGTGGGCCAGCTGCTGGTGATGACCCAGCTGATGGCAACGAGAAATCTCCTGCGTCTGGAACCAAGGCAGGCTCAGGCCCCAGACTCGGCTCAGCTGATGCTTGTTGCAGGGGAGGCTGAGCAGACTGAGGCTCCTCAGGATCAGGCCCCAAACTTGGTTCAGCCGATGTCCCAGGCAGAGGGTCCGGTACAGGATGCGATTCCTCCGGCTCCGAGTCCGAGCCAGAGTCCCAGGCCATCACAGCTAGTAACTTCAGTAGTGTAAGTAAGAACAAGAGATAAAAAGAGTAAAAGAGAAAGGATTGGAAAACTAAGATGTGGGAGGGAGTAGATTATAAAACGAGCCATAGAAGGAGAGGAAGGGAAGTCCAATAATGTTTGTATTGTTTAAAGTAATAGAAGAAGTTACAGTTTTGAATTGCATTTGAAATGCAAATAAATAAAATAGGGGGGGAGAAGCGGGGGTGGGTGGGTAAACTTTAGCATGTTTGTGTTTTGCATGGTTCTAGTGGTTTTTGGAAATGAGCCCCCTGTACTTATGTGCCTGCCCCCTAATGTTTTTATAACATTTCTGAATGGCAACTGCTGGAAAGCACCGGAGGGAGTTGTTTGGTTGCTTGGATCCTGTTTTCCCATATAGGCATCTGGCTGGCCACCGTGAGAACATGATGCCAAGCTCTAGCAGTAGGGTTGACAGACTCAATAATTGAGGACAGGACTTCTGTGCCTTTAATTGCCCTGCTCCCTCTTGAGTCTGGAAACCTTCAAGAGAAACCAGCAGACCCTTTGTTTGATTTCCAAGCAAAGGGTTTGCTGGTTTCTCTTTAAGGTTTCCAGACTCAAAAGAGAGCAGGGCAATTAAAGGCACAGAAGTCCTGTCCTCTATTGAGTCTGGCAACCCTATCTAGGAGCCATTCAGAACATGAGCCAAGGGCTCTTCTGCACCTGATCCAGCAAGTAATAATAATAATAATAATAATAATAATAATAATAATAATAATAATAATTTATTTATACCCCGCCCTCCCCAGTAAGAACCGGCCTCAGGGCGGCTGACATCAACAAAGTTGCAATAAAACGTAAAAGAAAAAAACAGTTAATTAAAATGCAGATTAGAATACGATTTAGATTTAAAAATGGTTTTTAAATTGTTTTAAAATGCAGCCTCATTTTAAAATGGCCCAAATCAGAACCCAAAGGCCATGCGGAACAGCTCCGTCTTGCAGGCCCTGCGGAAAGATGTCAAATCCCGCAGGGCCCGCCTGGTCTCCTGTGAGAGAGCTTTCCACCATGTCGGGGCCAATACTGAAAAGGTCCTGGCCCTAGTTGAGGCCAATCTAACCACCTTATGGCTCGGGGTCTCCAGAATATTGTTATTTGTTATTGTTGTTGTTTAGTCATTTAGTCGTGTCCGACTCTTCGTGACCCCATGGACCATAGCACGCCAGGCACTCCTGTCTTGCACTGGCTCCCGCAGTTTGGTCAAACTCATGTTCGTAGCTTCGAGAACACTGTCCAACCATCTTGTCTTCTGACGTCCCCTTCTCCTAGTGCCCTCAATCTTTCCCAACATCAGGGTCTTTTCCAAGGATTCTTCTCTTCTCATGAGGTGGCCAAAGTATTGGAGCCTCAGCTTCACGATCTGTCCTTCCAGGGAGCACTCAGGGCTGATTTCCTTCAGAATGGAGAGGTTTGATCTTCTTGCAGTCCATGGGACTCTCAAGAGTCTCCTCCAGCACCATAATTCAAAAGCATCAATTCTTCGGCGATCAGCCTTCTTTATGGTCCAGCTCTCACTTCCATACATCACTACTGGGAAAACCATAGCTTTAACTATACGGACCTTTGTCGGCAAGGTGATGTCTCTGCTTTTTAAGATGCTGTCTTGGTTTGTCATTGCTTTTCTCCCAAGAAGCAGGCGTCTTTTAATTTCGTGACTGCTGTCACCATCTGCAGTGATCAAGGAGCCCAAGAAGGTGAAATCTCTCACTGCCTCCATTTCTTCCCCTTCTATTTGCCAGGAGGTGATGGGACCAGTGGCCATGATCTTGGTTTTTTTGATGTTGAGCTTCAGACCATATTTTGCGCTCTCCTCTTTCACCCTCTTTAAAAGGTTCTTTAATTCCTCCTCCAGGGGCGTACCCAGGATCAAAACTAGGGGGGGGCAAGCCATGGTCATTCAGGGGCGGGGCCAAGACACGGGAGGGGAGGGGCCACAAAGTGGGAATGTGGGCGGGGCTACGGAGCCCAGGTGAAACTGACCTTTTTTTAGGGAGCTGACACCACGCTTACACATTATCTCTGCTTGGGAAAATAAAACAGGAAACATAAACAAACCTCAGTCAGTAAAGCATGAGACTCTTAATGTTGTGGTTTCAAGCCCCATGTTGGGCAAAATATTCCTGCATTGCAGGGGGTTGGACTAGATGATCCTGGTGGTTCCCTTCCAACTATGTGAATGATTCTGTTGTATCTGAAGGGCTGTTCACAGGAAAGATAGAGCAAACTTGTTTGGGGGGAGATGCTTGTGCTGTGATTCCTGCACTGGAGGGGGTTGGTCTAGAGGACCCTCGGGGGTCCCTTCCAACCATCTAGTTCTGTGATCCTATGATTAAAATACTCCAAGAAATATACAAACAGGCTTCTCTGTGGCAGTCACTGGAAAGGGCTCCAGGGGCGGCCGTCCCACAGAAAGTTTGGTATGTGCCCTGCCAAACCACCCTCTAGCCCAAGCCCCATTCACCAGGTGAGACCTGGTGAGCTGAAGGAGTGCTCTGCAGTGGCAATGGGGCTGCCCAGGAGAGCTTGGCTGGGGATCTATCTATACCTATCTATAGGGCTGATTCATTTTATCTTAGGTAGGATTTAAAGATTAATAAACTGCCAGTGATCAAATCAAACCCAGCTCCTAATTTTAACCCCTCACCCCTCCTGGGAAGAAGATAAATAAGAAAGGGGGGGCAGGTGGAGAAGGTCATATGCAGATCTTCAGACATATTTTCTCTCCAGCAAAGACTTGATAGGTGAGGTGCCTTCTGTTCTTACAAAACTTGATTCCCCCCCTTTAAAACGTACAAAAAGTTAAAATGCTGAAATAGATTGAATTTCACATCCACTTAATTGGATATTCCCTGGTTCTAGTATTATGAGAAGGATAAAAATCTCTCATTCCCACCCCCAATTACTTGCCTTTTTTCTAAAAGTTATAATGCCCCAGGTTTTGTAACATTTCCTCATAGGGGAATTGCTCCAACCCCTGGATCATATTGGTCACTCCCCCGCCCCACCAATAATGTGCTTTGCTGCCATAGCAATAAGTATGCTCTCATAGACCCAACCTTCAGCAACATAGCCTTTCAGTTTTGTTCCGTGTACATGCTGTCAATTACTACCTGATAAACTGTAAATATGGTACTCACAGGTACATGATCCACTGAGTCAACCATTCATCCTATTATTTAATGTAAACTGCTTAGCTGCTTGTTTATAGTTGCTTTATACTAAGTCAATTGGTCAATCTTGTTTAGTATTGTCTACACTGACTGGCAGCAGCTTTCCGGAGTTTCTGACTCTACCTGGACATGCCTGCAACTGAACCGTCCTAGGGCAATGCAAGGCAGTTGATCTATACTGAGCTACAGCCCAGAAAGCATAAACCAGGAACCAGAGGAGCACTTAAGAAAGGACAATAACAGTTTGCTATAATTTGGCAAGCTTTGGATACCTAAACCAGCTCAAGAGAGGGGCTTGCATTTCTTTGAGGTGAAGAACTGAAATACACAGGTTCTTCCTGTTGTGTATTGAGTCAAAGGATTTTATATCTGTATTATTATTGTCTGTATTTGCATTAGGATAAAGTAACTGCCTTTTGGTTCCAGAGGGTACAGCTACTATTGGTTCATTTAAGCTGCTGTATTTGGATCCTCTGTCTTATTGGTTTCCTCCAAAAGGCAGCACTGTGATTGCTTGATATTGTTCCCTCCAAAATGTATCCCTTCCTAGCTAGTCCCCTGTCCCTATAAATGTAGCTTTCCTCTCCTCAGTCTTCAGTCTTGTTCACTTTAATAAAGAGCTGTTACTAGAGAAGGTCTAGCATGTTATGTCAAGAGAGCTGAAATCACAAACCCCACGTCACAACAACTGGCGACGAAGGTGGGATCCGGAATGCTGAGGAGCGGTTAAACACAGCCCTGCCTCAGAGTCCGGATTGCAGCTTAGAACAAGACTCACTGGCCAGCTGAGAAGACGACCCTGCCCGCTAGGACAATGGAGAGTCCAAGGGTATTGGAGCCCTTCCAGCCATCAGAGCCCCACACATGGGAAGACTACGTCGAACGCTTCGAGTTCTTTGCAGTGGCTCAAGGGATCACCGATGCCAGCAAAAGAAGGGCCACATTCCTGAGCTACTGTGGGCCCGAGACCTTCAAGCTGGCCAAGGCATTACTTGCTCCAGCGAAGCTGAGTGAGACATCTCTCAAAGATATTCTTGCCTGCCTAACAAGCCACTTGGCGCCTACTGAGACCAAGATGGCCCGGCGGATGGAGTTCCATAAGAGGCAGCAGCATGCTGGGGAGTCTGTATCCACATTTCTGGCTGAACTCCGGAAGCTCGCTCAGCACTGCGGCTTCCAAAATCTGGAAGAGACTCTCCTGGATCGGTTTATTGGTGGTCTGAGCAGCAAGAAAGCCAGAAGACGCATCGTGGCTAAAGAAGAGGTTACCCTTGCTTCAGCCTTGAAGGAGGCCACCGCCACGGAGAATTATGAAAGAGAGGAGCTTGATGCCAGTCGCAAGGCCACTAAGCCACAGATAGAAGTTGCGCATGCCATGGACGAGCTAGAGGCTACTCCGAGCCAGAGCCCAGTCCGTGGGGTCGAGTTGGTGCGTCAGGCCTGCACAGTGCACAAAGATCGCCGAGGCAGTTGCCCAGGTTGTGGCGGAAACCATGAGCGGAAGAGTTGTCGTTTCAGGGATGCTATGTGCCGGACGTGTGGAAAGACGGGTCACATCGCCAGGGTCTGTAGATCGGCGGCGTCGGGAGCAACAGGAGCACCTAGACTGGAGCATCGCAGACCGCCCACAGCAACTCGTTTTCTAAAGGACTGCCACTACGTAACGGAGATCAACGGGAGGGCCGTGCAGTTTCCAGCGCAAGGCAAGGCACACGTCAAGGTGAAGATTGAGGGTCAGCAGTGCGACATGGAGGTGGACTCCGGATCTGCATTCACCATCATGTCGGACCAGACCGCGAAGACATTCTTCCCCAGGAGTAAGTTGCCCCCTCTGGAGCCCTTCCCGGCAACCTTGCAGTCGTACTCAGCAGGCCGCATCCATGTTATGGGAATGTGTGCCGTGAGAGTACAGTTCCGGGACAAACAGGCTGTACTCAAACTGGTGATTGCGAAGGGCAGTCGCCCCAGTCTCCTGGGCACTGACTGGTTCCCCGCCCTGGGACTGAGTATCTCAGGGCTTAATTCAATCCAAACCTGCCCTGAGATGAGCGAGGCATTATGCAAGGAATTTGCTGGTCTCTTTAATGGAAAACTGGGTTGTTATAAAGGGCCCCCAGTTGACTTCGAGTTGGACCCCGGTGTGGCCCCAATCCGACTCAAACCAAGGCGAGTGCCATTTGCACTGCAACCCAAGATCGAGGCAGAGCTGGATAAATTGGTCAAGCAGGGAGTTCTCTCACCCGTGGACTCTGCTAAGTGGGAGACTCCAATCGTCACGCCCCTTAAAGCAAATGGGGAAGTCAGGATATGTGCAGATTACAAATGTACTATCAATAAGGCACTCAGGGGAAACTCATACCCCATTCCAGTTGTATCACATCTGTTGGCTAAACTGGCTGGGGGCAAGGTGTTCGCCAAAATTGACCTGGCACAAGCTTACCAACAGCTGCCAGTAACCCCACAATCAGCGGAAGCACAGACTATTGTCACACATAAAGGGGCGTTCAGAGTTAACAGATTACAGTTCGGAGTTTGTGTGGCCCCAGGGATTTTTCAAGGGCTCATGGAACGCCTGTTAAGAGGTCTGCCGGGGGTCTTGCCATTTTTTGATGACGTTTTGATTGCTGGAAAAGACCCACAGGAACTGGTTGCGCGTGTCCGTGCAGTGTTGCTCAAGTTCAAGGAGGTGGGGTTGCAACTGAAAAAAGAAAAATGCAGTTTTGGGGTGCCAACTGTGGATTTCTTGGGGTTTAAAATTGATGCATCAGGCATCCACCCCACAGATGCTAAGATTAAGGCCATCATCGAGGCACCACGACCACAGAACAAGACGGAGTTGCAGTCATTCCTGGGACTTATTAACTTTTATCATTCGTTCTTACCCCAGAAAGCTTCGGTAGCTGAACCATTACATAGACTATTGCAGAAAAAGAATGTGTGGCGATGGGGGCGGGAGCAGCAGAAGGCTTTTGACTCCTTGCGAGGAATGCTGAGTAGCAGGAGCGTCCTTGCTCATTATGATGAGTCAAAGCCGCTGGTCCTGGCATGTGATGCCTCTCAATACGGTCTGGGGGCTGTGCTGAGTCATAGGGAACCGGATGGGTCGGAAAAGCCCATCTCTTTCTATTCCCGTACGTTGTCGCCCACAGAGCGCAACTATGCTCAAATTGATAAAGAGGCACTGGCTATTGTGTCCGGAATCAAAAGGTTCTATGATTATTTGTACGGTCGCCATTTCTCCATTGAAACGGACCACAAACCACTGTTAGGGTTGTTCAACCCAAACAAACAAACGCCACAAATTCTCTCCCCCAGAATGTTGCGTTGGTCAATATTCCTGAATGGGTTCCAGTACACCTTGACCCATGTGCCGGGGAAACAGTTGTGCCATGCTGATGCGCTGAGTCGATTGCCCCTTCCTGGCGGGAGCAATGAGGATCCTGCTCCGGCGGAGCACATTATGATGCTAGAAACACTTCCGGGGGCTCCTGTAACAGCTACGGATATAGCTGAGAAAACTAGGAAAGATGCTGTTCTCTCCCGTGTGCTCACTTGGGTGGGGAGGGGGTGGCCAGGTGGTCCGCATGAAGAAAAATTCAGGCCTTATGCGACAAGGCAGCACGAATTGTCCATGCATAAGGGTTGTCTCCTATGGGGAGATAGGGTGATCATCCCAGCACCACTGAGAAACAGGGTTCTTGAGACGCTTCACATGGGACACCCGGGAATGGTCAGGATGAAGTCGCTAGCCCGATGTTATGTGTGGTGGCCTGGAATGGACCAGAACATAGAACAATGGGTACGAACATGCAAGGCATGCCAAGAGGTGCGGCCAGAAGTGGCCAGAGCACCAGTCCACTGGTGGGAGCAGTCCAGGACTCCCTGGAGCCGGCTGCACATAGATTTTGCTGGGCCATTCCAAGGGAAGGTTTTTTTGGTTATCGTTGATGCATATTCCAAATGGTTAGAAGTGGCGATGGTCCCTAGCATGGCATCAGCTGCCGTAATCAAGGTGTTGAGGCAGCTGTTTGCTACCCACGGGTTACCTGAGACCATTGTATCAGATAATGGGGCAGCTTTTGTATCCCAAGAATTCAGGGCATTCTTGGCTGATAACTTTATAAGAGGGGTCACATCCGCGCCCTTTCACCCATCCTCCAATGGGCAGGCTGAGCGCATGGTAAGAACAGCCAAAGAATCCATTGCGCGCTTAATGGAGGGTAACTGGTCGGCTCGCATTGCGCGAATGTTATTTTTGCAGCATGCGACGCCGTGTACTGCGACGGGCAAGTCGCCAGCCGAGCTGCTCTTAGGTAGAAGACTGGTAACGGTGCTGGATTATGTCCACCCAGATAAAATGCCAAACCGTAATTCAAGAGCAACCCCCCAGGCTGAGACTGACACAACAAGGTATCTCGCCCCTGAAGATCTGGTCTGGGTGAGGAACTATTCACGAGGTCCGCGGTGGGTGGCCGGTGTGATCACCCGGGCTAGTGGACCTGTGTCCTATTATGTGACCTTGGAAAATGGGCAAGTTTGGAAGAGACATATAGATCAGCTGAGGCGCCGGGCGCTCAGCAGGGAGGAGTCAGATAATTCATCCCTGGCTAATGACGCACAGCTGCGAGACCAGAGTGAAGATGGCCCAGAGGTGCAGTCACCAGGGGCTTCAGCAAATGAACCAGGGTCTGCTAGTCCTCAGGATGACGAGGTACAGGTCGGGGACCCTGAGATGTCTGGGACTCCATCTGTTCCTGACGAAACCCCTATAGCAGCCCCTCCACCACAGGTAACACCCAATCCAGAACCTGCAACACCTGTTGTCAGGAGATCAGGTAGAAGTTGTAGGACCCCACAGTACCTGAGGGATTACGTCTGCTGTGCTCACTAGGGGGGGAGGGGTGTTGTGTATTGAGTCAAAGGATTTTATATCTGTATTATTATTGTCTGTATTTGCATTAGGATAAAGTAACTGCCTTTTGGTTCCAGAGGGTACAGCTACTATTGGTTCATTTAAGCTGCTGTATTTGGATCCTCTGTCTTATTGGTTTCCTCCAAAAGGCAGCACTGTGATTGCTTGATATTGTTCCCTCCAAAATGTATCCCTTCCTAGCTAGTCCCCTGTCCCTATAAATGTAGCTTTCCTCTCCTCAGTCTTCAGTCTTGTTCACTTTAATAAAGAGCTGTTACTAGAGAACTGTCTCCAGCATGTTATGTCAAGAGAGCTGAAATCACAAACCCCACGTCACAACACTTCCTTTGAAACAAAAGAATGTCAGGGATTTGCAAGATGCAAATTAAATCCCTGCCCCCAGGCAAATCTACTTGGGGTGTGAATTGGATTTGAGCTCACAGCTCCTTCTTTATGTGGCTGTTGAGCTCAAATGAACAGCAATGGGCTGGGCACAGGAGGAGCTGCTGCAAAAAAGATATTTTAAAAAGCAAAACTTTTGAGGCCATTTATCATACAGTAATAATTTTCACAATTTGCAAGACCAATGTGAACTAAAAAGGAGGGTTGAAGAAGGAAGGAAGAGCTTGCAGGAAAACCTCCTTCAGTTTGACAGCGAGTCAGGGAGGGAGAGGAACAGCTTTGCTGAGGCTGCTGCTCACAACTCCAGCCGCTGCCTTGCCGGGTGGGGAGGGGGAGGGGAAGCCACTTTGCTGGGAGGGAAGGAGCCCCGCTGGGGCTGCGAGATAGGGAAGGAGCCGAAGGGAGAACAGCAGCTTTTCGAGCCGCTGCCTTGCCCGACAGTCAGGCGGGGAGGGAGGGGCAGGAGCTGCTTTTCAGGGAGCTGGTCGGCAAGCTGCCGTGTCGGGTGTTTATTTTTATTTTATTGCTTCTAGAGGGGGGCAGGAGCCCTAACCTGCCGGGTGCTGGGTACGCCCCTGTCCTCCTCGCTTTCTGCCATCAAGGTTGTGTCATCTGCATATCTGAGGTTGTTGATATTTCTTCCGGCAATCTTAATTCCGGCTTGGGATTCATCTAGTCCAGCCTTTCGCATGATGAATTCTGCATATAAGTTAAATAAGCAGGGAGACAATATACAACCTTGTCGTACTCCTTTCCCAATTTTGAACCACTCAGTTGTTCCATATCCAGTTCTAACTGTAGCTTCTTGTCCCACATAGAGATTTCTCAGGAGACAGATGAGGTGATCAGGCACTCCCATTTCTTTAAGAACTCGCCATAGTTTGCTGTGGTCGACACAGTCAAAGGCTTTTGCATAGTCAATGAAGCAGAAGTAGACATTTTTCTGGAACTCTCTAGCTTTCTCCATAATCCAGCGCATGTTTGCTATTTGGTCTCTGGTTCCTCTGCCCTTTCGAAATCCAGCTTGCACTTCTGGGAGTTCTCGGTCCACATACTGCCTAAGCCTGCCTTGTAGAATTTTAAGCATAACCTTGCTAGCGTGTGAAATGAGCGCAATTGTGCGGTAGTTGGAGCATTCTTTGGCACTGCCCTTCTTTGGAATTGGGATGTAGACTGATCTTCTCCAATCCTCTGGCCATTGCTGAGTTTTCCAAACTTGCTGGCATATTGGGTGTAGCACCTTAACAGCATCATCTTTTAAAATTTTAAATAGTTCAGCTGGAATATTTGTTATATGTTCTTGCAATTCATGGAGGCAGCAATGCTTCTGGATCCCAGGTGCTGGGAAGCGCAGGTGGAGAGCTCGGATCTTGCTCAGGGTTTTCCCATAAGAGGCATCTGGTCGGGCCCCTTCTGCCTCCTCCAGGTCTCTTCCCTAGTTTTCTTGGACGAGGCAGGCAGTGCTTTCCCGGAGCAACGCCGGGCTTCGCTCCAGAAATTCCTCCGTTGCGCAACCTTGCGCGCTTCCGGGGAGGCGACAAAGTCCGTTTTCTCCTCCCGCTGCTGCGCTGCGCTCCCCTTGCTGCGCTCAGTCAGTGCGCAGCGCCTCTGCCTCCCCGAAAGCAGCAGCAGCAGCCCCGACTGCGCGCATCCAGCTGGAAAGGCCGTCGGGCAAAGAGGTGCGTGCGGGGGACTCGACAGGGCGGCGGGGGGGGCGCTTTGCTGGAAGTTGGCCCCGTTATTTGATATGGGAGGCATTTAGTTTTCTTTTTAAAAAGTTGCGTAGGGGTCTCACGCCCGTTATTTGGAGAGCGCGGCTTATCCCCCCCCCCCGTGACGATGTGGAACGGCTGTGATCTCTCTTCAAGGCGCCCCCCCCCCCAATCTCCCTAACTCTGTGCCTGACCGGGGGGGGGGGTTACGGGGCTGCTGCAGACGGCTTCGAAACCACCTCGCTGAAGGAAGTGAAAACTTCCTTTATTCAAAGGGGTTTTCCAGAATCTGGACTCTGCCCTTCCTCCGCTAGGGCTCTTTGGACAGGGGCCAGCAAGCGAAGAGGAATCGAAAGCGGGGAGCCGAAGAGCTCTCGCATCCGGCCCCCACTTAAGCCCCCCAGGCGGGGCGGGGAGCAGTCTGCGGGAGGGAGGGGTCTGCTCATGGTTGTGTCCCCCCAATCAAATAAATCAATAAAAATGTAAAATAGTGGGTAAGAAGGATGAAGACACAGCTCTCAAAACAACCAGCTCTTTATTCTAGCTCTAATACTGTACTTAGCTAACTGAGGTTCTGCACCCCCTAACATAAAGCCTGCCCTCCAGCATAATCGCCCATGGGTCTGCCCCCCAACATTTTAAGCTGAGCGCCGCTTCCTTCGCACCCCCAGAATGAGGCCACCCAGCACCCAAAGCCTGCATGGCCCCTGTTGTGACGTGGGGTTCGTGATTTCAGCTCTCTTGACATAATATGCTGGAGACAGTTCTCTAGTAACACTTCTTTATTAAAGCAAACAAGACTGAGCTATGAGGAGAGGAAAGCTACATTTATAGGGACGGGGGACTAGCTAGAAAGGGATATACGGTATTTTGGAGGGAAGAATATCAGGCCATCACAGTGCTGCCTTTTGGAGGGAACCAATAAGACAGAGGATCCAAATACAGCAGCTTAAATGAACCAATAGTAGCTGTACCTTCTGGAACCAAAAGGCAGTTACTGTACTTTACCCTAATGCAAATACAGACAATAGTAATAAAATCCTTTGACTCAATGCACAACAGCCCCGTGGCCTGTCTCCACGAATCCTCCACGGAGCAGGCTGACCCGACAGTGCTCTGTGCAATAGAGAAGCGTGGAGCTTGAAGGGATCCCAAGGGACATCTAGTCCAGCCCCTTGCAGTGCAGAAATCGCCGCACCTGCAGGAGCTGATTTGTCTTCACTTTTCTGGTTCAACGCGGCCCCTTGCCGCCATCATCTTTGTGTTGTAAAATTCTCCTTGCTTATTGCCCCCCCCCCCAACTACTTATTCCCTCCTCCTTCATGAATTTGCCCAATCCTCTTTCAAAGCAGTCCTTGGTGGCCATCCCTGCCTCCTGTGGCGGGGAGTTCCACCGTATTACTGCACAGAAGGACTCTATTGGATTCGTCCTGAATCTTCCCACATTTGGCTTCCTGGGATGTCCCCAGTGAGTCCCAGTGTTAGGAGAGAGGGAGAAAGGCCCCCCTCTCTCCTCTTTCAGGCTGCCTCCAGGCAGACCCTGCCCTCTTCTCCTCCCTGACCCCCCCATTGTCTCTCTTCTCCCCCTTCCAGGTGCATCTTGTGGGTCCCGAGGAGGCGTCATGGCCAGCAGCAGCAGCACCGTGAATGTGTCCGGGGCGGAGGGCGCAGAGAAGACGGTGATCCACGTCAACATCACCCAGGAGTCCTCCCTCGGCTCCCTCCTCAAGGCCCTGGCAGCCTGGAGGCAGACCCCCAAGCCTGGCCCCAAGGACCCCCAAGGCCCCTCTGTCCCCCTGACAAGGGCTGGGTGCAATGCGGAGCAGAGAGTGCTGGGGGTAAGGGCCAGCTGTGGGGTGGGTGGGGGGCAGGAGGGGAGGGGCCCCAGGCTGTGAGGAAAGAGAGTTGCAGAGTCAGAAGGGTCACTCAAGGGCCATCTAGTCCACCCCCTGTAGTGGTGATGATGATGATGATGATAATAATAATAATAAAATTTTATACCCCTCCCTCCCCAGTCAAAAACCAGGCTCAGGGCAGCTAACAACACTAAAATCACAACAAAACTTAACAGAAAAAACAGTTAAATTAAAATACAGTCTAAAATATAATATTAAAATTTAAGATTTAAAAGTTACAGATGCAGCCTCATTTTAAGTTGTCCGTAGACAAAAACCCTGGGGGGGGACATAAGGGTCAGACTGAGTCCAAACCAAAGGGGATGCAGGAAGGGGGCAGCTGAGCCTGAAGTGCAGGTGGGAAGTCTCCAAGTGGAGATCGGCAAAATCCCTCTGTTGTGGGAAGTTGCTGCTCTGAGCCCAGAAGGGAGGCAGCTCTGGGGCTTGGGGAGCATTTTCAGAGCTGGTGGGAGTGCATGCACACTGCTGGAGATGCCTGAGTGGTGGCTGCATGGAACTCTGTGCATGCTCAGAGACAGCCCCTCCTGGCCTGGCAGCTCTGTGTGGGGCTTGAGTTGCTCTGAGGGGAATGACTTGTGGGGGCGGAGCATGTGCTGCCCCCAGTCTCTCATTCGTCAGTTAGTCTGGTCTCTTGCTTTGCAGGGGACACAGATCCTGCTCGGACTGGTCACCATTGGCATCGGGTGTGTCCTGAGCCTTGGACAAAGGACTGGCGATTGGATATTCATACCAATCTGGAATGGAGCCCCTTTCTGGTCGGGGGGCGTGGTGAGTGCTGTGGGGCTGAGAGGAGGTGTGGGGTGGGGGTCCCATTGGAGGCATCCGTTGGCCCTAAGGACGTCAGAAGAACCTGCCTAGAGAAAAGGCGTGGGAGAGGCGGGACTTTGTGAAATGATGCACAGCCTGGAGAAAGGGAACAGAGGAGGTTTTTCTCCCTCCTAATGCGAGAAGTGGACACCCATGGAGGCTGAATGTCGGAAGATTCAGGACAGATTGATGGAAATCCTTCTCCACGCAGCACGTGAAGTTAAACTATGGAACTCACTTCCTCAGGAGGCAGCGATGGGCCCCATCTTGGACGGCTTTCAATGGAGATTGGACACATCCATTGAGGAGGAGAGGACTATGGATGACTATGAGCTGAAATGGGTCTGCTCTGACTCCACTGTTCTGAAGGCCAGTCCTCTTTTATGGCCATCCCAGTTGGCGGCCGTCACTGCCTCTGGTGGCAAGGAGTTCCATCGCTGAACTCTGCTCTGCCTGAAGGATTTTCTTTGATCTGTCCTGAATCTTCCAAGCTTCCTTGGAGGGCCAGGAGTTCTAGTGCCACGAGAGTGGGACATGCCCTTTTCTCTGTCCCCTTCCTCTACAGCATCATAAACGTTCATAAACGTCTACCACGTGGCTTCAAACTCGCCTTTTCTCTAAACTTAAAAGCCCCCAATGCTGCTGCCTTTCCTCATTGGGGAAATCCACCCACTTGGAGGTTTTGGCTGCCTTCACCTGAGCAGCCCAGGCAGCAGGTCCACCCCACTTCCCCCCCTGCTCAGGTGAGAGGCCAGGTGTTGTGTTTGCGGCCATTGTCACTCTGGGATGCGGAGCCATTGCAGGCAAAGGAGCACACCTGGCGTTGGATGGAGAGCAACCTCAAGGCCTCCAAATGGCGGTCGCTGGGGAAGGTGGGCAGGAGAGGAGGGGATCCCTGATTCTTCCCAGTTCCTCATTGGCACGAAAGGGCAGGAAGCAGATCGGCAGAGAAGATGGTTCGGGCAAGGGGGAGGAATCCCAGAATCCCAGAGATATCACCATTATTATTATTATTATTATTATTATTATTATTATTATTATTATTGATTTATATCCCCAGCTAGCGGGACTCAAGGTGGCACAGTTAAAAATAAGAACGGCTAAAAATAGAGAAAAAGCAATCACTAGGAAACAATCAAACACTGATAGAATTAAAACTGTACACGTATATGAAATCTATTTAAGCCACACGCCCAGTGACAATAAGTGTAGTTTCTGTGGACTCCTCATCTTGGTGTTTCTCCCCAGCTCTTCATGGCCGGTGTTCTTTCCATCGTGGGCGATAGACGCGGTGGCCACTGGGTAAGTGAGGGGGGGTGCTCTTTCATTGCAGGCAGGGGAGGGGGCTCTGGGGCTGCTTCCCCCTTCCTCACGGCTGGGCCTCGCTTTCCCTTCCCAGGTCCACCTGGCCACCTTTTCCCACCTGGCCAGCGTTGTCGCCTGCTCTGTGGCCTTGGCAGTCGGTGAGGCAGACTTGCCCAACCTCAACTACGCTCCCTACTACTTTACGGATTTGTGCAGGAACACCCAGTACAGGGACAACTATTACCAGTTCGGGGGGGTAATCACCCCCATCCCTGAGGACAATGACAGGATCCAGCGGTGTGAGGAGATGATAACGGATCTCTGGGTGAGTTGTCTGGCTCGTGGTGAGGGGTAGACTGAGTTGTCTGGCTCGTGGTGTGGCCTAGTGGTCAGAGTGCCGCACTGGGGCCTGCGAGAGAGCAGGGTTCAAGTCCTCCCACTCGGCCACAAAGCTCTCATTGCCGTGCCCTTGGGCCAGTCGCTGTCTTCCCTCTGCCTCTCCTCCCTTCCTCGCAGGCCTGTTGTGGGGACTGAATGGGGAGGGGGAGAAGAAAAGGAGTTGGGATAAAAATGCACATCCAATCCAGGACGGTGGGTAGCCGTGAGTAGCATGGACACTGAAATGAGGAGGGGAGAATCTACTGGATTTCTGGGATGATGAATCTCCTGTTTCCAGACCTTGGTTGCAATCCATGCAATGGGTGGGGGCTTCCTGTATGTCTTGAGCTGCTCCCTGGGGGGGGGGGTCACCCCACCAGACCCCAAGGGAGCAGTTGCTGTTGTGGGGAGGGGGGAATATTGCCAGGCTTCATCCTCACTCTGACCTGAATGTGCCCGTCTCTCTGCCTCCCCACACCCATCCAGAAAATTGCCGCTGGACTCAGGATCCTGCTGTTCATCCTTTGCATCGGGGCTCTGCTGATCGCTGTCTTCTGCCTGGGCAACGGCCTCCGCCGGCTCTGTTGCTCCTTCCTGGTACTTTCACTGGGGGGGGGGAGTGTGTGGGTGGGTGGGGGAGAGGAGTCCCTCAAACAGGCAGGACCTGATCCGTGACACTCTTGGTGCTTGATTGTGGGGAGAGGTCCAAAGTAGAAGCGGTGGAGGACTCTCCTTCCTGGGAGGCCTTTAAGCAGAGGGTGGGGGGCCCCCTGCCAGGGATCCTCTAGCTGTGATCCCTGCATTGCAAGGGGGTGCAACTCAGCCCTGTCCCTCAAATTATTTAAGCCTCTCAAAACCTGTGCCTGGCTGGGGGCAGGTGGGGGCGCTCCCTGCCCTCCACGAAGCTGCAGCTTCTGGGTAGCTTTGGGGTATCAGGAACTGCAGGAGCTGGCCGGGATGTGGCCAGTGCATGGCTACCTGTGGCCTGGCCCTTCTGCCATGGTTGACCTACAGCTGACCAGGGTCTTAAAAGGTCACCACTCATCACTCTTTCTCTGCGCATATTCTTCCTCTTCTTCTTCTTCTTCTTCTTTGGCGATTACTTGTAGCCGAGTAAGATTGTCTTCCATAAACACGGTTTTAACAATGAGTCCGTAAATGACTGTGGAGGCCAATTCTGGATCCACACGTCCTTCCACAGTGGGGACATTGGTTTCCGGGCAGGAGTTGATCACGGTGTGGATTTGCCAAGCGTGCCTTCCTGTTAGATACTTGTGCGAAGGCACCTTGGTAAACGCTTTCAACTTGTTTAGCAGAGCTGCTGGGAAGCAGCGAAACAGCAACTTGAGTTAGTTTAGAGATGAAAACACTCAGTGTCCGTCTTTCCCTCAAATTGCCCTTTCTCCCACCTTCCAGGGTCGCTGTGAGAACTACAGCCGGCTTGAGGACCCTGAAGTGCCCCCTCCATATGAGGAGCCGGCCAAGGAGCAGAACGCCGCCTGAGCCGTGGGGCAGAAGGAGCCGGTGCCTGCCTCTTGCCCCCTTGCTTGGCTGGGTGGGAGTACCTTGTCCTGGTGAGCAGGATTCCAGAGCCATTCATGCCTTCCCTGGAAAGGGCTTCCCCGCCTGGTCCTTTGCCACTTCTTGCTATTACTTGTTAGAACTTCTTCCCAAAGCCCCTGTTTTCCAGGGGGGGGGGGTGATAGATGCTGCCTCTCCGCCTGCAGCTTGATTTGTAACCAATATATTCTTTAATAAAAAGTTTTATCTCTTCTCCTGGGGTTTTGCTCATTTGCTTCCCGTCCCTTTGCCAGGAATGCCTTGAAGCGCCACCGCTCTGTCCATTCTTACATGCAAAGTGGCACCAGTGCCAAAGGGCACATCCTTTGGCCTTCTTCCTGGATGGGGCAGGTGTGTGTCTTTCTGTTGCTCTGCCTGCCTGGATGGGGCAGAAGGAGGAGGAGAAGAAAAAGGAGGCCCCTGGCTGGCCGGTGTTCTCTGTGTGTGCTCAGAGGCACACACTTTGTGGAGAACTGAGGGGGCCTCTTGCCTTGCATGGGGAGGATCGGCTGAGGAGCCCCCCCCTCCACGAGAGGGGCATCCACACCAGGGACTGCCTGGCAGGACTTGGGGTGGGGATGAAGCCCCCCAACAACCCCCTGGCTGCCGTTGCCTCCTTGCCAGAGCTTTCTGGATTCCTGAATTATTATGTTGTTACAAAAGCAGAGTCCCTACCCCTCTTTCTGCCGTGTGGTGGCAAGAGCCCACGGGGTCCCAGGCACATACGCAGGGTCTGTGTCCCTTTGGAGAATGGAAGACAAGGCGGAGACTGCCATGCTTTAAGAAATATGGTTTATTCACCTATTTACGCCTCCAGTCTGCATTGGGGGGGGGGTCCAGATCTTATGGAATTGTCAGTTCCAGAGACGCCAGCCTCCCTCTGCAAGACGGATCTCAGCTCTCCCTCCTCCTCCTCCTCCTCCTCCTCCTCCTCCTTCCCAGAAACTTCCCTTCCCCCGCCCTCTCCCAGAGCAGCTACCCAGGCAGCCTTCCAAATCCCTGGTCTTTGTCCCCACCTGAAGGCAAGAGGGAAGGAGTTCTCTTGTATTGTGAATGGCCTGCTATTGTTCTCTCGATAGCCATAGCTCAGCCAGGGTGGTATTGCTGCTTGGCACAGCTCCCCACTTTGTTTTTTCCATATCCCCATAATCAACATCCTAGCGGATCTATAACAACATTAAAGGCCTTTCTACCCGGCCCCTTCCAAAGGGCTCTCTTTCATTGGAGGTTTTTAAGCTTCGGTTGGATGCATAGCTGCCAAGTTTCCCCTTTTCTCGCGAGGAAGCCTATTCAGCATAAGGGAAAATCCCTTTTAAAAAAGGGATAACTTGGCAGCTATGGTTGGATGTCCGTCTTCCAGGGATGCTTTAGTTGAGGTTTCTGCATTTGCTCTTCTGGCCAAGGGAAGGAATAGCTCAGAACCAGCCAAGAAATAAAAACAAAACCTTTCTGGGTGTGTGCCCTGCCCGGGGCTCCTCCGGGACCTCTCCTCTGTCCGAAGGGGGAGAAAACGCGGGGGCGGGGGAGAGTGTCTTTGTGCCCTCGGCTTTGCACGGGTTAAAAGGAACCGAGCTGGATTCCTAGAGTGGGCAGGAAAGAAAGGTGGGGGTGGGGCCAGGTCCCTCCCTCGCAAGTCACTTCCTGCAAGCGGTGGGGGGGGCGCCTCTTCTGAGATCTGGTGAGTCTCCTGTCTCTTCCCCCTCGGGGTGCATTGGGCGAAGGGGAGTCCCAGGGCTGCGGGGGAGGGTGGGGTGCAGGGAGGACTGTTCGGCTCATGCATGCTGGGGAGACCCCCAAGTTTGGGAGCAGAGGGGCCTTCTCCCCCTTCCTCTCGGGAGGGGGGTGAGTTCGCAGGAGGTCTGCCACTATCTTCCTCCTTTGTATCGATGCGCGTCTCGACGCTTTGGGGAGAGCAAAACGTGCATGCAAGTAAACCCGTTTCGGATTTATAAATCAGTCACGTTTGTTAATAGAGGTTGCAGCCAGACGGAAACATTCAGATGTAAAATATACCCAAACAATAAACACAACCTGAAAATGCAGAAAATGACTAAGGAATGCATGGATGGCGATGGCGATGGCGATGGGAGGCTCCGAGCCAGGATATCTCTGCTCTGCCCTCCACAGGGGGAGGCAGCGATGCTTCTGAATCCCAGTTGCTAGAAAAGCCACAGGCAGGGAGAGAGATGCTCTTGGGCTCGGATCCGTCTGGTGGGCTTCCCAGAAGAGGCCACTGTGAGAACAGATGGGGGGGGGACTCACTGGAGCCCCCTTGGCTTGATCCTGCAAGTCTCATCTTCTGTTCTGATGTTCCTCCAGATGAAAGCGAAATCTCCGTTGCTCTTCAGTTTGAAAGAAAGCTGCTGCTCCCCCAACCCCTTCATCAGACAAGAGTGTTATCCAGACTCTTGGATGACACATGTGTGCCTGTTCAGACATGCAACCTCTCAGGTGTCCAGACACCTCACTCCGAGGGGGTGGCTCCTAGCAACTCTCAGCACCCTTAACAAACTACAGTTCCTGGGATTCTTTGGAGGAAGCCAGGACTCTTCAAAGTGGTCTGATCCTGCTTTGCAGATGCAGTGCAGATGAGGGTGTGTTTGTGTGTGTGTAGCCTTTTTCTTTTCTTTTTGGAAGAACTTTTAATTGAGTTTTAAAAACAATATTTGTAGAAGGAATAAAGGTGGCAAATAAATAGGCCAAGTCTTCTCATGTCATTTGTATATCACAAAAATAGCACAATAGATTTGCAGGGATATCTGCAACATTATTAGTGGTCAGTGTATGAGCTGTAGGTTCGTGAATTGGTTTAAACAGAAACAAAGGGGAAACAGAGTTAACAGATAACAGTCAACAACAGCCAAACACCTAGTCAAGAGCCCTTGGGTTTGTGCTTAGGTTAAATGTGAGTAATAGTCATTTTTCTTCTTATGTTATCAAAGAAACAATAGAAAGAGGAGATATGGTAGACATTGTCAAATATCTGAAGGGCTGTCACATGGAAGATGGAGCAAGCTTGTTTTCTGCTCCAGAGGGCAGGACCCGAATGAATGGCTTCAAGCTAAAAGAGATTCCAAACTAAACACCAGGAATAATCTTCTGGTGGAAAGGGCTGTTTGTCAGTGGACTTGTCTCCCTTGGGAGGTGGTGGACTCTCCTTCTTGGAGGTTTCTAAGCAGAGGTTGCATGGCCATCTGTCATGGATGCTTTTGTTGAGGTTCCTGCATTGCAGGGGGTTGGACTGGATGACCCTCAGGGTCCCTCCCAACTCTACAAATCTATGATAAAGTGTTAGTCTATTGATGAACGTGGGAGGGAGGTTCAAAGCAAAGGTAATGATTTATGTTTCAATTTAAATTTAGATCAACCAGATTGAGCCAACTTCTCAAAACTCTGCAAATTCCAACAAGCTTCATGCCTGTTTCTTCAGCCTCCCCACGTAACTTGAGGCTATTTTCCCACATGCTTGAAGCTTTATGCTTTGTACTGGATGTTGTTTTGCCTATTCTTCGTACTGCTGCTGCATTTCTATGACTTTTATCTAGTAGGCTTTATCTTTTTTTCCACGCTGGAGGCATCATTACTACTGATGTTGTTTGTTATTGTTATTATTATTATTACTATTGTTACCACTGTTCCACTTAGTAGCCAGTGCAGCTTACAACCATTCAAAAATATTTTTAAAAGTCAAAACAAATAACAATCACAGGAATAGGCTGGGTCCTGAAAACGCACGTCTCCGTTGTGTTTTTCCCCAAGAGGCCTTGGGAAAGAGGGGACGGTGCCTCTATAGGGAGGGAATTCCCCAAGGGGGGATCTGCCCCCAGGATGCCCTCTCTTGGGCCACCCCCACCCAAAACTCTGAAGGGGGTGAAGCTACCAAGAGGGCCCCCCTCTGCCAAATTTCACAGCCAAGAGGGTCTGTAGGAAAGAAGGTGGTTCTTCACATATTTGGGGGCCTAAGTGAAGTCCTCCTGCAAGCACTTTGAATTGGACCTGGAAATGAATGGACCACCAATGCAGCTGTTTTAAAACAGGAATTAGATGTGTTCTCAGGGGTTGTAATGAGAGGGATTCAATGAGGAGGGGGAGACCCATGGATACTCCTTGGAGAAGAAAGTGGGAAAGAAATGCCCTTCATAAAGAAAGGGAACTCAGCCAACAATCCAGCTTCTGCAATTTGGACCAGATTTTGAATAGTCTTCAAGAGCAGTTCCACTTAGAGGGCATTGCGATGATCCTATCTGATCCACAGCAGGAATTACCTTGGCCATGTCATCTCTGCTCCAAGGAGACAGTGGCTTGCAAACTAGCCAGAGCTGGAAAGGGGCACTCAGTGACCATTTTGGATCCAGGAATATCCCCCCCCCCAAGCATATAGGGCTGCGTGTGGGTTAAGCTATGCAACATTATCATTATTATTAGTATTATTATTAACCTGCTGTTTACCCCAAGTACCCTGGGCAGACAACCACGTTAAAGCACAATACTAAAAAGAGTTTAAAACAACTTACGAGCACAGAAAGGAGAACTCTTCTTTACTTGCTTTCTAGCACTGTCCTTTGGCCTCACCTACTTGGCCCTCATGGGGTGGGTTGGATAAGGAGAAAGAAAAAGGGACGCCCCCAAAGTGAGAACTTTGCAGGTTCCAAGTGCTAGAAAATGAGTCAAAATAGGAAAGAAATGGGCCCTGAAGTGGGGGAGGGAGCAACCGTGGAGAGCTCCAGGGTTAGGAAACTCACATTTTAAGACGGCTGGAGTCTTTTCTTCCTTTTTGTGTTGAAGAAATCTCAGGATCTGATGTGGTGGAGTCCAGGCTTGGTTCCTAGCAGGACGCATCCACGCTTGCTCAGAGAACATTTCCCCCTCCTGACAGTGTATTTGCTTTGTAGGATTTGCAGAGCCAGCGTTCTGGCAGTTCTGCTACCAGGAGGCCAAAGGACCCTGAGAAGTTTGCAGCCGACTCCACCACCTTGACTGTCGGTGGCTGAAGTCAGAAAGGCACACAAAAGCCCAGACCCTGGACCTGGTGGTCTTGGAGTAGTTCCTGGCTGTCCTTCCACCCGAGATGGAGAGCTGGATGAGGGAGTGTGGAGTGGAGACCAGTTCCCAGGCGGTGGCCCTGGCCGAAGGATTCCTCCTGAGTCAGGCAGAGGAGAGGAAGCAGGCAGAGCAGCAGGTGAGAGAGACTTTTCTCTGGATACTCTCCAGGGGCTCTGAATGATATGGGAGATGCGTCATTTTTTGTCTCTGCCACACGGGTGGCACAGTTAAACCACTGAGCCTAGAGCTTGCTGATCAGAAGGTTGGCGGTTCGAATCCCCACGATGGGCTGTGCCAGCTCCTGCCAACCTAGCAGTTCGAAAACACGTCAAAGAGCAAGTACCGTATATTCAGGCGCATAAGATGGCTTTTGAACCCAGGAAAATATTTTCAAAAGTTGGGGGGCTGTCTTATACTCCGGGTACAAGAATCTGCGGTCGCTGCATACGGTGGGGAGAGCTCAAAAACGGCTGCGGCCGCATCCTCGCCATATGCAGCGACTGTATGAATGCAAAGAAGCACACTCGGGAGAGGGCTGCTCCCCGCCGGGGCGAACGGCTCCCTCATGGCTTCGCGACCCGGATCAGTGCAGAGATACAGTTTTGTGTACAGTGGAACCTCGGTTTACGAACACCTCGGTTTATGAATTTTCGGTTTACGAACGCCGCGGACCCATCTGGAACAGATTAATTCACTTTCCATTACTTTCAATAGGAAAGTTCGCTTCAGTTTATGGACGCTTCAGTTTATGAACAGACTTCCGGAACCAGCTGTGTTCATAAACCGAGGTACCACTGTATTTCATTGGTGTCAAGCTGCCGCCTCTTTTCTCTTTGTCAGCACATAGCGAAGGGATCTCTCCGGCTCTCGCTCTCACTCTCCTCTCTATGGCTTCTTTCCCCCTCTCAATAACTGTAAGGGGGTGGGCTTACAGGGAACAGCCACCCCTCATCAAATCCAGTTATTCGAACGGCTCTGACGGCAGTGGAGGGGCAGGAGACAGGAAGGAGGAAGTGAGAGGAGGGGGCCAGGGCTCAGGCAGCCTCCAAGAGCACTACCTGCAGCCTGTGATACCAGCAAGGAGGGAGGGGCCAGCAGAGAGTTCCAGTGGGGAAACAGCAGAGGGGCGCCCTTTCAAATTCACCCTGGAACTGAGGCGATCAGCGGCTTGCAAACACATGGGGTGGAGATTTGGGGTCCCCAAACTACTCTGCTGGGGAGGAGCCGAAAAGCGCCATTGGGAGAATCTGATCATACTGAGTAGACATGTTTTCATGAAGCTCTGGCACTGTAAATAATATTCACAATAAAAGTATTAAGGACAAGATGGTTGGGAGTGTCGTTGCTCGAGGGTAGCCAGCAACCTCCCTGACAATAACTAAAAAACAACAACCAACCCACCATTTCCCCGGCTGCAGACTTGAGTGCTGGAGAAGAAAGCCTCCCCTCCCCTCCCCTCCCCTCCCTGCCAAAAAAGGGCTATCCCAAACTCTATATTTTAACTTGAAAATTAGGGGGTCGTCTTATACGCCGGCATATATGGTATATAACAAAGTGCAAGTAGATAAATAGGTACCGCTCCAGTGGGAAGGTAAACGGCAAGCTAGGGACAAAGGTGAGAGTTGTTTCCTAGTTCTGCTGGATCTCTCAGCGGCCTTTGACACCATTGACCTTAACATCCTTCTGGACCGTCTAGAGGGGTTGGGAGCTGGGGGCACTGTCATACAGTGGTTCCGCTCCTTCCTCCTGGGCCGTGTTCAGAGAGTGGGGGTGGGGGGGGATGAGTGTTCAGACCCCTGGGCTCTCACTTGTGGGGTGCCTCAGGGTTCTGTCCTCTCCCCCATGCTTTTTAATATCTATATGCAGCCGCTGGGAGAGATCATCAGGGGGTTTGGGCTGGGTGTCCATCAGTATGCTGATGATACCCAGCTCTACCTCTCTTTTAAATCAGAACCAGTGAAGGCGGTGAAGGTCCTGTGTGAGTGCTTGGAGGCAGTTGGAGGATGGATGGCGGCTAATGGATTGAGGTTGAATCCCGACAAGACAGAAGTACTGTTTGGGGGGGACGGGGTGGGCAGGTGTGAGGGGCTCCCTGGTCTTGAATGGGGTAACTGTGCCCCTGAAGGACCAGGTGTGCAGCCTAGGAGTCATTTTGGACTCACAGCTGTCCATGGAGGCACAGGTTAATTCTATGTCCAGGGGGGCTGTCTACCAGCTCCATCTGGTACGCAGGCTGAGACCCTACCTGCCTGCAGACTGTCTCGCCAGAGTGGTGTATGTTCTGGTTATCTCCCTCTTGGACTACTGCAATGTGCTCTATGTGGGGCTACCTTTGAAGGTGACCCGGAAACTGCAATTAATCCAGAATGCGGCAGCTAGACTAGTGACTGGGAGTGGCCGTCGGGACCATATAACACCGGTCCTGAGAGATCTACACTGGCTCCCAGTACGTTTCTGAGCACAATTCAAAGTGTTGGTACTGACCTTTAAAGCCCTAAACGGCCTTGGTCTGTATACTTGAAGGAGCGTCTCCACCCCCACCGTTCAGTTCGGACACTGAGATCCAGCACCGAGAGGTGAGGTTACAGGGAACCAGACAGAGGGCCTTCTCGGTAGTGGCACCCGCCCTGTGGAACGCCCTCCCATCAGATGTCAAGGCAATAAGTAACTATTCTACTTTCAGAAGACAGCTGAAGGTGGCCCTGTTTAGGGAAGTTTTTAATGTTTGATGCTGTACTGTTTTTAATATTCGGTTGGAAGCTGCCCAGAGTGGCTGGGGAAACCCAGCCAGATGGGCGGGGTATAAATAATAATAATAATAATAATAATAATAATAATAATAATAATAATAATAAATTATTATTATTATTATTCCGTGTGCTGCTGTGGTTTGCTAGAAGCGGCTTTGTCATGCTGGCCACATGACCTGGAAGCTATACGCCGGCTCCCTTGGCCAGTAGAGAGAGATGAGCGCCGCAACCCCAGAGTCGGTCACGACTGGACCTAATGGTCAGGGCTCCCTTTACCTTTACCCTTTTTCTAATCCTGCTCCCTATTCTCTTTTTGGACTCTTGGTTGTTCTTTCAGGGAAAGGATCCATTTGCAGAAATGGGCCCCGATTCCTCTGAGGCAGAGAGACCTGCAATGGACACCAGAGAGAGGCCACAGGGTAAGGAGGAAGGAGTTTCTTTTGTACTTAGCCCTTTGGGTTTTGAAACGAATCTGTGAGTCCTTTTAATCTTTTTGGAGAACACACTTGATGGCCTGTGAGGGACAGGGGAGCAGAGGGGGGGAGGGGTGGTGCAGCGCCTCCGAGGTTCCGCCAGAAGGGGAGCCTCTCCCCCCCTCTGATTGGCTCCCAGCCCTTTTGGAGGGAAAATCCAAGGAGCCCTTTCTGAGGGAGAGAGTTCGACAGGGTCTGATCTGAGAGGGGAGGTGGGGATTTTATTATTTTATAATAATAGTAATTATTATTATTCAGAGAGGCTCTGATCTGAGGAGAAGGAGCCTCGCAGCAGCTTAGATAGGAAGACGACCCAGTGGAGGGTCAGGGGAGAGTATGGAGGCAGGATTTAATCTGGAGGGCTGAGTCTGAGGAGGCAGGAGAGGGAGAAGCTGTGGGAAGAAGGACTAAACCAGGGTCTCCTCCTTCCAGTCAGGAGGGGAGAGATCTGCTAGGAAAAGGGGACCTCTAAACAAATAACAAGGGCTGAGGGGATCCCCTGGGTCTGTGGGAAATCCCTTAGGGGTGGGATGGCTAAGAGAGAGGAGGGCAGACAAAAAATGCTCCTCGCTCAGGAACCAAAGCATTAGGCTGAGAAGGAAGGTGTGCTGTATTAAAAGCATTTAATTGTAACCCTGGTCATAACTAAGTAAATGGACAGAAACCGAGTTAATTCTTTTACCTCCTATGGCAGAAACCTGAACTTCCAACTGAAGTGCAAGAAGTGAGCTTTTAGCAACTGAAGTTTAAGAAAAGCAGTCATATACTACAGTGACATCTTTATATTTAGTTTAAGCAATAACTTTTATTTGAAAGGACACATCTCCTGACCCAAAAATTGTTTCACAAACCTCTTTTTTTTCTTCAGCTCTTTCCTAATACTCTAAATCACTAAGTTTCCCCTCGTATAGGATCCCCACAAGATGGCCTGTGGTAAACTGCAGAAATTCATGTAATTTTACTGCCAAGTGGTGGGTCCGCTATATTTAATGGGGGGCAGTTAGTGGGGCGAGTCTGCCGCATTATTAGCTGATGGTCATTGGTGGGATCCAAGAGCCCAAAGCAGGGAACCTCAATTTTCACATAACTAAAATATGAAATGGTTACCAATGTCCAAATGCCCTCGGTACGTGAGGCTTTTTAAGATAAGATAAGATATAAGATAAGATATCTTTATTGTCATTGTCCCCTTGCGGGAACAACGAAATTACTCGGTTGCTACATCCACTCAGATAAAGCATTCCGCATAATCCAAAATTACAAAAAGCTAATTAAAAACAGTAATTATACTACAAAATAACAAGTAAAATAAGATGACTTCAAAGTCCGGGCTTTCCATTTAAGGCCAAAATTGCTCTAGAGAAGAAACTGTTCCTGAGACGGCTCGTTCTTGTCTGCATTGTTCTATATCTCCGTCCCGATGGCAGGAGCTGAAAGAAATGGTGGCCAGGGTGCGTTGGATCTCTTGATATATCTAGTGCTTTTCTATGGCACCTGGTGGTGTAAATTTGTTCTAAGGTGGTGAGTGAGCAGCCAATAATGCTCTCTGCTGTTTTAATAATTCTACACAGCCCTGCTCTGTCCTGGGAAGTACAGCTTCCGTACCACACACATAAACCGTACGTGAGCACGCTCTGTATGGCACAGTGATAGAAGGCAAGCAGCAGCTTTTGTGGAAGATGGTTTTTCCTTAAAATTCTCAAAAAATACAGTCTCTGCTGCGCCTTCTTCACAAGCCCCCTTGTATTAACACTCCAGGACAGATCCTCCTGTAACTCAATGCCTAGAAATCTAAACGTTGTTACCCTCTCCACACAAATTCCGTCAATCAAGAGTGGCTGGACCTCGTTCTTCTGTCTCCTAAAGTCCACCACAAGCTCCTTAGTTTTCTTTGTGTTTATGAGCAAGTTGTTGACTCTGCACCACTCTGTCAGCCGCTCCACCTCATCTCTATACTCAGTTTCACCCTCCTTATCATAGATGAGCCCGATCACGGTTGTGTCATCTGCAAATTTGACAAATTTGACAACCCTATGTATAAAGAGTATAAAGGAGCGGACTAAGCACGCATCCTTGTGGTGTTCCTGTGTTAGTCCTAAGCATGTTTGACATATAAGGGCCCAACCGGACCCTCTGGGAGCGATCTGAGAGAAAGTCCAGTATCCACCCACAGAGTGATAGTTATCAGACGTCGCGGTAGAATGGTATTGAATGCCGAGCTGAAATCTACAAAAAGCAGTCTGGCGTAGCTCCCCCGCTGCTCCAAATGTGCAAGAACAGCTTGGAGGGCAATCGCCACGGCATCCTCTGTTGATCTTTTCGTTTTGTAGGCAAATTGGAATGTGTCCAATCCCTCTGGTAGGCAGGCAATGACATAATTTCGTACCAGCTTTTCAAAGCACTTCATAATTATGGGTGTGGCCCATCTCTAGTTCGACATGCATAGCTTCACCTCTGACAGAAGCATGCGCTCCTGACTTCTCATTCACCTTTCTGTCTCACAGATGGCGGAGTGATTCTGGCAAGACGGCCTCATCCATCTTTTCTTGCTGGTGGAGGAGAAGTAGCGGCTGTGGAACCAGATGAGGTGGGGAGAAGGAGCATTGGGGGGAAGGAGGATGAGAGACAGGGCAGCCAGATTGTCTCTGGGCCTGAATGAATCTCTCTCCTCCTCTTGGCTTCTGCCCTTAACAAAGGCTTAGAATGCCATTCCAGATGGTTTATGTGCTGGGAATAATGAACAGCCACCTCACCTTAATTAGCTGTCTGAATGTCAGCAGTATAATTTATTACTAGTTACAGTTTTATTTCTATATTTATTGTTGAATGCTAAAATAGGCTTCTGAGCAGTTGACAACATGGAAAAAACAGTGGCCAGGATTCACCTAACCATCTCCCTTAGTTGCACATCAGAGATTTCCTCCCCTGTGCCCCTATGCACCCCTTGACTTTGGGGCATCAGGAGAGTCTCCTCATCCCCACCCCCAAACGTGCACAGGGAGAGAATACTTGATTTGAATAACACAATGTGGAGGTCCCATTTACAACAACATTAACACATTTCATTCAAATACCCTGTAAAAGAACTCCATTAAGATGTTAAAATAAGCATCCATGCTTAAAATATGCAGCAAACCAATCCCATTAAGGCCATGCAGCAATTAGCAGGCAGAAAACAACAGAGCAATGTGTAGTAGATGATGTTTATGCTGTTTAAGAAGGTGATGTTTTCCTTTTTCTTGTAGGGTTCAGTTTGCTTTGAAGATGTAGCTGTTCGTTTCACAGATGAGGAGTGGGCGTTGCTGGATCCTGACCAGCGAGCTCTGCATAAGGAAGTCATGGAAGAGAATTGTGGGATCTTGGCCTCTCTAAGTAAGGCTCTGTGTTGGATCATGATCTCTGATTTGAAATTCAATACGTATCTACATGTGAGAAACCTCCAAGCTCAACAACTCCACCTACAGCATCTGGGATTCTGATAGCCCCACAGCTCACCTGGAACGGAGGGCTATCAGCTGTTTGCCTGTGTATAGTCTTCTTCCATTTATGTCTTTTAAAGCAATGATCAGACTGGTCTGAACTAACCTGGCCTTTTAAAATGTAAGATTCAGAGTAGTGAGGGAAGTCAGGTTTTACTTGTTTGGTTAACCAAAAACGACAGAAAAAATAAACAAAGAGAAGACTGACAGTGGAGATGTAGCAGGTTTCATGAATGGACAAAACCAAATCCATCTAGGAGAAGATCTAGGCTTTTCAAATCTCAGATTTCTGTAATCTAGGGCTCCATTTCATCATGAGGTTCTAATCCGTTTTTCTTTGTTCTTGCAGGTGACGATAAATGGGAAGTTGAGAACCAGGGAGAATATGACAAAATACACATGGTGGATAAACCATATAACTATTTGGAGTGTGAAGAAATCTTCAGTTACAGCTCCCATACTTCTCATCAAAGAAATCCCATTGAGAAGAAACTCTATCCATGTCTGGAATGTGGAAAGAGCTTCGGTAAAAGGGCCCACCTCACAGCCCATCAAAGAACGCACACTGGAGAGAAACCTTATCAGTGCTTGAAATGTGGAAGGAGCTTCAGTCGGAACTACCATCTCACAGCCCATCAAAGAACCCACAGTGGGGAGAAACCATATCAATGCACAGAATGTGGAAAGAGCTTCGCTCAGAAGTTAAGTCTTACAACCCATCAAAGAATTCATACTGGGGAGAAGCCATATAAGTGCTTGGAATGTGGAAAGAGCTACATTCAGAAGTTCAGTCTCACTTCCCATCAAAGAACTCATACTGGGGAGAATCCATATCAATGCCTTGAATGTGGGAAGAGCTTTCATACAAGCACAAATTTCCGTCGACATCAGAGTATTCACCGTGGGGAGAAACCATATCAATGCCTGGAATGTGGCAAAAGCTTTATTCGGAACTCTCATCTCACTATCCATCAAAGAATTCACAGCGGTGAGGAACCATATCAGTGTTTGGAATGTGGAAAGAGCTTCACCTGGAAGGAAAGTCTCACATCACATCAAAGAATTCATACAGGGGAGAATCCATATCAGTGTTTGGAATGTGGAAAGAGCTTCTGTAAGAAGGCCAATCTTACAGTCCATCAAAGAATTCATACAGGTGAGAAACCCTATCAGTGCTTGGAATGTGGAAAGGGCTTCACCCAGAAGGAAAGTTTTAATTTCCATCAAAGAATTCATACAGGGGAAAAACCCTATCAGTGCTTGGAATGTGGAAAGAGCTTTGGTACAAGCACTTACTTTGTTCAACATCAAAGTATTCACTGTGGTGATAAACGGTATCAGTGTTTGGAATGTGGAAAGAGATTTACTTGGAAGGAAAGTCTCACTTCCCATCAAAGAATTCATACAGGGGAGAAACCTTATCAGTGTCTGGTATGTGGAAAGAGCTTCAGCAAGAAGGCCAATCTTACTTCCCATCAAAGAATTCATACAGGGGACAAACCTTATCAGTGCTTAGCATGTGGAAAGAGCTTTAATCAGAGAACCCATCTGACAGCCCATCAAAGAATTCATACAGGGGAGACACCCTATCAGTGCTTGGAATGTGGAAAGAGCTTCAGTCGGAAGGAAAGTCTCACTTCGCATGAAAGATTTCACAGAGGGGAGGAACCATTTAAATGTTTGCAATGTGGAAAAAGCTTCAGCCGGAACTCTCATCTAACTTCACATGAAAGAATTCACAGCGGAGAAAAACCTTTTCAGTGCTTGCAATGTGGAAAGAGCTTCGGTCGGAAAGAAAGTCTCACTTCCCATCAAAGAATTCATACAGGGGAAAAACCATATCAGTGCATGGAATGTGGAAAGAGCTTTAGTCAGAGGTCCCATCTCACAGCCCATCAAAGAACGCACAACAGAGAGAATCATGGAATCATATTATTGTAGAATTGAAAGGGACCTTGGGTGTCATGCAGCCTAATAATAATAATAATAATAATAATAATAATAATAATAATAATTTATTATTTGTACCCTGCCCATCCGGCTGGGTCTCCTTAGCCACTCTGGGCAGCTTCCAGCAAAGATTAAAAAACCCTCTGCAATAAAGAAAACTCAACTAAAGCATCCGGGGGTTGGACTGGATGGCCCTTGTGGTCTCTTCCAACTCTATGATTCTATGATTCTATCCATTGCAGGTCTGCTTAAAACCCCCAAGGAAGGAGAGCCCACCATCTTCTGAGAGAGTCCATTCCAATGTTGAACAGCTCTTACGATCAGAAAGTTCTTATTTATGTGTCAATGTCCTTTCTTGTAACTTGAATCCACCGATATGGATCCTACCCTCCAGAGCTGGAGAAATCAAGCTTGGTTCGTCTTCCAAGAGACAGTACTTTAGATACCTGAAGATGTCTACCAAAGCTCATCCCAGTTTCCTCTTTTCCAGGCTTAACGTCCCCAGCTCCTTCAACCGTTCCTCATAAAGCTTGGTTTCCAGAGCTGTTATCACCTTGGTCACCCTCCTCTGCACACATTTCAGCTTGACGTATTCTTAAATTGTGGCTTCCAGAACTGGACACAGGACTCTAGGCGTAGTCTGACAAAACCAGAATAGAGTGGTACTGCGACTTCCCTCGATTGGGACACTAGACTTTTGTTGGTAACAGCCTAGAATAGCATGAGGTTGTTTTTTTTTACTGCTGCATCACACTGTGGACTTATGTTAAGCTTGTGGTCTTCTATGAATCACTAGATCCTTTCACATGTAATATTAGCCATCCAGGTGTCACCCATTTTATATTTGTGCAGCCTAAGTGTAGAACCTTATATTTGACCTTATTGAAACTTTGTTTTGTTAGTTTTGGCCCAGTTTCCCAACCTGTTAAGGTCATCTTGAATCCTGATTCTCTCTTCTTCAGCATTAGCTACCCCACTGCACCCCCGGTTTGGTGTCCTTTGTAAATTTAACGAGCATCCTCTCAATTCCTTTGTCCAAGTCATTTATAAAGATGTTGAACAAAAACAGGTGCAGGACAGAACCCTATAGCACCCCAGTTATTCCTTTTTTCCAGGATGACGAGGAACCGTTAGTGGGCACTCTTTGGGTTCGGTCAATCAACCAGCTACAAATCCCACATTTTGCCAGCTTATATACAAGAGCGTCAAGAGCAATTTGGCAATGCTGGTGAGTGAGCCATCAATGCTGAGCTCTTCCTTGGAGAAGCTGACAAACAATTCACGTACTTCCAAGAGTCTCCAACTAGCAAATTCGTGGAGCTCCTGGCTGCAACCGTCTTCCTTGGCATGTCCAGGATGGTGGTGGTGCCAGATCGAGCTCTTCTTGGTTTCTGCTGAACACACACAGGACATCTTCCAGAAAGGCCAGGAGTTTCAGGCTTCCCTCTGTGAGAAGGGTAAGTCGAGGATTCCCTTGCTGCTGTCCTCCTTTGATTATTCAAAGTACATTCCGAGAGGATGCAAGGAGCAAATAATTGTATCCACGAGGAAGAAAGAGTTTTGTGTTCATTGTACTCAAAGGTGGTTGGGAGCAACAGCAAGAACAGTTTATTTGCTTCAGCCAACTCTAGTTCTCATCTGCACATGTCTGACCCATGGAAGATGGCTTAGATTGAACCAAGATTCTGAATGACAGTGCAAAACCTGACATTAGTCCTCATTGAAATTCATTGACTGCATTTATATGCCACCTTTTCCTCCAGGGAGCTCAAGGTGGTGTTACACAGTTCTCCCCCAAGCTCCTTTAATCCTGACAATAACCTTGTGAAGTAGGTTAGGCTGTGAAGCAGTGACTGGCCCCCAAGGTCGCCCAGCGAGCTTCATTGCCAAGTGGGGATTTGAACCCACTTCTCCCAGGTCGTAGTCTTGACACCCTAACCACTAAACCGCACTGCCTCTCTAATGAGCCCCTCTGAAAGTGTGCATGTGTGTGCATTTGCTTACAGTTTGCCTGTGATGTTACGGTGTTTGTATTTAAAGTTGTATACACATGTAATTAATATAATAATGGCAAGTACAGTATAATAGTAGATTTAAGGTAATGTTAGGTAGGGAGATGGGGAGAATGAATTTGGAATGCTGGGGGTGAGAGGTGATCGTCCGAGAGTTTTAAAGCGACTCAGACCAACACGGCTACCTACCTGTAACTATAACAAAAGTAGTCATAAAAAAATAATTATACAAGATCTAAAATAAAGATACACAAAATCAACAGCAAGAACCCCCCTCAAAAACTCCCAAACCCAAGAGTTTGTTCCGCAGCCTCAGCTTTTGTGGCTGGAGTCAGTCCAGGCCAGGTGGGAAAGGCCTGCAAGGCAGAGAGCAGATCTTCCAGGACTGCGCCAATATGGTTTCTGGCCTCTTCAGCAGAGGCAGTTGGAGGCTGGGGTGTGAGAGGGGTGGTGGTTGTGAAGCAGCATTATCCCACACAATCCGCTCTGATTTCTGCTATCCGTTGACATCTGTTTTAATCCCCCAGGCATTTTCTGCCCCAGTTTAGGTGCTATTTTTTAGTATTTCATACTTAATGTTTTATTAAATTGTGGTTTTAAGGTGGGGATATTCTGTGAGGGGGGAAGGACGACGGACGTTGAGTTACGTGGGCTCCTTTGAGCTGGAAAGGTGACTGTGACATTGCCCTAATACTGGGGCAGAAGGAAGGGAGTTGCTGTGAAGAATGGGCAGGCAAGCTTCTCCCAGCGGAGAGCCAGAGCTGAATACCCTAGCCTTGAATATCCTGGCTGTGTCCCAGATTCCTTTGATATTGAGAGAGGGATTTCCATGAGTCTGTTCTTGCCCCCCCCCCCCAATTCAAAATCAGGGACAGGCAGTCTGGAAATGAATTTTTAAAGTATCCTTTTACCAATGTTAATTTCAAGCCTTGACTTTAGTCTTCTGTGTCCTGTGGAAAGTCCTGCCACTAGAGATTCAGTGGGTGATTGCTGTGCCAACCTTTTAATGCTTGCGGAAAAAAATTCTATTCCACTGTGCCTGTACAGATAATTAAGAGTACACCCCTCACAAGGGGCTATCGATGCTGGGTTTTTTTTAATTTATTTTTGTTTTTAGCTTATTTTAAACTTTTTATTATGTTATTGTTTGGGATTATATTGCTGTAAACCACCGTGGTATATTTTATGATACATCTGTGTAACAAACAATTCTTTGAGGTAGTTTGGGTTGAGAGACAGTTCTCAGCTACTTTAGTAAAGAAGCAACGAATTGGGTGCATTTTAAACATGCAACACCAGATGGCGCCAGAGAGCAGGAATGGTTTACATTTCCCATAGCAAGTTTTTTATTTTATTTTCTTTCTTTATAGCAGGGGTGGCCAACTTCCAAGAGACTGCGATCTACTCACAGAGTTAAAAATTGGCAGTGATCTACCCCCTTTGGGGGGGGGTTCAGGTCAAAATTGTTGAGCTTTTTCTCGGAAGGAAAGCCCTGTTTTGGGGGGGTTCACGTAGAAGTTATTGAACTTCTTTAGGGAAGAGGAAAGCGACGTTGAGCTCTTTTTTTAGGAAGGAAAACTGTGGTTTTCGTGGTTCAGGTCATTTTAGGTGTGCAGGGCAAATATGTTGAGCTTTTTTAAGGGGAGCCAAGGATTTTTAGCTTCTTTGGGGGGAGCCACTGATCTACTGGTGATCTACCACAGACGTCCAGTGATCTACCGGTAGATCACGATCTACCTGTTGGACATGCCTGCTTTATAGTGTTCCTTTCCTGTGTTTGGGATCCACCCACAATGACTGACTGTCCCAAGGTCACCCACTGAGCTTCGTAGCTGAGCAGAGACACTCTTCCCTTACCTCCCAGGTTCCCCCCCCCCGCCTTAATATGACCTGTAATCCCACCATCTTTAAACTAAATGAATAAAAAGAAATGATGGTTTCTGCTGCAAAGTGAACAGTTGCAAGTGTAACTTTTTTGCAGTGTCCACGGTCACATCCGAAAGCAAGACCAGAATAGACGACATTCCTCAAAACAACCACATGAAGTCAAAATAAAGTATTTCAGAAGTTCAAGTAAAGATGGGGCCTTGCCCCAAAGACATCTGGCACGGTCCATGTGCTCCTGGACTAGGACACCCACCTTCTAACCTGGAAACCTGGAATTAAGCATCTGCTCACAGAAATCGTATCACACCTGATATAAGTAAAAAAAAAAAGTGCTCCTTTCCCCTTATGGGGTACCCAAGAGCCCATATAGAGTCCTTTTGTAGGTTCTCTAACGGTAGGAGAAAATAACAGAGGCCAACCAGAGAATACTGAGAAGCAAAGCAGCTACTGGTAGTAAGCCTGATCTTTATTAACTGTTGCAACAGGGTGCTCCCCCACACGCAGGAGAGAGGAGGATGACCCTGAGCCATGCATGCAAGCCCTTATATTTTTTGTTGTTGTTTAGTCGTTTAGTTGTGTCCGACTCTTCGTGACCCCATGGACCAGAGCACGCCAGGCACTCCTGTCTTCCACTGCCTCCCGCAGTTTGGTCAAACTCATGTTCGTAGCTTCGAGAACACTGTCCAACCATCTCGTCCTCTGTTGTTCCCTTCTCCTTGTGCCCTCAATCTTTCCCAACATCAAGGTCTTTTCCAAAGATTCTTCTCTTCTCATGAGGTGGCCAAAGTATTGGAGCCTCAGCTTCAGGATCTGTCCTTCCAGTGAGCACTCAGGGCTGATTTCCTTCAGAATGGATAGGTTTGATCTTCTTGCAGTCCATGGGACTCTCAAGAGTCTCCTCCAGCACCATAATTCAAAGGCATCAATTCTTTGGCGATCAGCCTTCTTTATGGTCCAGCTCTCACTTCCATATATTCAAGGTAAAGGGACCCCTGACCATTAGGTCCAGTCATGACTGACTCTGGGGTTGTGGCGCTCATCTCATGTTATTGGCTGAGGGAGCCAGTGTACAGCTTCCAGGTCATGTGGCCAGCATGACAAAGCCGCTTCTGGCAAACCAGAGCAGCACACGGAAACGCCGTTCACCTTCCCGCTGTAGCGGTTCCTATTTATCTACTTGCACTTTGACGTGCTTTCGAACTGCTAGGTTGGCAGGAGCTGGGACCAAGCAACGGGAGCTCACCCCATCGCAGGGATTTGAACCGCCAACCTTCTGATCGGCAAGCCCTAGGCTCGGTGGTTTAACCCACAGTGCCACTCGTGTCCCTTTTTATATTCACAGTAGTGAAGCCTTTATACAGTGGTACCTCTACTTACGAATAACTCTACTTATCGGAACGCATTAAATTCGTAAGTAGAGGTACCACTGTATAGACATTTTAAATTGCCTGCCCTGGAATCCAAGACCACCCCCCCCAGATACATCAGACCTACATCACAGAAAAGGCGGTCTACAACAGAAATCTGAATGTGTTATTTTTACCCTGTCTGCCCATCTGTCTGGGCTTCCCCTGCCACTCTGGGCAGCTTCCAACAAACATTAAAATACATCAAATATCACAGATTAAAAACTTCCCTAAACATGGTCCTGCAAGCTTGGCCACCTAAGAATATTACAAATGTGTAAGTACTTGTTTGGGGGACGCAGGTGGCGCTGTGGGTTAAACCACAGAGCCTAGGGCTTGCTGATCAGAAGGTCGGTGGTTCGAATCCCTGCGACAGGTACCGCTCCGGTGGGAAGAAGGTAAATGGTGTTTCCTTAGTCATGCTGGCCACATTGCCGGCTCCCTCGGCCAATAATGTGAGATGAGCGCTGCAACCCTAGAGTCGGTCACGACTGGACCTAATGGTCAGGGTCCCTTTACCTTTTAAGTACTTGTTCACACACTGCCATGAGCTAAAAAAAACCCCTCTTTCTTTTGAAAAGCTACGCATTACAAGGCTAAAGTGTCTCAAGAAAGTAGGAATCAGCATCTTGGAGAGCGCAATGTCCCTATGTCCACTGCCTTGTACCCTCCTCTGCACACAAGCGCACAAAAAGGGCGGGTGCGTGAGTCATGCTCCAGGCATTTAGCCTTGAACTGTTTCTAAACCAGGCAGTGCAGCTGGGTGTTTCACCCCCCCCCCCAACAAAATCCAGGCATGGGGGATGGGCCACTCACAACATGGACTGAGCACTTAAGTGCAATTTGACCCATTCCCCCCCTCAAATTACACCAACAGGCCAGGATCAGAATCCAGGACACGGGACACTGCAAGCAGAGGGCATTTGGGGAAGGGGCTGGAGGGGCATCCAGAAGTCTGGGAACTTGTGTGTGCATGTGGAGCCATTTATTTGGGGTGAAGGGAGGGGTGCAAATCTTTCCTGCCCCTGGATGTTTCAGCTGCTTGTCTGACCTTGGAGGGGGTGAGCATTAGATTCTCAGGATGGAAAGGATCCAGACCCCTGCTCGTTGCATCCACTCCTCGAGGAGGAATTAATCCTTCCAGACACTGGTGGGATGTGTGTGCAGAGCCTCCAAATCGTGGCCCTGGAAGGGAGGGCCAAACCTAAGCAGGCTCTGCTAGCGGACAAAAACGGGGTCCCGTGTCACACGCAAACAACCACAGGGACATCCGAGGAGGGAGGAGGGGCGGAGGCTGTTTCTAATCTAAGTGGAGTCTGGGTGGGCATCTGCCAGGGATGTTTTAGCTGAGATTCCTTTCTGGTGGTGGTGGGGGGGGCAGGACTAGGGGATTCCCTTTCAATTCTAGGATGTGGTTTCCTGCTCCTTGCAGAGCCTTTTTCACAGCAAGCTGCTCCTCCTGTTTCTGGCCATTGGGGGTGGGGGTGGGGTGGAAACAGCTCAGAAGCCCCCCCCCAAATAGTGACCCACTTTTGGGGGTGTGACGAAACGTGGGGGGTTTCGGTACAAAAGGATTGCAGAACGCTAGCAAAACCTTGGCATTGACTTGCAAACGCAGCTCGATGATGTATTTCTTATCCCTTGATGTGCTTCCTATAAAGCACCATTGCCAAACTTATTGGCCCTGGTTTGGACCGAACCGGGCAGCGACGCGTTGGGATTCGGGGTGATACCTACGACCCTCGGAGCATCACTTAGTTGGGGACAGCGGTGCAAAACACGGGTGTTTCGCTGCAAAACGACCGCACAACAACTTTGGCACAGCTTTGGAGGGGAATCAGGGGGTCCCAATTTGGAGGGTTAATAAAAGAAGCCTCGCGCGGCTCCTCCTCTGGCGCAGAGAGGGATAAGCTTGGTGCACTGGCTTGCCAAGGGTTAAAAGGAGCTGAGCTGGATTCCTAGAGAGGACAGGAAATGAGGGCGAGGGGAGGTCTTGCAGAGCAAAAGCCCCTTCCTCCCTCCCAGTCTCTTTCTGCCCGGGGTGGTGGTGGCTTGGACCTGGCGCTCTCTGCAAGCGCTGCTGCTTCTGGGCGCCTCCAGGGACCTGGTGAGCGTCCTCTCTCTCTCCCCTTTGGGTGCATTGGGGAGAAGGGGGTCCCAGGGCTGCAGGGGTGTTGTGTGCATGGGTGTGTGGGGGGGGAGGACCCCCAAGTCAGGGAGAAGACGTCCCTCCCCCTCCCTCTCTGCAAAGCCAGGAGGAGTTTGCAGAAGGTCTGCATAATATCTGCTCTTCCTTGCCTTTTTGGGGAGGGGTCTGTGGGTCACGGGGAAAGTGGCATGCAAATAATGCAAATCAACCCCGTTCAGGGGGGTGGAAAAAGGTACAGTACAGGTATTATTAACGGGTTGTAGCTGGACATGAAATATATGCAGAAAATAATAATAAAAAAGAAAACCTGACCTATGCAATACGGAAAGATTGACTGTTGGAAGACGGAGGGCAGAGAAAAGAAAAAGCTTGTTCGTGCGGTGCAGAGTTAAACCTACGGAACTCCCTCCCGCCGGAGGCAGGGGTGGCCACCAAACTAGATGGCTTCTAGTTGGAGGCTAATGCCTGGAGGAGGAGAGGGCGATGGGGCTCCTAGCCAGGAGGGCCATGTTCTGAGGCTGCCACGCTTCTGAATCCCAGTTGCTGGAAAAACACAGGCAGGGGAGGAGTTGCTGTTGGGCTCAGATCCTGCTTGTGGCTTCCCACTTGAGGCCCTACTCTGCCCCTGTGGGAATAGGAGGGGGGACTCAATAGGGGACCCCTGTGGCCTGATCCTGCAGGACTTGTCTTCTGTTCAGATGCTGAGTTCCTCTGGATGAACCCTCCCTTGTCCTTCAGTTAGAAGGAAAGCTCCCCCCCCCATTCACCAGACAGGGGCATAATCTAGACTCCTGGCTGACCCACGTGCGCCCGTTCAGACATGCAGCCTCCCAGGCGTCCAGAGGATTTTCTGAGACTGAACCTGCTGAGAAACCCTGCAGGTCTCACCATCCAGGGAATTGAAGGCAGGGGAGGCCCTGCTGGGAAGGAAGCTAACTTGGGATGGGGGTGAAAGAGGCAGCCTCCCCCCCATTGCTGAGAGTTACTGGGAGACCCTCTCCCACCAGCTGCCATTCCCAGAGTTCTCTCCAAAAGTGACAGGTTGTTAAACCACTCTAGGGGGGAGTCTTCTAGCAGCTCTCAGCATCCTTCACAAACTGCAGTCCCCATGATTTTTGGAGGAAGCTTTGGCTCTCTAAAAGTGGGGTGGTCCTTTTGCAGATACATAGCAGATGGGCCCTGGGGGTGTGTCTGTGATTCTTTCTTTTTGGAATAATTTTTCATTGGGTTTTATTTAAAAAAGGATCATAGGAAAAAGGGTAAACAGGATAGAGCAGGGCCACTCTAATTTCCCAAAGCAGACCACAGCATTAAAACCCAATCTTAAAACCAGTTCAGAACCACTTGCAATCCCAGAAAGCAGGTAACTCCTACTTGCTTTTGAGCACTGTCCTTTGGCCCCACCCACATGCCCTTTGGCCTCACCCACTTGGCCCTCAGGGGGTTGGCCAGATAAATATTTGGCCCTCAGAATAATAAACAAAAAGCACTTCACTTTATAGAGTGTTGCAGATTTCAAGGGCTAGAAAATGTCCACTGAAGTGGGGGTGAGAGGGAGAGCAACCCCAGACGTCCCCAGGATTAGAAACCTCCACTCTAGCCTAGTGTCCACATTACACTCAGTACAAATGACTCACTTGTCAATCACATCTCTGACTTCATTTGTTGACGGGAAACACTGAAATGGAGGAGCAACCAGTCGGATTCATCTCACAGAAATTCCTTCAGTTGCCTGCACCTTTTGCATAGTAACTTTCCTTTTAGGAGGGTTAGAAGATTCATTTTTCTTTCTTATTGCTTATTTCTTAAAGAAAGCTCAGAGTCTGGGCTGTCCAGCCCTGGTTCCTAGCAAGACTAATCCACGCTTGCTCAGGGAACCTTTTTCTTCTCTTGACCGTTTATGAATATTATAACAGAACAAAGTATTTGCTTTGTAGAATTTGGTAGCACCTCTCATTAGGACAGACAGAACTTTGGCAGAAGAAAAAAAGGATTCCTTCTGATTTCTTGGAGGCTTCCTGAGAGCCCAGATGGATGAGCAAGACTCAGCTGGCCCTGAAGCAGGAAGAGGCCATGCCATCGAAACTGGCAGCAGTGGGGGATTCTGGGAAAGCTCAGTGCAGAAGATCCTGGTTGAGGAGGACACCTTCAGCTCAGATGCGCAGAGACAAAAGTTCAGGCAGTTCTGCTACCAGGAGGCCGAAGGACCCTCAGAGGTTTGCAGCCGACTCCACCACCTTTGCCATCAGTGGCTGAAGCCAGAAAGGCACACGAAAGCTGAGATGCTGGACCTGGTGATCTTGGAGCAGTTCCTGGCTGTCCTTCCACCGGAGATGGAGAGCTGGGTGAGGGAATGTGGAGCGGAGACCAGTTCCCAGGCAGTGGCTCTCGCTGAAGGTTTCCTCCTGCGACAGGGAATGGAGAGGAAGCAGGCGGAGAAGCAGGTGAGAGAGACTTTCCTCTGGATGCTCCCAAGGGGCTGAGAACATGAGGGAGAGTATCCCCAAATTCCCTCCTTGGACCATCAGTTTTTGGAAAGCATCCAAGGAACGATACCGGATATCTCTATCATCGGCCATTCCTTGTCTAATCTTTCTCCCCATTCTCAGTTTTGAATCCTTGTTGCTCTTTCAGGGAAAGATTATCTTTGCAGAAATGGGCCCTGATTCCCCTGAAGCAGAGAAGACTCCCTTGGACACCAGAGAGAGGCCACCAGGTAAGAAGGAATGAGTTTTTTTCTGTTTGGTTGCATTCTGTGGATTTAGAAACTGATTTGTGGGTTCTTTCCATCTTTTGGGGGAGGACACCTGGGGCCAAGGTGTATTTTTACGTAGCTAAAATACAAATGTCAACATGCACTCAGTAGATAAGGCTTTTTGGAGTTGGAGATTCACTGCTTTACTTCTCAGAAAAACACACACTCATGGCTTCCGACTTACCTTTTTCTCTTGCAGGGGACAGAACGTTGCTGGCAAAAGCTCCTCCTCTGTCTTTCCATGGTGGCGAAGGGGAAGAAGTGGCTGTGGAACCAGATCAGGCAGGTGGAAGGAGCCTTGCGGGGAAGGAAGCCGAGGTGGGGGGGGGGAGCAGGGGTGGCTCTGGGCCCAAACAAATCTCTCTCTTCCCCTTGGCTTATGTCAACACTGCCCTGAACATGCCGGTCAAGGTTTATGCGCTGAGAACAATGAACAGCTCCCTCACTGTAACTAAGCTTCTGAATGTTGCTACGTAGTATTATTTATCACTAGTTCCAGTTGTATTTCTATACTGGTTGTTGAATGCTAAAATAAACTCTTAAGCAGTTCACAAACTGTACAAATCAGTGGCCAGGATTCACTTAAGCAACCCTATCAGTACAATATAAAATACAGTAGTACCTTGGTTCTTGAACTTAATCTGTTCCGGAAGTCTGTTCGACTCCCGAAACTGTTTGAAAATTGTGGTGCGGCTTCCGATTGGCTGCAGGAGCTTCTTGCACTCTAAGCGGAATCTGCGTCAGACGTTCAGCTTCTGAAATATGTTTGAAAAGTGGCTTGCCATGTTTGGGAGCCTATTTGTTCGGGAGCCAAGCCATTTGAGTACCAAGGTACCACTGTAAAGGAATTCCATTAAGGCATTAAAATAAGCATCCATACTTAAAATGTGCAGCAAACCAATCTTCTTAAAACAACACGCCAATGACAGGTAGAAAACAGCAATGTGTAGTAGATAATCTGTATGTTGTCTAAGAAGGGGACCTTTCCCTTTTTATTTTAGGGTCCTGTGTGCTTTGAAGACGTAGCTGTTTGTTTCATAGACGAGGAGGGGGTGTTGCTGGATCCTGACCAGAGAGCTCTGCATAAGGAAGTCATGGGAGAGAATCGTGGGAGAATGGACTCTCTCGGTAAGGCTCCCTGTTCTAGCATGATACCTGTTTTGAAATGCAATATGTATCTCTATATGAAAAACCTCTAGTATTTTGATGGAGCTCAGCAGTCCTACCGAAGCACCTGTGATTCTGATGCTCCCACAGCTCACCTTGAATGAATTGTCTGCAAATATACTTCCTCCAGCTGTGCCTTTTAAAACCAGGAACAGGCTGGTCTGAACTGCCCTCACCTTTTAAAAGATAGGTTTCAGAGTTGTTAGGGAATGTGCAGTTACTTCTATTTTTTGGGATTTTTTTTTGCTTCTGCCCATTTTCAGTAATCTCCTTAGTCAACCAAAAATAGACAGAAGCAAAAAAAAAACAAAAAAACAGAAGTCGAACTAGCAGATACCATCTATACAGTTGTACCTTGGAAGTCGAATGGAATCCGTTCCGGAAGTCTGTTTGACTTCCAAAATGCTTAGAAACCAAAGCGCCGCTTCAGATTGGCTGCAGGAAGCTCCTGCAGCCAATTGGAAGCTGCGCAAGCCCCTGCGGACGTTCAGGTTCCAAAGAACATTTGCAAACCGGAACACTCACTTCCAGGTTTCCGGCGTTTGGGGGCCAAAACGTCTGAGAACCAAGGCATTTGGGGTCCAAGGTATGACTGTATATTACACACTAGGTAGCCAAATTTGCACTGGCAGCCAAGAATCTCCGTTCCAGCTGTATGAATGCACTCCCAATTTTAAAATCTAAGATTGTAAATTTCTTTTTATGTTGTAAACTGCTAACTGACTTCAGATCACAAGCGTTCATAAGAATTGTTCAATTATTTGGGCTCCATTTCTTCCCAAGGCTCTAATCCATTTCTCTTTTTGTTGCAGGTGGTGACGATTTGGAAATTAAGAACGAGGGAGACCACGACATCATCCACACAGTGGAGAAGTCATACAAAAATTCAGAGTGTGGAGAGAACTGCAGTCAGAGCTCCCATGCCACTTCCGATCAAGGAAATATCACTGGGAAGAAACCTTATCAGTGCCTGGAATGTGGAAAGATCCTCAGTCGGAAGGAAATTCTCACTTCCCATCAAAGAATCCATACAGGGGAGAAGCCATATAAGTGCTTGGAATGTGGAAAGAGCTTCAGCCACAGAGCCAATCTCACAGCCCATCGAAGGATTCATATAGGGGAGAAACTATATTTGTGCTTGGAATGTGGAATGAGCTTCAAACGGAAGGAGAGTCTCACTTCACATCAAAGAATTCATACAGGGGAGAAACCCTATCAGTGCTTGGAATGCGGAAAGAGCTTCACTCGGAGGGATAGTCTCACTTCACATCAAAGAGTTCACACAGGAGCAAAACCGTATCCGTGCTTGGAATGTGGAAAGAGCTTTAGTCGGAAAGATAGCCTGACTTCCCATCAAAGAATTCATACGGGGGAGAAACCCTATCAGTGCTTGGAATGCGGAAAGAGCTTCGCTCAGAGTACCCATCTCATTTCCCATCGTAGAACTCACAGTGGGATGAAACCCTATCAGTGCTCAGAATGTGGAAAGAGCTTCAGTCAGAGCGCCCATCTCACTTCCCATCAGATAACTCACAGCGGAAAGAAGCCCTATCAGTGCGTGGAATGTGGAAAGAGCTTTGGTTGGAAAGAAAGCCTCACTTCCCATCAAAAAATTCATGCACGGAAGAAGCCGTATCGGTGCTTGGAATGTGGAAAGAGCTTCACCCAGAAGCAAAGTCTCACAGCCCATCAAAAAACTCATACAGGGGAGAAACCCTATCAGTGCTTAGAGTGTGGAAAGAGCTTCAGTCAGAGCGCCCACCTCACTTTGCATCAAAGAATTCATACGGGGACAAAACTCTATGTTTGCTCTGAATGTGGAAAGAGCTTCAGTGAGAGCGCCCATCTCGCGTCCCATCAAAGAACTCACCGGCCAAAATTACAGAATCGGAGAATGGTAAAGTTGGAAGTCACCACAATGGTCATCTAGTTCCACCTCCTGCAATGCAGGAATCTCCACTAAAACATTCCATGACAGAAAGACACCCAACGTCTCCTGAAAAACCTCCAGTGATGGAGAGTCCCCTACTTTCCACGGTTGTCTGTTCTACTTTCCAACGGCTCTTTCTTGGAACTGTATCAGGAAAAAGACAAGATTAATTTAGCATGACTAGTTTTTGAGAAGCTCAATGCTGTGTCTTAATAATCGCAGCATTCTTGTTAATTCCTCACAAGCCAACCATGTAATTATCTGTTCTAGAACCTTTCCTGGTATCCATGCCAAGCTGACCAGACAGTAGTTACCTGGGTCTTCTCCCCACACCCTTTTGTAGATGAGGACAATATTTGCCCTTCTGTAGCTTGAAGGGACCTCATTTGTTCTCCAGGAATTCTCAAAGATTATAGACATCCTGTCTGAGATTACATAAGCAAGTTCCTTTAGTTCCCATTGGTGCAGCTCATCAGGCCCTGGAGATTTGAATTTATTTAAAGTAGCTAGATGTTCCTCTACCACCTCTTTTCCTATCCTGGGCTGCAGTTCCCTCCATACATCGTTTATTCTGTTATCACCAGGCTGGGCATCGCTTCAAACTACCTGTACAAGATTCAAACTACAAGAAAGAAGATTCCACCTAAACATTAGGAAGAACTTCCTGACAGTAAGAGCTGTTTGACAGTGGAATTTTCTGCCAAGAAGTGTGGTGGAGTCTCCTTCTTTGGAGGTCTTTAAGCAGAGGCTTGACAGACATATGTCAAGAATGCTTTGATGGTGTTTCTTGCTTGGCAGGGGGTTGGACTGGATGGCCCTTGTGGTCTCTTCCAACTCTATGATACTATTATTCGTTTTGGGTGAAGACAGAGGCAGAGTGGCTGTTCTGTCTTCTATCACTTAATAGCATTTATGCGTCTTCTCCATGAAGAGGACCTGCTACTTGCTTGTTCTTCCTCGTGCTTCAAAGATAGCCGAAGAAACCCTTTAAGATCAGTTTTAACCTCTCTTCTAAGCCTGAGCTCATTTTGAGATTTGGCCTGCCTGACCTTCTCCCTGCAACCGTTGGCTCCTGCACTATATTCTTCCTTCTTCGTGAGTTGCCCTTTCTTCCATTTGTTATCCATCCCATATCAGAGAAACCATTTCAGTGTGTGGAGTGTGGAAAGGGCTTCAGGCAGAGGGCCTGCTATCTCGTGGCCCATGAAAAGACTTTAATGACTCTGTGGGTGAGCATTGCAACAGTGCCCTTGTCCTGTGGCAACCTAGCAAAGAAGTTGACTTTTCTCTCAGAACTATAGAGTACACAACCGGTGTCCAGTCTTTCTTCAGACTACATACTCAGGTCTTGGAGGTGCAAGTCGTGGGTTCATGGTATTGAATACCTTCTCCGTATCCATCACCTCTGGAAAGAGGGTAAAGAGCAGTATGGCAACACTGCTGAGGTAGCCCTCAATGATGGGCTCTTAAAAGAAGTTGGCAAGCAATTCATGTCCTTCAGGAACCTCCAAGTTGCAAATTTGTGGTGCTCCTGACCGCGACTGTTCTCCTTGGCATGTCCAAGATGGTGGTGGTGCCCCCGTTGAAGCTGTTTCTGGTATCTGCTGAGCACTCCCAGGACATCTGCCAGAAAAGCCAGAAGTTTCAGGCTTCCCTCTGTGAGAAGCTTAAGTTAAGGATTCCCTTGCTGCTGTCCTCCTTTGATAAGGGGTGATATGATAGCCATGTTCAAATATATGAAGGGATGTCATATAGAGGAGGGTGAAAGGTTGTTTTCTGCTGCTCCAGAGAAGCGGACATGGAGCAATGGATTCAAACTACAAGAAAGAAGATTCCACCTAAACATTAGGAAGAACTTCCTGACAGTAAGAGCTGTTCGGCAGTGGAATTTGCTACCAAGGAGTGTGGTGGAGTCTCCTTCTTTGGAGGTCTTTAAGCAGAGGCTTGACAGGCATATGTCAAGAATGCTTTGATGGTGTTTCCTGCTTGGCAGGGGGTTGGACTGGATGGCCCTTGTGGTCTCTTCCAACTCTACGATTCTATGATTCTATGATTATTCAGAGTACATTCTGAGCGGATGCCAGGATTGTATCCCCGAGGAAGAAAGAGTTACTTGCTCCTTTTCTCAAGGTTTGGAAACTGCTCTGCCCAGTGTATAACTTTTCTCTATCTATGTGTATCCTCTCTACCAACCTACCTGTCTACCTGTGGTTCTTTCCCCTCAGCTATTATTGAGTGCTAATGTCTTTATTGCAACATTAAAATATATTGCAAAATACATGGATGGTTCTGGTTGCGTATCCTGTTGTGGTGTATCAGAGTGCGAAGCCCCCATGAACCCTCCAGAGACTCCTAGGGAAGCCAGCTCTCCGAGTGAGTAGCAGTTCTTGTCAGGATAGGACCACTTCTTCACTGAAGAGCCTGGCTGCGAGATCCCGCCCACCTCTTCCAGCATCCTGTTCTCATAGTGGCCAAATACCCCTAAGAACCCAGCCCTTCTTCATGTGCCGCCTCCAGGGGAAGTCAGGAGGGTGGAAACACAAGAAGGGGCCTTTTCTGTGGGTTCGATCCCCGACAGCTACATGTCCCTGCATTGCTGGGGGCTGGACTAGATGATCCTCAGCGTCCCTTCCCACTGTACAAGTCTATGGTTCTGTGATATCTTAGGTGTTGTATGAAAACATTCCTCTTCTCCCAGGCCTTCAGCTATTTTTTGTTTGTTACGCAAAACAAAACTTTTATTTATTTTTTGGAAATATTTTTAATTTGGTTATACAAGTATAAAATAACAATACAGCCATACACATCCATATTTAAAGATTCCTCCGAATCTCAGGACTTCCTACCTTCCCCTCTATGGATCCTTATGGTCAGCCTTTTCAGCTGCATATTATTCAGTAGTCCATGTTTTCTCTCTAGTATTTGCTGCATTACAAGTGTTATTGCAATCCTGCTCATGTTTTCATCTGCTTACAGTGGGCTCCAAGATAAATTATAAATTTTTCTAATTCTTTGTTAAAGTTTTGGTCTTCTCAGTTCCTGAGCCTTCTGGTCAGTTTTGCCATTTTGGCAAAGTCCAGCAGTTTAATTTGCCATTCTTCTCTGGTGGGGACCTTGGCTTCTTTCCATCTCTGGGCTAGTAGCATCCGAGTGGCTTTCGTTGCGTATAGATAAAGTCTTTTCTGCTCCCTTGGAATTTCAGCACCTACAATTCCTAATAGAAAAGCCTCTGGTTGTTTTTTTAAAACAAAAGTTAGTTTAAACATTTTTTCCCCCAACTCATTGTATATCATTTCAAGGCAATTGAGGCCTTCAGCTAATTAAACAATCTACTGTATTTTCCCATCTATAAGATGCCTCCATGTATAAGATGCCCCCTATTTTTGGGGACTCAGATTTAAGAAAATGGGGGGGGGAGAGAAGAGATATATCCATGTATAAGACACCCCCTAATTTTTGACATTATTTTTAAGGGAAAAAACCTAGTCTTTTTTTTAAGGGGAAAAACCCTATTTTTTAAGGGGAAAAACCTAGTCTTATACACGGAAAAATACGGTATTTTACACTGGGGGAGGTATTGTTTTGTTTGTTACCATGATACGTATTTTTGGGTTTTCATTTTGTAAACTGCACTGTGATCCTTGGATGAAGGGCGTTATAGAAACTCAATAATACAATAGGAGTCGAGATAGACTGCCTCTGCCACTGAAGGTTTCACTCATAACTTAAGAAGACCCTGTGGCCCCTCGAGTCCAGCATCCTGTTCTCACAGGGGCCGACCACAGATCCTATTATGGGAAACATTCAAACAGAACCCGAGCCCTTGGCAACTCTGCCTGCAGTCTCCACCAAATAGGTATTCAGAAGCACACCAATTTGGCACCGGTTCGGAGTCAATGGGACGAGGCTGGGTTTGGGGCCATTTACTTGTCACCCGGTTCTGAGTGTCGATTACTCAGTTTGGGGGAAGGCACAAAATGGGGGGTTGACAGCACAAGACTGGCACCAGTTTGGATTAAATCGGTGGATTATTTTGGCATTTACCTGCGACCCCATTTGCTGTTTCAACTGCTCAGTTTAGGGAACAGCAGGAAACATGGAGTTCGCAGCACAAACGGCCACTAAACTTTGGCATCAGGTTCGGGGGATCCGAAATTTCGGACTAATGGAGCTGTATTCTTTTTTTAAAATATTGATCTTTATTATTTTAAAAAGCATAAATACAAGCATTACACAATTCACAGACATACACACAATCAAGAAAAAAAGTTACATAAAAAATCGAAGAGAAAAAAAAGAAAAAGAAAAGAAAAAAAAACGTTGAAAGAAAAGGCCAAAAAAAAGAATAAAGATTTTTTTTTAAAAAAAAGCGTTCTTCCAATTATTCCGTCTATTATTCCTTAACTTACACATTTCCTTCAAACATTCAAAACTTCCTTCCCCCCTCTTTCTGCGGTCCCTTAAAGTTATTATATATAATATATACATTTCCTTAATTTTACTAACATTTCCAAACTGGATCCCCCCCCTCTTTCTGCGGTTCCTTAAAGTTATTTTATATATCATAACTTTAAGGAACCGCAGAAAGGGGGAAGGAAGTCAAGTTTGGAAATGTCAAAATGACTGTAAAATTAAGGAAATGTATAAACCTGAAAAGTGTGATTTTTAAAAAATAAAATAAAAAAGGTAGCTGTTCGATCCCCGACAGCTACATGTCCCTGCATTGCTCCGGGCTGGACTAGATGATTCTCGGGGTCTCTTCTCACTGTACAAGTCTATGATTCTGTGATATCTTAGGTGTTGTATGAAAACATTCCTCTTCTCCCAGGCCTTCAGCTATTTTTGTTTGTTTGTTATTTTTTGGAAATATTTTTAATTTGGTTATACAAGTATAAAATAACAATACAGCCATACACATCCATATTTAAAGATTCCTCCGAATCTCAGGACTTCCTACCTTCCCCTCTATGGATCCTTATGGTCAGGCTTTTCAACTGCATGTTATTCAGTAGTCCATGTTTTCTCTCTAGTATTTGCTGCATTGCAAGTGTTATTGCAATCCTGCTCATGTTTCCATCTGCTTACAGTGGGCTCCAAGATAAATTATAAATTTTTCCAATTCTTTGTTAAAATTTTGGTCTTCTCAGTTCCTGGGCCTTCTGGTCAGTTTTGCCATTTTGGCAAAGTCCAGCAGTTTAATTTGCCATTCTTCTCTGGTGGGGACCTTGGCTTCTTTCCATCTCTGGGCTAGTAGCATCCGTGTGGCTTTTGTTGCGTATATATAAAGTCTTTTCTGCTCCCTTGGAATTTCAGCACCTACAATTCCTAATAGAAAAGCCTCTGGTTGTTTTTTTAAACAAAAGTTAGTTTAAACATTTTTTTCCAACTCATTGTATATCATTTCAAGGCAATTGAGGCTTTCAGCTAATTAAACAATCTACTGTATTTTCCCATCTATAAGATGCCTCCATGTATAAGATGCCCCCTATTTTTGGGGACTCAGATTTAAGAAAATGGGGGGGGGAGAGACATATCCATGTATAAGACACCCCCTAATTTTTGACATTATTTTTTAAGGGGAAATAACCTAGTCTTATACACGGAAAAATACAGTATTTTACACTGGGGGAGGTATTGTTTTGTTTTGTTTTGTTTTGATATGTATTTTTGGGTTTTCATTTTGTAAACTGCACTGTAATCCTCGGATGAAGGGCGTTATAGAAACTCAATAATACAATAGGAGTCGAGATAGATTGCCTCTGCCACTGAAGGTTTCACTCAGAACATAAGAGCCTGTGGCCCCTCGAGACCACATAAAAAATCGAAGAGAGAAAAAAAAGAAAAAGAAAAGAAAAGAAAACGTTGAAAGAAAAGGCCAAAAAAAGAATAAAGATTTTTTTTTAAAAAAAAGCGTTCTTCCAATTATTCCGTCTATAAATTCTATTATTCCTTATTTATCGAATGAAGCTGTATTCTTTTGGGAATTAAAGGGTCAGAACTACCTAAATCGTATAGAAATTTATTTTATGTACTGTATGCTCCTACAGAAGCAAGAATGTTACTCATCCCAAAATGGAAAGAAGCAGAAGTCCCAGCAAAGGAAGAAATGGATACCAAAAACATAAGGAATATGCAGAAATGGCAAAACTTACTGGCAGAATAAGAAATCGGGATGAACTTTTTAAAAAAGAATGGAAATGGTTTATTGAATATTTACAGATAAATTACAAACAGATAAAAACATTAGCAGGATTATTGTAATGACCTGCAGTTATATTTAAAGTAGATAAACAAGTGAGCAAATTAAATGAATTTGGATATGCAGGAGAGAGAAAGATATGTTTTCTTAATTTTTCCTTAACTTACACATTTCCTTCAAACATTCAAAACTTCCTTCCCCCCTCTTTCTGCGGTCCCTTAAAGTTATTATATATAATACTGTATATACATTTCCTTAATTTTACTAACATTTCCAAACTTGACTCCCCCCCCTCTTTCTGCGGTTCCTTAAAGTTATTTTATATATCATAACTTTAAGGAACCGCAGAAAGGGGGAAGGAAGTCAAGTTTGGAAATGTCAAAATGACTGTAAAATTAAGGAAATGTATAAACCTGAAAAGTGTGATTTTTAAAAAATAAAATAAAAAAGGTAGCTGTCTTGAGACGCATCATCACGGCCTCTGATCCCCGCGGCCAGCCCTCTCGACGGATTTGCCTAATTGGAAGCCCCCGCCTCCCTGGCCCCACATGGGTCTGTCGGGGGTCCCGCGCCCTCCCTCCCTCCCCCGGGCTTTGTTCTGGAGGCGGAGAGGCTCGGCGCGGCTTAGCTCCGGCAGCATTCCAGCCCGCCGTGCGCCCCGGCCGGGAGCCTCGACGGCGGGGACGGGAAAGGAGGGCGCCGTTCCGTAGCCGCCTCTCCCAGCACTGCAGCGCGGCAGGTAAGGATCGGGAGGGCGCGCAAGAAGAGGCTTGGAGGCTTGGAGTCTCCGCTCGACGGGGCGGGATGCAAAGGGGGCTCTGGCTTAGTTGCACCGCCTCCTCCCCGAGCGCCCTTTGCACTCCGACCGGCGGAAGCGGAGGCTACGCGGCTGCGGCCGCCCAGCCTGGCCGGGGATGGCGGCGCAGGCGCCGGGGCGCCAGGTACCGACAGCCTTGCCGCGCGGCAGCAGCCCTGGCATCCAGGAGTCGCGCCCGGCCCCCGCCAGCCTGGCGCCCGGCCCGGGAGGCGTTGCAGCGCCAGCCGCCCGCCCTGCTGCTGCTGCTGCTGCTGCTCTTGGGGAGCCTCCGAGCCCCGGGAGGCTGCGCGCGGCGTCCAGGCGCGCTCCGGGATCATAGCTGCCAAGTTCTCCCTTTTTAAAAGGGAAATTCCCTTATGCTGAATAGGCTTCCTCGCGAGAAAAGGGAAAACTTGGCAGCTATGTCCGGGATGCGGGAGCCGAGGGGGCACCCGTGGGGGAAGGGAAGGGGAACCCCCTCCTCTGCAGCGGGGCTCGGGGGCCTTGATTCAGGTGGGCCCCCACCCCCACCCCTGCCACGCCACTGCCCTTCCGCTCCGGCGTCTCCTCCGGTGGAAAGCGGGCGACCTGGGGTTGGCGTGTCAAATGAAATAAAATTTTGGGGAGTGCCCAGGTAAGCCCCCCCCCCATAGATGGATTTCTCTAGCGAGAGAGTTACTGAATCTTAGGCCTGTCTGTCTGAGCTCTGGCTCCTTATCTATGGGGGAAGGCCGCTCTGCACATGCTCAGGAGCACGGTTTCATTCATCCTTGGCCGCTCATGTTAACAGCTCATGTTAACGAAGCCCAGCATTGAAAACAAGGCAGCGTCCAGAAATCAGGACCCGAACCGACAGAATCCCGTTACAAGGGAGGAGATTCTGACTAAACCTTAGGAAGGACTTTTTGAAGGTCAGACCAGAATGGACTCCCTTGGAGGTGGCGGACTTGGAGGCTTTTATGCAGAGGTTGGATGGCCATCCCTCAGGCATGCTTGTTGAGATGCCTGCTTTGCAGGGGGTTGGGCTGGATGACCCTCAGGGGCCCTTCCAACTGTACAGTTCTATGATCTACAGGGGGGTTGTGTCAAGAGGTTCCACAGCCCCTGGCCCTGTGAGTTCCAGGGGGGTCTGTGAACCCCCCACGTGTCATGCGATGGGGAGAGAGTTCTCTAAGGAGTAAGGTCCCCTTTGTCTTTCTCTCTCTCAGGTTCCAGTGACCTTTGAGGACGTGGCCGTCCATTTCTCCCCAGAGGAGTGGGCACTGGTGACGGACTGGCAGAGGGACCTCTACTATGATGTCATGGAGGACAACTTTGAGCTGGTGACTTCACTGGGTGAGCATCTTGGGGCAAAGCATCTTCAGGACCCCACAGCCAGCATTAGAAACTCAGATATACAGTGGTACCTCGACTTACAAATTTAATCCGTTCCGAGTGCACATCCGTAGGTCGGAAAATTCGTAAGTCGAAGAAAGCGGCTATCCCCATAGGAATGCATTGGGGGGGGGAAATATTCAGAAAAATTCGTAAGTCGAGGAAACTGCATCTAAAAATCACCCGCGGCTTTCATTCGTAAGTCGAGTCGTTCGTAAGTCGAGGTACCACTGTATCAGCTGGTCACCAAATGGCACCTTGCCTGCAGTTGGAATGTCTAGGTGCCTTTCCCCACCCCAAATGAAATCTATTATTATTATTTTTATTAATTTAATTTCTATACCGCTTTATATTTGAAAGCAAAACAACCTCAAAGCGGTTTTACAACCCATTAAAACATTGAGCATAAAACACATTCACACCTCGAGGAAATTATTTCAGATGCTTCTCTAAGTGACATTTTGCTTTCCCCATACAGTCGTACCTTGGAAGCCGAATGGAATCCGTTCCAGAAGTCCGTTTGACTTCCAAAACATTTGGAAACCAAAGTGCTGCTTCTGATTGGCTTCAGGAAGCTCCTGCAGCCCATTGGAAGCCACGTCAGACATTTGAGTTCCAAAAAACGTTTGCAAACCGGAACACTCACTTCTGGGTTTGCGATGTTCGGGAGCCAAAATGTTCAAGTTACAAGGCGTTTGGGATCCAAGGTACGACTGTACTTGTTTACCTAAATTTATAAAGCTGCCCCATAGCAGGAGCTCTTGGAAGCCAGGGTGGAGCAATGGTTAGAGTGTCGGACAAGGACCTGGGAGATTAGGGTTCGAATCCCCACCAGGCCATGAAGCTCTCCCTGGCTGAAGTTGGAGCCAGCCACAGCTGCTTAACTGTGGTGTGTGTGTGTGTGTGTGTGTGTGTGTGTGTGTGTGTGGACTGTGGATGGACCATGGGATGTGAATGCAGACATGGAAAATTGTAAATGCTCAGAGGAATGGAGGTCCCTCAAAACATCATCAAGGCCAGCCCCATTGGTGTAGAAGACCCAGTGCTGCAGCCTGCCTGATAGGTGGCCATTGAAAAAATGAAAGGCACAAATACAGAATGGGGGACACCTGGCTTGAGAGCAGTACATGTGAAAAGGATCTAGGAGTCCTGGTAGACCACAAGCTGGAACGTGTCCAGATGAGGGCAACCCAAATGGTCAAAGGCCTGGATACAATGCCTTATGAGGAACGGCTTAGGGAACTGGGTATGTTTAGCCTGGAGAAGAGAAGGTTAAGGGGTGATATGATAGCCATGTTCAAATATATGAAAGGATGTCATATAGAGGAGGGAGAAAGGTTGTTTGCTGCTCCAGAGAAGCGGACATGGAGCAATGGATTCAAACTACAAGAAAGAAGATTCCACCTAAACATTAGGAAGAATTTCCTGACAGTAAGAGCTGTTCGGCAGTGGAATTTTCTGCCAAGGAGTGTGGTGGAGTCTCCTTCTTTGGAGGTCTTTAAGCGGAGGCTTGACAGCCATCTGTCAGGAATGCTTTGATGGTGTTTCCTGCTTGGCAGGGGGTTGGACTGGATGGCATTTATACCCCAACTTTTTCTTCAAGGAGCTCCAGGTGCTGGACATGGCTTAAAAAAACAACAACAAAGGGGCCATACTCTGTTTTTATTTGCTAATTACATACATTTTATTGTTATTTTTAACAACGCTCAAACAACATAGAAGAAAAATAAACATGAGAACATAAAAAAGAGACAGGCATACTACATCACTATAAGATTCACAGTTACAATTCCATAGAGTTTAATCTAATATATACCGGTAGATATTATTATCCAAATACATATATATTTATTTTTAACCTTGCTATATTTTGTATAAATGTGCTCCAATGTGAGGTGAGTCAGGTTGAGAGGGAGTCACTGATCCAAGGTCACAGCCATTGAGCTTCATGGCTGAGTGAGGATTTGACCCCTGGTCTCTCTCTCCAGGGCCCTAGTCTGACGCTCTAACCACTACTCCACACTGGCTGCCTTACAAACAAGGAACATGGGAGGAAGTCCCTTACTGGGCAGAGTGCAAAGCCCTCAGCCTCACTTGCCCATCTGCAAAATGGGAAGAGCAGTGGCTTACTTCGGAGGAGTTGGGCGTTGAAGGAAATAACATCTGAAAAGAGTGAGATAAGTCAGCAGCCTTATAGGTATTTGAACTGGGATTCCCGCAAGAGGTTTTGTGGCCTGAAGGTTAAAACAGATGTAAAGTGGTACCTTGGAATTCGAATGGAATCTGTTCCGGAAGTTCATTCGACTTCTGAAAACGTTGAGAAACCAAGGCGCAGCTTCCGATTGGCTGCAGGAAACTCCGTCGGATGTTCGTGTTCCGAAGAGCGTTTGCAAATCAGAACACTTACTTCTGGGTTTGCGGCGTTCAGGAGCCAAAACGTTTGAGTCGCAAGGTGTTCAGGATCCAAAGTACGACTGTATATTTAAGGAGGAACCGGAGTGTGCACAGGTGTGCAGCTTTCTGGATACTGTCTGTGCAGGGAAAGGATGCCCAGGAGAGAATTTCACTGCCAGTCCCAAAGAGGGCTCTTCTGCACAGGTCTTCCTGGCTGGGGCTACTGGGAGTTGTCGCCCACAGTGCCTGGGCAGCCCCAGGCTGACAAAGGTGGTCTTTATAATAATAATAATAATAATAATAATAATAATAATAATAATTTATTATTTATACCCTGCCCATCTGGCCGGGTCTCCCCAGCCACTCTGGGCGGCTTCCAACAGAAGAATAAAACACAATAATCTATTAAACATTAAAAGCCTCCCTGAACAGGGCTGCCTTCAGATGTCTTCTAAAAGTCTGGTAGTTGTTTTCCTCTTTGACATCTGTTGGGAGGGCGTTCCCCAGGGCAGGCGCCACCACCGAGAAGGCCCTCTGCCTAGTTCCCTGCAACTTGGCTTCTCGCAACGAGGGAACCGCCATAAGGCCCTCGGTGCTGGACCTCAGTGTCTGGGCAGAATGATGGAGGTGGAGACGCTCCATCTGTGGCACGCACTTAAGGTGGAAAACCTGCCCTGCCTCAGAGGCGAATGGAGCGCAGGGCGGCTGGTTCTGTCCCCCTGGGGCATCACAGCTACGATGTAGTGAGTGCAGCAGAATGGAAGGCAAGAGGCAGGGGGCTCTGGATTTTGGCCTCACACCGGGTGTCACTGAAATTTGAAAGACCCAGGCCTGCCCACGCCAGCAGCTCCTGCACCCCTCTGAAAGGCAGGGTCTCCTTTTGTCCGTTCTCCTGCTGGTAACAAAGGCCGACTTGCCTTTCTTTCTTTGCTGTCTGTATGCACACAGATGTTCCTCTCGGACCGAAGCTTCTGTGCCAGATTGAGCGAGGGGAAGAGCCCTGCGTTGTGGGTCGCCCTGCGCAAGGGGACACAGATGCCATGGGGAGGGCCAGTTCTGGTGAGTACAGAATCCTAGAATGGTACTCTTGGCCAACCCCCCTGCAAAGAAGGAATCTCAGCTGAAGAATTCCCTGAGACAGAGCTCCAACCCAGAGGGCCAGATTCAGATTCAACCCAGAGGGCCAGATTCAGGCCTTTAGAGGTTTCAAAATTATTGAAACACTGGGAATAATCAGGAATATACCAGAGAGTAAATCTTACTGAACTCAGTGGCACAATTTTTGAGTAAAAAAAAAAAAAAGCTCCAGATTGCTGTGTAAGGATGCCCAGTCTTGACCCCATTACCTGGGAGTCAGCTCCATTAAAAACACTGGGATTACTTCTGAGTAAAAAGAGGAGTTCTGTTTGAATAAACACTCCCTGCGTCCTCAGAAATCTCTGGCTGCGGCAGCAACGCAATGAAGGAATTTAAAGTATATTGGTGACCTTTGCCTTCAAAATCGTAGGGAGGGTTTCTTATGCCAACTTCACCCTTCATGGGGTGCAGGGATTTTATTATCAGTATAAACAGAACTCTGTTTTTGCACCTACACACTCCATTTTTAGAGGAGGTGGAAAAAGGAAAAACGGGACATTCTGCGATCAAATAAGAATCTGGGACAGCTTTTGTAATTCTGGGACTGCCCCTGGAAAACCGGGACACTTGGAGGGTATGCGGTGGCCTGATCCAGCAAGTTCTCCTTATCTTATGCAGGCTTTGTGTATTTGACTCCATTCCCAGACTTGGATTTTGCACCTTCTCCTTCTTCCCGCAGGAGAGCCGACCATGCGCTGGCCGGAGTTGGCGATGAAAGAGGAGCCGAGGAAGAAGGAGAGCCTGCCTGCCTCCCCTCCCTGGTCCCTCTCGGGACCCCGGTTCCTTGCCCTCCAAGAGCTGTGCCCCAGGTGGTGCCAGGTGGAGCTGACGGACATACGGAGCCTTGTCCAAGAGGGGCCTCTGGAGATGGGCGCGCTGCAGGAGCCCGAGCTGCTCATCTGTGGCGAGTGCGGGAGGAGCTTTGAGGACGGGGGCTCCCTGGCGGACCACCAGGCCACCCACGAGGAGCAGAGAGGCCCCTTCGTCTGCCCTTCCTGCGGGAAGCTCTTCCTCTACCGCCTCAACCTCCTGACCCACAAGAAGCACCGGGCGAAGGCTCAGCTTGCGTGCGGCCCCTGTGGCCTCCGCTTCTGCCTCAAGGGGGACCTCTTGCGCCACCGGGCCAGCCACGCGGCCAAGGACCTCTACCCTTGCGGCGCTTGCGGTGAGGCCTTCCGGCGCAAGGCCCACCTGCTGGCCCACGAGGCGGTGGAGCATGCCGGAAGGGTGGGCCGTGACTGCCCCGAGTGCGGGGAGGCCGTCAGCGGGGAGGCGGAGCTCGCACGGCACCAGGCGGCGCACCGGGAGGAGCCCCGCCCCTTCGCCTGCGCCTTGTGCCCAGAGACCTTCAGCTGGAAGGAGAGCCTGCGGCTGCACCAGCAGACGCATGCCCAGGAGCGGGGCCACCCCTGCCCAGACTGCGGGAAGATCTTCAGCCGCCACGGGAATCTCCTGGCCCACCAGCGGCTGCACACTGGGGACCTGCCCTTTGCCTGCTCTGAGTGCGGCCGCGCTTTCCCTACAAACGTCGCCCTTGTGGCTCACAGCAAGATGCACCGCCGGGCCGGGCCTCTCTCCTGCCTGCACTGCGGCCGCTGCTTCCGCTCCCAGGAGAAGCTCCTCCAGCACCAGAGCGCCCACAGCGGGCAGCCGAAGGAGGAGGACGGGGTCAAGGAGGAGGGCGAGGCGTAATGCTCCCGTTCTGCCTGTAGGTGGAGCAAGCCAGACTCAGGGAACCCCTTTGCGCTCTCTCTCCATTATCTCGGACTTGTCATAAACCTGTTTTTCAATAACACACCTTGACTGGTTTGTTGTTTGTTGTCTTTGCCTCTCACCTTCTTTCCAAGCTCAGGCTTCTTCCCCTGTGAAGTGGCTTAGGATGGGAGCTGGGAGGAGGCAGTGACTGGCTTCCAAGGTCACACCCAGTGAGCTCCATGGCCAAGGGGAGCGGGATTTGAACCCTGCTCTCTCCCAGGTCCCAGTCCGACACTCTTAAGCACAACATCGCACCACCTTGCATGTTAACCTGAGGCCCTTGGTGGGCTGGGTAGGGCCTGGCAGGGGGAAGGTGGGATCCAGAGATGCAGGGAGCCTTGTGCCCACCAAACACCTCCGGGGTTTATGCACCCCAAGGATTGCAACTTCACCCTTCCAGTGAGTGTGTTCTGGGCAGCTGTGGAGGGTTATTGCACAGCTCCCAAGGGGCCTCTTTGTGCCTTTTTGCTCCCTTGGGGAAAACGTGATATCACAGGGAAAACTGCAATAAAAGAACCCACCACTGCCTTGCCCAGTGCTTCTAATATTCATTGGATAGCTTTAGCCTAATCGGGAATCAAAGGTTATTTGTGTCTTGTAGGAAACGCGTACTGTTTTGTGCATTTTGTGATCCCTTAGGAGCAAAGTGCCAAAGGGAAGAGTTGGAAGGGACACCCAGGGTCATCTAGTCCAACCCCCCTGTAATGCAGGGCTCTCAAGCAAAGCATCTCTGACAGGTAGCCATCCAACCTCTGTCTAAGAATCTCCAGTGGAGGAGAGTCTACCATTTTCCGATGGAAGGATCTTCTTGCTGTTTAGTCAGAATCTCGTTTCTTGTGATTTTAATCCATTGGTTCAGGGTCCTGGTGTCTGGAGCAGCAGAAAGCAGGCTTGCTCCATCTTCCGTGCGACAGCCCTTCAGACGAGGGTGCAAACTGGAATATTTTATTGGGGCCTGGCCCCTAGGACGTGGCTCCTATGGCTTCAGATATTTGAAGAGGGCTGTTGAGAGAATTGCAGCTCTTCCAGGAGATCAATGGAGCACAGGCTGGTGGCAGCCAGAGAACCTGTTCTTGGACTTCCGTCCCGGCAGCACCATCCGTGTCCAGGGGTTGTAGTCCGGCCACATTTGGAGGGTGACCCCTGGAACAGACCCTGCCCCTCCCATCAAATACCCAGGTGTGTTGGAACACCTGTCCCCCTGCCCTGGCCCATATAGAGACAGACGAGGAGAGAATGCTATTGAGAGCAGCTCAGCTACTGCCTGAAGAAGTGGGGGGTTGCTGTTTTGTTGTTATTTTCAAAGCCCCCCACCCATGTCTTGAAAGGTAAGCCCACCCCCACCCAAACATTCTGAGATGCTTTCTAACCCAAGGAAAATGGATTAAATCTATAGGGCAGCATCGTCGCCTGACCTCCCCAAATGCTGAAAGGAGCCTGCACCGCTTTTCATATGAGTAGACCGCACAGTGTTTTTTTCTTCTATGCTGCAACGCAAAACTGAAAATGCTTTCACCCTGCAAGGAAAAAATTCCTTCAGTAGCACCTTAAAGACCAACTAAGTTTATATTTTGGTATGAGCTTTCGTGTGCATGCACACTTCTTCAGATACACTAGGAGCTCGCACGGATACGAGTGTATCATAAAGTGTGCATGCACACGAAAGCTCATACCAAAATATAAACTTAGTTGGTCTTTAAGGTGCTACTGAAGGAATTTTTTTATTTTGCTTCGACTCAGACCAACACGGCTACCTACCTGTAACCCTGCAAGGAGCCGCTGATGTTTTCGATTGCCCTTTTCGAAACCTTTGCAACTCTGCGGTATCCCTTTGGGAGTGAGGCGACCAGAACTGTCATTCCAAACTGGGGTTGCGCCATAGGTTTTGTGTAATGGGCATTATGGGTACAGTATTGGCATTTTTGATTTTTTTTGGGGGGGGGAAGAGATCCATGATCATCTAGCTAGAGAGTTAGGTTTGTGCATAAGTCGGGCCCCTTCTCAGCCCCCAGGGGACTGGAGTCTATAGGGAAGGAGGTGCTTTTCAGGGATGTGGGGCCTAAACTGCTGGAGGTTTCAAAGGCTAATTTGGGCACCTTGAATTGGGACCCCGAAACAAACTGGCTGCTGTGAATAATCTGCATTTTGGCCCAGCAGAAGTTTCCTCTTCCAGGGCAGGGACTCCAAGGGGCCAAGTCGCCTCCGTCCAAAAGGGGCCCCTCCCGGCGGCAAAGCACCCAGAGATCATCCATCACCCCTCCCCATTCCACCCGGGGGGGGGGGGGCTCCCATATTCCGCCCCCAGGAAATCGGGGGCGGGGAGAGTTGGGCGTTCCTGCCCTCGCTCTCGCCGCTCCCCCCGTCCCCTCCAGACCCCTCCCCCCCGACGTCGCCGGCGCGGAGGCTGATGGGAGTTGTAGTCTTCCCCCCCGCCCACAACAAAGGCAGGCAGAGCCCGAGGGGGACCAGCCGGCCGGGCACGGAGGGGGCACAGGCACCAGCTGCTCCCCTTCCTCCTCTTGCGGGCCGGGCTGCCCCCCCCCGCCACCCTTGCGGGGGAGGCCCCCCGCCTTCCCCTCTGCAGGCCAGGTAAGCGCCCCCCCCGCCACCAGCGATGCTTCTCCCCCCCTTTTGCAATAAAAGCCCCTTGCGAAAACTCCACACCACCGCGGGGGGGGGGCATCCAAGCCGCGCCCCCCTCCCTCCCCGGGCCAAGGGGGCGAAGGAGCGCGGCTGCCCTTCGAGGGGGAGGCCCTGCTGCCCTGCTCTGCAAGAGGGGCGCCCTAGGGATTGCCCCCCTTCCCAGCCTGCAGCCTCTTCTGCCTCCACCTTGCCCGCCCCGTTGGGCGATGCCCGCCTTGCCCGCCCCAGGAGGAGGACCGCGGGAGGCGCCGGCTCCGAGCCCCGGAACCTCCTGGTGTGACCCAGCTCGGCCCCGGTTCCGAGGACCAGATTGCCTGCCCACGTGCAGCACAGTTAAGGTGACTGGGCAGCAGCCCTGAGGACGAGAGGGCTGCTGGGCATGTGCAGAGTGCTGCCACTCGCGCACTCCTGGGAAGCCTCCGCCCAGCTCGCCTTCGACTGGACTTAACCGCCCAGGGGTCCTTTACCTTTACCTTTTTATGTGTGGGGACTTGGAGGGTGAGATTGCCAAGGCCCCAGCCTTGCTCGGGTGGGGAATTAAATTTGCGGAAATGGAAAGGGATGGACCTAAATAGACATGCCCGAAACGGAGGAGGGAGGTCAAAATGCCAGGGGGCAGCCAGCAGAAACAGGTCCCAAGCACAAGGGTATTTTCCAATTGTCCCCCGTTTGCTGGTAATTCAGAGGTAGACTGTCCCTGGGCCTGGAGGTTCTGCCACCACAGTAGAACTTGCATATGGAGAGCCTTGAAGCTGGATCAGGCCAAAGGGGGACTGATATAGCCCAGCCTCCTGTTCTCACAGCACCCAACCAGATGCCCCATGAGGAACCTGCAAGCAGCGCTCCAAGCACAAATGCCACTCTCCCCGCCTGTGTTTTTCCAGCAACTGCTATTGACAACTGCCTCCCCACAGCTGAAGTTTGCTGAGGTCGGGCCGCTTGCAAGGACACTCCTGGGCACCCCACACCTCTCCAGAGTTCCCCCGTTTGTTGTGGGGCGGCAGCATGCTCCCTTGGGAGGTCAGAGGCCTGCAGCGTCTCGGGCAAAGGGTCCCTGCCTCGGTTTCCCTGCTCGTAAGAGCATAAGAGCAGGCGGGTTGGGAAAGGGAGGCGAGGGCCAGACTGTTCTCGAAAGTGCGGAGGCTGCCTTGAGGCAGGGAATAAAGGAAGGTGGAGGTGGAGCGAGAGAGATCTTGTGAGGAGATGGTGCTCAGTTGTGGCTTGGAAGGACTGCCATGGAGGAGTCAGGGATGGCTTTAAAAGATGCTCTTGGGCTCGGATCCTGGTTACAGGTTTCCCATTTGGGCATCTTGCCAGCAGCTACTGAGAGAACAGGATGCTGGGCTCACTGGACCTGATCCAGCAGATGCTTGTCTTGTGATTTGAAAACTTTGCACAAAGGATTGCAATCCTTTCAAAAATGAAGCAGTTACAACAACAACAACAACAAAAGCTACTTTTCTCTAATTCTCCGATTCTCCTCTTCCTTATAATGTGGCTGGCCAAACTTAGGCCTACCTGTATGTACCTCCAGATGCCCTCAGACCTGAGGCCTGGGCTCCCCTTTTCAATTTCAACAGAGGATATAGTTGTATGCGCAAAAGAACGCAGGGATTGAGTTTATCCTGTGAGCTGTGAGCAGTGCAGGCACGGTTTTAAAGAAAAGGGCTTTCAAAATACGTTCTTGTTTTTATTATGTACTTTTGGGGAGTTGGGAGGGGCCCAAGGCTCACCTAGTCCAATGTTTATATTTTGTATTTTTATGACATGAACTGCCCTCAGATCTTCTGATGAAGTGGACAAATCAAACAAATAAATAAGTTTGTTTCCACAAATTGCAGGCAGTAGCAGGCCTGATGTACGATTCCTTCCCTACTCATCCTGCTTCTGTTTCTTCTCATCGCAGGGATGAAGCTCTGCACATGTTCAGTGAAGCCACAGCAGGCAACATGGTGATGGGGGCAACAGGGCCCCAGTGATATGGCCCAGAGAGTGCTGGGCGGGCAACCCCACGTCGTGTGGGGTTTAGTGGTGCGTTGACGCCGTGCGCAAGGCAAGTTGGCTCTTTGAGGCTGCGAGTTCCATGCCTCCCCTTCCCCTTCGGTGAGTCTTGGACACTGTGGAATCACAGAATTGTATGGTTGGAAGAGACCCCCGAGGTTCTCTATGGAGGGATGTGGATAGGGGTGCTAAGAGAGGATATAAAGGTAAAGGGACCCCTGACCATTAGGTCCAGTCGTGACTGACTCTGGGGTTGCAGCGCTCATCTCGCGTTATTGGCCGAGGGAGCTGGCGTTTGTCTGCAGACAGCTTCCAGGTCATGTGGCCAGCATGACAAAGCTGCTTCTGGCGAACCAGAGCAGCACACGGAAACACCGTTTACCTTCCTGCTTGGAGCAGTACCTATTTATCTACTTGCACTGGTGTGCTTTTGAACTGCTAGGTTGGCAGGAGCTGGGACCGAGCAATGGGAGCTCACCCCGTTGCGTGGATTCGAACTGCCGACCTTCTGATCAGCAAGCCCTAGGCTCAGTGGTTTAACCCACAGCGCCACCCGCGTCCCATAAGAGAGGATAAATTTGTTGGATATTATCCTTCCTTCCTCACATTTGTGAGTTCAGCAGTGCAGCCCTGCGCGGCTTAAAAAGGGAAGCTTAGATAGGTTAGTTTTAGCCTTTTCGTTTAAGGAATCCAGGGTGCTTTAAGGCAGACTGGGTTCTTCTGGCATCTCCCCTTTTTCGTTTAAGGAATCCAGGGTGCTTTAAGGCAGACTGGGTTCTTCTGGCATCTCCCCTTTTTCTCCCCCTTGAAACAATAATCGCACAAACAAAAGGTAAAAATAACATTTCTGATGAAGTGTGCATGCACACGAAAGCTCATACCAAAATAAAAACTTAGTTGGTCTTTAAGGTGCTACTGAAGGAATTTTTTTATTTTGTTTCGACTCAGACCAACACGGCTACCTACCTGTAACTATTTGCTCCAGTGTTCGAAAGTAGCCAGACGCCTGGGCACTAGGATTGGGTCTGCCGTCTCCACCATCTGGGGACCCTTGGATTGGGACTGTTTTCACACATGAATACCCCATCCTGTAGAATTCTATCCCATATATTTTATCTGTAGAATCGGAATGGAATTCTGAAACCAAAATGCTTCTTCTGAGCAGGAGGAGCCACCCTTAAGAAAAGGAGGCAGGAATAGGCGAAAATAGATGTGGACTGTCCCTTCTTGAAGTTCTCTGAGCTCTTAACCCCACTCAAGGTTGTCCTCTGAACTAGCCAGATATTTAACTGAGAATCAATCACAGTCGGTCCATCATTTGAAAAATAAGACTTCAGAGCCGCCTGGCCCCAAAATAGTAACCAGACATTCCGTTTTGATAACTGCATCCTTGGTTTCAGGAGCCATTTGGTACCTACCCTGGTAGCTTATATATCTGAGTTTCTAATACTGATTTACTCACTCGGAATACAGAACCAGATACAGAAGCTTTGTTCTGGCAGGCTTAAAATGGTAATTCAGTTACAAATACTTTAGTCTAGCTTAAAATTGTCTCTGAGCATTGGAACTCAGACGTGCAACGTCCTTCGTATTTCTGGCAGTTTTCTCTAGCAAACGCACAGGAAAACTCTGCGAGCTTCAGCTCCCATCATGTGCCTGTCTAGCAAACATAGAAATATCATTTCCCAAAAGCCTTTCGCTTTTTTACACGTCCCTCACATATGGAAGAATTGCCCCTCTATCTGCTTACATTTCCAGCATTTTCTACATCTCGGCTAGTTTATTTGGTGTTAAATGCCAATTTTCTCTAAGTGTATAGAAAGCAGTAAACTTCATATCTTTTCCCCTTAACTTCTCCCCAGAAGCCCCATCAAAAAATTATGACCTGAGTCTTTAGGCCATTGTTTTATGGTCGATTTAAATGAAATGTTCTATCATGTTGTTGTTATTAATTGTTTGGAATTTGGGGTTTATTGGAATGACATGCAAGCATAGAAATATAATAAATCAAATCAAATCCCCCCCTTCCTCCTGGGCAGGTGGCGTTGATGCAAAGCCCCCATTAGAAGTTGGAGCAGACCAAGAGGGGAGGAGAGGAGATGGAAGGCGAGAATCTGGAGCCCCCCAGCCCAGGTAAGTAATGGGAAGTCTTCCCTCCTGAGCCCCTGTGAGTCGCAGGAGCCCAGCGTGCCAGTGGCAGCGATGCAGAATGGAGCCTAAACACGCTCCCTGTTTGGTCTGATTTGTTTAGCTGGATGTTGGTACCCTCCTAGGGGGATCCAGGATTATTTGATTGACTTGCAGGTTGCTTTTTCAACCTGAGCTGTGCCCAAGGCGGCTTACGGCAAACAATCACAACCTCCAAATGCAGAGCATTGGAAATGCAAGGAGGCAAAATGCGGAACGTTTTGGCAAATCCAAAAATGAGCAAAAAAGAAAAAACAGAACCCACCCCCCAGCCATTTGGCCAACACAGAATAAATTGTGGAATATAAATAAATAAATATAGGCTTGGAATCATAGAAGGGACTCCAAGGGTCCTCTAGTCCAGCCCCTTGCAATGTAGGAATCTTGGCTAAAGCATTGACCACCCAAACTCTCTTGAAAAACCTCCAAGGAAGGAGAGTTCACCACTTCCCAAGGGAGAGCGTTCCACTGTTGAACATCTCTTAACTGTCAGAAAGTTCTTCCTGATGTTTCGTCGGAATCTCCTGTCTTGTCACTTGAAGCCACGGGTTCGAGTCCTACCCTCCAGAACAGGAGAAAACAAACTTCCATGTGACAGCCCTTGAGATACAGTACTTGAAGATAGCAACACATCTCCTTTCACTCTCCTCTTTTCCAGGCTAAGCAGCCCCCGGTCCTTCAGTACATGGATACATGTGAAACAAGAATTAACTGACAATAAAGCTTCTAACACAATACAGCTCATAGAGGGTGGGGTGGGGGTGGCACAGAGCTGGCTCCCATATGCTTACTCCAGAGGAGGCTGACAGCAGCAAAAGGCAAATGTTGGAGAGGGAAATAATTAACTGTTGATTAGGGGAGAGGGCCCCTCACATCTCTGAAAAGGTGGGGGTTGTTTTGGCTTTAGAACGGCAACTTAACAATAAGTTAAATTCTTCCGGCGAGCCAACTCCCACCCAACGGAAGGCCTGGTTTCAATAACATTTTTAACCGTGCAATGCATTTTATTTTGTCTTGTGCAGGCCTAGGCAAACTTGGCCCTCCAGATGTTTTGGGACTACAATTCCCATCATCCCTGACCACTTGCCCTGTTAGCTAGGGATGATGGGAGTTGTAGTCCCAAAACATCTGAAGGGCCGAGTTTGGGGGTGCCTGGGCTTGTGTATCGCCCAGTCAGCCTGACATCAATACCAGGAAAGATTCTAGAGCAGATCATTAAGCAAACGGTCTGTGAGCACCTAGAAAGAAACTCTGTGATCACTAAAAGTCAGCATGGGTTCCTGAAAAATAAGTCATGTCAGACTAATCTGATCTCATTTTTTGACAGAATTACAAGCCTGGTAGATGAAGGGAACGCTGTGGATGTAGCCTATCTTGATTTCAGCAAGGCCTTTGACAAGGTGCCCCATGATATTCTTGTAAAGAAGCTGGTAAAATGTGGGCTAGACAATGCTACCATGCAGTGGATTTGTAGCTGGCTTACTGACCGAACCCAAAGGGTGCTCATCAATGGCTCCTCCTCATCCTGGAGAGTAGTGACTAGTGGGGTGCCACAGGGTTCTGTCTTGGGCCCAGTCTTGTTCAACATCTTTATCAATGACTTGGATGATGGGCTTGAGGGCATCCTGAGCAAGTTTGCAGATGACACCAAATAGGGAGGGGTGGCTAACACCCCAGAGGACAGGATCACACTTCAGAATGACCTTAACAGATTAGACAACTGGGCCAAAGCAAACAAGATGAATTTTAACAAGGAGAAATGTAAAGTACTACACTTGGGCAAAAAAAATGAAAGGCACAAATACAGGATGGGAGACACCTGGCTTGAGAGCAGTACATGTGAAAAGGATCTAGGAGTTTTGGTTGACCACAAACTTGACATGAGTCAGCAGTGTGATGCAGCAGCTAAAAAAGCCAATGCAATTCTGGGCTGCATCAATAGGAGTATAGCATCTAGATCAAGGGAAGTAATAGTGCCACTGTATTCTGCTCTGGTCAGACCTCACCTGGAGTATTGTGTCCAGTTCTGGGCACCACAGTTCAAGAAGGATACTGATAAGCTGGAACGTGTCCAGAAGAGGGCAACCAAAATGGTCAAAGGCCTGGAAACGATGCCTTATGAGGAACGGCTTAGGGAGCTGGGTATGTTTAGCCTGGAGAAGAGAAGGTTAAGGGGTGATATGATAACCATGTTCAAATATATAAAAGGATGTCATATAAAGGAGGGAGAAAGGTTGTTTTCTGCTGCTCCAGAGAAGCGGACACGGAGCAACGGATTCAAACTACAAGAAAGAAAATTCCACCTAAACATTAGGAAGAACTTCCTGACAGTAAGAGCTGTTCGGCAGTGGAATTTGCTGCCAAGGAGTGTGGTGGAGTCTCCTTCTTTGGAGGTCTTTAAGCAGAGGCTTGACAGCCATCTGTCAGGAATGCTTTGATGGTGTTTCCTGCTTGGCAGGGGGTTGGACTGGATGGCCCTTGTGGTCTCTTCCAACTCTATGATTCTATGATTCTATGATTCTATGATTCTATGATTCTATGTATCTTGTGGGGTTTCTTGTTAACGGCTTCGGCTGCACAAATAAATTAATATTCACAATATATTCTTCTTCCTCCTTGCAGCTGCCGGCTGGGCTGCTCCCTCAGGATGCAAAGTGGTGGTTAAGGTGGAGCCAGAGGAGGAGGTGTGCATCGGGCGCCCCCAGGATCCGGAGGGAGCCGAGAGGGAGCCGCCTCCTGACTCCCCGGCAGGTGAGAGGGGCCGGTGTTCCTCCCTGGGGAGCAGGTGGAAGGTGCACAGCGCAGTCCCCCAGGACACCCTGCGCAAGATGAGGGGGCCCCTAGAGTCGGCTATGGTGTGGCCCCCAGTGCCCGCTGGCCCCCTGTGCTCCTCAAGGAAGGCTTTGGCTGGCAGGAGGCCCCGGGCACCACATGGTCTTGCGGGCATGAATTGGGCAGTGCCAGCGCTGGCTGGGGGTCAGGTGCACGACTGGTAGGTTTCTTTCGTAATCCTGCTTTATTTCTTAAAATCCGCACACTGCTTGGTTGTAAAACAAGAAGCCTCTAAGCGGTTTGCAGATAGATACAAGAAGAATATCAAAATGCAATAATAGTCTGAGATGTACCAAAAAGTTAAAACGCTAAAAAATAGGTTAAAATTCACTCTGCCCTCTTTCCTGGACTGTCAGGTCCACCTCGAGGCGTTGAGCACATGTAGGGGTGGGCATCTTTGGGCCCCCCGTTTTCTCGAGACGGACGGATGCCAAAAGCAGCAACAGCACGGGCTTCAAACTGATCTTTAAAACGGTGTTTTTAAATTGCTGTAACCTGCTTTGTGGAAATTCGTTTCCCTGGATTTGCTAAAAGCCAGGAAGCAAAAACGGCCCCACGTGCCTTTCCTGGGGAGAACGCTTTCTCATGTCACGTAATGCCCGTTCCACATTCGTTACCAACTCGCCCTTTTTGTTTGGTGGCACCTCTACACTAGTGTCACCAGGCGGGCATTTTCACCCGTCTCTTCTTGGCACCTGCTGAAAGCATTCTTCTTTAGAGAAGCAGATGTTTAGAAAGCCGCTCTGAGTTTTAACCTGTTATGAGTCTGCTGCTTAAACTTTTTGAAAGTTTTTAATTGCTGGTAATTCTTCTTCTCAGTAATGTTTCTACTCTATCTTTTTTGGAGGGTCTTTTTTTACAGTTAACGGAGGAGGAGTGGGCTATCGATGGCTATGCTCTGCCCTCAGTTTCCAGGAAAGGCAGGTGGTTGGTTTTGTGTGTGAATCCTGCTAGAGGGTTTCCCTGTGGGGCATCTGGTTGGATCCTGGACTAGGTGGGCCATTGGCCTCAACCAGCAAACTCTTCTCTTAGTCTTAAGAGGTGTATAAGTTTTATGAAATGGGGAGATGCCACTCCACACCTGATTCCCTTCTGCATATGGATTAGCAGGCATCTTTCGGGGGGCAACCCCCCCTTCTTCAGAAGGGTGTGTCAGAGGCAGAGGTCTGCCCCCCCCCCCCCCAGAGGACACCCGGCCAGAGCAGTAAATGAGGCTCCTGAATTTTCTCTCCTCTTTCAGGGGTCAAGCCAGAGGTGGTCATTAAGATGGAGCCAGAGGACGACTCGTATGCAGAAGACCCTTGGGACTACAGCGGCGGGGAATCGGGCGAGGACACGGACTCTTGTGAGTCCAGGAAGCCTGTGCTGCTTTTGGCGTGAGGGGCGAGGCATCCGTGGGGGGAGGTGGGGGGCTCCTGGGCTATAACAGCCTCTGCCCCACAGCCTGTTTGTGGCCATGGGGAAGGCTCTCAAGGCGCATGGCCAAGCCTCGCAGGCCGGCTGATTTGGGGGTGCTTCTGTCCAAGCAAAGGGGCTCCCAGATGCTGCAGCCCCTTGCCTCACAGAACCAAAGGGTTGGAGAGTTGGAAGGGGACCCTGAGGGTCATCTAGTCCAACCTCCTGCAATGCAGGAATGGCAGCTGAGAAATCCCTGACAAATCCCCCCCCCTCTCCATACAGCCGACATCCGGCCTGACGTAATTGTGAAGATGGAGCCGGAGGAGGAAGAGGAGGAGGAGGAAGACTTTGGATGCCCCCCGGGAGAGATGGGAACAGGAGCTTCCCATGGCACCCTTCTCACGGGTGAGTTCTGCGACTCTCCCATCTTGGCTGAAGGAGAATTGCAGGAGTGTCCAGTGGGGAGAGGTGTCTATTAGGTCCTCCCTGTTATTGTTTTTATTATGCGTCTTGTGTTTTTATATCGTGATTTTACCTTGTAATTGTCCTGAGACCTGCAAGAGTAGGGCGGTATACACATTTAACAAATAATAATCCAGTGGGAGCGAGTTCCACAGTTTAACAATCTGCTGCAAGACAAAGGACTTTCTTTTCCCTGTTCCCAAATCTCCCGACATTCATTGCCATTTCCACAAATTCTAGTGCTATGAGAGAGGGAGGGAAAACTTTCCTCCAGCCACTTTTCTGCAGGCCAGAAAATAGTTGTATAAGCTTCTATCATGTTGCCTCTCACTTGCTTTCCCCCTAAACGAAAAACTCCCCAATATTGCAGGCGTTTCCTCACCCGGGGGTCTCTCCACCCCCTCGATCATTTTGCCTGCTCTTTTCCGAACCTCAGCTTAGCTGCTTTAGCCGCCTCCCTTGCCATACTCCCAAACGCACCATCTGCGCATGCTCAGAGGCTCACTGATACTACCTCACAAACAGACATGCAGACCCAATGGCTGCACCTCGAAGTTCTGTTGGAGAGCCATTTCACAGAATCAAAGAATTGTGGAGTTGAAAGGGACCCCAAGGGTCATGCAGTCCAGCCCTCTGCAAGGCTGGAATTTCCCATGATGCACCTTGCATTAAACACATGCCTTTTTTTAAAGCCATAAAACACCTGGATAACTGTCGGTAGAGCATGAGGCTCTTAATCTCAGGTTCGTGGGTCTGAGCCCCATGTTGGGCAGAAAAATTCCTGCTTTGCAGGGGGTTGGACTAGATGATCCTCAGGGTACCTTCCAACTATACCACTCTGTGTCACAGACTTAGCTGTGCTGCTTCCCCTGAAGCATTCTGGTTCCTGCCAAATGCCCGGCTCTTGTCTTCTTCTTTTTATATATAATTTTTATTAAATTTTCTGTTTTATAATTTAAAATACTCAGTTAAACATCCTTAAAATATGAACGAGTTCCCTTCTTCTCTTTCCATGGTTCATTTTACATATCTAAAATCCCTGCATATTTTACAAAAACTAAACCATTCAGTATTCCATTATTGCATCCATCAAAACTTATTTACACTGTTGAATTGATCTTAATGCCGCCAATGTTTTCAAGCGTACACAATTCCCCCCCCCCTTATATTCAATAAACGTTTTATAATCTTCTCTAAACGTATGTTCTTCTTGTTATCTTATTCTATATGTTAAATGTGCAGGCTGCGCATATTCTTAAGTTGCCATTCTTCTTAGGTAGGGACCTTGCTTGTTTTCCATTTTTGGGCTAACAAAACACAGGTTGCAGTAGTGGCATACATAAATAACCTTTTTTGACCCCTGGGAATTTCAGTCTGAATTATCCCCCAACAGAAAGGACTGGTTTTTTTGGGAAAGTACTTTTAAACATTTTATAGCTTAAAATCCCTGATAGAGGATAAGGATCCAGAAATCACGCTACGGGGGGGCCAAATTTTGCGCAGCTGCCATAAAACTCAGGGAACAAGCTGTGCTATTTCAAACACTTAAGGCCTCAGATGCAAACTCTAGATAATATTTTAGAGACTTAAGACCTAAACCACATTTCTAATGACTGTCATATTCGTATTGTTTATTGTTATATTCGATTGTTAATTCAAACTTAATTCTATTGTGTTTTAATGTTCGCTTAGTACGGCATGTGAAGCTGGTCTGGGACCGTAATAAATTTCATTTCGTTTTAAAGCTCTTGTCTTCTGATGCATTTCCCTTCCTCACCACCAGATGACGACATCCAGCCGAGTCGGAGGAGAGCGGAAGCAGCCGCAGCCGCCTCCCAGAGCGTCCGCAGCGGCAAGGGTAGTGGCAGCCAGTGGGCAAAGCAGGCTGGCCCGGAGCAGAAGAAACCGCCTGTCCCCGGAGGCTCCGGCAGCCCTCAGGAGAAGCCCCGTCCTCGGACCCCGCCGGACCCTGCCGGCACCCCCGAGGGAGCGCGGCGCCCCAAGAGCCACGCGGCCTGCGACCGCCCCTTTGCCTGCAGCATGTGCGGCAAGCGGTTCCAGCACCGGGGCAACCTGGTGACGCACCTGCGGGTGCACACGGGGGAGAAGCCCTTCCCGTGCTCCGAGTGCGGGAAGAGCTTCAGCCAGAAGGGGGACCTGATGCGTCACTTGCGCATCCACACGGGCGAGAAGCCCTTCGAGTGCACTGTGTGCGGCAAGAGCTTCTGCTCCAAGCAGACCTTCGTGCTGCACCAGCGCATCCACACGGGCGAGAAGCCCTACTCGTGCGCCGACTGCGGCAAGGCCTTCAACCGCAAGGCCAACTTTGTCACGCACCAGAAGATCCACCGCGGCGAGCGGCCCTTCGTCTGCGGCGAGTGCGGGAAGGGCTTCTGCGCCAAGAAGACCTTCATCCTCCACCAGAAGATCCACGTGGGGGAGCGCCCCTTCGGCTGCGCCGAGTGCGGCAAGAGCTTCAGCCGCAACGGGGACCTGACCCGCCACCAGCGCATCCACACGGGCGAGCGGCCCTTTGCCTGCGCCGAGTGCGGCAAGTGCTTCAGCCACAACGGGGAGCTGATCAAGCACCAGCGCATCCACACCGGTGAGAAGCCCTTCGAGTGCACGGCCTGCGGCAAGAGCTTCAACCGCAAGAGCACCCTCATCACCCACCAGCGCATCCACACGGGCGAGCGGCCCTTTGTCTGCGGCGAGTGCGGCAAGACCTTCAACCTCAAGACCACCCTCATGAAGCACCGGCGCATCCACACCGGCGAGAGGCCCTTCACCTGCCTGGAGTGCGGCAAGAGCTTCAAGTACAAGGGGAACCTGAGGACGCACCACCTCACCCACACGGTCGAGCGCGTCTACCCCTGCACCGAGTGTGGCGCCGTCTTCGGGCAGCGCAAGGAGCTCAAGGCACACCAGGCGGCGCATGCCGAGAGCCGGCTGCTGCCGTGCTACAGAGACGACGGGGGGAACCTGAACCCCTTCCTGCAAGTCCACCCCCTGCTGCTCTCCTGCTCGCCCCGGGAGACCCTGGCGAAATTCAAACAGGAGGCAGGCTTCACAGACCCTTAGTGGGACCCGGGAGGAGAGAGAGAAGGGGCTGTTTTAATTTATCGGTCAAGCAGGCAGCCGGAAGACCTCCTGGCCCAGAGATCTTGCGGGGGTTGGTGCCCAGAGACGGGCAGATGGGCGCAGACGAACGGAGCAGAGGAAACTTTCCTCTTTTGTGGGCCTGCAAATGTTGGCTGTGGGCCCCGTCTTCAGGACAAAGCTATAACTGCAGGCCTTGCCCCAGCGGACTCACAGCTGCCTGCTAACGTCTTCCTCGCTGTAGCAAACAGGTGCGGTTGCAGCTTGGTTGGTTCCCAAACTCTCGGAGAGTTCGGGAGCAGCGATGCACTTACCCCGTGGGGGACGCGGAGGGTGGGGTAGGGAGGCTTTTGCTTTGGTTGGTGGTTTCATCGGGGGCAGGGGTAACAGGAGGGTGTGTGTGAATCGGGACGATAAAGTTACGGGCTCGTTTGAAGTCCAGGTTAGTTTTCAATGATAGGAGATGCCAGCAAAGGCGGCATGATCAAATTCGTTAATGTTTTAGGCTTGAGGCGCTTCAAAGAAATGTTTGTTTGTGTGCACATCAGAAGATTAAAGTGGTGGTTGAAGGACAAGCAGTAGAGTGACAGAAAAGGTAGCAAAAACTCCCCCCTTTCCCTGGTACAGTTTTTGAGATAGCTGAAAGCAAATAAACCAACGATGACTAAATCAGAAGTGGCTGAATGTGACTGCTTGGGAAGTCGCCTCTGTTTGGACCCTGCGGGGGTGGGCAAGAGGGTCTCGATGCAGGGGCCCTCTAGGGGCTCTAAAATTTAGAAACTGAATTGTGGAGTTGGAAGGGGCACCCAAGGGACATCTAGCCCAACCCCATGCAATGCAGGGATCCCGGTTCAAGAATCGCTGGTGGGTGGTCATCTAGCCTCTTTTTAAAGATCTCCGGGCAAGGACTTTCCAGTGTGGAACAGCTCTTGCTGCCAGAAAGTTCCCCCCAATGTTTAGTTGGAATCTCCTTTATTGCAAGTTAATTCCATTGTTGGTCCTGCAATCCCCGTGGGGCACTCCGGCCAAGGAATGGAGTTGCCCAGATGCCTGATCAGAGGGAAAGTCCTCTTTTCTCTTGAACTGAAGCTGGTCAGTGAAAGGAAGATCTCTTATCTGCCAGTAACAGCTTTGATTTCAGGTTGCACAGGCAAAGGAAACGGAGTTTGCAGCTCCTGGTTGGTGGCATCTGCCAACCTCGGTTTCTTTTGCCTGTGGGGTGAATGGTGACCCCCTCACCCTGATCCCCTGGCCAGTCACTGGATGGGAGACCCACTGAAAAAATTCCCATGTGCACCCAATGGATAAATGCAATATTGTCACGAGGTGGGTTAATTTGGATGTTGGGAAAACCCATGTCTGGTATGTGTATGTGTCTCTTTGGAAGCTGAAAAGGGCAGAGAAAAGAAAAAAACCTTCACACAGTGCATAGTTAAACCCTGGAACTCCCTGCCGCAGGAGGCAGGAATAGAATTAGGCAGATTCGTGGAGGGCCTTCAGAGGACCTGCCTTGCCGTGCGTCAGAAGGCCAAGGAGACACTGAAGCTGCGCCACCTCCCAGGCAGGGCTAGCGAGGCTGAGCCACAGGCCTTATCAGGGTGGAACACACACAGTCTCAACATATCTCAAGGGTCAAACTTGCACTTTCTGTGGCTGCAACATCGGGGCAGGGGAGGGAGGGCAGCTGGAGGAGACTGCCATAGCCCACTTCCTGACAACGGATTAAATTTGTGGTTTCAGGCTCCTCCTGTGCCCTGCCACCTCATCCAGTGCTAGCTGTGGGGTGTATATATTTTGTTTTGGATCCTGGATGCAGAAGGCAAGGCCCAGGTCTGGGATGCCCAGGTAAGCATCTGTGGGGAATAGCATTCAAGGATGGAGACGGGGGGGCAATTCAGAGAGGGAAGGAGGGAGTCCTTGACCCACACCTACTCTAGAGCAGACCTGTATGGATCTAGGATCATTGGAACCTCCAGTTCCAGAGGAAGTCTACCTCTTGATGCTGGGGAGAAGCAACAGGAGCAGGGAGGGCTCTTGGCTTCGTGTCCCCTTGGCGGGTCTCCTAGATGCATCTGGTTTGTGTTTTTTCCTGAACTCTTTGATTACAGGCAGCTTCTCATCCCCACTGAGCTGTTTTTATAGCATGTTTGGTCCCAAGGGTTTCTATTGGAAATATATGAAGTCCTTTTGGCTGGTCACTGGCAGAAAGAAATGTTGGAACTAGATTGACTTTTGGTCCAATCCACAGAGGTGTTTCCCCAGTTTTTCTGACACCGCCATGAACACAACATTTATTTACGAGGTTATTTATTTACAGGGCTCCTCTCCAGGGCTGGGTTACGTTGAGAATCCGCACGTCCAGCTGGGGTGCCCCATTCACTGCCCTGTCTTTGCAGGGTCTGTTTCAGCTCTTGCCTCTGATGACATAGAAGCATAGAATGGTAGAGCTGGAAGGGGGCATCAAGGGGCATCTAGTCCAACCCCCTGCAATGCAGGAATAAACAGAGACAGGATCCTTCAAGTGGTGGGGCTGACCACATCTTCTCTCGACCAGTGACCCCACTTGGGTCCTTAAAGCTAGCCAGGGATCCTGTGTGTGTGGCTGGCCGGGTCCATGGAGGAAACAGTGTGGCCAAGTGGTTAGCATGTTGGAATAGGACCTGGGAGGGAATAGGGATAGGACCCTGGTCTTTGAACCAGGGTTCAAAGAGAGCCACTTGGCCATGAAGATCCCTGGGTGATCTTGGGGCCAACCAGGGCTATTTTTCTAGAGGTGCCAGAACTCACCACAAAGCTCTCCTTTGTTTTCTTATAATGGCAATTGCCCCCCCCCCCCGGAGAGGAACAGGAACTAAATTCCACCAAATTCCAGCTTTTTTGGGGGAGGAATACCCTGGGGCCAACTTTCAGACTAGCCTACCTCACAGGGGTCTTGTGAGGATAATATGGAGGGTGGGACCATGCAGGGCACCTTAAGCTCCTGCCAGGAAAGGTGGAATCCAAACACACATGCGGGTGTGGGTTCCTTGGAGGGGGGAGGGACTGACTGCCCCTAAGGAAGCCCACCTTGGACCCCACATTTCTTGACAATGCCTGATCCCTAACTAAAACTCCCCTTGTGGGGAAGGGTCTTGAAGGAGTCCTGGGGGCCCAGCTGCGGGCACTGCAGGGATGTGGCTGATCCTCCAGACCCCTGGCTTTGGGGCAGGGCCTTTATTTGGGAGAGGGACAATGGGAGGGTGACGGGTCGAGTTTCCTCGATCTCTCGTGAACTCCTCTACAGCTTGGGACGCACACAGAATGGTAGAGAGGGAAGGGACCCCCAAGGGCCATCTAGTCCAACCCCCTGCAATGCAAGAATCGCAGCTCAAGAATCCCCAACCGGTGGCCAGCCACACAACCTCTGCTTACAAACCTCCAAGGGAGGAGAGTCTGCCACATCCGAGTTACACTCTTACCGTCAGAAAGTTACTCCCAACGTTTAGTCGGAATCTCTCTTTTTTCGAAGTTTGGATCCAGGGGTTCAAGTCCTACCCTCTGGAGCAGCAGAAAACAATCCTGCTCCATTTCCCATGTGACAGGCGGCCCTTCAGATATTTGAAGCTGGCTCTCACAGCACCTCTCAGTCAGTCACACAGTGTCGCACACTCCAGTGTGGTGACAGCTGACATACACAGTAAGGCAGCAGACCCTCCCAGTGTCCCTCTTTCCCAGGGACAGTCCCGGATTTTCAGAAGCCATCCCAGTTACTGATTTGACCTGGAAGGTCCCGCTTTTCCTTAGGGCATCCCTATTTTCACCGGAGAAATGTTGGAGGGTACAACTCAAGACAGTCACCGATGACTGTGAGGTTTTCCGTTCCTTTGGGCAATCCCAGTTTAGGATGCTTAATCCCCCCCCCCCAACACACACCTGCAGGCAGCAAGGAATGTTTTCATTACGGGAGATTGCTTTTATATGACCTGTTTCCTTGTCTGGCTTTTAATGTCGACCAGTTTGGAAACTCCGCTAGCAAAATGACTCTGATAACAACATGGGGTGTTCTGCTGCATTCTAGACCATTTCCAAAGGCAGAGCTCACTTTGCTGGTCTAATCTGGCCAGCATGTCTGCCTGCGGGGGCCAGATCTCTCTCTCTCTTCCAGGAAGGGTGCAGTTGGCAAAGCAGTGCAAGCTGATAAAAAAGGCCCTCTGGAGGTTATAGGTGCCCCCTCAGACTCCATCGGCAGTGCTGGGTCCATCGGGGAGGACCTGCTTCTTAAGAGGAAGTGCGACCCCCACTGCCACCCCCATCCAGAAGAGACCACCCATTCCCACACACAGGAACCTGCTCTGCACTGAGTTGCTCCATCGAGCTCAGCAGAGTGCAGGGCGGCCTGGCAGAAGCTTCCTGGGATTGCAGCCCCACCCAGCGATGGCGTGCATTGAATCTGGGACCCTCTGCATGCGACCCTCAGTAAGACCGCAGTCCTTATGAATGAATAAAGGGCGATTCAAAGAGGAAAATAGTTTTGCATGCCACCCCAATCTCTGAGCGGTGTGAGATTCCAGGCGCTTGCCCAGAACTCTGTCATGGAATTCTACTCAATATTGATCCAGATCAGAACTCCAATGTATACTTAGCAGAGTAAAAATTTAAACACGTTGCAGGATTCCCAAAAAATAGACCAGAGGCAATGAATACTTCATCCAGCAGAGCTTTATTGCTACTGAAGACAAATGAGCAGAATGGTCACAAATCCAATACATTCAGGATTGACACTGTCCATCAGAAATCCAGTTGCAGCAGACTTAACTTAAAACTTACAATAACTTATAAGACTAAAACTTTAATGCTAAGCATACTATGTACAGAATACCACAATACAGTGATACCTCTACTTACGAATTTAATGCGTTCCGAACGCACATTCGTAAGTCGAAAAAAATTGTAAGTCAAATCCCATTGGAATGCATTGGGAGAAAAAATACGTAAGTTGAAGCAACCCTATCTAAAAATTTGTAAGTAGAAAAAATCCTATCTAAACCGCATCCAAGATGGCGGACGAATGTAGATGGCGAATGTAGAAACATCCGAAAGCAGAGTTATTCGTAAGTATAGGTACCACTGTAGAAGGAAAAGAGATAGAAAGAGAAAGTGAAACCCAGGCTCCTTCCGACCTTATTATTATACTCAGCATGACCTTGACAGAAAGAGATAATAGAACCACTTTAAGGCAGCTGTACTCAGCTTCTCTGAAGATATAACCTAAACATCATGAACCTTCTGCTTCTTTCACACAGAGAAGCTTCCAGAACCCTCTTGAATTAAGTCGAATAGGAAAAATCTCTACACATCAGATCAATACTTTCGGCATCAAGAAATGCAAAGTGACAAACTCTTGTTTCTTTTTGGACTGAGGCACAATGGAGAAAAGAGGAGACTGATAGGAGGCGTGACAGCCATCTTCAAATATCTCAAGGGCTGTCACATGGAAGAGGGAGCATGCTAGGCTTTTAGCTACTCTGCAGCGCAAAGCACAGATCTATCCAGGGCAAAGCCAGGTGAATCTTGGAAGCTGGAGAATACTAAACCACTTTTGGTCAACGTAAAGGAAGGAAAGAGTCAGAGGAATGGCCAGGTAGTCTTCCCAGGAGGACTCTGTTTCTCCACCTTTTCCTCTTGTGCTTCTTTAGAACTTTCACCTCCTGACGTTCTTCTCCTGTCCCACCTCTTGGAGAAAAGCAACCCTGGGCCCAGGCAGCAATCCAGGTGAAGCAATGGCTGCAGCAGAGGAGGTGATGGAGATGGCAGCTCTTGGCCGACCCTTCCAGCTGGGGATGCTCTATGACTGCCGAAGGGACAACCTCATCCCAGGTAAATGGACGATCCCTCTGCCTCTCCTGGTGCCCAGAGAGGAGGAGATTTTCTGGAAAACCACCATGAGCCATTATGGGGGCTGGGTAGTGGTGGGGGTGGCACCCCCCCTTTCCTCTTAAACCCTCAAAGAAGGCCTGGAGAGTCTTGGGATTTTATTTGGCCACCAACCAGTTTGCGGTGTTGTGATGATGCCACTTTTTGGAAGGCGCCCAAACTGTCATGGAATTCTACTCTTATTGATCCAGAGCAGAACTCCAGTGTCCAGCGGAGCTTCATTGCTACTGAAGGCAAAGGAGCAAAATGGTCACAAATCCAATATGTTCAGGATTGGCCCTGTCCATCAGAAATCCAGTTGCAGCAGAGTTCACTTAAACTTACAGTAACTTACAAAAACTTAACACTAAGCGTACTATATACAGAACACCACACTAGAAGAAAAATAGAAATATAAAGTGTGAAACTCAGGCTCTTCCTGGCCTTATTATTATAGTCAGCATGACCTTGACAGAAAGAGATAATAGAACCACTTTAAGGCAGCTGCACTCAGCTTCTCTGAAGATGTAACCCAAACATCATGAACCTTCTGCTTGTTTCTTTCACACAGAGAAGCTCCCAGAACCCTCTTGAATTAAGTAGAATAGGAAAGATCTCTACACATCAGATCAATGCTTTCTGTATCAAGAAATGCAAGCTGACACAAACCTGTTCTTCACTTCCTCTAAAGTTTTCTTCCTCCTCCTCAACAGAAGCCTCTGCTTTTTAGCCTCCAGTGCAGGAAGGCAGGGAAGAGACCAGAGGGGCATTCCCTGATTTTGCTTTCTGCCCTTTCACCTGCCTGTAACTCCCCACAGCATCATACAGCTGTGTGCTGGCTGGGCTTGACGGCAGCTGGGCACCAAAAGGGCTCTCGGTGGCTATTAGCCATGATGGTTATCACAGATGGAGGCAGCAAGGCTTCTGGTTCCTGCGAGAACAGCATCCTGGACTAGATCCAGCAAGACTCTTACGCTCGTTTGCATCACAGTGTCCTCACTCTCCATTGGACTTCACTTGCCATCAGTCATAGTAGCATGTAACCAAATCTAACACCTGGTCAGCCACTGTGAGGACAGGGTCCTGGACCAGACAGGCCCCCTTTGGCCTGATCCAGAAGATGCTCTTCTGATGTTCTTATGTTGCATAAGACTTTATTGCCTCCCGGGACCCAGGTGGCGCTGTGAGTTAAACCACTGAGCCTAGGGCTTGCTGATCAGAAGGTCGGCGGTTCGAATCCCTGTGACGGGGTGAGCTCCCGTTGCTCGGTCCCAGCTCCTGCCAACCTAGCAGTTCGAAAGCATGTCAAAGTGCAAGTAGATAAATAGGTACCGCTCCGGTGGGAAGGTAAACGGCGTTTCCATGTGCTGCTCTGGTTCGCCAGAAGCGGCTTTGTCATGCTGGCCACATGACCTGGAATCTGTACGCCGGCTCACTCGGCCAATAATGCGAGATGAGCGCGCAACCCCAGAGTCGGTCACGACTGGACCTAATGGTCAGGGGTCCCTTTACCTTTAGGCAAACCTAAGAGGATGTGGATTGTCATGTTCTTTTGGAACCGCAATAGAACTGTCTGCATACATATTGGCGAAGGGGTTGGGCATAACGGAGCGTCCAATATCTCGCATGCAATTTCACATGCCATTGCACTGACTTTTCGCTGCGTCTCTGTTTAATTGCAGGCATCACTTTGTGGGATCCCGGGGCACTGAAGGAAAACATTGATGCGCGGCCACAACCCAACACTGCAACGCAAGTCATTGAATCTGACACAACCTCCCACAAAACCCATGCGCTGGATGTCTCAGAATCGCTGAAGGCCAGTTTCTTGGCGGGGCTGGTCAAGGTGGACGGATCAGCCAAATTCCTCTTGGATGCCCGGAAGTCCACATGCCAGGCCCGCGTGACCCTCCAGTACTCGGCCACCACACATTTTGAGCAGCTGACCATGCGCCAGATTGGGCCGCAACATATCACTTACCCAGAGGTCTTCAGCAAAGGGCCGGGCACCCATGTGGTCGTTGGCATCCTGTATGGAGCCCACGCCTTCTTTGTGTTTGACCAAATATCTTCTTCCTCCGAGAGTGTCCGAGATATTCGAGCCAAACTCCATGTGATGGTGGCCAAAGTTCCTCTGGTTTGCCAAGGAAAGGAAGAGGCCGAGCTGGAAGGCGAGGAAAAGGCTGCGGCTAAGAAATTCAGCTGCACCTTCCATGGGGACATTGCGCTAGAAAGCAACCCAACCAGCTACGAGGAAGCCTTGAAAGTATATTCCAGCCTCCCTAAACTGCTGGGTGACCAAGGGGAGAAGGCCGTGCCTGTGAAAGTCTGGCTGTACCCACTGAACAGGCTGGAGTCCAAGGCTGCAAGGCTCGTGCGTCAAGTCAGTTCTAAGCTGATCTCGGACGTCGAGGAAGCACTGGAGCAGCTGGGGGAAGTCGACAGGAGGTGCAACGACCTCCTGGAGGAGCCCACTGCCACCGCCTTCCCAGAAATCCAGAATAAAACCCTGAAGTTCCAAGATCTGTGCCGGCAGTGCAGGCGGGCTTTCCAGAAGCAGGTGGCAGGGCTGTTGCCTGCGATTCGTGCCGGAGCAGTGCAAGAAGGTGCCTTGGGGGACACCCTGAGGAAGCACCAGCAGTCGACATTCAGAAGCCGGTGGCTCCACAAATTCCTGGATCTGAAGTTCCGAGAGATCTATTACGTCAACTTCTTCCTGGAGTTGTCAAAGGGGAAGGTATCTTCCCAGGATGAGGTGGTGAAGAGGGTCCTCGATCCCAAAATTGACATCGTCGTTGCATTTACGTTCACCTCATTGCAAGCGAAAGAGCCCTACTTGGAGAAGTTAAACGCAGCCTTGGATCAAGTATGCGAACCCAAGCCAGAGACTTCTGCAGGAGACAAGAGCTTTGCTCCGTGGTTTGAGGACAAAGGCCTACTCAAGAGAGTCCAGAAGGCGGCCATGGTCTTTTCAGGATACTCTCTGTTTTCTCAGCCTGGAGAGGGTCGGTTTGTGGTGACCTCACAGGCTGATGAGAGTGATCCGGGTGCCGTGATCATCCGATACCAAAGTGGGTCTCTGGAAGGAACCAAATTAGACCTTCTGTCTAAACCTCTCCCCCCGCTGGCAGATGCTGTCTCCTGGGACCGGTTCCAGCTGACATTCAAGCCAGCAGAGTCTGAGAAAGGGGCGATATCGGGATATTATGTCCAGCACAGGGTTCTGGGGGAGGAAAAATGGGTGTTTGCACACGTCAAAGGCAGCCAGGCAAAGTTCTGGGTCACAGGACTGGAGCCAGAAACAAAATATGAATTTAGATATGCTGTGGAGACCAAAACAGGCCTCAGTCCTTTCAGTGATGTGAGTGGGGTGGTGGACACCACCTGCCGTTCAAGCCCCCCAGGGAAACCAGCCCTGAGGCCTAGAGGTTCCTGCTTCAGCAGCCAACTCCAGGTCACGTGGGGCAGCCCCAGCTTCGTTGCAGACGGCATTGTGATAAAGGAGTACAAGGTGCAGCTCAGGAGAAGGGCAGACGGCAAATGGGAAGAGCAGAGAACAGGAGAGAAAGTTGAGAGCTGTTGGCTCCCCAAATGTTCTCTGAAGAAGGCGGCCGCTGTTCGGGTCATCGCAGTTTACGGAGACGGGTTTGAGAGCGAGCCCAGTGAGGAGCTGGTTCAAGGAGAGTTTTAGATGGGACCCATCTTTGGGTGGGAGATCCCCCTTGTGCCGCCTTCCTCCACTGCATGCCATCCTTTCCTGATGTAGCAGGAAAGTTATGCTATTATATGCATTGATGAATAGCCCAAGGTGTCAAGGCAGTCAAAGTGGTGGAAGGTGGTGGACTCTCCGTCCTTGGAGCTCTCCAAGCTGAGGTCCGGTGGCCATCTGACCTGGATGCTTTAGTTGAGATTCCTGCATCGCAGGGGTTGGACTAGATGACCCTTGGGGGTCCCTTCCAACTCCATGAGGGCTTCTCCACACTTGTCCCATGCCGAGAAAGCATGGGCCCAAGCAGTTTCCCCCTTGCCCCCCTCCTTTCCCAGGGGAAACCCATTCTTTAGCTCTAGATCGGAGGAAACATCACTCTGTAGAAAACCCAGATTGCTGTTTGCTCTGACAGAGCTCTAAAGAGCAGTTTCCCCCAAGGGAAAGCAGAGGGGCCAGAGGATGTGTGGATAAACCCTGAGCATGAAGAGGATATTGAGCGAAAGGATATGCTGGGGGGGAATCTGCTTCCTTGGACTGTGTTCAGAGCGTGCCCAGAATGTTAAAGCCCCTGGGACAGAATCTCTGGGACAGAGATAATCAAGTACAGTACCTTCAACACAAACACAGTAATGTCCTCGAGTGCATCTCTGGGTGGCTGGAGGAATCGTGGCGTCAAAGGCACCTACCACCACCTTGGGTGGAACTGCATAGTGGTGCAGCAGTTTTGACAGAGGGTTTTGGGTGAAATAAATAAGATCCCAAAAGATCCCTCCCCCAAGTTGGTATTATTATTATTACTATTAATAATAAAATGCAAAATGGAAAGATTTGTTGAATTACTCTCTTATTGCTGCACGTCTGTCGATTGCCCAAAGATGGAAAACATTGTCTGAAATTAACACCTCATTATGGTGGATAAGATATGAACCATCGCATTACATGAAAATCCCAGTGGTTCACTCATTTTTTGAAAGTCAAAACAAAGGCAATCGCTTTTGTCTCCATTTGGTGGGATTTTCTTGAAATACATGAAAAAAAGAGAAAATCTACTTTTGTCTCTTCCACAAGTCTCCCAAGGAATTTGGGATAAGTAACACTTAATTGGTGTGCTTTTTTTTCTTGATGTAACATAGAGCTTTTTATTCTTGGTGCTCTGGAATCTCTGATGTGTTCAGTTAATCTTCTTTAAAAAGCACCCACAACCAACCCATACATACAGTAATGAAGTCCCCATGTGTGGCATTAGAGTCTCAGGCTAAGACTAGGGATACCCCAGTTCAAACCCCATGGCTCTCCCTTAAGAATCTCTCCCTCTCTCTCCCAGCAAAGCCTACTTCACAGGGTGGTTGTGAGGATAAAAAATGGGGAGGGGAGAAGTAGGCTCACCATAATATGATGCATAGGTTCATATATTGGAGGTTACCAATGTTTTATGTAAGATGTGGGACTTATCCACACCTCTGTTTGCCTTGCTCCCCCCTCCCCCAAAACCGGTAGGTTTACAGCTGAATGGGATTTTCTGCCATTTGCTCCAATTCAGAAGAAGTGTTTCTATCCCATCCCCTCCAACATTTCTCCGATGAAAATAGGGATGTCCTATTGAGGACAAGCAGGACATTCCGGGATCAGCCAATGTGGGTGTTTCTCTGTGCATGCTCTGGGGCAAGGAGTCACCAGGGGCTGAATCATTGGAAAGGGGTGTGTGTGTGAAAATAATAATAATAATAATAATAATAATAATAATAATAATAATAATAATAATTTATTATTCATACCCCGCCCATCTCGCTGGGTTTCCCCAGCCACTCTGGGCGGCTTCCAACAGAAAAATGAAATGAAATAATCTATTAAATATTAAAAGCCTCCCTAAACAGGGCTGCCTTCAGATGTCTTCTAAAAATCTGGTAGCTGTTTTTCTCTTTGACATCTGATGCGTGTTCCACAGGGCGGGCGCCACCACCGAGAAGGCCCTCTGCCTGGTTCCTTGCAACCTGGCTTCTCGCAATGAGGGAACTGCCAGAAGGCCCTTGGTGCTGGACCTCAGTGTCCGGGCAGAACGATGGGGGTGGAGATGCTCCTTCAGGTATTCTGGACTGAGGCCGTTTAGGGCTTTAAACGTCAGCACCAACACTTAAATTAAAGGTCAGCACCAAAAGAGCCAGGCTTCCTACCCCTGGCATTTCAGGGGGGTTAGGAAACCAGGGTGGGGGCTAGCAACATGTGGACAGTTGCAGCAGAGCAGTCCCTAACCCATCAGTCTCATTGCCCTGAGAAAGGAGTTGCGCTGGCTCTGGCTTGATGCCTCGAGACCCCACTCTGCTTCTAAAGGGAGGTGGCTTTCAGGCCAAGCTTAGCCTGGCCACGGGGCAACTGAGCCCTGACTTGCTGGCATTTTCCTGGCTCAACCTCCTTTGCACTTTTGCTCTGAGGAAGCTGGCTCTGGGCTGGGCAGCAGCTGGGGAATGGTTGCCTAGATGGGGAAGGAAGGAAAGGTACAGCATGTGTTATTTGTGTGAGAAAGTGAAACCCTCCCCCCTTTGCCCGGTCTGGCTCTTTGAAGCAGAAGATAAAGTGGGGGATGTCAGGGGGCATTAAAAAAAAGGGGTGAGGGACTGGCCACTCTCATTCCGGTCAAATTTGGGTTAATTTGCTGTAATCTTCCTGCTGCTTGGCTTCTCCATGTCTTTGGGCTCCTTCAGGACCTTCCCTGGCAGACTGCAGTTCCAAAAGCCTCTCTGGGGAGGGGTGTCCTCCCTGGCCAAAATGCAGGACCAGAGACAGCCCCTAGACATGGAGCAGGAAGCCCAATGGTGGCCGTTAGCTCTGCAAAACAGGGAGCAAAACGCAATCCAGCGCAGCAGCTGCAACCCAGGCCTGTCCCAGATCTCCTGAGACTGGATAGCGAGCACAAATTCAGGAAGGGAGCCTCGATTCCCGCTTGACTCGTGGCTGTAAATCATCTCAGCCCCTGCCCCCTTCCAGCCTGGAGGGAGATGGAGGTGAGGGGATTGATTATGTGAAAGTATCTACTTCCCCCGCAAGCAGGTGGCCTAGTGGTTAGGATTCAGTGCTCTCACTGTCGTGGCCCAGGTTCAATTCCCAGTCAGGGAATGTAGTTCAGTTGACAGAGCATGAGACTCTTAATCTCAGGGTTGTGGGTTTGAGGCCCACTTTGGGCCAAGGGTTCCTGCATTGCAGGGGGTTGGACTAGATGACCCCCGTGGTCCCTTCTAACTCTACAATTCTGTGAGACCGTGATTTATGTGGACATAAGCACCAGCGATTGCTGGACTTTGGGGGGAGACAGGGCATCTCATGGGAGGCAGAGCTGAGGGCCTCCAGCACACAAAAGTTTGGTACAGAGGGACATGGGTTGCCTGCCACGAAACTGGTCCCAATTTCATCAAAGTTTCAAGACCCACAGTGCAAGCAGAGTGCAATTTTTCTTTAAACCCCATTTTTGTTGTTATTTTTAACAGGGCGATGCTATCCTTGCCTACTCAGAAGTAAGTTCCACTAAGTTTCGTGATGGTTACTCCAAGGCGACTCCATCAAGGACTGCAACCTTAGCACCAAAGGACAGAATGATGCCGTAAACCTTCAGTGTTTGCACATGGATTGAAACTGGTTCTGGTTTTGGTTCTAGAGTCTGGACGAAGAGATGGAGCATTTGGATGAAGTCCAGTTTGCAAATTGTTTATACCTCAGCATGTGCTCCTAAACAAATGAATAAAAACCTCTGGTGCGTTCCAGATAATGGAATGTTTCCCAATGTAAAGACTTTTGTGGCTACTTGATCATTGTTTAAGGAGAGGGACGACATAAACCTGAGAAGTGTTCCCAGAATATGAAAACAAGCCATGTCAACAATATAATCTGGTTCACAGCACAAACCCTCTGAGAAAGTCACCCCACAACTTTAAACTTCAGGATGCAAAAACTGCTGCAATCGCCCTCGGTTCTGACATGCGGCTGCATTCTCAGAAAGCTGGAATCTCAGACTTCCACTTCGCCATTTCCTTCTTTTATTCACACATAAGGACTACCACCAAGACAAGCAGAACTTGCTCAAAAAAGATGTGGGTTGGGGTTTTTTTTTGTATTCTTAAGTGTTAATAGGTTGTATTTAGTCGCACTCAAAATATTTAAAATGCCAGCCTCTCGTACTCGCTGCTCGAAATTCACTCTCTCCCTGAACACTTAAAACTGAACACACACCCTTTTTTTGGAAAGAATCATTGAATTTGTCGAGTCGGAAGAAACCCTGAGGATCCTTTGCTCCAGCCCCCTACAATGCAGGACTCTCAATCCAAGCATCTACGACAGGCAGCCACCCAACCTCCAAGGAAGGAAGGAGAGTCCGCCACTCTCCATCCCCTGGTTGATCAGCTCTTACTGCTAGGTATTTATTTCTACATTAGGCCCGCAACTGACACAGGGGGTTGTGTTTCAAAGATCACATCTAAAGCCAAAATTGCATCTGTTCAGAGCCCATTGGGTTCCGGGAAGCAAGAGACTGCTGTTTGTGGCAAGGTCAGCAGGAGAGAGCAGGAGAGAGTTGCCATCTGCAACTACCTCTCCCTCCCGCTTGCCTGGCACCTGCTGAGCAGGGGGTTGGACTAGATGGTCCCTTTTGATCCCTTTACAATTCTATGATCTCTGCACATGCAGCCAATTTACACCTCCCGGCCGCAGAACTAGCTGCAAAGCAGAGAGAGGGCCGATGCTTTCATTTGTCGGAACTGCTTAAACTGTTCTTTTAAAAAACTGAATGGTGCTTTTGTTGTTGTCTGAGATTCTTCTTTCATATTTCATATCCACCCCACATTAAATACTCTTCATAGAATTCCTGCATTGTAGGAGGTTGGATCAGCTGAGCCTTGGGGCTCCTTCCAACTCAACAATTCTATGGTTCTAAGCAGGGCTTTTTCTTCAGCTGGAACTCAACGGAACCGAGTTCCAGCACCTCCTTGGTGCATTCTGGCAGCTCTTGGGGCCGTGTGCTGGCGGGCAACATGGCGTCTGGGGCTCAACAACTTCGTGTGGGTGCTCAGCAAGTTCCACCACCTCTTTCTCTAGGGAAAGAAAACCTGGATCCAAGTATCCAGTGGGAACAGTCTTGGCCATTACTTGTAATAATGCCAGATTTCCAATTATTTGATCCATGCAAAACTTTCGTGTGGGTTTTCCAAAGTGCATCCTCTAGCAATGTAATGGAAAAGTCTTTCCCACATTCTTAAAAGGAGAGCCAAACTCTGCAATTAATATAGTATTGGACCAGTATCTGCCAGTCTCTCTCCCGCCCTGTTCTTCAGGGGGACTTACGAGAACCAACCAACCAGCCTTTATTTCTATTTTTCCTTTATAGCTCCTTTCCCTGCCCTGACCCACCATCCCCTGCCCTCCAAGCTCCCAGGCTTCTAAAATCTAGTTTTAAATGGCTCCACTGATCTTTCTTAATGGCTCAGCTGCCCTGTCTTGCTACAGCTTTGGAAACAGAAGCCCCACGTTTCCATGGATGCTGCAGGAAGCAGGGAAGTGCCCCAAAGGTCCACCCAGGAGGGAGGTCTGGGCAGAGGCTGCTTTGCTTCCATGCAAGCTTTCAAGTGGTGCAAGGAAGCCAGATGGGGCACCTAGAGGTACATCCGACCAGCAAGCAGGGACTTGGCAGCTATGGAAAAGGAAAAGCTAACCCTCAAATTCCCTCTCCATTTGGCACTGTGCTTGCCACCCCCACCCCCACCCCCCACTCAGCAACTCTCTTTCTCCTCTTGGCCTGCATGTAAAAGCAAAGTGGGTGTTGGGGAGTGCTCTGGACAAAAGCAAAGAGCAGCTGCAACCAGGGTGAGCGCCACCCTGGTTGCAAAAACTCTGCAACCAGGAGGGAAAGAGGAGCGGGTGGCGGCTCAGCCCAGCAACAGCCAAAGGCATGTTTCCGACTGGCTTACTGGGCAGAGCCAGAGACCCCGATCGCCCTGGACCCTCTGGAGTGCGAGGCTTCCCCACAGACTGATTTCTGGCTAAAACACAAACCTGGTGCTCAGGGAAAATAATAAGTTAAGTGTGTTTTTCAATCTACCTAGAGATGAGCGGGAGGGGCTTGGCCAGGGCCCTATTTCATGATCGGCTGTAGAACAGGAGCCCTGCGGAAACACTTCTGTTTCTGCCCATGGAAACAGAAGGAGATCAGTGGGTGGGTGGTGGGAGAGAAGAGGGGCTTGGAGGCTTCTGGTGCGACATGTTAATACTGCGCCCTCTTGTGCTTTCCCCAGGGCTCTGCCAGTTGCCTTAACTGAGAAGCAGTGCCATAGCGTGGGTTGCCAGTGCCCGGGACTGTGCGGAGGGTGGTGGGTTGGTGGGAGGGAAACAAATGGAGTACAGTATGCATGTGCATTCAACTGCCTAATGGCGCCTGCATCACCCAGGAGATCGCAGCCACAGAGATAAGAAAAGAAGAGTCGTTCCGGTGTCTGGAGAGGTCACTTCCTGGATCTCATGAAGAAGCCATTTTGAATGGACCCCAGTGGCAGAAGCACACAGCTGTGCTGAGGCAGCCCCGGGTGTCAATATCTGCACCCCTAACCATTTTGTGCCCAAGGCAACTGCCCCTGTGGCCCCCCTCCATGCTATGCCACTGCATTTTCCTATGCAGTGAAGCCTCTTAAAAGGAAGCGGATTGTGTTTCCACTCTTAGCCAGCAAACCCCACCCCCAAAACTCAAGAACTCCCTTCTGGTCTCACCCATGGCCACTGGGCCCGGCTGTCTGTCTACGGCAGGGTTTTCCATGAGGGAGCCTGGCCGCAGCAAGCAGACACCTTGCAGGTCGCAGGGCCACGACAGTTCGGTTCACCTCCTCCGGTTCATGGCCCAAGAGAAGGGGAACTTCTGCGGCTGCCGCTGCGGCTTCTCGGCCTGAAGGAGCCTCACGGTGCGGGGGGAGCGCCACACTTTGATGGCCCCATCATCGCTGGCCGTTAGCAAGAGTTCCTGTTCCACGGGGCTGAAGGCCACCGAGTTGACCACGTCGCTGTGCTGCAGCTTGGCCAAGCAGATCCCGTAGTGCCGGTCCCAGACGTAGCCGTGGTGATCCTCTGCCCCACTGCAAGGGATACAAGAGAGAACGTCGTAACAAAGCAGGGACTTGCCTTCTGCTGCAGAGGCTCTTGCTGCCGAGCAGCTGCAGAAATCATCAAGATTCTATTCCTCAGTATTAATAAGTGGCTGGTACCAGGTCTGGCAAATGGCCTTTTACTACAGGGGCAGGTCAGCCTTGCTTGTGACGAGGATCCACCTTGGTTTTTATGGTTGCAAGGTGTTTTTAAGAGTGGGGTAGAAGAGCTGAAAATAATGCTCATATTTTTCACATCTGGCAACCAATGCACCCCTTGGGTTTCAAATTTTTGGATGAGTCTAAAAAGCCCGGGACATAATATTTCACAGCCTTCTAGCAGCTATGGAGGCTCGGTGACCAGAAGTATTTAGCATTAATGCTGCAATTGTATACTTGATTCTAACCAAACTAAGACTCCTAGAGCAAATATACATCAAGAAGCTTTGTTTGTTTAGAATGAAGTACACACTTCCATAATTAATGCTAAATACAGTCGTACCAGTCGTACCCTGTTCGACTTCCAAAACGTTCGGAAACCAAACGTTCCGGAAGCTCCTGCAGCCAATTGGAAGCCGTGGAACATTCGAGGGTTCCGGTTTCCGCCGGCAGGAATGGCGGACCTGTTTTCCATCCCTCTGACCTTCGTAAGGAATTTGGCGGTTGCTAGGGGAGTAAATGGCAACCCCCTACCCTCTCCGGGGGTTACGGAGAGGGGCCGCTGGCCCGCGATGCCCCCAGACCCACTCCGACTGTTTATGGAGTGGGGGGAGCTTGGGCTGAAAAGCACTTACGAGGGCCAGGACTCCCGGACGCTAATCTGCATGGCGGGGATTTCCATGGTTAAAGAAGATAATTAGGCTTAAAATTATGGACATACTTCAGAAGGAGGGGAAGAAGCGCTGTTTACTGCTGAGAAATTTATGCTGCTGAGGGAGAGGAGTCAAAGGCTGTATATCATCTGGAAGAAGGATTGATGGGGACGGAGCGATAAGGGAATTGAGTTTTTTTATTTATTTTTCTTCATACTTCGTACCTTCCCAGACGCGATGTCCTGGCTTGTTTGGAGTGAAAGAGAAGCAAAAGACTGTGTGAGTTGAACTTTATAAACTGTTGTTACTGAGCATATTTTTTAAAGATGTGGAGTTGCCGATGAGAAAAGCCCCCCCCCCCCTAGTCGGACGGAAGGAGTCCTGGACGCGTTCGGAGGATTTATGAGCTGTGACGCACTTTGAATTGGAGCAGCGACCTGAAGCTAAGTTCAGCTATAGGGCAAGGAGATCCATTAATTTACCAAGAGTTTATGGTTTGATGTTTGGGTCTTCTGCCTGGAAAAGCTGTAAATTCTATAAAGATCGTTAATCTTCATGGCTATGAGAGAAAACGAAAGTGATTTGAGTTTTTTAAGATGGCGCTGCTTCGTGTTGAGAGTCGACGCAACAGGGAGCTCCAGACCAAGAAGATTTATGGGGAGGCTGGACTGATTAACCCACACAGGAGAAAGAACATCTGTGAAACCTTGTTTGATATTTATCTCAGCAGCTGGGAAACAATCGGTTGAAAGTGGAAAACATCTA